>NC_081414.1:866430176-867657676 GCF_030272615.1 Cryptomeria japonica
TGGAGGGGAGCCCGTGGGGTCAAGCATCTATGTATTCTCCTTGAATCCCATAATGAGTCTACCTCTCAAGTACCTAATGTCCTTGCCTACCATAAGAAATGTGTAAATGAGCATGATTGTCTTGATTCTAAGTTGAAATATCTTGTCTTCTTTGCTTGTCAAAAGTTGAATTGTATCTCATTTAAAAACAAGACAAATTGATTCAAAACAAGGTTAAACACAAAAGAGACATTTCATCCAACAAAGTTCAAAACACCTTCAAACATGGTTGTCAAACATTTGTCAAAATCTTGTCTCAACATTCATGTCACTTAGATTTAGGTTCATCCTAGGTTAGCATTTTGTAAAATTCATTGTCAAGTACCAAGGTTAGGTTCCATCTAAGTCATACTCCTTTGCATATCAATAAGAGTCATCCATTTGCATGTGTCCTCTTCCATTAGAGTAATACCATTTCATAATTCAAACTTAGGTTGGCATTGTCATACATTTGCATTTGCATACCCTAGGTCTCTTCATTAAGCTTAGGTCATTATCATATCATATTAGGGTCACTTGCATAGTAATTTTCCCTTTGCATATAGTGTCAAAGATAGGTTTTGTCATACTTGAGTAATCCAAATCTTTAATAAACCCTAAGTCATTGTTAAGAAGTCTTGACCTTATCAAACTTTTATCTTTTGTCATTTCATCAAACCTAGCTTAGTATCCAAGCATATAGGGGAGACATTGTCATCTTGTCCTTTTGTCACTTGGTCCTTTTGTCCTTTGAGGTCTAGACATCATTCCAATTTCCTAAGGGTCTCTCTTTTAGATTTGCATTCAAAAGTTTGTCAGAATCTTCAAAAACAACCAAAAACATAAATTGCATTCTTTCCATAGATTGTATTTTCATCTATTTAGTTTGCATTTAGTTGCATATCATACATTATCCTTAAAAAATTCCAAAAATATTGCATTTGCATAGTGACATGTTTGTTAAAATGAGGTCTCAACCTTCTTATGAAGTCATGTCATCACAATTGAGCAATCAATCATGTCAATCCAATCTCTACATGTCTCAGAACTTGGATCAAACTTATCATGATGATGTAAATATCCAAATACAAAAACTAGAGGAGAAACTAGCTCAAGAAGAGGAGATATTGGAACAAAGAGTGAAAAACATTGAGAAGAATAGATCACAAATGTCCAAAATGTTTCAAAAATTTCTAGGTCGAAATCCAAAGATTGAGCCAGTTGATGTAAGATCTCTTCTTGAACAATCAGACATACCAGCTCTCCTCTCCCAAATAGAGATGATGAAACAATTTCAAGAAAGGAGACAACATCAATTTCAACATTATGTGCCTCCACAACAAGAACAAGAAGGTGTTTACTATCAATCAGATTTTCAACCAATACAACCAATGGTTCAACCAATTGTTCAACATATACAACCAACACAACCAATGGTCCAATTTCAACAATATGTCCAACCAACTATACAATGTCAACAAATTGTTCAACCAGTGGTGGAATATCAATGTCAACAACCACAACCAAACATTCAAAAATGAAGGTTGCAGCCCACACCAAGCCAAGTTTCAAACATGTCAGAACATTTGAACCAAGTCTAATATCAAAACATGACATCAAACCAACTCCTTCCAAAACAAGTTCAAATTCCAGATACAACTATGTCAAAACCTCGAAAGAAAGGTGGCTTTATTGCAATGATCTTAAGGAAACTACCAAGTGAATTCTTTGAGGAAGATCAAGATAATATAATTATGTCTAGCAATGCCTCATCTCCCCGCAAACAAATTGACTCTCCAGTGGCATCTATCCCTACACCTTTAGAAGTTTCACAAGAACCTTCCATGTTGTCCTCATCAAAGAATACACCCTAGGATGAAATTATCCAGGGACTATCCATAATTGACTACCAAGATAATCCAATTCATGATGCACATCCTTGTCATGTTTCAGAAATACAAGACCCAATGCCACCATGCACTTTATTGCCATTACCTGTTTTAGAGGACCCCATTCAAAGTCCCTCTTCCTTATGTTCAAGCATTGATTCCTTGCCAGAATCCATCACAAATGTTCAAAGTGCATCCCCTTCATGCCAAAACATTGATTCCTTGTCAGAATCCACCATGCATATCCAAAGTCCAACCCCATGTCGAGAGGATAATTTAGAGCATGAAGAAATGAGTCCTAAAGAAAATCAAGATCAAGATCCTGAAACCTTATCATCCCATCCAATTGTTGACCAGGACCCCATCTTCCCAAACACTCATGATGATTCCCCTATTCTTGTCCATCCTATCCAAAGTCCTATTGACACTCCATTCCTTGAGCAAGATCAAGATATCCCAGTCCATCCAATCCCAAATGATCCCCTTCCATTCCAAGAACACAATATCCTTTCAAATCCCATTGACATTCCACTTCCTAAGAAAGATCAAGATATCCCTTCCATCCTTTCCGATGATCCCATTAAAAGTCAAGAGAAAAGCACCTTTAAAGAGGATTCCAATGATCTTCCTCCTTGTCAAGATCAAATTATTCCTTTAAATCCTCCACAAGATCTTTTTGTTCCTCCACCTCCTTGTCCTAATGCTCCATATACACTCCAATATCACATTTCTTTTGATGATCCCATTATTTCTCCCATTCCATCTCTTGAAGAGCCTATCATTGAACCATGTCCACTACATAATCCTAGTCCCTCTCATGATCCTAATTCCCTTCATGATTCTAACATGTCAGTGCAGGATGTTCATGAACCCTCGACATGCATAATGGGTTCTTCCACTTTGGTGCAATCCGATCCACTTCAAGATCTCATTATTTCTCTCATATCATATCCGCTTCATAATGGACTCGTGTCTTCTTCCCAAAGAAAAGAGTATCCTACAAGTCAAGATATTCATAAAGGCAAAGGAGTAGATCTCCATAAGCAAGAATCCCTTCATCTCAAAGAAGATATTAAGGGTCATGTCTACACAACTCACTCTCAAGACGTTGGTATCCCTCCATCAAAATCAAAACATACACCTTCCCCATCATCCCTTACATCCATCTTAGGTCCTTATATCCCTCCATGTCCTATGAAACATCAGCAAAGGCACACATCTTGGAGAACCTTCCATCCATCCCACATGCCTCCATATCATTCCCATCCACACCGACGTTCATTCCCTCTTCCAAGCAATTTGGATGCCAAGTATAAAAGTCATAAGTCTAGAAATCCACATATATTCAAGGATTAACATGTCCAATATAATCGACATGTCAAAACAAAGAACAATTTGATTTATAAAGAAAAGGAAAAATCCAAAAGGCCACAAAGGCCCACTAATAAAAATAAAGCAAAGTCAAAATATATATGGGTTCCTAAATCCCTTATGCAAGCAATGCACTCCAAGGAACCACAAAAGCATGAAAAATCAAAAACCATGTGGATCCCCAAGAAGCTCCTTGAAGCACAAAAAGAACAACCCAGATTGGTATCTAAAATTGTTGTTCCTCCATCCAAACCTTCCAAGTCTATTCCTCCACCACCTTCTTCATTTGTTTTGGGCCCTTATGTACCAAAATCCATAGCCTTTCCTCCATCAGCCCATCACCCCTCAAGGTGTGTGCCAATGTTGATCTTTCCTTCATTTCCATCCACTGAAGCCCAATTCTTCCAATACCCTATCCATTATCCAATGCATATGTTCCATCATTCGATCCCTTTGATCCCATCCTTTGCATAAATCCTTGCCTTAGTTTCATCTCTTTTTCCATATCCTACCAACATCTTTGAGCATAATTTTAAAGGTCATGGTCCATTTGTTTTTAAGACTACTATCCAAACAAAAAGATGTTTGAGTCCTTCTTCCATCCCCTATCATGTGTCCATTTTCGACTAAAATGTCAAAATAAAAAAAAAGTGAAAAAAAAAAGTAAAGCAAAAATAATTCGTCCACTGGTGAAAACCTGGCAAACAGGTGCCTTGGGCAAGTAGCATGATGAAAACCTAGCAAACAGGCGTCATGTGTAATTTATGATCTTCTTGCTTACCATACTTGGGGGCAGGTTTTATCCTATCATATCCTTTTATCCTTCATTGTTCCATTATCCTATCGAACCCATGTCATACTCCTTCATATCCTATTGCCCTTCATTATCCTATCATACCATGTCATACTCCTTCATGTCCTATTACCCTTCCTTGTCCTATCATCCCTCATGTCCATTTTCCCTTTCCACCTTTGATCTTGACAAGGCTAAGGATCTTCATGAGCATCATGTATCTTGTTTGCAGCTTTTAGTCCATCATAGCTTTTGGTCATTTATCCATTTGCTTATTATAACTTTTCATCCATATTCCCTAGCTTATTGCAACTTTCTGCCACTATCCCTTAGCCAATCCCAACCTTTAGTCCATGTCCCTTATCCATTCTTGGTCTTTCTTATCCTATCCATATCTTATCACTATCCATACACTCTTTTTCATTCCTTGATCTTGATCTAACATAAGGACGCAAAATTTAAACATATTTTTCAAAAAACCTCTTGACATGTCTCTCATGCCATGTCACTGCTTTACATTGTCATATCCAGTTGCTTGTCCCATTGTCTCTATAATAAAAAGCATTTGTCTTCCCTCTTTCCATCAACATTTCAGAAAGCCTATTTATTCACTTGTCATATTCCTTGCCTTGCTAGACACTGGGGGCAAAATCATAAAAAAATCAAATAATATCCTGAAAAAATCCAAAAAAATTGAATAATGTCCTAAAAAAATCCAAAAAAATTGAATAATGTCTAGAAAAAATCCAAAAAATTGAATCATGTCCTGAAAAAATCATTAAAAAATTAAAAAAATGTTCTGAAAAAATCTCTAAAAATTGAAAAATGTCCTGAAAAAAAAATCCCTAAAAAGTCCAATAAAGTCCTGAAAAAATGAACACAAAAAAATTGTAAAAAATCAAAAAGCAAAACAAAAATATATCCCCTTTGTGCATAAGACAAATCATTGAGCATTCATCCAATGACACTCGCAATCCAACACTATGCTTTAATGAAATCATGCATTAACAGATGAACTTTTTCAATCAAAACCAAACATTCAAACTGATCCCAATTGTCATATCAATCGAACGTTACCATCAAACTCATTTGTCCTTGTTCCTACTATCATGGGTCTTATATAGGGTGTGGTATACTCAAAACCAGACTATGTCCTGTCTTATACGGGGTACCACATGTCTTGAAACCAGATAGCATGATCATCTTATCTGCACTTTCAACTTTTGACAATGAAGATCAAGATGTTTGTTTGATTTGTTTGAATTTGTGCATCTTATCTTTTATTGATTTATCTTCGATCATGTTCCTATGTTGCTCAATGATGTCACTGAGTGATTTAGAGTGATCGGGATGGTTCATGGTCCCTTTCTTTTTTTGTTGTGATTGTTGTTTGTCTATGATGTGTCTGTTTTTTGCAAAAAGGGTTGCATTTCAGCTCTAGCCTTCAATGCCATGATGCTACATAAAAATAAAGGTTCTCACCTACAAAGTGCATCACTGAAAGCAAGTTTTTCTTCATCTCTAACTATCCTTTGTCTCATTTCTTCTCACTGAAAGCAAGTTTTTCTTCATCTCTAACTATCCTTTGTCTCATTTCTTCTTACTAACACTTCTTTCATCAGTTTGGATAGTTAGTTCGGTCTAGTGCTCCGATCTCCACACACATATGTTGCATCCTGCATTCATTGGTTAGTACATTTGCATTACATCAAGTATCATATCAAGCATTTTATCCATTTCATATTTTAAATGCATCAACAATACATAAAAATATATCCATACATGTTCATAAATAGTGCATAAGTCATCCATACATGGAAAATAACTACAAATCATAACACATTGCATCCCATCATATTGATGCATATCACAATAATATGAGAGTACAAAATCAGACTGTCTGTCCTAAGTATGGCCCACAGGCTGACTACATAATATCAAGCTACATATGTCATCTGTCTGTCATAAAGGAGTACGTGCCTCTATCACTAGGTGCTCCCTCTATCCTCTTCATCCCTGCCATGTCTCATGGATGATGTCCCTCCCACCCTTTGTCCTGGCTATGGTGGTCTCATAGGTCCACTCACCCCCATGCTACTCAATGGCCTCTGAGAGCGTGCCCTGCTCTCTGTCATCCATCATGCCCAATATGAAGGTACTCTCTACTCTAGTGGAACTGCACTCTCATATAGTGTCCTCCAATGGCATATCTCCTCTCTAGTTTCTACCAGCATCTATGCCATCTCCCATGCACTGGCATCCCTAATCGACCCAATGAACTCAGTGACTCTCTGTTCCTCTCACTGTGCCTGAGCTATTACTATATCTCGAGCCGCTATGAGTCTGGCTATCTCCACTTTGAATTGATCCTGCTATCTCTCCAATGTCACAATATGATCCTACTGACTCACTATGGTAGCCCTACACATCTCCATCTCCTCTATCCTTGTTGTCTCTGGCTCTATGGGTATATCATGCAATGCCTCCTGATCGCCTAAATCTAGCCCATCATCTCTGTCCCCACCATCATCTCCATCCTTGTCATCCCCCTCATCCTCATCATCCCCTTCATCCTCCTCCTCCTCGTCATCCTCATCTCCCTCCTCTCCTATGAGTGGGAAGTCCTCCTATCTCCTCGGTACTAGAATATCAGGATCAGTTAATGGCACTGGCCGTCATCGTGCAAACCATATCTCATACACCTCTATCGTCCCAGCATCTACCACATCTGACCTCCAATCCCACTATCTCTATTGTAGCTATGCAAAGTCGGTATATGCTATGTGTGGCTGAATCATACTCCCCCACTGACTCGTCTCTCTATGCGATTGGGCAAAGCATGTAGTCCTCCTGGGTACATCCTGCCGCTCTCCAAACTGTCATCTGACTCTCTCTGGTAGGTACATCTCAATCACTCTCTGGTGATTCACTGGTCACCCAATCAGGTACCTCTCCCATCTACAATATGATAGCTCATCATGATCATCTGACCATCAAGGGCAATCAAGATATGGCCTCCATGTGAACTCTCTCAGTCTGTCTAGCTCATGTCGCCAGTACGATATGTATCCAAATGGACCCTATCTCAATGCTCCCCCATAGCAGTATACATATGGTTGGTGTGTTACAACCTGTCTCTTTGTAATTAGTCGACATATGGCTATGTGCTCAAATGCCCATACCTATAGCAATGTGACTCCACAACTTAGAATCTGAACCCCCTGATATGCTATCAGATGCAGCTGAAAATATAGCATAACTAGTACACATGGTCCCCATGCATATACCATACCCTCTGTTGCCATCCACTCTAGCACTCTTCCCCATCCAATAGGGAATCCATGTCCTTGTCTGTCCCCTGCTAGAAGACATTCTATCACTACTACTATCACCACATATCATTGGTCATACTCTGAAGCCATGCTCTCCTAGCTGATCTCCCTCTCAACGATGTCTAGATCATCTGTGTCACACATAAATAGCTTGCATAACACATCTCTCCCTATCACTGGGTCATACTCTATCATCTCCCCATGTATCAGAATGCGGAGGATGTGCCATACATCCTCTAGTGTCACTATCGTCTCTCCAGTCGCCAGATGGAATGAGGAGGTCTCTGAATGCCATCACTCTACCAATGCAGTAAGAAATCCTATGTTTTCCCTAATCTTAGGCATGAATGTGATATAATATATGCCAAGTCCTGCTAAGATATCTCTGTTCGTGCTCCTGAGTCTATGTCGTAGCATGAAACAATCTGGTCGGTTCTCCCATGTGATCAACGGATACTATCGACTCTGCATCACAATTGGGGCACAAATTTGTCACTATTAGGGTTTGTTCCTATGGGTTGCATTTACTTGTTTCATGACCAAATCAGGGTGTTCTTTATCTATTTTACCCTATCCTACCCTTATCCCCCCTTTTCAGATCATTTGCATCCAGTTTTGAACCAAAATTGAGTCATAAATGTACAATTGTGCTTGTGTCTTAACTCCTGCGCCTATGTCATGTAACCTGCACCTGTGTACCCTTACACAAGCATAGAAGATAGGACACAAGCATAGGATTTTCCCTACATAGGTGTAGAAGTCAATTTTTGCAGTTTCTATGGGCCCCGCAATGTCCTGCAAGCGATCAAAATTCATGAAATTGAAAATATGGGTTTTCAAGATACATACTGCTACTCCTATGTCATCTGGTCATCTGTACATATGTACATGTTCTCTAAGGTGATCCACCATTGGAATTTTCACCATCTCTCTGTAAGTGTCCTTGTCCAGAGCAACAACTTCTCCTCTTTGGCTAGTGCAAATGAGCTCTTTTCACCCTCTTGGTCTCATTTATAGATCTTTGTCAGTGCATAGATGGACGTGCATCCTCTTCTTCTTATGTTGGTCGCGGTCTTGTGCACCTTAAATTGCTTTTCCTTCATGCACCCGATCTCCGATTGTCAGTCCATTCGATCCTATCATTTTTATCGATCAATTGGCCCCTTTTCTGCATGTTTCTGGCCAATTCCTCAAGGGGGCATGCATATGTCATTGTTATTGTCTGGGGCATTTTCATTATTGTTCTTTGAAACAACACTTAAAATTGCATTGTCTCAAAGAGGGGCAAAATGTAGGCACCTAAAAATGGTCAATGCTTGTGGAGTCATACTTTAACATTTGCGCATTGCCTCATTTTAGGTTTTTGCATTGCATTAACATTTCTCCTATGATTCACACTTGATCTTTATTATTTGCAAGCATCGAGTCATTCTTCTACATTCTTCAATCATTTCGTTCTCAAATTCGGTCTTGTCAACAACAACTTTCAATCACAATTTTGGTCAAAATTATCCTATCGTATCAATGTGCATGCTTATTTGTCATCATTTTGGACATCATCAATCCTAATTAGGGTTTTTGTCCTATTTTCAATCTTGTCATTTTGCGATCGATTTTGTCATTGATCGTGGTCATTTTAATCTTATCATCGATCCCTATCCTCTTGTCAATTTTGTCATTTTGTGATCAATTTATCATCAATCGTTGTCATGTCAATTTGGATCAATTAGTCATTGTTCCTCGTCAATTGGTGCATTTTGTCAATCAAATCATTTATCAGGTCAGAATCATGATCAAATCAAATCAACATTAATTATCTTTTGTCAAGGCCTAATCTTCTAAGGTTTTATGATTTATTCATTTAATCTTGTTTGGCATTTTCCCTCTAGGTTAAATAATTTATTTATTTATCCTAAGTCTTCTTGTCACAATTAAATATTTATTTAATTGGCTAACTTATTCGTCTTTTTGTGAATTAATTAATAAATGACAAATTATTAATTAATTTACCTAATTTCCTAATTTTCCATCATTTCTAATTCCTAATTTCCACCTATTTTCTAATTTCCTAATTCTAATTTCCACCTAATTAAATTGTCTCTAATTCTCCCTATTTTTGTGCTTCGGTGGAAGCATGAATTTCTCATGCGTCATACTCTTGACATAGCTAGATGTCATAAGGTTCTAGTTTTCTAACCTTTGCATTGGCAATATGTCATAATTCATGACATAGAAGGTGTCATAACCTTCTTCTTTTCACTCAATTTTTCCATTTTGAAATCAATTGCTCTTAATATCCGTTTCATGCTAATTTAGTGTTTTCTCCAATTTGTCTATAAATTGGATGAATTTCTTCAATCAAAGGTAATTGGTAATCACTTTGTCAAATCAATCAGGTTATTAAATCAATCACACTTCAAGTACTCTTGTGCCATTATCTTGTCTACTTGCTTTCATCTCATGTGTGTGCACTTGAAGGTGAGATCCACAAACAAAGGCTATTTGGAGAAGAAAGAAGAACAATGGAGCTGCATGAAGGAAGCATTTAGATCTACATTTGGTTTGCATAGTCTTTAGTTTTGAATGCTTTGTCGTTATGTCTTTATTGAGTGTGTTTTAGGATAGATCATTGCATTTAGTTTTCGTGATTGGGCTAGATTAGTATTTTGATATTGCTTGTGATGATTCCTAATTTCCTAACATACAGTATTCAATGATAAATGATGATAAATGATGATTGGTAACTGACACTAAATGATTGCATAATAATGGTTAATATAATCAAGAACAATTTTATCCTACGAATGAATCTAAACATCATGATTATGCAATGAGGAAATGATATAATAAGACTAATGTCAATAAATGAACTATATGTAATATTATACCACTAAATGGTATGAAATGGACTCGACGCAAAATGCAACTAAAATCTAATGATGATGATATGATCATGATAGATGAATGCAAGGTTGTTTAGACGTTGCATGATGCACTAATGATGTATTAGAGTACTCCATCATGATTGTATCCATAACCAATTCAATTTTCACATAATTGTTCACATTAATTTTGTTTACACTTGCACACAAAACTATGTATATGAATAATGAATGAGTAAATGGATGGGCAATATGCAATGAAATGCCATATAAATAGATGAGATGAAATGATGATCCATAGTGCTTTATTTTCATCATTGAGCTTTTAAAATGTTATAAGAAAATATAATCAACTTGACATAATGATTCAAGATGACCTGAGTAGTTCTTACATGAATTTTGATAGAGCAAGTTAATACAAGCAACTTGATATAATGGATCAAGTTGACCTGAGTATTGCTTGCGAAACAGACAAGGATTATCTCCTTTCATGCATGACTTGCAACATCCTCCTTGATCTTTTGCCGATCATATCCTAAGACAAGTTCATACCATAGTAAGAGATAACCCATTATTGAGTTTGGATGAGGTAGTAGGAACCAAAGATGGAGCATGGTACCTGCAAGCAAACAACATAAATAAAGAATATGGACCCTTGATAATGGTTCATGCTCATATGGTCAAGGTATACGCTATAGTCAGCAAGCTGTAGTGATCTATGACTGCATTTTGCATAAGACCACGTAGCCACCATTAGTACATGCCCCAGAACTTCATTGGAATAATTCGTAGAAGACACACAAACAATGTTGTAGGAATTTGATGCATATATAAATGAATAAATAACTGACAAATCAGCCAAGTACTTGATAGCTTTAAACAGAATTTTCTTGTCAAAGAAAATGTCATTTTGTCTTTGTTTTTGGTAAGGAAGGATGCATCCTTGTTTAGATAGTTTTCCATGTTTGATGTTGATTGTTTGGTTGATCGGATAAGTGGTCATCATTGGAGTTTTTAACAATGTTTGCTTTGAAAAATGCATGTACAGGGCGTTGCCATGTTTTTGATTGATTTTTGATGTTTTATCATGTTTTTTGGATTTTGTGAGATAGTTTTTCAATGTTTTTGGTATTTGGATGAGACAATTTTGAATGTTTTTGGATTTTGTGAGATAGTTTTGAATGAAGAACTCAATGAATCATAAAATAATGTAGAATCCACTTCCATCAACTAGATTAAGGGCATTGCCCCCAGTTTAGGCATGACTATGAAAAAGCGGGATGCTAGACGCATGAATTACTATCCTTGATTGCAGATCAATAACAAGCCATGACTTTGGACGGATGGATGAATGGATGAAATGAATTTGATCACAACAAGTTTGAAAGAAAATGAAGCCATAGCCTTTACGAGTGGCACCTGTTTGCCAGGTTTTCACCATCACACTTACCCAAGGTGCCACCGGAGTTGTTGTTCACCGTTTGGATGCATGATTTTTCTTTACTATTTTGATGTTTTTGTATTTTCTTTAGGTCATTTATTTGAATGTTTTTGGTGTTTTTTCTAGTATGTATGGGAGCCTGATGCTCTTTTTAGCTTATGTATAAAATTTTTTAAGGTGCATGTTGTTGATCGGATCTACTAGTGGTTCTCCTTTTGAAGTAGCCAATTGATATGCCCCGGACCTAAATATAGCAGTGATAACATATGGACCTAGCCAATTTGATTCAAACTTTCCCTGATGTTCTTGGTTGGGTTGGTTATGAGGATTTTCTTGAAGAACAAGATCACCTACCTTGAATGTATGAGGTCTAACCTGATGATTATAGCTTCTGCTCATGCACTGCTGATAGGCCTTGAGGTGATTGTATGCAACTTGTCATTTTTCATCAAGTAACTCTAAATCTTGGAGACATGATACTCTGTATGCTTCATCATTGATGAGATTGTGCAAGGAAACCCATAGAGATGGTATCTCAACCTTAATAGGTAAGATAGCTTCTACGCCATAGACTAGTGAATAGGGAGTTGCGCCTGTAGGGGTTCGAATGCTAGTTCGATGCGCCCATAGTGCTGGATTCAATTGAACATGCCAATCATGACTGACATCATTGACTATCTTCTTGAGGAATCTTAATATGTTTTTGTTTGATGCTTCAACCGAACCATTGCCTTGTGGGTAATAGGGAGTGGAAAAGTGGTGCTGGATGTGGAAATTCTCACAGAGCTCACAAACATCCTAATTTTTGAATGGAAGTCTATTATTTGTGATGATGGACATGGGTAAACCATACCGACAGATGATGTAATTAAGGATGAATGAGGCGATGTTCTTGCTGGTGACTTGGGTAAGTGGAATAGCTTTGATCCACTTTGTGAAGTATTCGGTGGTGGTAATAATGAATTTATAGCCGTTGGATGAAGATGGATGGATTTTACCCACAAGGTCAAGGCCCCATTGAAAAATAGGCCATGGTGTTATGATTGGTTGCAATTCTTGTGCTAGTGCATGTATCAGGTCTCCATGAACTTGGCATTTCTTGCATTTTCGGACAAAGTAATAGGAGTCTTTTTCCATAGATGGCCAATAGTATTTAGTGTGTAGGAGTTTCTTGGCTAGTGACAGACCACTTGCATGAGTTCCACAAATTCCTTCATGTACCTCTTCCAATGCCTTTGTTATCTCATCCTGTTCAAGACATCAAAGGAGAGTACCATCAAGAATGTGTCGATATAGGGTTTTAGCAATAATTGTATATCAAGCAGTTTGGTGAAATAAGATTTTACGTTGGTTATTTGATTGGTTAGGAGGAAGTGTGTGATCATGAAGGTAGGTATAGAACTCACTGTACCATGGGGATTCAGAACCAACAAGGAAACATATCATCTCAAATTCAGGGATATCATAAGTGGGAATCTAAAGCTGTTCTACCAGGAACTCATAGTGTGTTGAATTCTGTGGAAGATCTAGGAGAGATGTGATAGTAGCCATAGCATCAGTAGCTTGATTCTGATCTTTGGGTATCTTCTCAAAAGTTATAGTAGTAAATGATGCCTTTAATTTGTCCACCATTTGTTTGTATGGCATGAGTTTGTCATCCTTGGTCTGATATTCATCTGTTGCTTGTCAGATGACTAGTTGGGAGTTGCCATATACCTATAGTTAAGGTAACTTCCATTTTATGGCTAGCCTGAGTGTTGTGATCAAGGCCTCATACTCTGCTATGTTGTTTGTGCATGGAAATGTGAGCTTGTAAGACTTCAGGATGCTGTCACCTTGAGGTGTGATAAACAGAATGCCTGCTCCCGAGCTATGCCTAGTGTATGAACCATCAAAGTATAGTTTCCATGTTTGTGTTGCTATGATCATGAATATCTCTTAATCTAGAAAATTGGAAATGAGAGGATGATCGCCTATGAGTGGTGCATTGGCCAACTGATTTGCAGTGACTTGTCCTTTGATAGCTTTACAGTCCACATACTTGATGTCAAATTCACTTAGAATCATCACCCATTTGGCCAAGCAACCTGTCAATGCTACTTTGCTGAGTAAATACTTGAATGGATCAATCTTTGCAATGAGTTGTACTTTATGTGTCAATAGATAGTGTCTCAGCTTAGTGGCTACCAATATTACTGCTAGGCAAGCTCGCTCAATAGGTGTGTAATTGAGTTCATAGCCAACCAGTGTGAGAGAGATGTAGTAAATAGTGCACTCTTTCCCTTCTATATTATGTTGTGCCAATAGTACACCCAATGTTGTATTTGTTGCTGATATATAGAGTAGTAGAGGCTTACTCAGATCTGGTGGGATCAATAATGGTGTATTCATGAGATATTCTTTAAGAATTTGGAATGCTTTCTAGCATCTCGTATCCCATTGAAAGAGGATGTTTTTGTGTAGTAGGTGTGTAAACGGGTGACACTTATCTTCCAGTTGTGCAATGAATCTTTAGATGGATTGTAGATGCCCTTGTAATGTCCTTAGCTGGCTGATGTTCTTTGGTGGTGGCATGTCCATGATTGCTTTGACCTTTGTAGGATCAACCTCAATACCTTTGCTAGAGACAATGTATCCTAGAAGCTTCCCTGAGGTTACTCCAAAGACACATTTATTTGGGTTGAGTCGAACATGATATTATTCTAGTCTATCAAATATTTTCTCTAATATTTCCAGATGACCTTCTCTTGTGAGTGATTTTGCCAATAATTCGTCAACATAATCTTCCATTATAGTATGCATCATATCATGAAAGATTGTGGTCATTTCTCTTTGATAGGTCACACCTGCATTCTTTAGACCAAAAGGCATTACATTCCAATAGTATGTTCCCCATGGACATGTGAAGGCCATCTTATATTGATCCTCTAGTGCAATCTTTATCTGATTGTATCCTAAAAATCCATCCATGAGTGAAAGCATGGCATGTCCTACTGTTAGGTCCACTATTATGTTGATGTTTGGTAGGGGGAAGTCATCTTTAGTATATTCTTTTTTTAGATCTCTAAAGTCAGTGTAGATACGGATGCCCCCATTTGGTTTGCTGATAGGCACAATATTGGATATCCAATTTGCATAATCAATTGGTCTAATAAAACCAACATCTAGGAGTTTCTTGAGTTCTACTTTGACTAGTACTACAATCTGAGGATGCATCTTGCAAAGCTTCTACTTGATAGGTTTGGCTCCTTCTGCTATAGTGAGGTGGTGCATGACTAAATCAGGATCAAGCCCAGGCATGTCTATGTATGACTATGCGAATTTGATCTGATGCTTTTGGAAGAACTCTACAAACTTAGGTTGTTCCTTTGGAGTTAAGAGAGATGCCAGATGTATGTGGTGAGGAGTTTCAGGAGTCCCCATGTTGTATTCTTTGGTCTCTCCAATGAGAATTGTTGATCATTCTTGCTATGTGCTAGAGGGGAGGATGTCAAACCTTTCATCCTTAGGTGCCTCGGAGAGGTTTTCACCATTGGATACGCTCTTTGTTTTTATTTTTGTGGGATCAAAAAGTGCCACAATGTGGTTTTCACTGGAAGATCCATGTTGTATTGTTATATTTTTGCAGCTAAAAGGTTTGGCATCCCCCCCCAAGTATGCTATGCTATTAAGTTCAATGGTGAATCTAGCTTTGTGATCCCCACTTGGTATATTATCTCATAGTTCCAAAAAGTCAATGATCGCCTCATCATTTTGGAAAAGGTCAAGACATGGGGGATTAGGTTGGTTCCATTCAATGAGTTAAAGATGGATAATGGGCATTACCTCATCAATTAGATTAAGTTCATTAGATGTGTCAGTGAGTATTAAGATGTTGTGGTGAAGGTCATTGATGGTACTTTCCCTATTAGAATCAGGCGTAGGATGCGACGTAGGGTCTATGGAAGAAGTTTGCAATTCAGGAACCCAAGAGGTCTTTATCTATGCTTCTCCGTAAACAAGGATGTCTTTACGGGGTGGAGGTGGTGATGTGCCTTCCTCATCTAAAGTATTAAGTTGTATGGAATCGAGTTCCCACTCATGTGAGTTAGTTTCTGAGTCACTTTCCAGTATCCAATTACTATACCATACTGGGATATATTTTGAGTTAAAAACTATAGGTGTAACCGACTGATGGACCTTTGGAGATGAAATGATCAGTGTTGCAGGAAGGATTATACGGATCAAAAAATTTGATACGAGGAGTATTGGTAGTGTTGACTCTGCTGCTTCTACTAGAATTGCTAGTGTTGTCGATATTGCTGGGATTTTGGATATAACTGTTGCTGCTAATGGTGCTTTTGATGTTATTGCTGCTGCTGATGGGGTTACTAGTTTGTTTGGTGGGATGATTGGTGTTGTGGATGGTTTTGTTGGGATTTTTAGCCTTGAAGGGGAAGTTTCCATGGTGTTTGATGCTTCTTTTATAATCAAAGGTGACCTCTTTGTAATAGGCTGATATAGAGGTTGGCTGGGTTTTCCTTTGAATCCAAGCTTAGGAAGGATCTCCTTTTGAAAGCCTAAGCCTGTATTATCCTTGGGCTTTAATTCTATCTTTTGTAGTTCATGTCATCCTTGTTTGCAAGGTCCCAAAGCACTCTGACCATCATACCCCATTCTTTGCATAATGAGAAGGCCTTTTCTATATTGATATGTGGGAAGCTTAGCTTGCGGAATATCGGTGGTGATGGGATCTTTATAGATCCATTCTGCTAAGTCTTCATCTTTGGTTTCCTTTTCTTGACTCTTTCCAAGGATGAAAGGTGTCCAAGCACATGCTGGTTTGACCAGTGGTTGTTGAAGTAACTGTTGAGGTTTGCCATGAGTTCTAGGAGAAGTAGGCATTTGTCCAACACAAAAGAGTTGGCTGAGATTGTACTCCCCAGGACCTTCCTCTACTATTTTCATCTTGAGCTTCTCTTGCTTGGGTATAGTGGTGTTTGAACTTGAAAGAGAGGTTGGACTTATGTATGATGTGGATGAGATGTCTTCTCTATTGCTGGGAATGGTAATCTCTGGTTGATGACTTATATTATGACAATATGCAAAGGGGTTTGCATTGCCCAGGATTGTGATTTCTACACCATTATGTAGGAACTTGATACACTGATGGTAGGTAGATGGAATGGCTTGCATGGCGTGTATCCAAGGTCTTAATAACAATAAATTGTATGGTAGAGGAAGGTCCAAAACTTGATAGATGATGTGTTTCACCACAGGGCCCACTCGGATTGATATCACAATAGCTCCTTTGGATGAACACTTTGCATCATCATAGGCTTTGATTGTGATCTTCTCGCAGGGATCCATTGATTCAATTAAATATCTCAAATATATGACTAATTGTAGTGTAGAAATATTTAGGCCTACTCCATTATTGATCAAGACTCGCTTGATCCTATGTTGGTTGATAAACCCTTCAATGTGTAGTGAGGCATTGTGAGGTTGCTGGAAGGATGTGTTGTCACTTTCAAAGAAAGTGAGACAAGGTGATGACTTTAGAGTTCCAACCATAGCTTGGAACTAATCTATATTTAGATTTGCAGGGATTGATGCCTCTTGGAGAGCTTGATCCAAAATTGTTTTATGGGATGTAGATAGGTGCAATAGATCTAAGATAGATATTAGTGTGAGCATTTTGTCTAACTAGTCCACAAGGTTATACTGCTTTGGGATAGATGGGGTGCCTTGGGGAGATTCTTTTATGGTAATATTGTTGTGATGTGTAACAACATTGCAAGTGAAGCTGGGATTTTTGATGGTTATAGTTGCAATTTGTTCACTAGCATCGTATAGGTGATTCATGGTGTAATTATATGCGGCTTGCGTATAATTGGTAGTATCTATGTTTCTCCCTGAAGTGAAAGGACCCCTTTGATCATGTGATGGAAGTGGATTTTTAAACATCAGATGATCATTGTTTGTTGTCTTTGGATCATGTCCTTCAATTTCGATTTCATCCCAATCAATAAGATCCCGAATAAGATCTTTCAATCTGTGACAATTTCTTGTCTTATGCCATTTTCCTTGATGGAAATTGCAATGTTCAGTATCCCTCCACCATGAAGGTTCAACTTGAGGTTCATAATTTGATGTTTTGGGTAAGGTCACTAGATTTTGAGAAACCAACTATCGTAACACTATTTCGATGGGTTCCCCTAAGGGAGTGTATGTTCATTTTGGTTTAAAATTTTGTTGATGTTGTTTGGGTTCCTCTTGAGATGTGTTGCATCCTTGATTTGGAGAAGCAACTATGTTATTCTTTGGTGGGGGACTCTATCTTGCAAATCGAACCACAAGTTGTGCACTTTTGATAGTTCTTGCATCCACAACCCCATCATTGATGATGTTTTTGTTTTTGTTTCAGAAGTTAGGCTTGTCACTGTCGAAGCGTGGTCCTTTGGCTCATTATATATTTTTATAAGCCCTTTTTTATGAGAGCCCGCTCACATTTTAAGCCTTTGGTGATCATGTCATTGAAAGAGTCTGTGTCTTTTACATCTAGGTGAAATTCCATTTCATCATTTAAGTTGGAAATAAATATTTCCACTATTTCTTGTTTAGGTAACTGAAGAGAATGTCTGCTAGACATTTGACACCATCATTGCAGAAAGACTGAAAATAGCTCACCTTGTTTTTGTTTAGTGTTACATAGATCAGCCATTGTGATATCACATTCAATGTTGTGTGAGTAATGTGCTAGGAACTTCTAGATGAGATCTTTGAAGGTCCTAATGCCACCTAGTAATCGGGAAAACCATGATGTGGTTGTTCCTCCCAAGCTTTGGGGAAAAAGTCACATTAGGTATGTGTCCTTGTATGCCACTTCGAGGCAAGCTGAATGGAATTCTCTAAGATGATCATGAGGATCTCCTTTTCCTCTATACTTTTCAAACTTGGGTGTTTCAAACCCTTGTGGGAAAGGTGGCATATGAATATTCCTATCAAAGGGATAGGGACAAATTTCATTGAGTGAAAATTGATTAGTTTTCACACCACTATGAAGTTGTTGGGCGAGATTCTCAACTTGTTGCCGCAACTTGTCTATTTCATTTGGAGGAGGAGAAGGTGGGGGATTACCTTGATGAAATTTGCATCTAATGTGTTCTCGACCTCTTTCATCCTCATTAGGACTTTGGCATTCTGATGCTTGTCTTAGTTGTGCAATATCAAAGTCAGAGGGTAGTTTAGCTCCTTCTTGAGCAAGTTTTAAAAAGTGAGCATCAGCATTACTCTTGAGTATCACATCAAAAATTCTATTAAAGAGAGGTTTGTGTTGTGCCCTTTCTATCGCTACAGGAGTAGGAGTACTTGGGTTGCCATCATTTACATTTCCTCTAAGGGCTTCTTGGAATTCATTGACATTTTCTTCCTCTTCTTCCTCAATTTCTTGTTGTCTAGACCTTGATCTGGTATGAGCCATTTTGTTTACAAGTTTTTGTTGAAGTTTGATGAAAATGATGATGAGTTGGTGATGAAATGAAAGATTCATGTTTGGTGAGGTGCTTTGCATATGGATCTCTAGCACTAAAGGTAGATGCTACCAAATTTTCTTTTCTAGAATTGCTTGTTTGATTGATAAAGTTCAATGTGATAAGGTTTAGAGAGATTTGAGATGTGTTACAGACTCAACTACCTAGTAATGAGAGGATTCACTCATAGACTAGTTTTAACCTACATAGAAATGTCTCTTAGGATGAGTTTATCCTAGATGTAGAGACACTCTAAAAAAATGATGTGTTTGTATTTGATTCAAGCAATATCAAAAATAGAACTTGGACAAAAACCTTTTGATGTTTCCAGAGTTGGAATGGATTTGATGAGATATGAATGTGATAATGGATGAAATGTTTAACTTGAATAAAAAATTTGTGTTACAAAAGAAACAAAATCTTCTTCTTCTCTTTCAGGGGTTGGTGGTTCTTCCCTAGCTAAGTTATATGTGATGCAAGTGTTGAGAAAGAAGTTAGGATTGATTTTGCCTCCTTTATTCTTGTGATAACTCAAAGCTCGATATTGCATAAAATCTCTACTGTTTAATGATTCTTGATCAAACTCATTTCATTTCCCTTGAAGATATAGATGCATGCCACGTAGGAAGGTTCTATGAGAGAAAAAGATTTGTCTATTAAGATAGAAGAATTTCCTCCTTTTGATAAAATCCTTTGAACTTAATGGTCTTTTCTTCAAGTTGATGTTTTGATGAAGATTCTTCTTTCTCAAGATGTGAAGAATGGTCATATTGTTTGATACTTTTGTTGTTGCTCTTTGTTTTGGATCCTTTGTTTTTGAAAATGTTTGTGTTGGATAAATACTTGTTTTGGAATTGGATTTTTTGATTTTTCTCTGACAAGAAAACAAAGCAAGCACACAAACACAAGAATGTTGCTTCAAAAGGCACAAGTAAGTATGGGTCTAGACCAACCCAATCTTTTGAACCTTTAATGACCCTTTCCTTCAAATGTATTTTAGGTGTTTCCAAAGCCTAAAGTCAGCTCAATTTGCACTGGTCTTGACTCAAAAATGAAAACACTTCAAACACTTTTTATCCCTAAGGTCAAATGGCTAGTTATGATAATTTCAGCCCACATCTTGATATTTATTCAACTTTGGTACTACATACCTTATGAATCCCACTATGGTAGGTATGGATTTGATATACTAAGTCTTGCATGAGCATAACAAATAAATGACCCTTATGATGGGGGAATCACCACTTTTATCAAGCCACAAGTGACTTTTCAAAAAGCTATGTTTCTACTCAAGGAAATATGTATGGTGAGTATCTTGGGAGAAAAACCATTTATGCTCTTGTAGTGAATTTATCACAAATATCCTCAATCAATAGAACGGGTAGGCTACTATTTAAAGTTGTTTAGTAATTTTTGATGTTTTTGTACATAAGTTCATTATGCATTGACTCACTTAAGAGCCTTGTAACTTGTGGTGGGGCCCATTTGTTCTTTCGGCAAGTTACATTGTAGGAACAACTATACCCAAGGCTACAACTTTCGCTCTCACTTGATTTCTATAGCATCTCGAAGGATTTACCATGCGAGGTCATTCACAAGAGTGATGTGTCTCTTGGTAAGCCTCTCTTAAAAAGATAAAACTTGAGTGTTACTACCACTTTTCTCTTGCACCTAGGACCATGAAAGCCAAGGGAGACGATAGGGTGTGTTAGAAGTAGGACCACTCGACCAACTATTTTGCACAAGTGTGTCAAACACAAAATGCACTTGTTCTTTTTAACTTGTCATTGAAAATGATTTTCTATCTAATTGGAGATGTTGCTCCAACAACCATGATGTTCTTTTTAACTTCAAAGGCAATATGTTTGAGTAAACTAGAATTTTTAAAATCCTGGTCAACTTAATGAAAAACACGTTTGCGTGAAGTAAAATTATTTTTCAACAAAGAGTCACACAAATTGATTATTCTTTTTACTTGCCGAAAATTGAAGTGTGGATTGTGATTTTTAAGTTTGATGCGAGAAAGAAAAATTTGTCTTTTTTGTTTTAAGCACCAAAATAGAATGTATCCCTAACTTGCAATGAAAGCAAATTTGTGTTGTTGAGTTTTTAGAGCACCAAAACAAAATGGATCCTAACTTGCAAGGAATGAAATTTGTGTTGTTGAGTTTTAGAGCACCAAATGAAACTTGGAATCCCAACTTGCAAGAAATGAAATTTTGTGTTGTTGGTTTTTAGAGCACCAAATGAAAGTTTCTGATTTTAAGTAACAAACGGGGTTAGTTTAAAACCTACACATGAACCAAAAGGTTAGTAAAATCTGACCATATGGTGGGCTTCCACAAGCCTAAGAAAATTTATTTTATCGGTTACATGGCCTTTTTTACAATGTTCTGTTATGATAGTGCTACTTCGTGTGAAAACAAAAGTGCTACTTAACACAAACATGCTAAAACGTGGAAAAAAATGCTAAACTAAAAATGTTAACAGCAACAACAAGTGCACTAAAACATGGACAAAAGTGCTACTTAAGACTCAAAAGCACTAATATACGGACAATACCACCAAATTTGAGACAATAGTGCTAGAATATCAAATTACAATAGTGCTAAAGCGCGACCTGCATGTCAAGTTAAATAGTAAAAAAGTTAGTTTTGTAAACAAAAAATGTTGTTGGGTGTTTGATTCACGTCGGGTTCACCAAATGATTCTCTACAAAATGGACAAGTGGTTAGACAAAGGCCTATGGTCGTATAACACATAAAAACACAAGAAACAAAGACAAACATTAGTGTTAATCAACCAAAAACTAGTCTAAGCAAGCATACCAAAAGAGACACTAAAAACATGATAAAATATTTAACTATAGAAGCAAATACAACAAGGCATCTCCAAATGCCTTCTAACATTCTTTTAGCTCCTTCTCCCTTGTTCCTCTCCTCTCCAAGTTCCAAATTAGTGTAGCTCTTAGTAGATTTTTGCACTATGGATGCCTTATGGAGGTTCAAGATTGTAGATGATTATAAAAAGTATGCAAATGCAAGCTTAATAACCAAAGAAAGATGAGTTATCTAAATGCTATTTGTTAATTTTAACCAAATCAGTGAATATGACTAATTATGCTAAATGATCTCTAAAATTCTCTGTAACTTAGATGCATACAAATTTTTCAGGATCTTGATTATGAAGAAATGGGCTCTATTTATAGGAAAAATGGAGCAATGGATGGTTGAGATTGAGTAATCTCAACAAGGGTTAGGATTGAATGATATTCAATCCATGTGAGGGATTTCAACCCAATCCAAGCATGACAAGTGTCAATATGAGATAGTTTGATAGGAGAGGGAATAAACATTAAATGCTTGATATGACCTGAAGGTTAACTTTGGAGTTAAGGTCAAGGTTGGGTTGAGTGAATAAATTCTTTATTCAAAGAATAAAGATTTTATCCAATGGATAAACTCTTGTGCAAAGGTAAAAGGGATAACCATGGTCAAAGCAATAAATGCTTGAGGAGACACATGAGTCACATGAGGGTTGAGTTAGGGGTTAACCATAAATGGCCATGTAAGAGCCATAAGTGGTTTAGAAGACTTTAGAGGTTAACCATTGGAAGACATAAAGCCTTAAATTCTTTTCAAAGACTTTGAAGTCTTCGAGAAGTGACTCCAAGTTTCTTAGGAATGTGACAATAATTAGGGGATGGATTAGGTTAATTGGGAAGGGTTTAGAAGAATCTAGAAGGGGGTTTAGGAGTGCAAGTGGATTTGGTGGGTGAGGAAAAATAAGATTTTAATTAAAATTAAATTAATTTATTTCAACTTGTGGTTGCAACTTGCATTTGTAGGAAAATACAAGTGGGGGGGGGGGGGGGAATAATGATTTAAATAAATGTTTTATTTAATTTATTTAAAAGAGGAAAGAGGATGAAA
Source organism: Cryptomeria japonica (assembly GCF_030272615.1). Lineage (NCBI taxonomy): Eukaryota > Viridiplantae > Streptophyta > Pinopsida > Cupressales > Cupressaceae > Cryptomeria > Cryptomeria japonica. Next base: position 866,453,346 of record NC_081414.1, read on the forward strand.
TTGAATAAATAGAATTTATTCATTTAATTAATTGTGAATTTGGTTTAATGAATTAATTAAAATAAATTAAATAATTTATTTAATTAATAGGAGAATGATTTGAAGATGAATTAAATAAATATTAATTTAATTAATTGATGGCTAGTGGATTTTTAATCAAATAAATACGAAATATTCATTTAATTAAAATGGACAGATTTATGTGACTACAATTGTATTCACTGCTTCTCTCCAATACACATGAGGTATATTTGCTTCTGATATCATGCTTCTAGACGCATCTAGAATAGTTCTATTCTTCCTTTCCACAACTCAATTTTGCGGAGGTGTTTGGGGTGTTGATAGTTGTCTTCTAATTCCATTCACTTCACAAAATGTATATAACTCCTTAGATGTAAATTCACCTCCTTGATATGATCTTAAACATTTAATTTTATTGCCGGTTTCATTCTCTATGAGTTCCTTGAATAATTTTTAATTTCCCAAAAGCTTATGATTTCTCCTTGAGAAAAGTAACCCAACACATTCTAGAATAATCATCAATGATTAGCATAAAGTATCTATCTCCCTATAGACTTCTTGTTCTTGCCGGACCACATAAGTCAGTATGAATTAAATCAAGAACATCATTGGTTTTCTCAAAAATACTCTTAAAAGTTGTTCTAACTTGTTTTCCCATTTGACATTCCTTACATACCGGATTGTGAGGTTTTACAATCTTAGGTAAACCCCTTAGTGCCTTAGATGAACTAATCTTCACAATGTAATCAAAATTCACATGACACAGTCTTTTGTGCCATAACCAACTTTCACCAATATGTGCAACCAAGCATGTTTTTTCTTTTTTATTCAAATGAAAGATATTACCTCTAGTCTGATTACCAGTTGTAATTTCCAAACCAGTTCTATTCAAGATATTGCATTTACCATTCTTGAATTGTAACTGAAATCCTTTTTCAACTAATTGACCAACACTCAAAATATTATGCTTCAAACCTTCAACATAATAAACATTGTCAGTATTGTGCTTACCATCAAAAGATATAATGCCTTTTCCTCTGATCAAACAAGCTTTGTCATCTCCAAATCTCACTAGACCTCCATTGTATTCCTAAAAAGATAAGAATTTAGTTTTATCACCAGTCATATGATGTGAACATCCAGAATCTATAATCCATTCATTCTTTTCTTCAATTGTACCTATTACGCCACCGATGGAATAGTAGATGCCAGTTTATCTTTTGTAATTGCAACAAAATCCCATCCATTGTCTCTTGGTTCTTCTTCAGAATCATCAATAACTCCTTAATCAACATAGTAACATGATTTGTCTCTATTCTTCTTAAATCTGTATCTCTGATATTTAGGGTTAAGCTTATATGTTCTTTTAGCTTCTTCTCTCAATCTTGCATGTCTATCTGGATATCTAGATGCCATATGACTAATTTTATTACAATTAAAATATTTAAAAGGTGCTTTACCTTCATACTTACTTCCAATATGACCTTTAGGCATTTTCCTTCCAAATAGTGCTTCAAGTTCTTCCAATTCTTCATTTTCCTTCCTGATGTCTTCAAGTTCTCTTACATAAAGTGCTTTCCTATCAGATTTATCAGCTGATAATAAAGATGTTGCAAATGATGATGCTTTGAAATCTAAATCTATCTTAATTGTAGCAAGAGGACCAAATTCCTCAAGCTCAAATGTTGAAATTTTTCCAGCCAAGGTATCTCTAGATACTAATGTATTAGGCATAGTTTTAACTCATTAATAGCAATTACTTTCATTTTGTATGCCGGTGGCAATGCTCTTAAAAAAATAGAAACAATTTCATCTTCACTTAAGGAACCTCCACAACATTTTATTCCCAAAACAATTTCATTAACCCTTTCCATAAAAGCAAAAATTCTTTCATCTTCTTCCATTTTCAAATTTTCATACTTGACCTGAAAGCATTCTAGTTTTGCAGTTTTGATAGTGGAATCACCTTCATTCAATGTCTCCAATTTATCCCAAAATAGCTTTAGTAGTTGATCGGTCTAATAATCCCATTATTTGCTGATTTACCAAGGCTCTCAAAAGTGCTTCTCTTGCTTTGCAATCATTTTCTTTATCCTTAGCCAATGTAGGACCAACATAGCCATTCTATGTAACATCCCATATGTATTTTCCAATGCAATTTAGATGTGTCTCCATTCTAATCTTCCATATACCATAGTTAGTTCCATCAAGTTTCAGACTATCCTTCCTGAAATAGTTAGTTGCCATATAATCTCCTCAAGTTGTTAAACTTCTACAAAAAGAGGACTTAGCTCTGATACCAATTGTTAGGACCTAGAGGCAGCAAAGAGGGGGGGAGTGAATCAGATGTCTAATAATTTCAACCCAAATAAAACTTAACCAAACTTGATACTTAATACCAGTAAACCAAACTTAATGCCAGTAAACAGATTAATAGTTAATACCAATACCAATGGAACTTAATGCATGAAACAAAAAGAGAAACAACATCCACAACACATAACATAGAGATTTGTACATGGAAACCCTATAAGGAGAAAAACCACGGTGGGAAACCCTACCCACAATCAGATGATACTACTGCAGATAGTATGTGTATACAAATGGGATCTACATATACAAAAAGGCCAGCTTCCTAGAGCTCATTGCTCAATCACAAGAATGGGAGTCTCACTAACTACAATTGGATTATTAAATCCAATGATAATGTCCTGCTCAAAGTAGCATCTCCAATGCTGGATTCAGTACCAGTTGAGGTTTGATTGTCTTCTTTAAACCGTCCTTGAATCTTCAAATGATGTCTATGTGTGTAGCTCTGCTTATATTTGTATATAACAAATATCACAACCTTACAATACCTTATTATGATTCGTTACATTAATCTCACAAATGAGATCTTGCATATATACCAAAACCTAAGACCAAATGTGTAGGTCAAATCACTAAGAATATTACAATAAAATCAATTACAAGTAAGTCAAGATGAGATGCATCATGTCAACTCAACAACAATATTAATTGATTAAACCATCTCCATAACATGTCATGCTGATCTGAAATAGATAGTGCATGTCGGTCCATAACCTAGACTAATTTACCAGTAACAACAAATATGTCAACCTGGTTAGACCAATAACCAAATCTCCAAAATGAAGTGTCCAAACCATGTCTTCAACATAACCAAGTGATCTCTAGATAATAACAAGTCATCCTCAGTGCCGGTGAACAATATAACCTATCGATGAACAAAATACCGGTGACTATGCATAAGTCATTGAATTTGCCGGTGAACATAACCAAAGATCTATAGAAGGATAAGAGTTGATAAGCGTTGACATCAATGACAAAACTAATGCAACATATCAGTAATACCAACATCATCAACCTTATTGACAAGGTTGTCTAAACCCATAATTACAAAAATTACATCATATGATACCACCAAACCAATATTATGACATACATTGCATACCATGGACCTAAATCAAGTATCCAAACAATTATATCTAGCGAAAATTCTGCTAAGACCAAAATCCAACACACTTCACCAACCTGTAGAAACCCTTAGTAAAATAACATAATGTTTAACCGGATCTAAATAAGGCTATCTTAACAAACACATCATCCAATGAAAAGTTGCCAAATTCTCAGGACATGAACAAGAAATAGCTCCAGCATGATAAAAAATGATTGCATAAGTCGAACCCAAAATCCACTGATCAAATCACCAAATACTACATACCAGTAAAGCTAATTGGCATAGCTAGAGGCAAGCCAATACTGGTAAATACCAAAAGTGATAACAACCAAAGCACCAAATCATGCACCAACAAAATATAGCAATCATGTAACCATCCAGAATAAGCATCCAAAACTAATTCCAGAGATCTTATCATACCGGATCAGAATCATAGCTGAAACTAGGAAGATCACCAAGACTAACTAGGATAGATCCAACCGGGATAGTCTCCAACTAGGATATAGTGTTGACATCAGTGACAACACTTAAACAAATCCAACATATTTCCAACAATCTCCCCCCCCTTTGGCATTGATGGCAACACTAAATGTGAAAAACATCCAAGTGCCAAGAAATGTCAACAAACTCCCAAAAGAGAAAAGACTGATCTGAAATAACTCCTCCTAAAAGATCTGACTATTTTTCACGTAAATACCTCCTCCCCCTTTGACATCAATGACAAAAAATGGATGCCAAACCAAGAATACTAAACCAAATATCTGACTACTCTCCCTGAGTAGTAGCACCATTTTCATCAATCTGGATCAAAAGAGTATGATTGATAGGCCCACTAGATTGATGCATCCTTGCATCTCTAAGTCTCTTCTAGATGGTTGGTAACCCCCAACTGATCTTTGAGATATTCAAAAGTGTATAGGCAATGGTTTTGTTAAAAATATATGCAATCTGTTCCTTAGTAGGCAGATAAACCAATCTGACTTCCTTTGCTTCAACCTTTTCCTTCAAGAAATTATACCTTATAGAAATGTGTTTTGATTTGGAATGAAATACCGAATTCTTCGACATATCAATAGAAGTAGTATTATCATGGTGAATAACAATGGGCTCATCATAACATACCCCTATATCATTTAACATCTGTTTCATCCATAAAATCTGCATACAGTTGGTAGCAGCTGCAACATATTTTGCTTCAATAGTAGACAATGAAGTGCATGATTGTTTCTTACTAAGCCATGAAACCAACTTAATCCCAAGAAAGAATCCATTGCTAGTAGTGTTCTTCAATTCATCCACATCTCCTACCCAATCAGAGTCTATATATGCACATAATGTGAAGTCATCATTCTTTGGATACCATAACCCAGAGTCTATTGTACCTGTCAAATATCTGAATATCCTCTTGACAATAATATCATGAGTTTCTCTAAGATCTGCTAGAAATATAGAAGAAATACAAACAAAATTCATTATATAAGGTCTATTCTGAGTTAGGTACAATAAAGCACGAATCATTGATTTGTATCAACTTGGATTAACCTTAGGGGATTCATCATCCTTTGACAATTTGCAACTAGTTATCATAGGAGTACCAACAGGTTTATAATTTTCAAGTCCAAATTTCTTAAGTAAATCCTTCACATACTTAGTTTTAAAAATGAAAATACCTTTATTAGTTTGAGTAATCTACAAACCTAAGAAAAATTTCATCTCACCAATCATAGACATTTCAAATTCATTCTTCATATCACTAGCAAATTTCATGCATACACCTTCTTCTCCTCTGAAAATGATATCATCCACAAAGACTTCAATAACCAATATGTCATCATGTTCAATTTTGTAATATAAGATATTATCAACATTACCTTTACTAAAACCAATCTTTCAAAGATATTTATCCAATCTATCATACCATGCTCTAGGGGCCTATTTTAGTTCATGTAAAGCTTTGTTAGACACAATGTACCACTAAGAGGGGGGTGAATCAGTGGTTTTCAATCTTTTCCCTTTAACTGTCCTATGTGACTATATAGGTTATCAAATCTAACTCAATGCAAACTTACCAGTTAGTGGGGAGACCAATCACAAATGCATTCACACATGAAGGGACATCATATAATTCTAGTATATATGAGGAAAACCCAAGATGGGAAAAACCTTAGTGAGAAATGTTGTTGGAGATTATTGCTCCAATCCACCCTCACAATGAATCTCTGATTACAATGTTTAGGGCACCAACCCAAGAAGTACCAACCCCTGATTTTAGGGAACCAACCAAAGGAGCTACAACCCCAAATTTTAGGGCACCAACCCAAGGAGCTACAACCCCTGCACTGAGCTACAACTCAGTGAATACAAAGCATAATCATTTACAAGTTAATAGCCTTATTACAAATGGATTGTGTAACACTTCTGCAAATCTCACTACTGGATCTCTTATCTGGTTCACTAGTTAGTTCTCTTCCTCACCCTCTCATTACTACAACCTTATTAGATCAACCTCTTCTCCTTCTCTATTGGTTCTCTCACCTCTTAACTTCTTCACTACTCTCCACCACCAGTCTTGATAACTTAGTTAGATATCATGTTGGTATTTTTGATGATTATGTTGTGATTGTCATTGATGGACACACACTTGCTATGAGATCACTTTTTGTATGTATGAGTTAAAGCTCAACCGGTATTTGTTCCAACCAGTATGATGTATTATAGTCTTTAGACTATCAATGTTTTGTAGAAAGTGTTTACTGATCTAAAGCGGTATGAAGATCCCAAGCGGTTTGAGGATCTCAAGCGGTATGAAGGAACAAAGTGGCACAACTCATATTTCCCAGTCTTCATTTTTGTCAAACCAGCAATCAGTATTTTCCTTAAACCCATATTTTGTTTGAACCGATAATACTTTGTGATGAGTTACCAAATAGCATTTTGTGATGAGTTACCATCCACCGATTGTTTGGCGGTGCCGACACTTTGGCGGTGCTTTTTGTGTCATGTTACCAATTATGTCTAGATGCATTGAACCTAGGAAATTGTATTGTAATCCTATTGGACCGACATGAAATCAAATTCCTTTATAAGGACATCATGTCTAGGGTTTTAGGTTGTTTCAAGGGTTTAAGGTGGTTGATGAGTTTTTGTAAGTGAGATTATAGAAGAGAAGTTAATGTTAGTGAGAAAAAGGTAGAGTATGAATGTGTCAAAGACTGAAGTAATACTAGAATGCATTAGGAATGAGCTATCAGGATCTAATCAAGCAATCTGTACTATTTGGTAGATAACTCACTTGTTGATTACTCACATCTTTGACAAGTCTGAAGCCCTTAATCGGGTAGGCCCAAAAAGCCTTTTGTAAATCCTCTAACAAGATGGTTCACATTTGTTGATCTAAAATCCTCTAGAAAGGTAGTCCTTAATTGGACTTATCTCCTCTCAGAGATTGAGATTCCTAATAGAATCTGTTCTGGTAAAGAACATTGTATGACCTTAACTAGTTTGTTTCCTATTCTGTAGATAGTTACTTGTGAGTTTCATCTCACCGTGGTTTTTCCCATTTGGGTTTCCACGTCAAAATATTTTGTGTTATGGTGTTTGTGCTTCTGTGGGTGAATGGATTATTTGCTATTTGGTTTGCATGTGTGCTAACCGGTTTGTTTGCTTAACTTCTTTATTGGTTTACTATTAGAATAGTAAAGTGTTTAAGTATAGTAATTTTTGGCATACTAATTAACCCCCCCCTCTTAGTATTCATCAATTGGTATCAGAGACAAATTTTCTATAAGTTTAACCACTTGGAAAGAGATATTGGGGAATACACTATGAGGTAACTTACTCATCAACTCACTTAGTCTGAGCAAGCCTATGATGAACTTATGGTCAAATATAAGGCCTCTTAGGAAAAAAGGAGAGAACATGCTGAAAAACTAATGGAGCAAACTGAAAACAGTTCCTCTGATGAAGCGGACATGGAAGCCCTAATTCAAGAAGTAGAAAAGCTGTCTGAATCCAATTCCAACCTAAGAAAGGAGTTGGAAGGACTGACTATCTGAATGTGTCAAGAGCTTGAGAACTAGAGGAAAGCTGAAGACCTGGTAAAAGATGGAGATCATGAGATCTCCAAGTTAAAATAAGAAATCAGTGCCCTAACCACTCAACTACATGCGAGTAAGGTGGAAAAAGAAGACATGAAAGGAGAACTAAGCATAGCCATCTCTGAGAATGTAAACTTGATGGAAACAAATGCTGCTATTACCAAAGAACTCTCTGAGTCAAAGGAAATACTTGCTAAGCTCAACAAGAGAACTGTTAAGCTAGAGAAAAAGCTTGAATCGGCCAAACCTATCAAGAATACTAATGGACTTTGTTACTCTGGTCATGAGGAAGGTGAGACCTCTGATGCAAATGTTGAAGCATCAAAGAAGCAACCAACATTCAAAGGTAAAGGTAAGCAAAAGTTCAAATCTATTTTCTTTAACTGTCTTAAAGAAGGACATACTGCTAATGTGTGCAGGAGAAAAGCCTACAATAATTTTCCTTACTTTATAAACAATGTACCTAGATCCAATAAGTTCAATGGTAATTGTTATGCATGCAACAAGTTTGGGCATAGAGCATCTAAATGCAGGTCTGTTATGAGCAAGACTGGAAGATATCCTCAGAGGACTCAAGGAGTTGGTCTAGAACCTTTTGTGAACTAGAATCCCAACTGGTTTAATACTTGTAGTCATCAGTCAGGTAGTGGTGGTTATCAAGTGGCAACCGGATGGAGAGAAATCTGTGTGATTTGTCATTGTCATGGTCAAACTACTGCAACATGTAGGAGGAAGAATGGTAACATGAATAATGGACCATGGAGAGCACCTGGAATGGTCTGCTAGCATTGCAACAAACTGGGTCACATTGCTAGATTCTGTAGAACAAGAAAGAACATATCAGATGACATACCAGTCACTCCGGAAGGAAAGATTGATATTGAAACTGTTCAAGCAGATATGAACAAAACTTGGAAAAAGAAACCAGTGGTGTTGCATGAAGAATTGGTTTCTGCACCTACTGTGGAAATCACGAAATTGGCAAACTAAGCATTAGAAAAGCTTAGGGGGAGCAATCGGTGAAATACTTCAAACCCCTGATTTACACCGGTAAAAGACCTTAACTGGTATGTGATACCTATTAGTCAAAAGAAGACTGGAAATGATAAAAGGCAAATTAGGGTTTACACCCTAATAGTGAAACATTTATTATGGTAGGTAGAGAACCTATTTAAAAGGAATTTTCAAATCATTTCTCACTCATTATTTTTTGAGCGAAGAAGTTTTTCAAGTGCAGAGTGAAGAAAAGCGATTTACACGGCAATTTAAGGAGTTTTTCAAAAACCTGAAGAAGAATTTGAAGCTAACATCTGTTGAAGGAGAGTAGAACGCAAAGTGGCATCTCTACAACCGAAGGAGTGTGAAGCATAGTTCAAATTATGAAGCCCTAAATTTCAATCTACAAAGGTATTCTTCAAAATTATTTGTTTATCATGGCTTCCGCATCACATGATAGCTCTAGTACACTCATTGATTCTATGGACTTCATTAAACAAAAGTCAAAATACAATGCCCTATCTCAAGTACCTGCTGGTGTAATAGTAGAAGAAGGCATTTCCGACTACATAGACTACAAAATTGAAGACCTAGGGTCTCTTGTAATCCATTCCCAGCTGAGCTTATTTTGCGGAAAGGATAAGAAGATTAAACTAGAATTCAGCATTCTAGAAAAGAAGAAACTTTACAATGTAGTTTACTTTCTTGAAGAATTTTTGGATGATCACATTCACATTATTCTAAGAAGGGTACACGATGATAAGATGTACCAAGAGCGGACGCATGATATGACACCAGAAGTGATTCATGCCATCACCATTTTTTGTAACATAGGGGAAGTGCTAGCCCTAAGGAAGGTTAGCAAGACTGAAATGTCCAAGCTCACCAGTTTAGTGAGCGACTCACGCGGAATGACTGTCAACTCAATCAAGGATGATTTGGTCAAGTATGCCTACATGGTGATAGGTTACCGAATGTTCTCTGCTAGTAGAATTAATTCTATCTTTTCTGAAGTGGTAAATGTCACTTACAGGATGATCAAGGAAGATGCATTGTTTGATCTATGCCCTTTATGCAAAGACAACTTATGTTGAATCTTAAGTTGATCAAATAGGACAATGCACTGAGATTTAAGTTCAAGCAACTACTAGTTGGTTTGTTTTTTTACTTCCAAGGCTACTTTCTAGGAGTAGGTGACATTCAATGGTCTGTCGACCAACCTATGACAAAACAAATCAAGGAGAGCCTACAAGTAGTTGGAACTGGCTATCCAGAAGCACTGAATAAATACTTTTATGAGTTTAGATGCAAGATGAGACAAAGGATAAGGATATCTAGTGACATAGTCAAAAAGTATGAGGAAGACATCTACTTCACCATCAAAGTGGATGAATGCATAATGGAGATCATTGAGCCTAAGCAAGAAGAAGTGGAGCCTATGGGCTATGAGGTAATGTATGATATGCTGGACGGGTATGCTTCTACCCTAATCGCCTTACTCCTTGATCCTAAGGTAAAGAGAACTGGCACCTATCTAGAAAGGGTTACACTAGTTGAAGAACCCTCAGAAAAGAAAGAAAAGGCAGTGCCTTCAGCATCAGCACTGGTTATTGTAGCCAGTCCCAAAGTGACCAAGCGGTCACCAGCTAAGAAGAAACTGAAAGCTGTACTTGTCAAAGTCTTTGAAAGGAAACGAAAGACAAAAAGCAATACACTAGACTCAGAAGAAACTATGTTAGAAGAACTGCCTAAGAAGATGACTAGGAAAATGAAGAAAAAGACAAAATCGGCAACATCTGCACTGGTAAATATTGATATTTCTTCTTACAAACCTTTGACACATTGTCAAAAAACTATAAAGAATATTAGAAGAAAATTGCTGAATGATTTAATTGATTGTTTTGATGACTTCAATGATAATGAAAAGGAAGAAGTTGAACAGGAAATCATTAAGTATTTATGTGTAAAGGACCGGTCGTCTTCAGAAATTAGATCTGAGACACTGGATTCTTTGTATAATTATTTAGACAAAAAATGGTGCATTGCCATAGAAAAGGAACAAGAAATGAGGGAGGAAATATTTGGTCAATATGTTCCTGATGTATCAAATTCAGAACTTTTTGAAGTTATGAATAAATACAAAGGCCTCTTCTTCATGAGAAAAAGAAGACCCATGTTACTGGAAGGAAAGGTTCATGAAGTGATAAAAGATATGCATACTCATGCTCAAGAAGCTTGAAAGATGCATCAAGTGCCTGAAGCCAATAGGAAAGCTGAGCAAGAACCAGAAACTGGCAAACCGAATGAGGTGTATAACAGTGAAGAAGAACCGGTCATAGAAAAAATGGACCCCATTGATGTTGATGCCTTAGATGGTCAAAATGTTACTCAGGGTACACCATCAGAAGGAATAGGATAGGAGAAGTAGGAAAAAGAAGAAAAGAAGCAACAGGAAGTAGAAAAGAAGAAACAGGCAGATGAAGAAGATAAGAGAAAAGAGGAGAAAAAGAAGAAAGAGGAAGAGGAAAAGAGGAAAGATGAAGAGGATAAGAGAAAAGAAGAGGAAAAGAAGAAAGAGGAAGAGTATAAGAGAAAAGAGGAGGAGAAGAAGAGAAGAGGAGGAAAACAAGAAACAAGAGGAAGAGAAGAAGAAGAAGGAAGAGGAAAAGAAAGAAGAGGAGAAGTGGAAAGAGGAAGAGAAGAAACAGGATGAGGAGAAGAGAAAGAAGGAAGAGGAGAAGAAGAAGGATGAAGAAGAGAAGAAGTGAAAAGATGAAGAGAAGAGACAAGAAAAAGAGAAAAGAAAGAAAGAAGAAGAGGAGTAGAGAAAGGCTCAAGAAGAGATCCAAAAAGCCAAGAACAAGGAAGGAGTGGCAAAGAGCACACAGGTGGAGACCCCAATGGCAACCGATAGTCAGGCTAAACTGGCTGACATTACCAGTCTTATTGACCTCCAGTCTACAAATGAATTGGAGCTATTGCAGAGCATTAAGATTTCTCAAGAGCGATTGGATGCTCTAAGGAGGAAAAAGGAGGAAGATGTTTTCCAAACTGTAGTGGAAACACTTACCAGTTTTATACCTGGTACGAACATTCTGAGTACTGATTCCTCACTTGAACAATTGAAGCTCCTATGCATAGTTGTAGAAGACTAGGTACAAAGCCTAGAAGAGGTCACATAAGCAAATGCCAAGAAGGAACATCAAAAGGCTTTGGACACTACCCTGGTGAGAAAGCTAACAGAGCACTGGTCTGATCTCCAGAAGGCACAAAAGGCCATTAGAGATGCAATGAATGAGGGCAATCTTCTACTCGGCAAGATTTTCCAACCTCATTTATTCTGTGATGATGTGCTCACTCAGAAGAACAAACCACAATTTGATATGCAGTCATTTATTAGCACCTTCAAGATGCCATATGATTGCTTTTCCACATATGGACAAACTATTCACTGACTTCAACTGCAGCTTGCAAGACTAGAGGCAGAGATAAGCAACCGAACATGAAATTTGTAGGAACTTCAACTAGTCCTACTGCCAAGACTACAAATTCTCCATAAGTGCTATCTAAATCTTGATTCCCTAACGGTCACTCAAGAGATGAGCACAATAGATGCAATGGAAGAAAAAGTCTCCTAGATGCAGATAGAGAAAGAGGTGGCTACATCCCTACTTGGCTCGTGGTCCTTATCCATGAAGCAATTTTTGCAGGACTTTAAATCAGTTTTTGACAAGTTTTACTCTTTACTGTCATAAACATGTATTATTTTAATACTGATGAAACAGGGGTTAGTCTGCAATATTTTTTGTCATTGTTGGCAAAGGGGGAGAAGTATATAAATTTTGATGTTTTGATGTATACTTTCATGTTATTTCTATTAAGAAGTAGTATACATTGCATTTTCTGCAAAAGGGATAGTGTATATGCTTAGGGGGAGTAATTTTGATTATGGCATATTCTTTATTGTAAAACACTTAGATGTCAAAATTTTCCTAAGTGTTGCCATCAATGCCAAAAGGGGAGATTGTTGGCATTTTTGATGATTATGTTGTGATTGTCATTGATGGACACACACTTTCTTTGAGATCACTTTTTGTATGTATGAGTTAAAGCTCAACTAGTATTTGTTCCAACCAGCATGATGCATTATAGTCTTTAGACTATTGGTGTTTTACAGAAAGTGTTTACTGATCTAAAGCGGTATGAAGATCCCAAGCGGTTCGAGGATCTCAAGTGGTATGAAGGAATGAAGCAGCACAACTCATATTTCCCAATCTTCATTTTTGTCAAATTGGCAACCAGTATTTTGCTTAAACCTATATTTTGTTTGAACCGGTAATACTCTGTGATGAGTTACCAACTGGCATTTTGTGATGAGTTACCATCCATCGATTGTTTGGCGGTGACAACACTTTGGTGGTGTTTTTTGTGTCATGTTACCAATTATGTCTAGATGCATTGAACCTAGGAAATTGTATTATAATCCTATTGGACTGACATGAAATTAGATTCCTTTATAAGGACATCATGTCTAGGGTTTTAGGTTGTTGCAAGGGTTTAAGGTGGTTGATGAGTTTTTGTAAGTGAGATTATAGAATAGAAGTTCATGTCTATGAGAAAAAGGTAGAGTATGAATGTGTTGAAGATAGAAGTAATGCTGGAATGCATTAGGAATGAGCTATCAAGGATCTAATCAAGCAATATGTACTATATGCTAGATCACTCACTTGTTGATTACTCACATCTTTGACAAGTCTGAAGCCCTTAACCGGGTAGGCCCAAAAAGCCTTTTGTAAATCCTCTAACAAGGTGTTTCACATCTATGGATCTAAAATCCTCTAGCAAGGTAGTCCTTAATAGGACTTATCTCCTAATAGAGATTGAGATTCCTAAAAAGATTTGTTCTAGTAAAGAACATTGTATGACCTTAATTGGTTTGGTTTCTATTCTGCAGATAGTTACTTGTGAGTTTCATCTCACCGTAGTTTTTCCCATTTGGGTTTCCATGTCAAAATATTTTGTGTTATGGTGTTTTTGCTTTTGTGGGTGAATGCATTATTTTCTATTTGGTTTGCATGTGTACTAACTGATTTGTTTGCTAAACTGCTTTATCGGTTTACTATTAGAATAGTAAAGTGTTTCAGTATAGTAATTTTTGGCATACTAATTCACCCCCCCTCTTAGTATTCATCATATCAACCATCTGATTCCTCTTGGTCCTCAACTTCCCTTATCTATAATTTGATATGCCTCTTCTCTAGTGGTTTAGTCACCACTGGTATACTTCTCTCATAGACTCACTTGCAAACTACCGATTTCTCACTATTGGCAGTTGATTCTTTCAACTTGATTCTCTCTCACACTCAATCTCTCTTCTGATACTCATTGAGTACTTGACTAATCTCTTCTCAAATGCAAAAACACACTCTCATCTAGCAGCACAAACAATATCTTTGGCTCTCATACATATAGCCATATTTTCCCACCAAGACATGAGTTTGAACTTGGCACTATTAGGGTTTCTTCCACTGATCATGAGGCACATAGAATCCAATCATATCTCATTTGATCAGACCTCCAAGACAATTACCTACACATCACCACCATTAACTTGCCTTCCAATATATGTTTTCTTTGTTTAGAAAACATGGCCCTATATATTGACATGCATCTATCAAATGCCATAAATGTCACAGCTGATTTCTTTGACGAGCCAGCACCAAGGTCAGATCTTCCTTCCTTGATCAACTCACCAACCTACTTCTTCAATCTACTTTGAGCTGCAAACCTCTATTGCACATCCCATGAATCATGTAGTCGACATAAATATCGACCTATCACTATCTACCTCACTGCCTGACACATCACCAACTCAACATGCTAACCTATGGATGCATGCCACCTCACTACCACATGGCATATATGTTGATGTCCATCACAAAAAAAACCTCTATGTCAGCCTAGATAGGTTCATCAACCAATTCTATTACCAGGTTCATCTACCGACTCTCTAACCCTATCGGTTATACCCTAACCGAACTGCCATTACCTTGCAGTTGGCTTCTCTTCTGGTAGAGCACCTTTGTTGGTTTCCTTCATGTCTAGACTTTGTTGTTCTATTGGTGTAACACCTTAACTGGTCACTTGGCATGCCTACCTATAGCATGTTCATCCTCATTAGTTAGGAGCACATCACTTAGCCTCTTTGCTTCCTTATCGACTCTCATGCTCACCGGTAGTCATCCTAATGACACCATGTCATCAACCTTCAACTGATTTCATCTAAGGCGTCTGCATATTGATTGTACTCTCTCTTTGTAGCTGCTCCACTTTACCCTCTTCATCATCAGTCTAGACATTATCTCAGCCAATTTGTCAAGGTGACAAATCCATCACTTCTTTACTCTTCTTTTTCTCTCCTGTTGGCTTATCATGCCTTCTATGTCAGTCCAGTTCATATCACTAAATTCATGCACTTGAGGCATTCCTTTGATTCACTGGTAGATCTAGTGTTAGCCTTCAAACATGTACCTTTACCTCTTCTTCCTTATCTCACAAAACTATGATGCATGCTATGCATAATAGGAGATAAGCTCCACTTATTGGTGGTAGTGGATCCTTGTCATCTGCATCTTGCAATGCACTCTTGTAGCATTCCTATTTGTGCAACATGTCTTCAAATGGGAACATGTGATCCAATTTGGGCACACTCATTGTCATTCATCTCTTCACATGGTGACTGCAGCTTCATCCTGTGGGACTCCTATTGTATAACATCCAACTCTTATCGGTGGACTGCACATGCTTCACCTTCGGTGTTGGTGTGATTCTTGTAACATTCCAGTTGGCAACCACTCAAAGCCAACACATTACTTACCAATCATCATACCATACTAGTCTTCAATGGATGTCAACAACACATGCCAACACTAACTTGTGTACTAGTGACCTGCAATACTTGACTGACATCAATATCACCAATACAATTCAATCTCCCACATCAGTTATGCAATACTAGTTGACATCAATGACAATACAATGCCAACAATATCCCCCTTTGTCATTGATGTCAACACATGTAGTATCTGACATACTACATATTCTCTCTCCCCCTTTGTGTGATTCATGGATTCTCACACATGTAGTATGTGACATACTACAAAATCTATCTCAGCCTTTGACAACAATGGCAAAGAGAACTATTAGGTTTTCACTCCTCCTTGTGTCTATTGGGTACTAACAGATTGGTCTAGCCCTTTTTCTCTATCGGATGCTCCTCCTCCTTCAACCAACATTTGTTACATTATCTCAAGTCACAACACTTGAGATGGAGGGTAGAACCACCATTTGACACCAATTGCCTAGCAACCAAGTGTATATGCAGACTAGATACCAAACATATGCATATACAATACTAAAACCAATTGAACACCCATGTGTCAGTGAATATACCATACCTTCCAGTCAAACTACATCATCTCCCCTGGATATGTAGAAGCCATTCTAACCCCAAAATGTTGATACCATGTGTTGAAGCTAACACTAATACCAATTGTATCTTTTCTGATACCAAATGCATGTTCTCTTGTGTAGGTAACTTACATATCCCTGCATACCGGTCCACGATGCAACAACAATGGCACTTGATTTCCTCTTGTGTCAAGTGAATCAAGCACCAATCACAAGATATGACTATGAACTTCCTCTGAATCATAGCCCTTTGGTCTTCATTTTCTGTCAAGTCTTGAACTGTTACCCCAAATTGTACTTTGTACCAATGGAAGTGAGCATCTATACATGTTGATGGTCTTTTAGTTTCATGACATCCATCCCATCTTTGTGATATAAACATACCTGACCACAATGCTAAGTCACATTGATGTCATGATGTCTCATACACATGGGATTGGCTACTTGTCCAACACATTGTCATTTAGGACAACTTCTAATATCATTAGAGACATAAAATCATCTGACCAGGCCACTAGAGCCACTACATCACAACTGGAACATATTGACCCACATATTCTTCAATTCCGGTAACTCTCCCTATTGACAACATACTCCACCTGCCGGTTTACTGTAACAATTTAGTATCTTTGCCAATATACTTTGTCCACTAGCTCTCCTTCTAGTGTCACATCCCACTTTCACACTTGCAGTAGTGATCCATCCCGCCCATGTCAATGAGTAGCCAAGATGTCAATTTAAACATTCTTTTATCTCATCTTTTTCATCATGTCGGCGAATTCCCATCCTTTCCTTTGTCCTTCTCAACATATGGGGGTGAATGATTTGATTAATATATAGCTCCCCCTAAGGATCTATATCTCCTTTAAACTTTAGGAGATATCACCTATGCATTGAGTGCAAAATGTCGGTCCATGGTCAAGTTCTCTTCCTTCTTCCTCCATACTTACAAATTCATTTTGCCAAACATGAGGTGATTTAATAGGTTTGGCTTTTCTGATCTGTTGCATCTCTTTATCTTCCACTAGTGGGGAATCTCTTAGGCTACTTTCCTACATTCTTGTTTCCAATGAGCCCATATTCTCTCAGCTTTCCCTTTTCTTAAGGATCTTTATTATTTCTTCTTGCTGCACCAATCTTCATTTTTAGTCTTAAGTCCTCACCGGTTGTAGCTAGATCAACCTTATTTCTTGGTCCACTTCAGACTGTGAAGGTCTGACCCTTGTTATCTCCATTAGAGGAGACAAACTCAATGTCCTTGTGAGAGATATCCTCACTCATGGAGCATTCATCAGTAGCATATCCTAACCCTCCAGTATCCTTAGCATTTTGTCCAAGACCTCAGTGCTGCCATCATACCAGATCCTTACCTTGAGCTCATTTTGACACTTCTCAAGGTCTTTCTTGATTCTCTCCATTTCTCCTTTTAGGTCTTGACATTATTTGTCCTTTGTCTCCACTTCTAGCCAGAGATCCTCACATCTTCTCTCCTTAGCATCAAAGATTGATTTCAACTCACCAATCAATCCTTTTGCCTCTTCTAGTTGAGATGTCAATATGTAGATATTATTTTTAGATTCTTCAAGGCATATTCTCAACCAGCTGCATTCTTCATGAACTGAATCTTTGTACCTTCTAAATTCCTTTATAACATTTTGCAGCTCTTCTAATGCACTTACTAGTTCACATTCAAGATCAAATTTGGCTTCACCTTCATCATCACTTCCAAACACATCTTGCTAGTAAGAGTGATCTACATGATTACTCTTTTATGTGTGCCTCTCATTTTCTGATTCTTGAGCCATAAAGAGGTGAGTTTCCTCTTCATCATTTCTGCTGCTACTAATAGATCTACCTTCATCATCTGTAGACACATGTGCTTCATTTCTTTTCTTGTTTCCACAAGCCAGTTCTGCAATGCAAGGTTCATTGCCATAAATTTTCTTCAATCTATCCCATAGGCTTTCAACAAATCTGCATTTGTCCACCTGTGAGGAGATACCACCGGATAGCCCACTAAGTATAGCCTTAATTATTGCTTCATTGCACTAGTTTCTTCTTTCTACATCTGAATCGGTGGGAGGACACACTTTACTAGGGAAGCCATTTACAACAAACATCTAGACATCATATCCTAGATAGGATAAGTGAACTTCCATTCTACAACTCCAAATGGAATAGTTAGACTAATTAAACACCAGAGATGGGATTGACACTAAATGAACCATTGTGTCCTTAAGGCAAAATCTACCCAAACTGGAGAACGCTTGTTTGACTGGGAACCTAGGGTTTGATACTAATTGTTAGACACAATGTACCACTGAGAGGGGGGTAAATCAGTGGTTTTGAATCTTTTCCCTTTAACTGTCCTATATGAGTATACCAGTTATCAGATCTAACTCAATGCAGACTTACTGGTCAATGGGGAGACTGACCAAAAATGCATTCACACATAAAGGAACATCACATAATACTATCATATATGAGGAAAACCCAAGATGGAAAAAACCTCGATGAGAAATGCTACGTGAGACTACTTCTCCAATCCACCCTCACAATGAATCTCTGATTACAATGTTTAGGGCACCAACCCAAGGAGCACCAACCCAAGGAGCTACAACCCCTGATTTTAGGGCACCAACCCAAGGAGCTACAACCCATGCACTGGGCTACAACTCAGTGAATTCAGAGCATAATCATTTACAAGTTAATAGCCTTGTTACAAATGGATTTTGTAATACTTCTCCAAATCTCACAATTTAATCTCTTGTCTGGTTTACTATCAATTCTCTTCCTCACCCTCTCACTAGTGCAACCTTATCTTTTGCTACAATCTTATTCGATCAACCTCTTCTCCTTCTCTACCAATTCTCTGTTAGTTCTCTCACTGCTAGTTGTCTCACCTCTCAAATTCTCTATGGCTCTCCACCACTGATCTTGATAACTCAATCAAATATCTACCATTTGATTCACGCCAGTCCTTAGCCCCCCTTCTCTATAATTTTCTATCCCTCTTCTCTACCAGTTTAGTCACCACCAGTATACTTCTTTCACAAACTCACTTCCAGACTACTGGTTCCTCACTATTGTCGGTTAATTCTTTCAACCTGATTCTATCTCAGACCCAGTCTCTATTCTGATACTCATTGATTACTTGACTGATCTCTTCTCAAATGTAGCAACACACTCTCATCCAGCAGTGCAAACAATATCTTGGGCTTGCATACACATAGCCAAATTTTCCTGCCAAGATGTGAGTTTGAACTGGGTGCCATTAGGGTTTCTTTGAATGATCATAAGGCACATTGAATCCAATTAGATCTCATTCAATCTGATCTCCAAGACTATCTACACATCACCACCATTAACTTGCCTTCCAATATACATTTTCTTTGTTTAGCAAACACATCCCTATATATCGACCTACATCTATTAAAGACCATAAATGTTTTAGTTGATATCTTTGATAAATGAGCACCAAGGTCAGATCTTCCTTCCTTGATCAACTCCCCAACTTGCTCCTTCAATCTGCTTTGAGCTGGGAACCTCTATTGCACATCTCATGAATCACCTAGTAGACAAATATATTGACCTGTCACTATCTACCTCATTGCTTGACACATCACCGACTGAACATGCCAACCTATGCATACATGCCACCTCACCACCATGTGGCATCTATGTCAATGTCCATCACAACAAAAAAATATGTGTTGGCTTTGATAGGTTCACTGACCAATTCTATTACCGGGTTCATCTACTAGCTCTATAACCCTATCGATTATACCCTAACTGATCTGCCATTACCTTGCACTTGGATTCTCTTTTGGTGGAACACCTTTTCCAATTTCCTTTATGTCTGCACTTTGTTGTTCTATTGGTGTAACACCTTAATTGATTACTAGACATGCCTACCAATAGCAAGATCATCCTCATTAGGTAGGAGCACATCACTTAGCCTCTTTTCTTCCTTATCGGTTCTCATGCTCATCGGTAGTCATCTTGATGACACCATGTCATCAACCTTCAACTAATTCCATCTAAGACATCTGCATATTGGTTGAACTCTCCCTCTGTAGTTGCTCCACTTTGCCCTCTTCATCATCATTCTATACATTATCTCAATAGGTTTGTCAAGTTGAAAAACCCATCACTTCTTTACTCTTGTTTTTCTATACCATTGGCTTATCATGCCTTCTATGTTGGTCTAGTGCATATCTCTAAATTCATGCACTTGAGGCATTCCTTTGATTAATTGGTAGATCTGGTATCACCCTTCAAACATCTACCTTTACCTCTTCTTCCTTATCTCATAGAACTATGATGCACACTATGCATAATAGGAGATAAGATCAACTAACCGGTGGTAGTGGATCCTTGTCATCTGCATCTTGTAATGCACTCTTCTAGCTTCCCTATTTGTGCAACATATCTTCAAACAGGAACATGCGATCCAATTTGGGTGCAATCACTATCAGTCATCTTTTCACATGGTGACTGCATCTTCATTTGGTGGGAATCCTGTTGTATAACATACAACTCTTATCGGTGGATTACGCATGCTTCACCTCTAGTGTTGGTGTGGCTCCTGTAACATTCCAATTGGTATCCACTCAAAGCCAACACATTACTTACCATTTATCATATCATACTGGTCTCAAATTTATGTCAACAACACAAGCCAACATTGACTTGTGTACCGGCAACCTTCAATACTTGATTGACATCAATATCACCAATACACTTCAATCTCCCATACCAGTTGACATCAATGACAACACAATGCCAACAAGATTTATTTAATCTGAAAACTATGTCCTTGTCTTTTGATAAAGAAAATCCATCAAGTTGCTCAATGTAAACTTCCTCTTCAAGATCTCCATTTAGAAATGCACATTTAACATCCATCTGATATACTTTGTAGTTCTTGTGTGCAACATAATCATGAAAAAGTCCTACCGCTTCAATTATAGCAACCAGAGTATAAGTATCTCCATAATCAATTCCTTCTTCCTATGAATAACCTTTGGAAACCAATCTAGCCTTGTTCCTTACAACTTGACCTTCCCCATTTAATTTATTCCTGAAAACCCATTTAGTTCCAATAATGTTCTTGTCTTTAGGTCTAAATACTAGTTCTCATGTCTTATTCTTTTCAATATGATCTAATTCCTCTTCCATTGCTTTTATCCAACTTTCATCCTTACTTGCATTAATAAATGATTCTAGTTTAATTTGAAAAATTAAACATACCTCTTTAGCAGCTAACCATCTCCTAGTCATCACACCTTACCTTCTATCTCCAATAATTTGATCTTTGGAATGATTTAGTTTTACATACCTAGGAATCTTTTAATTTTTTGATTTGTTGACTCATTTTGTTGTTCATCTATCATTGTTGAATTTTCTGATGCTACCGGTGTTACTGGTTCACTATTCTGAACTGATTCTTGCATTACTAGTTCTAGTCTGATAAATTCATCTTTCGATCCATAATCAAATGATCTGATCTTATTACTGCCATGCTCAATCACCTTGACATTTATGCTCTCCATTATCCTATTCAATCTTTTGTTAAAATATCTATATGCTTTCTCTTAGTAGAATAACCCAAAAACATTCCTTCATAAATTCTAGGATTAAACTTTCCTAATGCATCATCTCTTCTAATGTAACATTTGCTTCCAATTTTTTTGAAATAAATGACACTAGGAGTATGACCAAACCATAATTCATAAGGAGTCTTACCGGTATCACCATTAATGTGTACTCTATTGAAAGTGTATACTATTGTATTGATATCTTCCCTCCAATAGATATTAGGTAATCTAGCTTCTTTCATCATTGTACTTGTTGCATCCAAAAAAAAATTGTTCTTCCTTTGTACTAATCTATTCTGTTGTGGAGTCCTTGGTGCAAAAAGTTGTCTCCTAATACCATTCCTTTCAAAAATTTGTTGAACTCACCAGATGTAAAAAAACCACCATGATCCAATCTTAATTATTTTATCTTTAGTCATGTCTCAGTCTCAACTGTAGCTTTAAAGATTTTGAATTTCTCAAGAGCTTCATACTTTTCCTTCAAAAATGCTACCCATGTCATTCTAGAATAGTCATCAATAAGAAACATAAAATATCTATAACCTTGAAATATTTTAGTCATTGCCGGTCGACACAAATCAATATGAATAAGATCAAGAATTTCATTAGATTTATCATGTATACTTCTAAAACAAGTTCTAACTATTGAAATGTGGCGACTGATCAGCAAAGTACTATACACTCAGCCATTTTTTGTTGATGAAAACTGACATTGTAATAAACCCTAAAAAGGCCGACTTTGTTTGTTTCCCTAAAAATGCATGTTGTAAGTAGCTGGGATGCTTAAGGTATCGTAATGTTGATGTACTATTTTTGCTAGATAATAAGAAAGATTGGACGGCTATGTATGGTGGACATAACCCATTCTGGGTGAATCAGGTTAAATCTTTGTGTTATCTATGTCCTATTTTCTTCCTTTATCTTTTGTATTTACATCTGCATATAATTGTTAGTTCATATTTGCTTCGGATCTGCTTGAAACCCTAACAATTGGTATCAGAGCGAGGTTTTCTATAAATTGGCATGACTTTCAGATTTGAGTGGGAGCAATGGAGGATTCCAAATTCAAGGTCGAAAAGTTTAACAGCCAGAATTATTAGTTATGGAAAATGCAGATGGAGGATTACCTATATCAAAAGGATTTGTGGTGGCCATTAGAAGGAAAGGAAAAGAAAGCGACCACAATGTCAGATGAAGAATGAAACATTTTAGATAGAAAGGCACTAGGCTCCATTCGATTGTGCCTTGCACCGTCTGTAGCTTTCAATATAACAGAAGCAAAAATGGTTGTAGATTTGATGGCGACATTGGCTAAGCTGTATGAGAAACCCTCAGCTTCAAATAAGGTATTTCTTATGAAGCGTTTGTTTAACTTGAAAATGAGTGAGGGAGGATTTGTAGCAGAGTACTTAAATGAATTTAATATAATTACCAATCAATTGTCTTCAGTAAAAATTACTTTTGTAGAAGAGGTTAGGGCTCTCTTGATTTTATGTTCTTTTCTAGAAAGTTGGAATAGCTTGGTTATGGTTGTAAGTAACTCTATCTCTGGAAAAAATACTTTTGTATTTGATGATATTGTTGGTATTATCCTAAGTGAGGAAATGCGAAGGAAAAGCACAGGTGAGACTCCAACATTATCAAGTAGTTTTTTGAATGTGGAGAACAAAAGAATATCAAAGGAAAGAGGGAAAGGGCCTTTGAATGAGAAGTCACGAGGGAAGTCAAAGAAAGGATGCTCTCAATCTAGAGGAAAGAAAGATTGCTAGTACTGTGGAAAGCCTGGTCATCTAAAGAAAGACTGTTGGTCTCGGAAAAACACAGAAGGAGACAAAAATGAAAATGATAGTAAGGAAGGTAATATTGCAAGTAATACTTTACAAGATGCTTTAATCTTATGTTTGGATAATGTTAATGATTCCTGGGTAATAGATTATGGGGCTTCATTTCATGCTACACCCCATAGAAAATATTTTCTAGATTATGTTCAAGGTGATTTTGGATAGGTATATTTGGGTGATGATGAGCCCTATCAAATTGTTGGAAAAGGAAAGATAAAGATCAAGTTGCAGAATGGTAATGACTAGTTTCTACAAGAGGTAAGACATGTTCCTAACTTAAGAAGAAATTTAATCTCTGTAGGGCAACTAGGTAGTGAAGGTTGCATAGTTACCTTCTCAGACAGTATCTAGAAGGTCAGTAAAGGATGATTAGTAGTAGCTAAAGGTGTGAAGGTTGCATAGTTACCTTCTTAGATAGTATCTAGAAGGTTAGTAAAGGATGATTAGTAGTAGCTAAAGGTGTGAAGGTAGGAACATTATATTTGTGTACTGGTAACACTTACTCTACCTTAGCTGGTACAGATAAAGTTACTGCAGGGACAACAACAATAGATGTTGCAAGAAAAGATTCGATAATGTGGCACCATAGGCTTGGGCACATGAGTGAGAAAGGGATGAAAATCCTTCACTCCAAAAATCTATTGCCAGGACTAAAGAAGATTGATTTAGAGTTCTATGAAAACTATGTTTATGACAAACAGAAAAGAGTCAAATTTATCAAGGTTGAGAAAGAGAAGAAGAGTGAGAAGTTAGAGCTTGTGCATTCAGATGTATGGGGACTGGCTTAGGTATCATCTCTTGATGGCTCTTGTTATTATGTTATTTTTAATAATGACTTAACCAAAAAAACATGGGTATATTTCCTAAAACAAAAATCAGATGTTTTTGAAATGTTTGAGAAATAGAAAGCTTTGGTTGAGAATGAGACAGGAAAAAGGTTGAAGTGTCTCATATCAGATAATGGAGGTGAGTATTGCAGAAAGGCATTTGAAGATTACTTCTCCTTAAATGGGATTAGAAAGCAAAAGACAGTTCCAGGAACTCCACAAGAAAATGGTGTGTCAGAGAGAATGAATAGGACTATCATGGAATGCGCGAGGAGCATGAGATTGTATGTTGGATTGCCCTTACATTTTTGGGTAGATGTTGTATATACTGTTGTCTATTTGATAAATAGAGGACCTTCAACCCCTTTAGATGGTGGTATTCCAGAGGAGGCATGGACTGGTAAAAAGGTAAATTATTCTTTTCTGAAAACCTTTGGTTGTGAAAATTTTGTCCATGTTGATAAAGAAAATAGAACCAAGCTTGATGCTAAATCTCATAAATGTACCTTCATTGGATATGGGATAGATAAATATGGCTATCAGTTATGGGATTTTGAAAATAAGAAAATAACTAGAAGTAGAGATGTTATATTCAATGAGAAGGTTATGTATAAAGAACAGATGCAAGAAAAGAAGCATGAACAGGACAAGCAAGAATATGTGGTGTTCGATGAGATTCCTGAAAATGAAATGCCATACGTATCTGATGCTCAACAACAATAGAATGTCCCACAAACTCTTGTAAGTGTTAGACGTTCTATGAGGTCAAGTAGACCCCCTGAAAGATTTTCTCCTTCTTTGTATTCTATATTATTAACTGATTTTGGTGAACTAGAAGAATATGAAGAAGCAATGTAGGTGGATGCCAAACAACAGTGGGAGCTAGGCATGAAAGAGGAGATGGACTCCTTGATGAAAAATAAGACTTGGGACTTAGTCCCTTTACATGCAGAAAAGAGAGCCTTGCCTAACAAATGGGTTTATCAGCTAAAGGAGGAGGAAGGAGGTCAGAAAAGATATAAGGCCAGACTTGTGGTAAAAGGTTTTGCACAAAAAAGGGGTATAGATTATGATGAAATCTTTTCTCTAGTTGTAAAAATGACTTCAATTATAACTATACTTAGTCTTGTGGCTGTAGATGATTTACATCTTGAAAAATTAGATGTGAAAACAACTTTTCTCCATGGAGATTTGGAGGAGGAAATTTACATGTTGTAACCACAGGGATATGAAGTCAAAGGTAAGGAGAACTTGGTGTGCAGGTTGATGAAAAATTTGTATGGCCTAAAGCAAGCACCCCAACAATGGTATTTAAAATTTGATAGTTTCATGGCTGAACACAGTTATCATAGATGTCATTCTGATCATTGTGTATATTTTAAGAGATTGGATAATGGAAGTTATATTATCCTGTTGCTTTATGTTGATGATATGCTTGTTGCTGGGTCTAACATGGAACACATAAATGATCTTAAACATAAATTAACCAGGTCATTCGCTATGAAGGATTTGGGTGCAGCTAAGCAAATTCTAGGTATGAGGATTACACGGGACAGAAAAAATAGAACCTTGAATTTGTCACAAAGTGAGTATATAAAGAAGGTGTTGAAAAGATTTAACATGCAGGATGCAAAAGCAGTTAGTACACCTTTGGCTAGTCATTTCAAATTGACTAAGGAGATGTACCCAAATGCATAGGAAGAGGTAAAGAAAATTTCTAACATCCCATATTCATCAGCTGTTGGCAGTCTGATGTATGCAATGGTATGCACAAGGCTAGATATTGCACATGCAGTGGGAATTGTGAGCAGGCTTATGAGTAATCCGAGTATGGAACATTGGAATGCTGTGAAATGGATCCTTCAGTATTTGAAAGGAACCACTACAAAGGCATTATGTTTCAAAGGATCTAATGTTTCTCTGAGTGTATTTGTTGACTCTGATCTAGCAGGTGATATTGATTCACAGAGGACCACTACAGGGTATGTTTTTACTATAGGGGGAATTGCAGTCAGTTGGATTTCTAGGCTGCAAAAGGTTGTTGCACTTTCAACCACTGAAGCTAAATATGTTGTTGCTACAAAAGCCAGCAAGGAGATGATTTGGTTACAATGTTTTATAGAGGAATTGGGTCAGACACAAGAGGATCAACCATTGTATACTAATAGCCAAAGTGCCATTCATCTTATGAAGAACTCTGCTTTTCATTCAAGGACAAAGCACATTCAGCTCAGGTACCACTTCATCCAGACTATTTTGGAGGAGGGTTAGTTATGGCTTGAGAAGATTCACACAAGTGAGAATCTTGCTGATATATTCACAAAGGCACTTCCATAGGAGAAGCTGAGTTCTTCATCAGTTTCTATTGGTCTTCTTGATTGATAATTGTGGAATTTATACTAGTCGAGTCGTAGTGTTTTATCTAGCGGATGTTGCATATACAGTGGTGTCGTGTAGTATCAGTCTCCAAGTGGGAGATTGTTCAGTGTGGAGCCTAATCAGTCTCCAAGTGGGAGATTGTTGAAATGTGGCAACTGATCATCAAAGTACTATACACTTAGCCATTTTTTGTTGATGAAAATCGCCATTGTAATAAAACCCTAAAAAGATCGACTTTGTTTGTTTCCCTAAAAATGCATGTTATAAGCGGCTAGGATGCTTAAGGCATCGTAATGTTGATGTACTATTTGTGTTGGATAATAAGAAAGATTGGACAGCTGTGTATGGTGGATGTAACCCATTCTGGGTGACCCACGTTAAATCTCTGTGTTATCTATGTCCTATTTTATTCCTTTATCTTTTGTATTTAAATCTGCATATAATTGTTAGTTCATATTTACTTCGGATCTGCTTGAAACCCTAACACTAACTTGCTTACAAATTTGACATTCTCTACATATCAGATTATGAGGTTTAACAATCTTAGGTAAATCTTTGACAACCAATATTGAATTGATCTTCACTATGCAATCAAAATTTAGATGACACATCCTCTTATGCCATAACCAACTTTCATCAATCTGAGGAATCAAGCAAGTCTTCTCACCAAAGTTCAAATGAAACATATTACCTTTGGTCTGAGTTGCAGAAGTAATTTCCAATCTAGATCTATTGATGATCTTACATTTTCCATCCTTGAATTGCAAGTGAAATCCTCTATCCACCATCTAACCTACACTTAAAAGATTATGCTTTAAGCATTTCAACATAATAAACATTATTATTATTAGTCATACCATCCAATGATATTGTTCCTTTGCCTTTGATCCTACATGCCTTGTTGTCTCCAAATCTGACCAATCCACCATCAAATTCTTGCAATGTTAAAAACTTTCTCTTGTCACCAATCATGTGATGCAAGCATCCATTGTCTATGACCCATTCATCCTTCTCTTCAATTTTTTGCAGCTAAATCCTTTTCTTCAGTATGAGTTGCTTCAATGATAGATTCCAGAGAGTCATCCTTAATACCAATAAAGACCTAATCTTTTCCGGATGAGTTTCCATTACTAGATCCACTCATAGGTTCATCACCATCATCATTAGCAATACCAAAATCATCATCACCAACATAATAACATGATTTATCCTTATTCTTTCTAAATCTAGGTCTGCAATGATATTCAGGATTAGGCTTATAATTCCTCACAAATCTTTCATGATTCCTAGCAGCTCTTTCAAGGCATCCAGAAGAAAAATGACAAATCTTATTACATGAAAAACATTTAAAATGGATTTTTCCTTCATACTTACTTCCAACTAGTCCTTTAGGATTTCTTCTAGCAATCAGGGCTTCCAGCTCTTCAGGTTCTCTTTCTTCTCTCTCAATTTTCTCCATGTCCTTAACATACATCTCTTTCCAATCTATCTTCTCCTTATTGAATTCAGGTGCTTTAAATGTAGTCTTAGTTTTAGAAGCATTCTGATCTCCAAGTTCAAAAGTTTAAAAGTAGTCAATTTCCCAAGTAATGTATCTCTAGTCACATGAGTACTTGACATTTTCTAGAGTTCATTGATAGCAGTAGCCTTCATCTTATAAGTTAGAGGTAGAACTCTCAAAACTTTTGACACTATCTCATCCTCACTGACTGATCCGTCGCAACATTTGATACCCATGACAATATCATTGACTCTATCCATGAAAGAACTTATCTTCTCATCTTTTTCCATCTTCAAAGTTTCATACCTTACTTAGAAACCTTCAAGTTTAGCAATCTTTATTACTTGGTCACCTTCATAAAGATTTTCAAGATTCAACCAGATCTTCTTAGCATTCTCCAATTCTATGACATTAAATAGCTTTTCATCAGATAGGGCACTCAACAATGCTTCTTTTTCTCACACATCATTTTCATCTTTGTTATATTCATCAACACTTGCCAGTGTTCCAGAATTAGGATCATGAGGTATATACCCTTTTTCCACTATCTCCCAAACTTTAGCTCCAAGACATCTAAGATGAATCTTCATTTGCTCCTTCCATATTTTGTAATTAGTAGCATCAAATATGGGACTCTCCTTCTGGTGGGGATTGAATGTAGAACTTGATGCTAATACCATAGGATCTCCTCAAGTGGTTAAGATTTTGCAAAGAGGACCTCACTCTGATACCAATTATTGGAATGATCTAATATTGGGAGTAAACTAAGAGGGGGGTGAACCAGTTTACTCACAAGTAAATCAATTAATTCAATTATAAATCTTATAACGGAGCACAAAATAATGAAAGATATAATATGAAACCACAACACACATAACACCAACATTTTGATGTGGAAAACCTGGAAAGGGAAAATCCACAGTGGGAAACTCTACCCACAATTAGATGAATACTCTGCAGTAGTATTATGAATTATTACAATGGGGTCTGCACTTGCAAAAAGGCCAATATCCTAGAGTGCACTGCTCATCACAAAGGGAAGTCTCACTGACTTACATAAACATCGGACTACAATCCAAAAAGAAATGAACTATGAAAGTAGCATCTACTAATGCTTGATATAGTTTCAGTTAAGCACTGATGTCTGCTCTATAATATAAAACCTTTCCAAACTTCACTGGAATGATATGACTCTATTCGCACATAATCCTCTCTCTAATAATGTAGACATAACCATCCCATAACCATCCTCATTACAATCACATGAATAAGTCACCTATAAAAAACAAATCATCAACCTTATTGACAAGGTTGGCTAAACCCTAAACCCATAAACCCATAATTACAATAAATATATCACACAATACCACTAGACCAATATTATGATTTACATTACATAGAATGGACCTAAATCAAGTATCCAAACAATTATATCTATCAAAAATTCTGCTAAGACCAAAAGCCAACATGCTTCACCAATCAGTAGAAACCCTCAGTGAAATAACATAAAGTTTAACTAGATCCAAATAGGACCATCATAACAACATGCCATCTAATAAAAAGTTGCCAAATTCTCAAGAAATAATCAAGAAACACCTTTAGCATGATCGAAACCAATTCCATAATCCGGACCCAAAATCCACTTATCAAATCACCAAATACTGCATACTAGTAAAGTTAACCGGGATAGCTAGAGGCAAGCTGGTACTGGTAAATACCAAAAGTGATAACAGCCAAAGCACAAAATCATGAGCCAACAAAATATAGAAAACATGCAACCATCCAAAATAAGCATCCAAAACCAATTCCAGAGATCTGATCATACTAGATCAGAATCATAGTTGAAACCAAGAAGATCACCAAGACTAACCACGATAGATCCAACCGAGATAGTTTCCAATTGAGATATAGTGTTGACATCAATGGAAACACTTAACCAAATCTAGTATATTGCCAATATTTTTCATCCTGAAGAACCTCAGTAGAATGATGCGGTAGAGAATGTGAAACTGGATATTGCTGCTGTAGGGGATGATGTGCAGGAACTTGAAAATCAGAACAATGAGAGGAATTTGTGGTATGTTAGATTAAATCATTCTAAAAATCAAATTATTGGTGATAAGAATAAAGGTGTAATGAATATAAGAAGGTTAGTTGTTGAAGAGATATGCTTGATTTCTAAAGTTGAACCTAAAGATGTTGTTGAAGCTTGCAAAGATGATAACTAGATTAGAGCCATGGAAGAAGAGTTAGATCAAATTGAAAACAACAATACTTGGGAACTTGTGCCTAGACCTAAGGATAAAAATGTTATTGGTACTAAATGGGTTTATAGGAACAAATTGAATGAAGCTGGTGAAGTAGTCAAAAATAAAGCCAAACTGGTCTGCAAAGGTTATTCACAATAAGAAGGGATTGATTATGAAGGAACTTTTGCTTCGGTTGCCAAAATTGAAGCTGTTGGATTGTTACTTATGTTGCTTATAAAGATTTCAAGGTATATCAAATGGATGTCAAATCTACATTTTTTAATGGTGATGTAGAAGAAGAAGTTTATAATGAATAGTCTGATGGATTTTCATTATTAGATGATGGATACATGGTATGTAAGTTGAAGAGAGTACTTTATGGTTTAAAACAAGCCCCTAGAGCATGGTATGCTAGATTAGATAAATATTTGTTAAAATTGGGATTTGTCAAAGGTTCTACTGATAGTAACCTCAAAATTAAAAAATGATAACCTTTTGATTGTTGAAGTCTTTGTTGATGATATTATTTTTGGTGGTGATGATGATATGAGCATGAAATTTGCTGGTGATATGCAAAAAGAATTTGAGATATCTATGATTGGTGAGATGAAATTTTTCTTAGGTTTGCAGATTGCACAGACAAGAAAAAGTATCCCTATATGTCAAACTAAGTATGTGAAGGAATTGCTGAAAAAGTTTGGATTAGATGATTCCAAATCGGTTGGAACTCTTATGGTGACTGGTTGTAAATTGTCTAAAAATGATGAATCTCATAAAGCTAATCAGATTTTATACAAATCTTTAGTTGATGGACTATTATATCTCACTCAAAATAGGCCTAACATTATGCATGTGTGTATGGTAGCTAGATATCAAGCTTATCTGAAGGAGAGTCATGTTACTGTTGTTAAATGAATATTTAGATATCTGAAAGAAACTAAAGATTATGGTTTATGGTATCCAAAGAATGATGATTTCATGTTATGTGCTTATACTGATGCAAATTGGGTAGGTGATGTTGATGACCAGAAGAGTACTACTAGTGGAGCATTCTTTCTAGGTGAGAAGTTGGTTTCATGGGCCAGCAAGAAACATGATTCAATATCTTTATCTATTGTTGAAGCTGAGTACATTGTTGTTGCTAATGATTGCACTTAGATAGTATGGATGAAGAAAATGTTGAAAGATATCAGAGTTATTTATGATGAGCCTACTGTTATATACTATGACAACTCCAGTTCTATAAACATATCTAAGAATCTAGTGAAAAAATTCTAATACTAAGCATATATCAATCAAATACAATTACTTGAGAGAGAAAGTCAGTGAACAAAAGGTGAAGCTAGAATATGTATCTACAAAGGAAAAAATTGCTGATATTTTTACTAAGCCTTTGTCTACAGATACATTTGTCTATCTAAGAGACAAGTTAGGGGTCTCCACCCCTCCTAATCAGAACTAGATGCATTGAGTTACATCAATCTCATGGAATTCAGAGCTTTACTCTTTTATTTGGATTGATGTGTTGGTGTTGCTCCTCTGCTGGAGTAGTCTGGTGATTTGGTTGTGTACCCCTAGGATAGAGAGATTTCTGAGATTTCTGGTTATGTGTTTTAGGAGGAGAGAGATTCATGTTTCTATTTTAGTGGGAGAAAGTTTGATTTTTTGTTTTGGTGATCTTTGGCATTGTTGTCAAAGGGGGAGAGAGATCATGTGAAAAACTACTTTATCTATCTTGATCTTAGGGGGAGTTTGTTGGTGATATCTTCTTTCTTTGCATTGACTTTTTTTCACATTCATATGTTACAATCAATGCTAAAGGGGGAGATTGTTGGATTATTTGGGAAATTGTTTGATTTGGTTGTTCATTTTTGTTGCTAGGATATGTTAGTGTCATTGATGTCAACATATTCCTGTGAGTTATTCTGGTGATTTTGGAAAATGTTTTTGGCCCAGTTTTGTAGTTTGGTTTTGCTAATCACTATTTTACAATATCTGATATTCCCTCTGATCAGATCTTGTGATGAGATTTTAGATTATTGTTTGGGATGATCTTGTGTATCTTCATTTCAGATGGTTCATGATTTGGCACATTGCAAGTTATCTTTCTTTGTGACAATTGCTGATTGGTTGTGTTCTTGAGCCTTGAGACATTTACAGATGAAGATATGAAAAGAGATGTTGGTAAAACTATTCTGAACGATTCTAATATGCTTGATAGTGTTTCCTACTCATGTCCTATTTGTTTTGGCAATCCGCATTGATCGTTAGGAGAGTTTTTGGTGATTTCTATGAACCAGTGATAATTTGTGTGTTATGCAATATTTTTGGTGTTGTAGCATGTTGCAGTTGATCTTGGTAGGATTTCTAGCGAATGTAATCATTTTGGAATTTAAATTAGGTCCATTCTATGTAATTCAAATCATAATATTGGTCTGGTGGTCGATCTTTGTATCATGTAATGTAATTTTTGTAATTATGAGATGAGGGTTGAAGGTTTAGCCGAGCTTGTTATCAAGGTTGATGATTTGTATATATAGGTGATATACCTATGAATTTTAGGTGTTAGTATTGTGTGTGCATTATCAGAAAGAGGTAAATGTGTAAACAATGATATATCATTCATCGAAGTGTTGTGGTGAGATTGGTATTGCAGGGCAGACAACTGTGCTTAACTGAAACTGTCATCAAGCATTTGTAGATGCTATTATTACAGTTCATTTCTTCCAAATTGTAGTTTGAATTAGTTTTGTAAGTCACTAAGACTTCCTTGAGGGTTGTAGCCTTCTGGGCATATATCTTTTGAGCAGTGAGCTCTAGGCAGTTAGCCTCAATGCATGTGCATTCCTCTTTGTAATATTTTCACATACTACTGTAGAGTATCATCTTATTATGGGTAGGTTCCCACCATTTTTTTTCCCTTAATCGGGTTTTCCATGTCAAAATCTTGGTGTTGTGTATTGTGTTATTTATTTGGTTATCTGTTATTTTTGTGTTTTATCAGTTAATGTTTTAGAATTTTAATTTGTTGTGTATTCAATGAAGATTGATTCACCCCCCCTTTGAGTCTTCCTTCTTGATTGTTTCTCACAATCATACATACTTAGCCTCTCCAATAGGATCATATTATTGGAAATTGATAGTCATTGGATTCATTTTGTTGTCATAGATGGCAACAAGATCTGATGGAAGTCACAAACCAGCACTAGGAAGCATATATCGATAGATACCAACATTGAAAGCATCCAGGCCTACACTAGAACCAACATCAACACTTGTTATCATCTACTCAAGCCAAGAGAAAATAACTTTTGCAACAACTGGATGATGAGGAGAAAAATGCTCTTAAGGAACAATGTTAGAAACTAGGTCAAGCAAACATGCTCATGAAGAATGAAATGCAAGATCTGACCATGAGGTTATCAAAAGATATTGAAGACATAAATAAGAAGAAAGATAATCTTGTTTTATCTCTAAAGAACAAGTTTGATGGATGTGGAAGATTGAATCATGAGAATAATCTATTGAGGATGGATTTGGCACACTCCTAGAATAATGAACAAGAACTTGAAAGGCAAGTAACTACTTTGAGAGATGATCTAACTACTACAAGTGATTATAAAGAGAAGTTTAGGATCAGTGTTGCATAGTTGGGTGTGTTAGGATTAATAATAGTCCCAAAGATACTGAGAGGGGAGATGAATTATTATCTAACCGGTTAGTAGAATATTTAACCTTATCAAGAACTTTGCATTCCAAAACAGTGTACTGGTAAATAAGAATTAATGCAATAAACAGGAAAAATAAAGACAACATAGAAAACACACCATAACACAAGATGTTTAATGAGGAAACCTGGTGTGGGAAAAACCTCGGTGGCATTTGTAACCCATAATATTCACTCACTAGCCAAGGAATAAGTATTACTTACAATGAGGGGCTTGCACATGTAGGAAGGCCAACTGCCTAGAGCTCACTACTCAATCTACAAGATAGAAGTCTCACTGACTTAGAAAATGGATTATCAAAATCCAATACAATGTACTACTTCAAATCAGCATCAACTATGCCAGGTTTAGTACTGGTTTAAGCTCATACTATGACCATAACCTTCACTATCAACTATATCACCTTATACAAAATATTATCCATTCATGCTATCTTCTACCATACCATACTTCTACAAATGACCTATAAGATCTCATACATATATATGAGTGTTTTACAATATTTCATGTTGTCTTTACAAAGATAATTACATTTAAATACAATAAACAAAAGTTTATTCCCTATTGGCTAGGATGCCAGTATGCATTGTTGCCACTGCTATTGAAGTGTTTGTCAGTGTATGTAGATGTCTATGCCAATGTTGGTGCTTGCCAGTGGCTTTACCAGATGAATGCTAGAAGGTTTCTAGATGGTTTCCTAAAGGTTGCCATCAATGACAACACCATAAATTCTCATTAGAGTGTAGAATGCCAACAATCTCTTCCTTTGGCATTGATGGCAACACTCATGAGAAAAATCCAAAAACTGTCAACTGTTTACCAAATAGTGAAGTCCAAAAATTTACCAAAAATATGTGCTCCCCCTAAGCAAATGATCTCCTCTGATTAATTATTTTTCTCTGTCCACTACTCCCCCTTTCACATCAATGATAAAGGTTGTCAAAAATTGTCAAATGAGTGCAAAAATGTCACCTCAAGGTTTGTAACTGATTGGATACAATCTGAAATATGTCTGCCAAAACCATGTTTAAACTCTGCATGAATTTGTTACTGTCATTCAAGGTTGCCTCTATTTGTTGGATTGTGCCAGTGAGATGATACATATGCTCCTGCGGTGATCTTTCTCCTTGATGTAATGCCTTAGATATCTCATTTCTCAGAGAGATAAGATTGTCCAACTTGGGACCAAGTTTATACTTAAGCTCTCTAGCATTTGTCTTAATCATTTCCTTCTCTTTCTCAAATTTCTCTAACTTTTCCTCAAAACCTGCTATTTCTTGCTCAATAACTGATATAGGTTTGGATGAACCAATTATATTATCAGCTATATCTTCTATCTCCTTTTGTACTTTGCTTATTTCCTTTTCAATGTCCTTTGTCAACAAATGTGGCTTGCATGTTTCTCTGTACAACTCCTTATATTCCAAAATATTAGTATTCAATGCTGGTAAAAGTGTGTTAATATGTTCTGCGCACTTCTTTATTCTAGCCTCAAAGAATTTTTCTTTTTCCTTTTCAATTTTCTCTTTGAAGATGTCCTCATTCACCTTATCAACTATTATTACATTTCCAATAGTAAATTTAGACAATGTGTCCAACTAACCTAAAGAATCCTTTACATGATCTATATTACATTTTGGTGCAATCATCTTAAGAATTGGTATTGTATCATCAATTGCTTTGTAAGCCAATGCATTATAGTTAGTTATCTTCTTGATAGAGTCCAGGAGTACCTTTGTCACATTGGTAGGCCTGAATTCACTTAATGAAGTACCGGATGTCTAACAAACTACCTTAACTACCTTTGTGCTTCCAACATTTGTAACCAATTTTCTTGTATCATCCTCCGGTGTATCAATCTGAGTTTGCATTTCCATAGAAGTGGTTTGGGTTTCTCAGTGATTACCGATTTCACTACCTCAATATGTACCTCAGCCTCTGTTAGTTTCCTATTGGTTTCTCAGTGTACTTAGCTGTCGGTATCTCTATCTCAGTAGGTTTTTCAGTGCCAGCATCTATACCATTGGTATCCATTCAAGTATCCAAAGGTTGTTTAGTTTGTAATGTTTTCTCTATTTGCTTTGTTTGAATCTCAACCTCAACATTCTCTGTCGGTTGCTCAGCAATGTTTCCACTATTAGCAATATCATTTTTTACCTTTTTATTGTCCTTATCCACAACAACGTTCACTTCTTGAGTATCAATATTCATGGTGAATAGAATTTCTGATTTAGGGTTAGTCTCATCATGTGTTATACCTTCACTATCAGTAGCCATTGTATCAACCGTATGTACCGGTGTAGTGTCCAAAGGTGGTTTTAAAGTATTCAGTGATGTTGCTATCCTTTGTAGTACCCATGTCGATGAAAGCATCCTATAATTGTTTGCCTATCAGTTTGTCATATCCAAAATCTTTTTGTCCAATACTGAGGATCTCCTTTGTGAAATAAAACACAAGGCATACTAAGATATTTCCAAAATGAAATGTCCCTTTCTTACCACCTTTTATCTTTTTCAAATTATTTATAAGTTCATCCTTCAGCCATTCACAAACATCTATTTTTGCATTATTATTAACCATTTCATAAGAACTATTAATGCAAAGACTAGAAATTGAATTAAGTCTATTTGCATGTGTAGTCTTGTAGCCTAAAATCATACTTATGAATCTCACATTAATGTCCTTGATGTCATTTACTCTTAGAGATCTACTATCTGATGTTGCTCTGGTTAAGGTCATGACTTTGTTATTAGGAACCTTCTTAGTTTTCTCTCATCTATTGTTGGTTGAGGGTAAACCTATTACTACCCTAACTGCTTGCCTAGTGAATTTACAGATAGAGTCTAACCAAAGAAATTCTCCATGTGCCCTACTTAAGACAATTCTCACAACTTCCTCCTGAAATTCAGGGATGTTCAAGATTTCCACAAAACCTAAAGTCTCAATAATCTTGTGCTTGGGTTTGACATTGCCATTTTCATCACAAATTACTATTCTAAACATTTTTAACAACTCCTCAAAAACTAATTCTTCAATATTGTAGTGAATATATATCCTAGGGTCTTCAACATAAGCTACACCTTTAGGAATCTTTGAAAATGCACCTATGGAATCATCTTGCTTATCTATCTCGAGAATAACTTTGAATATAGGCCTAGGGAATTTTACGTTTTCCACAATAGTAGGGTTTGCAATAAATTAGGGAGAAGAAGAAGAATCCATTTGAAAAGTACCTTAAGCTGCCTGATAATGTTTGAATGCTTGAAAGAAATTGCTTCACACCTTCGCCTTGAATTCCTTCACTTAGATTTTCTGCTCTCTGATAATTTGAATGCTTGGTGAATCAAAAATGAAGGAAGACCGATGATTTATAATGAAATTTATTTCAACAACCACATTAAATGCTCATCGGTTAAGTGAAAACTTAACACATCTGCCAGTAAGGAAGAAATCTATCTTCTCACCATCAACCGAGGGTAATCTGCATGATATTCAATTTGCTACAATACCCCCGAAGGGTTAATTCTTAGTTGGATGAAGAATCTCCTGCCGATGGAGTAATACACTATTCTACCACTGAAGGAATAGTCTCATCAACATTCTAATCTATCTTTCTAATCCATTGTTTTGAAAATTCATGTTTTACCTCATCTACCTTCTCTTTGCCTTTCAAACTGGGTCCTTTATTATTTGTCATTTAAGTATTGCTTCTACAAAATTTTGCAATATGTCCAATTTTGTTACAAGCATAACAAGTCACATTATTCTTCTGAATAGCCTTTCCATATCCTATGCCAGTTTGTGTTCTGCATTGATTAGATAAGTGCCCAAATCTTCCACAAACATAACATCTTACATTCATTCTGCAGTTTTTTGAATTATGACCAACTTTGTTGCATTTGGAACATTGACTAGTGGGTGCATTAATATTCTGATTGTTTCTAGATCTACACTGATTTTCTCTATGACCATACTTGTTACAGTTAAAGCATTTCCCATTAAATTTATAAGCATTAGGTTGTCTTACCGGTTTACTATGATCATGATTGTTTGTAGTACCAAAACTTTCTCCAACTTCAAATCCAAGTCCATTAGTATCTCCATTAGGTCTCTGACTTTTCAACATATCATCAAGTTCCTCTGAACTTTTCTTTAATTTCTCTTTATGTTGATTTGTAGTAGCCAACTCATTTTTCAGAACTCCCATTTGTCTCATAAGTTCAATTTTATCATGTTGTATGTGGATCAGATCTATCTTTAACATATCATTTTCATGACTGAGTCTTAGATTTTCATTTCCGGCATCATTGAGTCTTCTAGTCAAGTGTTCTTCATTCTTCTTCTTGTCTTCAATATCTTTACAAAATCTCATAGTCATATCTTGCATTTCATTCCTCATAGTATTGTTTTCTTGTCTCAACTTGTTCACAAGTTCATTAAGGGTTTCTTTTTCATCATTATCACTCTGCATCTTCTCATGAAGTTATTTTCTTTTATTTCTAGCTATAGTAAGATTCTCTTGAAGTCCTTGAATGAATTCCTGTGTAGTTCTCAGATCATCTTCAAGTTTGATTTTCTTCAACTTCTCTGAATCATAGTCTACAAGAGCTCCTTCCAATTGTTTTCTTAAGTTCTCCATCTGTATCGGTGTCAGAATCTTCCTCAAGTAGTTAGGCTTTTGAAAATAGAGGAACAAGCTCTAATACCAATTGCTAGGATTAATGATAGTCCGAAAGATACTGAGAAGGGGGGGGGGTGAATTGGTATCTAACCGGTTAGCAGAATATTTAACCTTATCAAGAAATTTGCATTCCCAAACAGTGTACCGGTAAATAAGAATTAATGCAGTAAATAGGAACAATAAAGATAGCATAGAAAACATACCATAATACAAGATGTTTAATAAGGAAACCTGGTATGGGAAAAACCTTGGTGGGATTTGTGACCCACAATATTCACTCACTGGCCAATGAATAAATATTACTTACAATGAGGGGCTTGCACATGTAGGAAGGCCAACTGCCTAGAGCTCATGACTCAATCTACAAGATAGAAGTCTCACTAACTTAAAAAATGGATTATCAAAATCCAATACAATGTACTACTTCAAATCAGCATCAACTATGCTAGGTTTTGTACCGGTTTAAACTCTTACTATAACCATAACCTTCACTATCAACTATATCACCTTATACAAAATATTATCCATTCATGCTATCTTCTACCATACCATACTTCTACAAATGATCTATAAGATCTCATACATATATATGAGTCTTTTACAATATGTCATGTCGGTTTTACAAAAGATAATTACATTTAAATACAATAAACAAAAGTTTATTCCCTATCGGCTGGGATGTCGGTATGAATTGTTGCCATTGTCGGTGAAGTGTCTGTCGATCTATGTAGATATCTATGCTAGTGCTGGTGGCTTTACTAGATGAATTCCAGAAGGTTGCCAGATGGTTGCCTGAAGGTTGCCATCAATGACAACACCTTCAATTCTCATTAGAGTGTAGAATGCCAATAGGGTGACTTATTGAAAAGACAAAGATAGATTAATGATTCTAGAGGACTTGGATTTGTAAAAGGTGAAAGCTCTGGTACTGCTAATGAAGATCAGACAACCAATATGTAGAACTCATCAAAATAGAGGAAACCGGTAAGGCATTCTAATGCTTATAAATTCAATGGTAGATGTTTTGTTTGTAATAGATTTGGGCATATGGCTAAACAATGTAGGAATAAGGCAAATCAAAACTACAATTCTGTTCTCGGTCAATGCACAAACTGCAAGAAATATGGTCATAGATCATAAGATTGTAGAATGAATGTTAAATGTCATGCATGTGGAAAGTTTGAACATTTTTCTAGTCATTGTAGGTCAATAAATAATAATATTGGATATGTCAAAGCAATTCAGAAGAACAATGTTACATTCTATGAATGCAACAAAATAGGTCATATTGCTAAGTATTGCAGAAGAAAGACTCAATCGGCCAAAAATGATAAAGAAAATGAGAAAGGAAATAAGAAGGAAGATGAAATACAACAAGATCACTCCAAAAGATGGGTTAGAAAATCTAAAGAACAAAGTGGAGATGGATCTATACTGCCAAATCCATCAGTAGAACTGGGTATTCCTCCACTAGCGAGAAATTCCACCGATAACTGAGGCATAAGCCTTAGGGGTTGGAAAAGTCACTACTAAATTTTCATATTACCCTAAAAGAGATATAAGGATATCTAGAAAGAGATCTGGAGAAATGTGTTCATCATCGATGAAGGTTACCCTGACACATAACTGTGAAACTGACATCCGTAGGGTTGTTGGTGAAGCATTAATTATAGAAAGTTAGGGTTTTTATTCACTAAAAAAAGAGGGTAAGTGAATTCATTTTCACTCACTGATTATTCTAGAATTCAAAGTGAAGTAAAGGCAAATTAAGAGCGACCAAAGCATTGAGAGAGGATTTCGAGCAATTATCTGAAGCACTCAATCATCCACCAGAATTCACTTTCAGGTATGTTTCGAAATGGCATCTAGATCTTCCACTCCTAATTTTATTATAAATCCCACAATTGTCGAAGTCAAGGATAGGTTAAGGCCAGTCTTTAAAGAGGTTCCCAAAATTGCCAAGAAGGAAGACTCTATGGGAGCATTTTATAAGGTTCCTGATGGAGTAATGTATGTTGAAGATGTGAAGACATACTTTCACTGCACTCTTGAGGATTTGGGCACTGAAGACATCAAAAGCATGTATCAATCACTGATACTGCAAGACACCGAAACAATCAAACCAGAATTCAAAGCAATTGAGGATCTAGGGTTAACCGGTATTCTGTACATACTGGAATTCAAGGATGAGGTGATCAGATATGTTTTGAGCAGGGTTCACAATGAATTCATTTGGTTAGAAAGACCCTACAAGATCACAAAGGAATATATTCAAGCTATCACTGGCTTACCCAAGGTCGGACAAGAACCTGGTAATAAAATTTCCAACACAGATGTGGAGAAACTCACTGGTTCTACACATGATAACATATGAATGAGGATAAGCACAATAACTGACATGGACATAAAGTTTGCAAGCATGATCATAGGATATAAGGTAACTCAATCCACCCAATTGAATTTTGTTGCAAGTTCATGCATTCATGTTGCATATCAGATGCTAAGGAGTAATGTGATGTATGACTTACGTGAATGTATGTGGAGTGAATTAATGATAAACCTTACTAAGGTCAAAGGAACCAAGAAAGGTACCTTCAGATATGGAAACTTAATTGTTTGTTTAATTCTTTACTTCTTGAATGAGCTACCCAATTTAGGAAAGAAGAATCGGGCTCAT
Organism: Cryptomeria japonica; assembly: GCF_030272615.1. NCBI lineage: Eukaryota > Viridiplantae > Streptophyta > Pinopsida > Cupressales > Cupressaceae > Cryptomeria > Cryptomeria japonica. The sequence continues at coordinate 866,494,892 of NC_081414.1, forward strand.
GACATACTGGTAGGTATGCAGATCAAGATAGCTATCACCAGTCTTGGTACTGATAGAGATGAGAAACTTTGGGGGTATTTTAAGAGTTTTCAAGAAAACATGAGGAAAAGGGAGAGAATTTCAAAGAGTACTATGGAGAAGTATTCCACTGACATATGTTTCATGGTGAAAATTGATTAAACTCTTATGGAAGTAGTTGAACCTAGGCAAATATGGATTATTGAGCTTGGATATGAGGTAGATGATAGCATTTTTGAGATTTATGAAAATATTTTGTTAGATGCTCCATTAGATGATAAGACAAAAAAATTTGGTACAGTAGGAGAGAAGGCTCTTGAAGTAAAAACCAATTTTATTAGGAAAAGAAGAGAGAAGAAAGTAGAAAAGATGTCTACATATGTACAAGATGTGCTGCAGAAGATAGACACTCAGCTGGGCTCTAAATCTGATCACTTTTGAATCTGATCTTGAAGGATAATGAACCTCTGGCTTTCAGAAGGGTACAAAGGAAGAATATGGTAAAACCACCGATAGAGCAACAAAAGGTAGAACCTAGGAGAAGACTTGTCAGAAAGGCAACTCAATCTACTGCCCCTCCACCAATAGTAAGGAAGCCTATGCAGAAGAGGAAACCAGTCACACTGGCAACCATAAGAAAAAAGTAGAAGGGTGATGATACTAAAACTGGTAAGACCACAATGAACTGTGTTGAACTTGTTGATGAAGTTAAAAAAGATGGAATGTTTAAAAATATATCTAAGTATTATGAAGATTTAGAAGAAAATGAGCAAATTGAATTAGAAGAGGCTATTTTTCTATATATGGACATCTATAAGAAAGCCTTAGTTGAAATTTTGAAGGATATACCTTTATCCTTGTATAATAAACTTGAAGCTTGAAGACTTGATGCTATCAAGAGGGATAGGGGAATCAAGGAAGTTGCACTGTTGGAACAATGTGGTACTATAAATAATGAAAAGATGAAAAGATGTATAGATACTACTAATAGGACAATTTTCAATGGTAAAAACTGACAGATAAGCCTTATGATGGGAAGAGTAAATGAGGTGATAAATGAGACAAGGGATGGACAAAATTCTTTCAGAAAAACCTTGACTTTCTCACATCTCAAGAAGAATTTGCAAAGGCAACATCCCCCACCATTCCTGACAAATCAAAAGGAAAGGGTATTTTGAGCAGTTCAACTCCAGTTTTGGCACAACCACAATTGGTAGTTAAAGAGAGTGTACAGTATGTACTGACATAAACAATTTTTGAGCAAGGCAATTTAAAAAACACTCGAAACACTATGAATGATACTCCACTAGAAGTAATCGATACTACACCAAGTGGCAAAGCCACCGGTGCAAAAGAGGTTGAGATGGACAAGGTAAAATTAACTAAGTCCATACCGGTAGGTAAAATTGATTCCTCGATAAGAGTTTTGGCGATTGACACTTCTCAGGTCGAGAAGAAATTAGTCTCTGAGTTAAGTCCAATAGAATTAATGATGATGGCCACTCAGAAAGTGCTAAAGGATGGAACTATAGATAAAGGGTTAATTGATCAATCGGTCTTTGTACTACACAAAATAATGCCTGACTATTAGATTGAGGATTGAGAAATCCCTTCTGATAAGCTCAAGACTTTAATAGAGAACATATCAAATAATTTTCAATCTTTGAGATAGATTGCAGACTGGCAGGCTTTGGATAGTTTCTCTACAGCAAAAAGAGCAGCTTTTGATCAGATTATAGAAACTGGGAAGAAGAAAATAGAAGACAAGCTTATTCCCACTAAAGTTTGTTTAAAATAATGTACTAATATTTATAGAGTATGTTATGATTTGGGAAATCTTATAGCTAATGTAGATAGCAGATTGAAGGAGTTATATCACAAAATGGCTAATATTGCTAACTCTTTTGATGGACTGACTGCACTAAACTCATCTATTGATGGACAAATTTTGTCCTTGGAGAACCATTTTTTTTCTTTTGAGAAGGACAAAGATAAACTAATAAGGAGAGAAATGAATTTAAGAGGATTGGTAAGCCCCAGACTTGATTCATTGGGTGTTCACAAGAAAGAATGCATGGATATGCTAGAAAAACCCACACCGATAGATACCCAAGAGAAGGAATCACTTGGCCACTTACTCAGTGGACTTTCATCGGTATCTGATACATTCAAATCAAGATAGGACACGTATCTTCAGTTTCTACAAAAGGCATACCCAGAAATCCTAAAGATGACTAAGCTCGAGTGACACTAACAATATTCTTTCATTCTTTTATTCTTTCACCGGTCTTTGGCATTAATTTCAAAGGGGGAGTATGTACATATGTGAAAAATATCAAAGAAAATATTATCAGATGGAGTATATGGAGTGTATTGCTCAGGGGGAGCACACCGATAGGGAATCCATTTTTCACATTAGTGTTGCCATCAATGCCAGAGGGGGAGATTGTTGGCAATTGACACTCATTAGATTCATTTTGTTGTCATTGATGGAAAAAAGAGCTGATGGAAGTCACAAACTGACACTAGGAGGCATATATCGACAGATACTAGCATTGGAAGCATTCAAGCCTACACCGACACCAGCACCAACATTGGCACCAACATCAAGGAAGATTCATTTAGTAAATCATTTTGTAATTATTTTCAAGGCCGACATGGAATATCTTTTGTAATTGCATTGCAAGTTGACATAAGGCATATCATGTAATAGGTATATAAGACAGTCTATTAGGTCAATTTATGATATGATGAGATGATGAAATAGATGATAGACATATATAGGTATAGCAGAACTGTGAGATGCAAAATATATGTATGGAGATCATTTTTGTATGCAAACATTATATCATGCAACTATCTATAGATAGCTTGGAACAAATTATTGGAGGAGAAGTAATACCAGTAATAGTTCAAGTTTGTGAACCAGTACAGAGTAGAACCAGAACCAGAACTCTATCTAGCATAGTAGATGCATTATTGAGTTTATTTTTAGTAATTTACTTTGGCATAAAGCTTGTAGTCAGTGAGGCTCTTTAGTGATGAGCAGTATGCTCTAGGCAATGTGCCTTCCTTCAAGTGCAGGCCCCTGTATTATGTAATATCTTTTCATATGGCTAGTGAACTGATATTGTGGGTCAGAAATCCCATCGTGGTTTTCCTCATTGAGGTTTTCCATGTATAAATTCTATGTGTTATGGTGTTCATTTATGTGGATGATTTATTTTCTTCTTGTTATATGCTTATTTGTTTACCTATATATACATGCATGGTTTAGAAAGTTAAATATCATTCATTCCGGTAGAACACTGATTCTCCCCCCCCCTCTCAGTGTTCTCAGATCTCAACACATATCTCCCTTCCCTATTTGGCTTTGTTTATCAAAAGAAGACTAACACTTGATACTTTAATATAAAAGTTGCATCACTTGCATGCTGGTTGTAACAAGAGCTCCAAAATAAAAATAAGAACAACGGAAACAAGGGGTATCTAAAAACATGAGTGATATGGAGAATCCATTTCATAGGTATATACCTAGGTAAGAGGATGAAGACATACCTGATGAATTGATAAGAGAAGCCCAACAAGATCTAGAATTCCATAAGCATAACACTATATAAAATTGAATTCAAATATTGAACATAATAAAACACTAAAACAAATCAAACTATAACCCCAAAACATATTAAACATATTCCCTTAACATAATTTAACATTAAAAAAAATTCAACCTTCATACTAAACATTAACCATACTTAACCCTCACCCTAACTCAACTTGAACCCTAATCATAGCACTATACATATTTTAATGTTAACCACAAACATAATTGAACACTAGAACAAATTTAACACTAGCCTTAAATATATTGAACACTAAATCCAATTTTATCTTAGAGTTATGTTTTAATACCTACCCTAACTCTAATAAAACCCAAGCACTAAACCAAATTCAACCCTTAAATTGATGCAATTTAATGACACCCTAAAACTAAATGAAATTGAACCTTTACCCTAAACCTAATTGAACCTAATTTAAGATTAAACTAAATCATACATAAGTTTAAGTTTAGTGTTAGAGATCCATTAAGATTACAATTTTATTAGAATATAGAGTTAGGTTTAGACTTAAATTAAGCTTGTGAATCAATTAGGTTCAACTATGATTATGATCTAATTTAAATTTTAATAAACTAATAACTTTATTATAACTTAATTTATCTAATTTTAAAACATTATTTTGATAAATTAATTTAGGAAATTTCAATTTAATCTCTTTTAATTAAAAAATTAATTTTATGAAATTTAAATTATTTAAATTAAAAATATTATTTTTATTTAATTTTATATAAATAATACATAAAATATTAATTACTAATATTATAAATTAATAATTATTTACTATTTTTTTTCATGTATGTTGTAGCTATGGATGCTGCTAGATTATAACCCAAGATGACTAAGGAACCCGAAACAACTAACAACTAACTAGTTGAAATAACTTAAAAATAATTTTTATTTTTAACCATAATGCATGACATCTATAACTAGCCATATAATTACCATTACAAATATACAAGCGGAAAATAAGAACACGTAGAAACTAGGTCCTCTTAGAAGTTCCCTAATATTTCTATTATGCAGTGCTCCTAAACTAGATCTAAGATACATAAATCATAATTGAGATAATGATAATATTTCATAAAACATAAGAACATCTACCATTACATTCATTTAAAGCACCAAATCAAGTGGTCCTATGATAACCTTTTCAACATAAAATATGATAAATCATCCATCAACGTATGAGTATCAATACTAAAACCAAACCATTTAAACCCTACTCTTGGATTCCATGAATACTAATTACATTAATCCAACTTACATCATCCTCCATATGAAGTGTGATCTAAAATAACAATAATTACAAATACATTTCTTCATAATGATACATGATATATGCTAATACAATAACTAAATTATCTACATTGTGAATAAAGAGATACTGGAAAGTTGATGTAGGAGCATCCTTGGTTCTTGGAAATCTTGTATCAACCAAAAATACTTTCTTTTAGTTTGTTTCCTATTTTGTAGTTTCAGCATTTCATAGACTGCATTTCTTTGCCAAGCTGGTTTTTTCTTGTGGACTTGTTCATCCATGTTAATCTAAGTCCATGGGACGTCTGGAACTATTTTCGGCAAGTTATCGCTTTTGAAATCCAAGACAGTTTTCTGGCTTAGAACACCGGAACCACTTGGGCATACTTTGGCTACTAGCAAATCTTGCAAACCATTTTCGTAGCTTGCGAAGCTTCAATCCACTTTTTCCAAAGTTCCTTGGTGTGTGTTTGACCTTCCCTTAGGTTATCATTGTATCCTATTGATTTTTTAGATGGATCTCTTTGGTGGAGGCCAATGTTGTTTTACATGTTTCACCTTGTTCATTGGTGATTGTTTCACCTTGGGTCGACGCAGATCACCCTTGATCATATAAATCAATGTAATTGAGCATTAAAAATAAATTTGTTACAACATAAAAGATAGAACTTGAGGTTAGGAGGTCCAGAGTTGAACAATATTGTATTTGAGCATGTATGTACTTAGGTCAGTGGGTCGAATCCTGTAGCCTACTTGTTGCCGACAGATTGTAATTGGTTTTCATTAGATAATCTAGTTAGTCCTGCATTGCCTCCATCATATTGTTTTATTTCCATTGTGTTTACTATTGTTGCATAGTCTAGATTGTTCTTCTTGAGGACCCTTCTTACCATGACTGCATCAAGTGGTATTAGAGTGAGTTTCATTCTGAAGATTGCATTATCTTGTAAAATTTTGTTGTAGGGTGGCAGATTGTGGATTTGGCCTATAGCTGCAAAGGACTTGCATGAACATGGCGCGAAAAGGAAATAGGAATGGTGGAGCACTTGGAAATGCAGACCTTTCTATAATGGAAATTTTAAGACAAATTGTAGCTCGATTAGAAGCTTTTTGAAATGACCTCGATAAAAGATTGACATGTTGAAGATGTGAGAAAAGACAAAGAAGAAGAAGTAGCAGCTGAAGAACAAGTAGCAAACCCACTGGCGAATGATCTAGATGAAGAAAGGTTTATAAGAGCATTGTCAAGAGAGAATATCGGACTGCATTTTAGTCCTCTGGATTATCATGGCAAGTTAGATTCAAATGAATTGTTAGATTGGATCATGGAGATGGAAAAAAATTTTGATTTTGAAGGTACTGCAGAAGATAGGAAGGTAAGATATGCTTGCACTAAGTTGAAAGGTTACATTTGTAGGTTGATAGATAGAGAAGAGGTAAAGAGAAGATCAAAATTTGGGAGTGTATGGTTAGCAAGTTAAAATCAAAGTTTATGACTGCTGAATATCAAGTGAATCTATTCCAAAATTTGCAGAACTTGAAGGAGAAGGAATCTAGTGTGAAGGAGTATACAGAAGCATTCTACAAGTTGAATATCAAATTTAGACATGTTGATGATGAGATTGAACAAGTTTCTAGATATTTGAATGGGTTGTGGATGTCTATACAAGATGAACTTAGTTTGATTAAGTTGTAGAGTGTTGAGGAAGATTATCAATATACCCTAAAGGTAGAAGAGAAGTTGAACAAAAGACATGAGTAGAGACAAAGAGGTAGAGGTGGAAGGTTTTTTGGAGGAAGATTTCAAGGAGGAAGAGGATACTCCAAAGGGAGAGGAACCTATGCAGATTAGATCAAGGATAGGGATGTTAGCAAAGATGTTAGTTCATACTAGAAGGATGACATAAACTTTTATTAGAGGAGAGAACCTGATGGATACCAGAATGAGGGTTATGGAAAAGATGACCAAAGACAAGACAAAAGAGTGTTTAGAGGAACTTTCTTTAAGTGCAGAAGAGGACATCATGCCTTTGAATGTAGGAAAGTGAAAAGTAGTGGGAGAACAAAATTGGTAGAAGAAGACTGCTAGGACTCATTAAATTTGGTGAATTTGAGAGGCCCATTTCAAATTTTGGCTTCTGCACTTTCAAATGACCACCTAATGAATCAACCTAATAGGCCTACTTTGAGGGCATGTAAAATGGAGCCAGTTAATCATCAAGAGGTAAATCTTTGAAATGTGTCCTATACCTTTCATTTGGCCTATGAAGTGTTTTGAAACTCTTAGAATTCAGTTTGGATCAATTTATCAGGTACCCATTTCAAGGGGTGAGCTGAAAGTCCACTATAGGTGCAAATGCAGATTTTATTAATTAGCCTACTTTGAGCTCCTATATCTTTTGACCAGTTGATCGTCATTCTAAAATTCAAAGTGAATTGAACTATATGCATATAAGTGTGCCTCCATGCCAATTTTTGAGTCTTTATGAATCCATTTGATCGGTCTTCCAAGATGATCTCTTGAGCCACTTCATTTAGTTTTTTGCATTTTCATTGCTACATCAGTTAAAGTGGCTATTTCCATGAGCGCACTATTTGCACCCATTCACCTTCCCAGTCAAACTGAGCATTCCAAGGTCTTCTCTGTACTTCAAGGTAATTATGCCCCAGATTTGGGGGTCTATTGAGATCATTTGATATGTTTAAGAAAGGCAACTTTGAGTTCCCTGTGCATTGGTTTTATTAGGTTCATAGTGCTGACAGAGCCAATTGGTCATCTTTGACCATTAATATTTCTTCACTCAGGATTTGTCTTGAGAAACTGCTTGGCAAAGTTCATGTTTGTATAGCATAGTACATGCCTGTCAGTTTGCAAAGTCCAGAAAGGTGTTTTGACTAGTTTGAAAAATACGTCTTTGGGATTAAATGCGAAAAATGTGGCGCATGCGCCTGAAAGTTGCGAAACTCAGTTTAATGATCCGGAAATGGTGTCGATCGATTGCAGAGGTATGTTTAAGGTTTGTGAGGTATTTCAAAGGTCATTTACATGAAAATTTTTATTTTTTTTAGTCGAACCCACTTTGGGGCCCGACCTGGCTCATGCCCTTGCAGTATTAACTTTACTGGCTACTTGGCTCACTGCGAGAATTTCAGAATATCTAAATTTGGATTGTGATCATGAAACATGTTATATGGGTGATGATGATAAAGACCAACTCAAAGGTAGTGGTAATGGAGAAAAATCAATTTACAAGGGCTCTCTATGAACTTGAAGTCTTTCAGAGAAAAGGGGAGATAGAAGCCTTTGATTCATATCAGAGATCTTCACAAAGAGGGAGAGTAGATTGCCAAGTGGGCGATTGAAGAAAACATGCTAGAAATTATGGGAAAAATTCATGAGTAGTTAGATGCCATGTACATGGTTTTAGTTAGAAGTGCAAAGTTGAGCATCATTTGTGGCAAATGAAGCTTGTTGGTTAGGAGCCTACAACATAAATGTATGATGTTGTTTTAGCTATATGCACTATGGAGAAAGAACCATGAGAGACCTTCAAAGTACATGCATTGGTAGTGTATAGGCAAAGTAACTAAGCCTCCCTACACTATGGCATGATAGCAGCCCACAAAACCTTTCAAACAAATTGTAATTGGCATGTGCAATGCCAGTCAACGAAACTCTCCAACTCCTCCAAGGGCCACGTGGCTATGAAAAATTTTAGCAATATGCAATGGGAGGCTTAAAACCAAATCCCATGTGGCAAATTAGGCATATAAGTTGCAGAAAATGCCATTAGCAGTGGGAAGGGCCAAAGAAACTTAAAGTAAATTGCAATGAGCAGGTGTATAACCACAGCTCCATTGAACTTTGCCAGCCAGCATCCTCCCATGTCTAAGATGAAGTGCATGTTGAAAAGGATTTAGAAACTACAACAAATGTTTATCTATAGGTGTGTGCCCAGCCTTCACAACCTCTACCAGCTCCTCCCTTGCATTGGAAACAAAGGGCAATGTTGAGCATTTTAAAAAACTTTCAACCAATTGCATTTGGCAGGTGTAAATTGCCATTCCTTCCCCCTGTGTGGTAAAGTGTATGGAGTGGCAGCGTAGAAGTTCAGAGGAGGGCAATTTTAACTTCCAAGCAAATGCAATGGCTGGTATAAAGCCAGACTCCAAGTGACTTGTCAGCATCCCTTTTGCATTGTAATCTGTAGTCCCTCCTCTGTGCTATGGGTAAAGCCCATTAAACATTGAAATTAATGCAAATCTGCATAGTATTTGAAGAGGAAACATAGAAAATTTTCAAGCAAATGAAATTGCCAGGTGTAAACTAGTTTGATCCTCTCCCTATTGTGGCATGCCATGAAGTAGAAAGGAAAAGAAACTTCTAGGCAAATCCAATCAGGAGGAAACTCTTAGAAAATGCATAGTCCCAGGCATAAACTATTATCCCACATTGGTTGGGCGAAGACATACTTTTGTATTTAAAAGTAGTGCTCCAATATACAATAGTGTCAAAGCCTTGAAGGTTTTTGATGCAAGGTGCTAGTTGGACACCCAGTGGACCCCATGTGTGCATGCATGAATCTCAAGGCAAGGAGCCTAGCTTGAAACTTGATAGACCCCACATGTGCACAGTTCTTGAGGCATACAAATTTTGTAGAGAATGGAGGAGTTAACTAGTGAGTAGGTTCGAGGAGATAGGATGGTGGGTGCTATACCACAAGGTGAAGATGCTCGTTGGTTAAGCACTGCATATTAGCGACCAAGCATGTGTGAAAATAGATGTGGTAAAGATCAAGCAAGTTCACTGAAGATCAATGGTAGTCGCCATTCTGCAAGGCGAAGATGCTTGTTGGCTAACCATCATGAAGTAGCAATTGATGATGTGGCAGGTTTGGGTGGTAGGTGAGTTGGTGGATCCTAGTGAGGTGGCAAAGACGTGGTCAACAAGTGGCAGATAGGTGGCGATAACGTGGCAGGACATAGGGCCAAAATTGATGAAAAATTAAAGTTAAATGCATAGTTTCAACTATGTAAAAAATTGAAAAAATTTAAATGATGGCTTGCATTCGAGTTTAATTCGCTCAGGTTGTATTTTTTACCCAAAATGGCAAGTATTATATATCACGGAAAGCTCTCAAGATGAGGAATTAATTTATGTAGTTTGTTTCAACAAAAATGAGATATTTGGAGAGAAGTTTACATAGGAAGAAGAGGAGATATTTTTGCAGTTAGGAAAAAAGGGATACTTGGCATGTTCTGATGCATTCTGGTCTTTTCCCCACTCCTTCATATTACCATTTTCTTCTCATTTATAAGGGTTCCATATTTTTTGGAGAAAGGCTCCATAATCTTGGTTTCTAGTTCTGAGTTCTTCCAGGTTTGTACAATGCAGTGCTTTTCTTTTAGTAATGAAATTTAATTCTTGCTGCAGGTGTGTCTAGTTGCAGGTTCTTATGTATGTAAGGCATGCATAAATTCATACAAAAATTGTCTCTGAGATATATATTTCTTTGTTTCAAATTAAATCCTCAAGGAGGCTTGAAATTTTTCATCTCAAGGAGATTGTTGTGATTGTTTGCGGGGATTCTTCAAGGAAGAATTTAAATTTTGTAATTAATCATGAATAATGGAGTATATTTTCAAGATTTGATGATTTTGTGAAGGAGCTTAATAATGCATTTATGTAAGACATTAATGCATGAATACTTAATGATGAAGATGGATTTGTAGTAGAATTTTTCATTTACAGTTTTATGTATGACTCTGTTGCCCTTGGATAAGGCACTAGTCTTGTAATTTTGGGGATTCTCAAAGATTTGAAAATCTCAAATTAGAATATCTTTCTTTGTTTTTTGTTCTGTGGAAATGTTCCACCTATCTCATGTTCAAACCTGTTGAGTTGTAAACGTAGTTTTAGCCTATCTACAATAACCTCCTTGTTTTGAACCTTTTATGAGGTCTATCTGCATTTATCGATGCTACCATATGTGTGTAGTGGGTCTGAGTAAATGCATCAAAGGTATATCCACCTAGGTTTTGCAGAGCCTGAAGAGTAGAAGGATTCATATCCTTGTTATGTTGTCCAAGCCCTAAAGTTTTCATAGATTGAAATTGGCTATTTCATAGATCAATTGCAGGTGTATTTGGGTTAACCAGTTTTGGTGAACAACAAAGATCATAGTGGATCAGCTAACAAACCAAAAGATGGGGAACTGTTGATAATGAGGAGAGATTTGTGTCATATTGGAGATGATGAAGAACCCTTGCAAAGGAGGAATTTATTCAAGACTAGATGTAAGGTATCCAATAAGTGTTGTAAAGTCATTATTGATAGTGTTAGTTTAGATAATTTTATCTTAGAGGATATGGTGAATAAGTTGAATCTAGAAAGATTGAAACACCCTAAGCCTTATTGGATAACATGGATTTAGGATGATCATAAGATATTAGTAAGTGAGCAATGTTTGGTAAAGTTGAAAATTGGAAATTATCATTATGAAATTTTGTGTGATATTATGCCTATGGATATTTGTCATATCTTAATGGGAAGACCTTGGTAGTTTAATAGATAGGAAATAATTGATGGAAGAAGATTCTTGGATGGAATGAGACATTAGAATGTATGTTTTGTCTTAGTTCCAAAGAAGACTGAGAATCTAGAGCATGAAGAAGAACAATTGGAGGAGATAAACGAGTTGCTAGAATTTTTTTGGTTGATGGAAGAAGATTCCTAGATGGAATAAGACATGAGAATGTGTTCTTTGTCTTAGTTCCAAAGAAGATTGAGAATCTAGAGCATGAAGAAGAACAATTGGAGGAGATAAACGAGTTTCTGACAAAATATGAAGACATCATTTCAGACAATGTACCTGATGGATTACCGCCTATGAGAAGTATTAGCCATTGCATGGACCTATTTCCTGGAGCTAGTTTTCCTAATAAAGCAGCACACCAGATGACACTGAAAAAGAATGAGGAGATTAATAGACAAGTGTAGGATTTATTGAGGAAAATTTTGATCAGAGAAAGTTTGAGTCCTTGTGTAGTACCAGCAATGCTAGCACCTAAGAAGAGTGGAGAATGGAGGATGTGAATTCATTCTAGAGAAATAAATTGTTGGCATTATGTGAACCAGTATGAGGACATAATGACATTGTGTGTTGTCATTGATGTCAATATGTTGAAGAGGTGAGAACTGGCATATGTGAGAACCGATATAACACTATGAATTGACATTTGTGCCAAAGTGAAGTGGTGTGTTTGGTCAAGGTGAATCGGCATATGGTTATGGGAACTGGCACATGGAAGCGTTATATGACTACTGGTTGGTAGTCTCAACTTCAGGGTTTTCGGTTGAAGTGCTTCAAGCCTATGTGGCTCAACCGGTGACTTTGTGTGATGAGTTATCATGATAACGAAGAATAGATCATGTTTCCATGTATGCCTTGTGTGTGTGAAGGATCTTTGATGAAGGAGATTGTTCCTATCTACCTTGGGAATGTGTGAAGTCTGTAAATCGGTGATAATGTGTGATGGGTTATCAGCCCCCATGAAATCGGTGGAAATGGACAATGGAGAATGTCTTGAGATTGGATCAAGAACTGTTGCTTTTAATGCAATGTGCTTAATGGTCATGATTGAACCATTTGAATTCCTTAACCTAACAGGTTAAGGGTTTAGGGTTTATGCTACCGACCTATCTATTTTCCTATAAGGTTGATGTTGTGTCTTTTTTTGAGGTTGTTGGCAAAAGTTGTGTGTGTGTATCCAAGAGAAGGGATACATGATTCTTGCCAGACCAAAAGGAGAGAAGTGATACCTATAGAGTGTAAGTGCAAAAGGTGAAGAGGAGCTTAAGAAGATCTGCATTGGCATTGAGTGCTATTATTAGGTCATTGTTATACTTGTTGATCTTTAACCACTTCAATAGTTGTGGAAATCCCTTAACATGGTAGCCTTAACCAGCTTGCTGTAAATACTTTAATAGGGTAGCTCAAAGCTATTGAGTTATTGAAATCCTCTAGCTATTGAGTTCTTGAAATCCTCTAACAGGGTAACCTTTAACAGGGTTTAACCCTTAACCAGGTATTCTAGCCATCCCTTAACCGGGTGATCCCTAACAAGATCGGTTCCTAATAGAACCTATTGTATCAGTCTTTAACTAGACAAGGCTTCTAACAAAGCAGACTTCTAAAGAGTTCAAAAACAAGCTTGTGGGTATTCATCCCCACCATGGTTTTTCCCTATTGGGTTTCCACGTGAAAAATATGTGTGTCATGTGTGATGTCTTCTTCATGTGATACTTTGTTGTTTTCTGTCAAGCAGTGAATCATATTGATCTAGTTGCTCATATGTATATCTTTGATGGTAGATTAATTTTTCATGCATTAGGGTGAAATGAAATGAAGTGTTAGATTGTATGAGAAGATAGGTGTCAACTAGTTTATGCTTGTCTCAGCTATTCTGGGTTTTGCTGGTTGTACTATGTTTAAGGACCGATGTTACTGTTTTCCTGACAATGCATAGTGTTTGCAGACAAACCTATTTAAGAGTGTGTTTTTGTATGTACTGATTCACCTCCCCTCTCAGTACTGGTTTAATACTATTTGTTCATCATTGAGTTATCAATTGGTATCAAAGCATCCTCCAGGTCCTCTATGTTATCAGCTTAACCACTTGAGGCAAAGATCCCAGTCTAATGATGAAGAGGGAAGGTCCAAAGTTTAATAGAGAAAAATTTAGTATATGGAAAGACAGAATGAAGATATACATCAGAAGCATGGGTGCTCAACACTGGAGCTATGTTGAGAATGCCTATGTTGCCCCTACTGGTACTCTCACCGATGACCAAAAGAGAGAGATACAGGAGAATGGGCAAGTCATGGAAGCCCTAATTAGTAGTTTATCTGACATTGAATTTATTGATGTCCAAGATAAGGAAAACCCCAAAGAGGTATGGGATACTCTTGAAAATATCTATGGTGATGATGAGCATGTAAAACAAGCTAAGGAAGAAAGCCTTAGAGGGAAGTTTGAAGATATGCGAATGGTTGAAGGTGAGACCATTCAACAGTATGGAATAAGAATCAAAACCATTGTTGGAGATATCAAGAGTGCAGGTGGTAAAATAGAAGATGACACTATGGTAAGCAAAGTCCTGAGATCCCTATTGTCAGTCTATGTAATAAGGGTTGCTACTATTCAGGAGCTGAGATCAATAGACAAGACTTAGGTATCCCTAGACTCCATCATTGCAAAGTTAACAGCCTATGAGCTAAATAGTTTTGATGGCAGTGTTCAAAAGACTAAATCAACTTTTAAAGCTTCTGTAGTACCATCCAAGAAAGGAAAAGAATCTAGCACTAGCAGTGAACCAAGATAGAGAAGAGAAATGGATGATGAGGAGATTCTAATGGCATTTGAAGCTCTCCTTGCCAGGAAACTTCCTAAAGGAACCAGAAAATACAAAGGTAAGCTACCTTTGAAATGCTTTTCTTGTAACTAGATAGGATATATTGCTATAAATTGTCCTAATGGTGACAACAAGGACAAACCAAAAAGGTTCAAGAAATCCAAAGGAGGAAACTAGAGAAATAGTTTTGTGGCAATCGATGAAGGTGTTACAGATGAGGAGTTAGAGGATGAAGAAAATGAAGATATTGTGTTTGTTGCTGTCAAGGAAGATGTGTCAGACAAGAAGGTTTTTGTCTCCTAGTTTGATAATTCCAATGAGTGGATCATTGACAGTGGGTGTTCTCACCATATGACTAGTGACCGGAGCAAGTTTCTATCCTTGGAAGAGTATGATGGTTGTGTGGTTCACTTTGGAAATGATGCACCATGCATGGTCAAAGGCAGAGGGTTCATCTCTCTAAATGGAAAGAGTAGTGCTGACAATGTGTATTGGGTTGATGGTATCAGACACAACCTTCTGAGTGTTGCCTAGCTGAATGACAGTGGTCTCACTATGGAATTCACGAATGGAGTTTGCAAAATAAAAGGAAAGAATGGTGAATTGGTGGCCACCGACATGCAGACCAAAGGTAACCTATTTCAGCTAAATGCAAATATAAGTACATGTCTTATGGCTAAATTTGATGACAGCTGGATATGGCATAGAAGACTCTGTCATGTAAACTTTGATAACATTGTGAATTCTAGTAAGATCAAGGTAGTTAGAGGGTTGCCAGTGCTAAGAAAACTAGATAATACCTTGTGCAGAGAATGTTAACTAGGGAAAATGTCTTCCTCAACATTCAAGGGTAAATATTTCACTGCTGGCAATTTGCTTGACCTTGTGCATATTGATTTGTGTGGTCCTATGAAAACTAGGAGTGTGCAGGGTGATAGGTACTTCATGATTCTCACTGATGACTACTCAATAATGATGTGGGTCACATTCTTGAAAGACAAGTCTGAAGCCTTTGTAAAGTTCAAAGCTTTCAGAGCATGAGTGGAGAAGGAAAGTGGTAAAAGGATCAAGTGCCTAAGAACTAATCAAGGAGGAGAATTCACTTCTAGTGAATTCAACAAGTACTATGAAGAACATGACATCATGAGGCAACTATCTACCCCTCAGACTCCATATCAAAATGGCCTAGTAGAGAGGAATAACAGGACTATGGTTGAAGCAGCTAGAACCATGTTGATTCAAGGAAAGGTAGCTCACACCTTTTGGAGAGAAGTGGTGAGCACTGTAGTCTACACAATGAACCAGGTACTCATCAAGAAAGGTAAGGATAAAACTCCTTATGAGTATTGGATCGGTAAGGTACCTGTGGTTAGCTACTTTAGAGTGTTTGGTAGCAAATGTTACATCAAGAGGAGTGAACACCAGAGCAAATTTGATGTGAAGTGTGGTGAGGGAATATTCTTAGGATATTCCACCAAGAGAAAAGCTCTCAAGTGCTTCAACAATAGGACTCAGAGAATTATGGAAAGAATCAATGTAAGAGTTGATGAAACCTCTGAGAAAACTAAGGAAACTGGCAGTGAGCAAGCGGTGAATGAACTGGTTGGAACCTTCTAGAAACCGATTGTCAGTTAACCAAGTACTAGTAATAGTGATGTTACACCGATAGATGTAGATGCTGATACTGATGGAGATGAGGATGAAGAAGAAAAGCAAGAGGAATCTATCAACACCATTCCTCAGTATGTCAAGATGAATCATGATCCTAAATAGATCATAGGAGATAAGGATGCAGGAATCCTTACAAGAAGAAAGGTTAGAGAAAACTCATTTATGATCTTTGAATTTGAGCCTAAATCATTCAAAGAGGCACATAAAGATGAAGATTGGATCAAGGAAATGGAAGAGGAACTTGACCAAATAGAGAAAAATGGTACATGGTCTTTGGTACCCAGACTGGAGCATAAAAATGTCATTGGTACTAAATAGGTTTTCAGAAATAAGCTGAATGAGGATGGTACAATGATTAGAAACAAAGCCAGATTGGTGTGCAAATGATATGCCCAAGAAGAAGGAGAAGACTATGGAGAAACCTTTGCTCCTATAGCCAGATTGGAAGGAGTTTGTATGCTTCTTGCATATGCAGCTTTTAAAGGTTTCAAAGTATATCAAATGGATGTAAAATCTACATTCCTAAATGGTGTACTTGAAGAGGAGGTGTATATAGAGCAACTAGATGGGTTTTCCCTATCTGAAGATAGTGACATGGTATGTAGGCTACATAAAGCCTTATATGGACTAAAGGAGGCACCTATAGCATGGTATGAACATCTGTATTCTCATCTTGTGATGATTAAATTTGAGAGAACAAGTGAAGATAGTAATATCTACTTGAATTCTGAAGGAGATCAGATCCTGATCTATGAGGTATTTGTTGATGACATTATCTTTGGTGGAGATGACAAGATGAGTCATGAGTTTGCAGATGAGATGAAGAAAGAGTTTGAAATGTCACTCATAGGGGAGATTAAATTCTTCATTGGACTATAGATCTAGCAAATGAAGGATGGAATCTTTATCACCCAGTCCAAGTATGTCAAAGAGGTGTTGAAGACCTTTGGCATGGAAGATAGAAAACTGGTTGGTACACCGATGGTAGCCGATTGTAAACTATCCAAAGAGGATGACTCAGCATTGGTTGATGAGAAGGAATACCGAAGCATGACTGGTAAGTTGCATTATGTAGTGCATAGTAGACCAGATATTGCACATGTAGTTGGCATTGCTTCAAGATTCCAGAAAAGTCCAAGAGAATCCCACTTGGTTGCAGTCAAGCAGATTCTTAGGTATCTGAAAGGAACTATTGACTATGGGTTATGGTATCCATACAATAATGATTTTAACCTGAAAGTGTTCACAAATGCTGATTGGGTAGGCAATGTTAATGACTAGAAGAGCACAACCGGTGGTACATTCTTTCTTGGTGGTAGACTAGCCTCATGGATGAGTAAGAAGTAGAGTTGTATCTCTCAGTCTACAATGGAAGCAGAGTATGTTGCAGCTTTCATGAACTGGACACAGACAATTTGGATGAAGCATGTATTGAATGGCTTCAAAGTTCCTGTATCTAAACTGGTAAGTATATTTTGTGACAATACTAGTGCAATTAATATCTCCAAGAATCCAGTTTTACATTCCAGAACCAAGCGCTTTGAGCTTAAGTATCATTTCTTGAGGGAAAAGGTTCAGAACAAAGAGATTGCACTGGAACATGTTTCCAGTAAGGAGCAATTAGTAGACATATTCACCAAGCCTCTCCCAAAGGCTACATTTATGTACTTAAGAGGTGAATTAGGGGTGCTTCCCCTTTAGGAAGTAAACTAAAAGTATATGCTCCACATCAGTTAGGTATTGCATAGTCAAACTTTTCTTCAAGATTGATGTGTTGAAGGATGCTACTCCTCAGGGGGAGCAACATAATGGAATAGGGAAGCTTGTGCCTCAAATTTAGCATTGTTGTCAAAGGGGGAGAAGATGTGAAGCAAAAAAGGTATCTACAGAAATTGGGGAAAAGATGTGAAGTGGAGAGATATCTTTTGTATATTTCCATCAATGCCAAAGGGGGAGATTGTTGGCATTATGTGAACCGGTATGAGGACATAATGACATTGTGTGTTTCATTGATGTCAATATGTTGAAGAGGTGAGAAATGGCATATGTGAGAACCAGTATAACATTGTGAACCGACATTTGTGCCAAAGTGAAGCGGTGTGTTTGTTCAAGGTGAACTGGCATATGGTTATGGGAACCGGCACATGGAAGCATTGTATGACTACTGGTTGGTAGTCTTAACTTCAGGGTTTCTAGTTGAAGTGCTTCAAGCCTGTGTGGCTCAATCGGTGACTTTGTGTGATGAGTTAGCATGATAACAAAGAATAGATCCTGTTGCCACATATGCCTTGTGCATGTGAAGGATCTTGCATGAAGGAGATTGTTCCTGTCTACCTTGGGAATGTGCAAAGTCTGTAAATTGATGATAATGTGTGATGGGTTATCAGCTGCCATGAAATTGGTGGAAATGGACGATGGAGAATGTCTTGAGATTGGATCAAGAATGGTTGCATTTAATGCAGTGTGCTCAATGGCTAGGATTGAACTATTTGAATTTCTTAACCTAACAAGTTTAGGGTTTAGGGTTTATGCTACCGACCTATCTATTTTCCTATAAGGTCGATGTTGTGTCTTTTTCTGAGGTTGTTGGCAAAAGTTGTGTGTGTGTATCCAAGAGAAGGGATACACAATTCTTGGCAGACCAAAAGGAGAGAAGTGATACCTGCAGAGTGTAAGTGTAGAAGGCGAAGAGGAGCTTAAGCAGATCTGCATTGGCATTGAGTGCTATTATCAGGTCATTGTTATACCTGTTGATCTTTAACCACTTCAACAGTTGTGAAATCCCTTAGCAGGGTAGCCTTAACCAACTTGCTGTAAATCCTTTAACAGGGTAACTCAAAGCTATTGAGTTATTGAAATCCTCTAGCTATTGAGTTCTTGAAATCCTCTAACAAGGTAACCTTTAATAGGGTTTAAACCTTAACCGGGTATTCTAGCCATCTCTTAACTGAGTGATCCCTAATAGGATCGGTTCCTAACAGAACCTATTGTATCTATCTTTAACCAGACAAGGCTTCTAATAGAGCAGACTTCTAAAGAGTTCAGAAACAAGCTTGTGGGTATTCATCCCCACCGTGGTTTTTCCCTATTGGGTTTCCATGTGAAAAATATGTGTGTCATGTGTGATGTCTTCTTGATGTGATGTTTTCTTGTTTTTTGTCAAGCGGTGAATCATATTGATCTAGTTGCTCATATGTATATCTTTGATGGTAGATTACTTGTTCATGCATTAGGGTGAAATGAAATGAAGTGTTAGATTGTATGAGAAGATAAGTGTCAACCGGTTTATGCTTTTCTTAGCTATTCTAGGTTTTGCCAGTTGTACTATGTTTAAGGACCGGTGTTACTATTTGCCTTACAATGCATAGTGTCTATAGACAAACTAGTTTAAGAGTGTGTTTTTGTATGTACTGATTCAAACCCCCCCTCTCAGTATCGGTTTGGTACTATTTGTTCATCGTTGAGTTATCATAAATAAGATCATAGTGAAGTACCAATTTCCTTTGCCTAGGATGGATGACATAATGGATTTTTTGAGTGGAGCTAGATACTACAAAAAGATAGACTTCAAGAGGATACCACAAAATCAAAATTGAAGAAGGAGATGAGTAGAAGACAATGTTCTATTGGATTGATGATGATTGTAATGAATTCATCATATGTTATCATTGATGAAACACATACACACACATATGTTCATATTGTCTACCTATATAAGTTCAAAGTTTTGTATACTACAATTGGTATACTAGATTTTATATCTAACTGATATTTGCTAACAACTTGTATATGCATGGAGATAGCTAATTGTTATACATACCTCGACATCAACAAGGAGATCCAATGGAGACTATCACAGGAGTATCAAGGATAACGGTTTATATGTTTAACTCCAACTGGCACTTATTGTTCCAATTGGTATTTCATTGATTGTGTGATAAGTTATCGCAAGTCATGATGAGTTATTCTTGCCAAAAAACTTTGGCAATATTTTTGTGATGAGTTATGATCACTTGACGAGCTACACTACACCTAGGTAATTGTGTCATGATTTCTAGAGGCCGACATGAAATCTAAATGTCTATTTATTGACATAACAATTAATTATTTGATATGAGTGAAATTGATATATTATGTGCAAAGGTAGAAGTGTGAATTCATAGAGTGTGTTGGTAAAGAGGAGTTAAGTGTGCATAACAGGATCTATACAAGCAAGTTGTGCTACTACTAGATCATATCACCTGTTATTTTCTAGCGACTGCAATAGTCAAATCCCCTAACCAGGTAATCTCTAACAAGGTGATCCATTAGTTTGGATTTAGAAATCCTCCACCAAGGTTACTCCTTATAGGGTACTACCTTTTACAGGGTATAGCTTTTAATTAAGCTTTGGGATCTTTAACAAGATTCAATCCTAGCTGAGCATTATTGTAGACCCTAACCAGTTAGTTATCTATTACTACAGATAGTTAACTTGTGAGTTCTATCTCATCGTGGTTTTTACCTATTTAGGTTATCCACATATAAACACTTGTGTTATGGTGGATGTTTTACTTATTGTGGATGTTATTTTATCATTTTTGATTGCATGCATATTGTTTAACCAACTTGTTAATTTTATCTATCAATCAATGTTTAAAGTAGTATCATTTTTGGTGTCACTGATTCACCCCCGCTTCTTAGTGCTTTACAAGTCCATCAATTGGAATCAGAGCCTAACTTCCTTAAAGCCTAATCATTTGGAAGGAAATCCTAAAGCTACCATGGGGGATATGAGCTACTTTGATATGGCTAGAGATCTTGAGGCTAGTAAGAATGAAATTGAAACCCTAAGGTTCAAACTAAAAGCTTCTCAAGTCAAAAGGAGAGAGCTAACTGAACAACTATTAGAAATATATGATAATAGTTCTTCAGATGAGGCCAATATTGATGCTTTAGCTGAGGAAGTTGAAAAACTAAATAGTGAAAAGTTAAATCTAAGGAGAGAGCTAGAAGGTCTTACTATCCGCACGAGTCAGGAACTGGAAGCCAAAAGAGTTACTGAAGATGTTATCAAGGAAAGAGATCATCAGATTGCCAAGATCAAGCAATAGAATGCTACCTTGCATGAGAATTTGAACGCAAAAAGAGAAGAAAAAGAGAACCTATAGCTAGATCTTGAATTAGCATCATCTCTGAGAGAGAACCTATCAAAGTGAAATGAAGATCTCACCAGACAGCTTACTAAAGTGAATGACAAATTGGAGAAGTTCAATAGAAGTTCTACCATGCTAGAAGAAAAAATTCAATCACAAAGGATGAATGGTGATACCTCTAGACTTGGTTTTCACACATCTGAAAAAGGTGAATCCTCTGTTACCAAGAGCAACACTCTTAAGAACAAATCTGCTCCTAAGGTCAAAAATCCTATCAGGGTAAGAAGGTCTTTAAACCTGTTTGTTTTGTTTTCCATAAACCTGGTCACACTAAAAATGTTTGTAGAGACAAACCTAATAGAAATGAAAGATACAATACTAATGATAGGTACGTGTCCAAGAAATTTGAAGGTCACTGCTTTAGTTGCAGAATGTATTGACATAGATCAGTTGAGTGAAAATACGGAGCAAATAATCCTGTACCACATATGCATCCAAGACCAAATGGCAACTGGATGAGGAATTTTGACAACCGGGTCAACATGAACTAGCAAAGACCCTACAACAACCGGTTTAGTCCATTTGAGATGGAAAAGGTAACAAATTTCATTTGTACCATCTGTAATAACTTTGGTCATATGGCTATGCATTGCAGAAGAAGAACCAAGAGAGGTAATGCAGGACCTTGAAAATCATTAGGTATGGCCTTCTATCACCATCACAAACTAGGGCACTTGGCAAAATTCTATAGATCAAGAAAGAGAAAACTGGTCAATCCTTCTAAAGATCAAAAAGGAAAGAAGAAAGTTAATGTTGAAGAAACTAGAGAAGAAATGAATCAAATATGGAAGAAGAAAAGTGATGAATCACCTAGAGAGGAAACTATTCCTTCACCAAGTGAAGAGAAGCCTGCACTGGTAAATTAAGCCTTTTTAATATGGTTAAGGGGAGCATAATGGTAAATCCACCCCCAGACCCCTTGAAATGAATGAGCGGTAAGAGAATTTGAATGCATGAAATTTTGATAACTTTTTGTCAATCAGTTATCAATCAGTTTTACATCTATGTATCTTTAAGAACTGAAATTAGGATTTGCAACCCTAACAGGGGAGCATTTAATATAGTAGGTAAAAAGAATAAAAGTGATTTTTCACTTTTTTATTTTTACCCTAACGCATTCGAGAAAGAAATTTTGAGTTCTTGCAGAGCTAAGAAAGGATTGTTGGCTCATATTTGTCGAAGTTGCATTGTGAATTGTGTAATCAAGATGATTTGAAGGTTGGACAAGACTGAACTAGTGTGCACTTGGGCATTCAACCGGTAAATGAGGCAGCATGCATGAAATAAGGTATTTATTTGAAAAGTCTTGCTTTGAATCTAGTTTATCTGAAATGGCATCATCTTCCAAACCTATAGAGAGATTAATGATAACATCTGAACCTATGGAAGTTCTTGAAGTGGAACAAATTGTGTCATATAATTCATTATCACAAGTTCCTAGTGGTGTTATAGTAAAGGGAGATTTGTCCAGGTATATTGATTGAAAGATTGAGGATTTAGGATCATTGTCAATATACACTCAGTTAAAATCCCTTTGCAATGAAAATGGGAAGATTCAATCAGAATATTCTAGGGTTTATGAGAAAGGTTTTCATAATGCAGCTTAATTTCGTCAAGATTTTGAAGAAGAACACATCCAAATTATTTTGAGTTGAGCTCATGGGGAGAACATGTATTTAGAAAGGACTCATACTATAACAAATGAAGACATTCATGTTGTAACTAGTTTTTATGCAATCGATGAAGTACCTATGCTGAGGCATCTTTCAAAAAAGAAAGTATACACTCTAACTAGATCAACATCTGATAAACTTTCTTTTGCTATCAATAACATCAGAGACCCAACGGTAAAATTGGTGGCTATGGTGATAGACTATCGAGTATTTTATTCTAGCAGATTAAATAGTGTTCCATTAGTAGCAGTGCATACTGCTTACAAGATGGTAGCTAAAAATGCTAATTATGACCAATGTGAGGCCATAAGGAGCCAATTAATATTAAATCTTCAGTCTATCAAGAAGGACATTAGTCTAAAGTTCAAATTTGGATAGTTACTGATTAGTCTATTCTTTTATTTTCAAAATTTCCTACCGGGAATAGGTGATCTTTAGTGGTCTAAGGATCTAGTGGTATCTGCCCAGATCAAGAATAGTATTAAAGCTATGAAGAACACCTTTTCTTCTACAATGAACAAATACTTCAATGAGTTCCAAAAGAAAATGAGCATGATATCAAGATTACCTAAGGATGTGGTAAAATACTTTGCTAAGGACATTGTTTTCATAGTTACCACTGATTTCTGTTTGATGGAGGCAATTGAGCCTAGAGAAGAAGAAATGGAAGATATGAGTTATGAGGTTAACTGTGACTTACTGATTGGTTATGCTAATAACCTTTTAGCATCTCCAAAGGACAAAAAGAAGGCAAAACTGGATATTATTGAAGTTTAGATTGCACAAGCTGAAACTAGTATTGATCCTACCACAAGTGGTAAAGGTAAGAAAAAGAAGGTTGAGCAAGCACCTCCAGTGATGAAGAATACAAGAGTGACACGAAGTGTCCAAACCAAAAAGGAACCAACATCTAAATTTTATGCTAAGAAGGAGAATGCATCAAAGAAAAGAGGTCAAAAACTAATTCTCCAAGAAGAATCTGAGGGAACTGATACTGAGGAAGAACCCAAGAAGATGAAAGCAACCAAAAAAGTAGCTAAGAAAGTGAAGGAAGTGCCAAAGGAAACCATGCCTTTTGATATCTCAACTTACAAGCCTGAAACCCACTTTGAAAGAATAGTGAAGACATTAGGGAGAAATAGATTTGACAATGTCAAAGAACATTTTGATTCTTTCACTAAAGATGAGAAGGAGAAAATCATTCAACAGGTAATAAATCATTTGTGCATTACAATAGATTACCACATGATCTTGAAAAGGATATCTCTAATTCTTTGTACACTATTATTTTGAATAAATGGGAGGAAGCTATAAAGAAGGAAAAAGAAATTATAAATGAGATATTTGTGCAATATTTTCCTAAATTGTCCAAGGACGAATTGAATATATTGGTTGATAAGTATAAAATTCATTTTTCTTACAAAGAAAGAAGATTGAAGCTACTTTGTGGAAAGAGGCAAATTATTGAGATGGAGACTCATCAAATAGCCTATAATATCCTATGAATGGAAGAGCTCATATGTTCTTCTAAGAATGATCAAGATGCTAATGATGTACCTAAATTGGATAAAAATGTGCAAGTTGATGTTGTTTATCTAGACAAAGAAAAGGATGACACTATTATCAAAGGTGTTGATGATATTCTGGATATAATTGATCTATATAGAGACATTATTATACTAGATATGCAACCACCTGAAATCACTATTTTACAAGTTACTTCAGTTGAGAAACTGACAACTCAACCAGAAGTGGATATTCCACCTGCAATGGAATAACCTGAGAAACCCCAATCCCCACCAGTTTCATAGGATACTCAGAAGGAATCTAATGAAAATGTTGACACACAAACTTCTAAATAGGGAATGGAGAAAGGCCTAGAGAAAGCAATTGTTGAGGTAACATCTTCTAAACCGGCAAAAACTTTAGTATTACAATAAGCTAATGAGCATGATGATGACTCATTAGGCATCTTAGGGCCTATAAATGTTGATAATATGAATGCATCCGAAATGATGAAGATTGCATATGTCATGCAATCTAGAGCACATAAGAAGAGACTCAAAGAGAAAAGAATGGAAGATGAAACTATTCAGAATGCAGTAGATATTTTATCTAGTCTACTATCAAAAACTTTGACAGGACATCTGACAACCCCTATTAGTAAACTTGGTCATTTGGTTGCTGATGCATCTGACCAAATCAAGTCACTTGAAGAAGTAGCACAAACTTATGCTGATAAAAGTTATAGGAAGAAGTATGGAGAGAAGCTTACAAAAGAAATTGATTCAGGGAAACTTTCTCTATCTTTCAACAAAGATTTAGTCAGAAAAGCTATTGAAATAGGAGGAAAATATCTTGCTTCTACCTCTAATGTTTCATTATTTTATTTTGATATCACTAAAAAGTTAACTAAAATAGAGAAAGAGTTAGAAAAGATATGCAATGCATATGTCCCACTTCAAGACTCTATTTTTGCTTTTAGCAAATCTGTGGATGATTTGCACAATAGGTTGGATACCTATGATCATGAGCAAGAAAAAAGACTCCGGTCATTGAAGGAATTGAAGGGTCTACTCACATCCCAAGTGGACAAACTACAAAGAGCCTACACAAATGCAAAAGCTATTTTAGCAACTCCAGAAACTTGTACACTGGACTCCATGGAAGAGTTTCATACAGAAATTATATCTACACTTGAGTACACTAAGAATGTACTGGAGACATGGAAAAATGCCATATCACATTTGAAGAGGAACTTTAATGTTATTTTCATGAGACTTGCATATGTATGAACCTTGATTCAGTTTTTCAAGTTTCTATAAAACATTATGATACAAAATTTTCTATATATATATATATATATATTGCTTTTCAATTTGGCATTGTTGTCAAAGGGGGAGTAGAAATATGTATGTGTGTTTTTGAAAATTTTGTATGATGTATGCAGTAAGGGGGAGCATGTGTATAAGTGTAAATTGTTTTTGTATGTAAGCAAACTTAGCGGTATTACTATAAAATTTTCTAAGTGTTGCCATCAATGCCAAAGGGGAGATTGTTGGCTTGATGATGATTGTAATGAATTCATCATATGTTGTCATTGATGAAACACATGCACACACATATGTTCATATTGTCTACCGGTATAACTTCAAAGTTGTTTATACTATAACCGGTATACTAGAGTTTTACATCTAGCTAGTACTTGGTAACAACTGGTATATGCATGGAGATAGCCAATGGTTATACATAACTCGATATCAACAAGGAGATCCAGCAGAGTCTATCATAGGAGTATCAAGGTTAACGATTTATATGTTTAACTCCAACTAGTACTGATTGTTCCAACCAGTATTTCATTGATTGTGTGATGAGTTATCACAAGTTATGATGAGTTATCCTTGCCGACAAATTTTTTGTGGTACTTTTGTGATGAGTTATGATCACTTGACAAGATACACTACACCTAGGTAATTGTGTTATGATTTCTAGAGGCTGACATGAAATCTCAATGTCTATTTATTGACATCACAATTAATTATTTGATATGATTGAAAGTAATGTGTTATGTGCGAAGGTAGAAGTGTGAAGTTGCAGAGTATGTTGGTAAAGAGGAGTTAAGTGTGCACAACAAGATCTATACAAGAAAGTTGTGCTACTACTAGATCACATCACCCATTGTTTTCTAACCACCACAATAGTCAAATCCCCTAACCGGGTAAGCTCTAACAAGCTTCATTGTTCAAATCCTCTAACAAGGTGATCCATTAGTTTAGATTCAGAAATCCTCCATCGAGGTTACTCCTTATAGGGTACTACCTTTTACAGGGTATAGCTTTTAATTAAGCTTTGGATCCTTAGCAAGATTTGCTCCTAGTAGGCATTATTGTAGACCCTAACCAGTCAATTATCTATTATTGCAGATAGTTAACTTGTGAGTTCCATCTCACCGTGGTTTTAACCTATTTGGGTTTTTTATGTATAAACACTTGTGTTATGGTGGATGTTTTACTTATTGTGGATGTTGTTTTATCATTTATGATTGCATGCATATTGTTTAACAAACTTGTTAAGTTTATCTACCGGTCAGTGTTTAAAGTAGTATCATTTTTGGTTTCACTGATTCACCCCCCCCCTCTCAGTGCTTTACAATTCCATCACGTTCAAGACAAATGAAGGATTGTATGAATGGTTGGTGATGCCTTTTGAATTGACTAATGTATCGAGTACTTTCATGAGTTGGTGAATGAGGTATTGAAGAAATTCTTGGGTAAGTTTGTTATTGTGTATTTGGATGACATTTTAAGTTTTAGTAAAACAAAGGAAGAACATATGTTGCATTTGAGACATGTTTTCTAGAGGTTGAGAGAAGAGTACTTGTTGATAACCATTAAGAAGTGTAGTTTAATGAAGGAGTAGTTAAGGTAAGTGCACCAAAATGGTGAACAGAAAAGTGACCACATGCCAAAAAAAAACCAAATTTTTCATAACCCATGTGGGTTGTGAAAATTCAAAAATGTGCTAGGCTTGGTAACACCAAGCCTAGCCAAAAATAATTTAAAAAATAAAAAGTTCCTCAAAACCCATATGGGTTTTGAGGAACATTTTGTTTTTTAATGAAAAAATAAAAAGTTACTCAAAATCCATACAAGTTTTGATGAACATTATTTTTTTGGGTAGCCCATGGGTTTTGGCCATTTTCAATGCCAAAACCCATGGAACAGCAGCAAGAGGAAGCCAAAATCCACAAAACCTACATGGGTTTGTAATTATTTTGAATTTTTTCAGTATTAAGAGCAATTTTCAACAATGGCACCCCATCGAACAGGTGAGATTTGATTGGCTTTATTATTTTTGTTTGCATTTTAATTGATTTAAGTTTTGTTTTTATTAATTTGATGTCAGATTATTCAAGAAATCCCAAAAAATGAAATAGGCAACAAAGACCTCCTCCTACACAAGCAACACAAGCAAACCCTATAAACATTGCACATGAGCAACAAGAAAACCCTCAAGACGTTGCTCCACAACCATAAAAACCTTACAATGCTGCTCCTCAACAACCACCACCACCTTGAAACCCTCCACATCCTCCATTGTATCATGTAGATGCCACACAAGAGGATCTCATCAATTGCCTTACACAAAATAGTGCCCAAATTTCTATATTGGTGAATAGGTTGAGATCCTGTAGGCTTGAGCACCACTCAACCCTCACCAAAATGATAGAAACAATGGTCAATAGTGAAAATGTGGTATCTAGGGAGGTTATGAAATGGAGTTCATAGAGGGATAGATGTCAAACATTTTATGCAGATGGGTTGTTATATGATCAAGTGAAAAAAAGGGGCATACTTAAAGTTGACATATATTCTTTCACCGATCCTCTTACTAGTAACAACCTAGAACTAAATACAACTCGGTTTCCTATACATTGGTGTGTTCATGCTAGGGTGAAAGAAGATTTTTGGGATAGGTGGTATATGGTCTTTGACCAACCACCTTTTATTAATTGGGAGATGCCTCTATATTTTTTGAGAAATTTGTATTGTGAGTTTATCCTCGGAGAGAAGCCGAATTACTTTGACATACAACAATTTCAGGGTAGAGGGAGAGGCTCTATGTAGGATAGACCTAGGGCCCATAGGGTGGTACAACCATAGCATAAGAGGCGTACAACTCCTAAACCCATGGTTCATGTCATTGTTCCTACATCCTTGAAGGAGTCTATGGAATTATAGACTCTTCAGGCAGCTGCATCATTGACTGATGTCATTTTTCAACATGGCACACAGTTGGCCAGAGCAGAGGATGTACCAGCACCTACGGTACCTCCTTCATCAACGTCACCTCATGCATCATTTGGCATGGGCCAGTCCATTCATCATATGTGCCCCACCTTGCAAGGTGTATGTTTTGGTGTAGACACTGATATGGATGAGGATGCTTCGACATCTCATTCGTGTACATGTTGCTAGAATAGATGTCATGCTTCCATTGTAGAGGATATGGACCTCACCGATGACTTGATCAGTATGTTGTACCCTCTCTATCAAACATTGATACATTTAATTCTGTTTATGACATGTTATCAATTAAGTGACTAAATCTAATAAAAAGAAATGAATTTTTATTTTTGGAACAATTTAAAGTGACATATAAATAAAATGCATTGTAGGGTGTAGTAGGTGGAGGGTGTACATCACATACTTTTCAGTCGACTCCATAGTCATGAGTAGTTTTGCCACCAGAGGTAAATATTTGTAAATTTGTTAAAAATATAATAATATATTGGTTTCAAAATATCTTTTTTTAATTATATGTATCATTACTTGGTGTTTTATAGGGATTATCAAGGGTTGAGATGTCCCAACTTGATGTTATCATGCTTTCGGCCATTGAGTTTGGCCAAGATAGCTATGCAGTACCATTTAGATTTATATATTTTTGACTTAAGTGATATATTAAATACATGCTCTATTCCCCTATGTTAATTTTTTTCTGTTAGTTTACCCCACCTACCTCGAGGACATCTTGTGTGAGAAAGCCATCCTCTAGCATTCCGAGGTAGAAAAAGATATCCTCTTGGACACCCAAATGACAAAAGGTAATTCTATACAATTTAAATTCATTTGTTGCAATGTATTATGATTAAATATGTATATGTCGATATTGATAAATGTACTTAATTTATTTGTTCTATATACAAAAACATATGGGGTTTATGAAATTAATGAATGCACTTGATGTCTATGAGGTTCAACAGAGGGAAGAGGTGATATCTTCATATTCACTTTGGATTCTGATGCATGCTAAAATGGGCACAAGGCACAAAAGGCATAGTTCAAATGTTAGTAGATTAGTCACAACCAAAACCAAATACGAATGAACCTAAAAACCTTAACATGCACATCAAGAGAGCTATAAAGAAAACAAAATGAAGCTCCTCCCTTGTTCCTCTCCTCTCCAAGTCCCACATGAGTGTAGCTCTCAGCTTTTTGCACTATTCATGGATGCCATATGAAGATTCAAGATGGTTGTGAAAATGAAAACAAATGCTTACGGAAGTGTGTATGATTTACTATGAGAAAGAACCTAATTAGTCTATGTAAATATTAGTATAATAAAAATGCAAATGCTTCTAAATGCTCTCTTTAAAATGACTATAATTTTGATTCACAAAGACTTCTTATTTTGAAAATGAAGAATAAGATCTCTATTTATACGGGAAATAGGGCAATCAATGGTCAAGATTGAGTAATATTAGCAAGGGCCAGGATTGATAGGTTTGTGATCCATGTGATGGCTTTCAACCCAATCCCATGATGACAAGTGTCAACATGAGATGGCTTGAGAGGAGAGGGAACAAACACTAAATGCTTGAGATGACATGAAGGTTACCTTGGGAGGGTTTGGTTAGGCTTGAGTTAGTGAATAAATCTTGTATCCAATGAATAATGCCTTTATCCAATGGATAAACTCTTGTGCAAGAGTTAATGGGGATAACCATGGTCAAAGCAATGAATTATTGAAGAGACCAATGAGTTAAATGAGGGTTGAGTTAGAGGAAAAGCCTCTAACCATGCGAGTGAGTTGAGTTTATTCATTAATGGTTATTTAAGAGCCATAAATGGTTATGTAAGAGCCATAAATGGTTTAGAAGACTTTGGGGTTGACTTGTTGAAGGATAAAAAGCCTTTAATGCATTTCAAATACTTTAGGGGCTTTGAGAAGTGACTTCTCTTTGCTTAGGAATGTGACAATAATTAGGAACGGGAATTAGGCTAATTTGGAATGAATTAGAGGAATATAGAAGGGGTTTAGGAGGCAAGTGGGTTTTGTGGGTGAGAGAAAATAGGATTTTATTTAGAAATAAAATCTATTTATTGGTGCAACTTGCATTTGTAGGAGAATTCAAGTGGGGTGGGATTTAGAGATTTAAATAAATTTTTATTTATTTGAATGAGGAAAGGGGTTAATTTAAACAAATATGCTTTATTCATTTAATTAATTGTTAGAGTATGGTTTAATGAATTAATTTAAATAATTTGAATAATTTATTTAATTAATAAAGAAGATGTTTAAGATGAATTAATTAAGTATCAATTTAATTAACTATTGACTGATGGTTAAATAATCAAATAAATACTAAATATTTATTTAATTAAGTGGACAAATTTATGTGTCTACAGATTGCATTCTTGCTTGTTCGAAATAACTAAATCCTTTTATGTCTATATCATATGTTATCATTTTTCATACAGGAAATGCTAATAGCTTCATTAGATTCGAGGAGGCCTCCTAAGGTTACAGGAGAACTATATGAGGCTTTGATGTGCATTTGTTCTACATATGTAAAAAATATTTGTTCTATCTAGTTTGTCAACAACTTTGGGTTATTAACTTGTATAATTGTCTTTAACCTATTAGAGTTCCCTTCCAAACTTCCTACTGATGTTCTACCATTCCATTTTAGTAGAAGTCCTACATGTATAATATCATATCCAACACAACCAAGGGAAAATGTATCTCTGTCTTAGATCAACTCCTTTTCACTAAGTGCACAACGAAGTTGAAACCCTCTAGTTAACTCCTTTTGGATCACTTACCATGGACATAGGAAATCATCGTAACTGATTCATTTGTGACTTTCCCTCCTACTACCACAACACATCCATCTGAGGCTCTGGTATGCTTTAGTTTTTTAGTCTATTCATTTTTAGTTATTATGTGTTATTTGACATTGATGTTTTTAACTTGTATTAATGTTGTTTTACTAGTTACAACCCCCTTCAACACATCCCACGGATCCTTAGCCTCATCTAATTGCAAAAGACAGAGATGAGGTAATCAACATTTCAACTTCAAACAATTTAGAGTTTAGTATTTAGTTATTTTGATGTTATATTGAGAAAATATATCTGATTCGACATTTGAATTGTCCTTGTGCAGCCACCTATAGAGCCACGTATTGCTTCAAAGAGGCTCAATTTTGATGATCTGCCATAGTCATAGATACTGATATAGACATATAGTTATAGTTGTGGTCATTGGCAGACCAATTTTTTTATATATTTGACATTTGTATATGTATATATTGACTTTGACAGACATGGAATATGCCACATTTTTGTAACTATTATTGATTTGGCATCTATGCCATTTTTTGATATGTACACAATTATTATTCATTTTAATATATATGAAACTTGATATTCAATCCAATTTGTTCATTGATATATATGAAACTTGATATTCTTGAAACTTAGTTATTTGCCTTTGAAATGTGATCAAACTTGTTCATTGTGTATATGTCTTGAAATGTGATCCAATTTGTTCATTACTTGTAACTTATATGGCATATACTTTTAAGCTATCTATTGTTCATATTGTGTATACCCACATACCCAAATACTGATACCGGTAATGCTGATATTGTGTATTTTGATTGAGTGAATTTTCTTTGAGTCCTTCGTGCATGAAGAGATTGGAGTGAAGTTATTATTTCATAAAATTATGCTTATGGAGCGAATTTCGTCATTTCAAGAATCAATTAAGACAAGATTTGAGCACACAAACCAGATTTGAAATTTATCTAAGGATGAGTCAGCTTAGGTAAGGTTTTCATTTAAATTTTATTCCATAATAAGTCAGCCTTAGGGTAAGAGACACACCTATTCATCCAAAATGCCTATAAAAGAAGAGTTGAAGCAATCATTTTAACATCAAATCAAACCAATTATCTCTTCTTTCGTCAAAAACCATCAAAAACTGTCAGTGAGAGGTGGCAAAATAGTGCATCTTTCGTTCTTCTCATTGTCGGAATGAACCATCAATGTGAGCACATCTGGGTGACTAGGTTTACACTAGGTGTTCCCTTGTCTTTCTCCCCAAGACATCTGATCATTCTGAGCCACCTCATAGTGATGTTTTCCCTTGAGTACTGAAAGTGGAAAAAATGGTCAAACTTTGATGTCATGTAACTCAGAGACCATGGAACTTATGGATTATCTATTTAAACCTATGAGGTCATGTTGTGTCTTCTTAAAAAAGCCTCTCTTGGTTTCAGACAACTCAATTCCCTTATCTTGTGGTGAGATTTTTTCTTTTGCATCAAAAACCATCAAAGACTATTAGTGAGAGGTGGTAAAATAGTGCATCTTTCATTCTGGTCATCGTGGGGTTGAACTGTCATTGCGAGTGTGTTTGGGTGGCTGCGTTTATTCTAGGTGTTCCCTTGTATTTCTCCCCAAGATGTCTGATCATTTTGAGCCACCTCGTAGCAATGCTATCCCTTGACCACTCAAAGTGGAAAAAATGGTCAAACTTTGATGTTGCATAACTTGGAGACCCTGGCACATATAGATGATTCATTTGAACCTGTGGGGTCATATTTTTTGTTCCTAAAAGATCCTCTCTTGGTTTTAGACAACTCAATTCCATTTTCTTGTGGTGAGCTTTTTTCTATCGCATAAAAAACCATCAAAAATCGTTAGTGAGATGTGGCAAAATAGTGCATCTTTTGTTTTGCTCATCATGGGAATGAATCATCAGTGCAAGCACATCCAGGTGGCTGGGGTTACATTAGGTGTGCCCTTTTCTCACTCCCTTAGACATTCGATCATTTTGAGCCACTTCGTAGCGACGCTTTCCCTTGAGCTCTCAAAGTGGAAAAAATGGTCAAACTTTGATGTCACGTAACTTGACGACCATGGCACTTGTGGATGATCTATTCAAACCTATGGGGTCATGTTGTCTCTTCCTAAAAAATCCTCTCTTGGTTTCAGACAACTCGATTCCATTTTCTTGTGGTGAGATTTTTTTTGTCACATCAAAAACCGTCAGTGAGAGGTGGCAAAATAGTGTATCTTTCATTCTGCTCATCATGGGAATGAACCCTTAGCGCAAGCATGTATGGTGGCTGATTTTACAATAGGTGTTCCCTTGTCTCACTCCCTTAGATGTCAGATCATTCTGAGCCACCTCATAACGACACTTTCCCTTGAGAGCTCAAAGTGGAAAAATTGGTCAAACTTTGATGTCGCATAACTCAGAGACCATGGCACTTATGGATGAGAAATTCAAACCTATGAGGTCTTTTTGTCACTACCTAAAAAGTCCTCTCTTGGTTTTGGACAACCCAATTCTACTTTATTGTGGTGAGATTTTTTCTATCGCATAAAAAACCATTAGTGAGAGGTGGCAAAATAGTGCATCTTTCATTCTTCTCGTTGTGGGAATGAACCATCAGTGTGAGCACATCTAGGTGGAAGGGTTTACATCAGGTGTTCCCTTTCCTCACTCTCTTAGACATCTGATCATTCTGAGCCACCTCATAGCGATGATTTCCCTTGAGAGCTCAAAGTGGAAAAAATAGTCAAATTTTGATGTCGCGTAACTCAGAGATCGTGGCACTTATGGATGAGTTGTTTAAACCTACAAGGTCATATTATCATTTCCTAAAAAAGGCTCTCTTTGTTTTGGACAACTCAATTCATTTTTCTTATGGTGAGATTTTTTTTGTCACATCAAAAACTGTTAGTGAGAGGTGGCAAAATAGTGCATCTTTCATTATGCTCATCATGGGAATGAACTGTCAGCATGAGCACATCTGGATGGTTGGGTTTATGCTAGGTGTTCCCTTGTATTTCTCCCCAAGACATCTGATCATTCTGAGCCACCTCATAACAATTCTTTCCCGTTAGCACTCAAAGTGGAAAAAATGGTTAAACTTTGACATCGTGTAACTCGGAGACCCTGAACTGATAGGGTTGTATTGGCACTGCCTAAAAATTCCTCTCTTGGTTTTGCACAACTTTATTCCCTTTTCTTGTGGTGAGATTTTTTCTATCACATCAAAAACCATCAAAAACTGTTAGTGAGAGGTGGCAAAATAGTGCATCTTTGGTTCTGCTCATCATTGGAACAAACCATTAGCATGAACATGTTTGAGTGGTTGGGTTTACATTAGGTGTGCCCTTTTCTCACTCCCTTAGATGTCTAATCATTCTGAGCCACCTCATAGTGATGCTTTCCTTTGAGCACTCAAAGTGTAAAAAATAGTCAAACTTTGATGTCGGGTAACTCGGAGACCGTGGCACTTATGGATGAGTTGTTCAAAATTACAGGGTCATGTTGTCTCTACCTAAAAAATCCTCTCTTGGTTTTGGACAAATCGATTCCATTTTCTTGTGGTGGGATTTTTTTTGTTGCATCAAAAACCGTCACTGTGAAGTGGCAAAATAGTGCATCTTTCATTTTGCTCATTGTGGGAATGAACCGTCAGCATGAGCACATCTGAGTGGCTAGATTTATGCTAGGTGTGCCCTTTTATTTCTCCCCAAGACATTTGATCATTCTGAGCCACCTCATAGCGATGCTATCCCTTGAAAACTCAAAGTGGAAAAAATGGTCAAACTTTGACGTCGCTTAACTCAGAGACCATGGCACTTATTGATTTGTTGTTTGAACCGATGGGGTCATGTTGTCATTGTGTAAAAATCCTCTCTTGGTTTTGGACAACTCGATTTTGTTTTCTTCTGGTTAAATTTTTTTTGTTGCATCAAAAACTATCAGTGAAAGGTGGCAAAATAGTGCATCTTTTGTTTTGCTCATTGTGGGAACAAACTGTATACGCGAGCATGTCCGAATGGCTGGGTTTCTCACCAATCAAACTCTAATCATCCAATACTAGGTTTCTCACCCTTTCACACCTTGTCTCAATGCACTCTCAAGGCATCACCCAACCACTCTGTGAGATTTTGCCAAGATCAAGAGCTCAATGAAAAGTACACTAGAGAGACAAAATATTGATAAGAATAAACTGTATTCTATCAAGAAGTAAATATTGATCAACTAGATCATCAATCATTACATACAATGAATATAAGCCTTCTTATATAGGCAAGGCTATATGGATACGTGAGCACACAAACATGACACGTGGCTCAATAAGAAACAAGGGTACGTAGGAAATAGGTGTGGTAGGTAGGAGAAACAATATAATATTCCACATGAGGTGGATCACCCATCGAAGGTGGAATTATCACTCCATAATAAGTGGATATGATAGAGTAGTAACAAGATCAACACCATAAAAGGTGGAGATTGTCCTACACACACTATCCCAATGTGGCACAAACACCCAAGTATCTCATACCCAAACTACTATGAAATGCATTTCCTAAGTAAACTTAAGTAAGGTGTAATAATATCCAAGATGAATAATTAATTACACCAACACCCCCCCTTAAGTGCAACTTAGGGGAATGCACTTAACTCTACAATGGAACTAAGCAATGCAAGATAGGTCCCGACTACATGGCCATGTTAGGTACCCATGTACAAATGCAAATTCATGCAAACCAATGCATTGAAATCTCTTAAAAAGTAAGGAAAGGGAGAAAACCCCAATGGGAAAAAACCCTCCCCCAAAAGAGATATGAAAACTATACATGAGAACTCTCATAGAAGTATGTGAAGGACAAAACCCCATGTGAGGAAAAATTCCCCCCATATGAAAGAAGAAGAAGAGAGACTAGGTATCCCCCCCTCAATGTAGAATCTCCACCAATGATAAAAGCTCAAAGATGAATGAAGAAAATGCTCCATGAACATCAAACAACATTCCTCCCCTTAGGAAGAAACAAAACCAAAGGTGTATCCATGAAGTCTCCCCAATCATGAAGGGAGGATGTAGGAAAAATACTCATGATGAATGGAATCTCTGAAAATTTCTCAAGTGTCCCCATGTTGATGTTGAAAGATACCCCCTCCAACGGTGGTAAATTGCTCCACACTACTGAAAAAGGCACTCCAAGATCTAGTGGAGAAGAAAGTAGAACAAGTCCCAAAGACTCACATGTCTCCTCAAATAATAAAGATACCTCCTCCAACTATTGTACAAGAGTATCCACAATCATGTCAACCTCGAAAGAATGATCATGTGGAATGCACAAGAGGGTCAGAGTGTTCCCTCACAACAATAAAAGAAGGATCATCTTCATCAAAGACAAGATGAATGTCATCAATGATGTCTCCCAAATCTGCAATGTAGGACTCCACAAACAAACCTGCAATGTCTGTCAAATAGGCATCCCATGAAACCGAAGCTGGAAGATAAGTAATATCCTGCTGCACTGAATCACAAGAAGGAAAAATTATCGCTCTAGTTGCATCATTGGGTGCAATAGGTGGTGTGATATCAAGAGGAGGAGATGAAATAGAAGGCTTAATATTGGGGTCACATGTGAGAATCCCCAAGTTCAAGTGCCCAAAGTTCTCAAAATCTGAATCATCAACATAGGAAGAACCAACCTCATCAATAGGACCAAAATCTGAAAAAGATTACAATTTAGATGCATGATCAACCACTCCAGTCATAATGATAGCTCCACTCTCAAGTCTCTAATGATAACTGAATTAGGTGTGAACTCCACAATTTTCCTAGTTGCCCTATGTGTGATTTGATAGATGGAAAGAAGATTGTTTGTAAAATGGGGTGCACATAACACATCATTGAAGGAGTTATCCCCAAAGGTAATAGATCATTTCCCAATCACATTCATGTATGTATGATTGCCCATCAAAATCTATGACATGTGGCAAGGCTCAAATGTAGAAAACATAGACTGTGAAAATGCCATGTGATGAGAAGCCCCTGAATCTAGAAGCCATCTCCCTGAATCATGACTTGTAGTAGCACAAAGAGCTTGTCCCATTCCTTTATTTGTCCCAAAAGACTGATCCTTTCCTTTATCCTTAGAAGAAGAATTAGATGTAGACATTCTAGAAGGTAGGTTGATTTTGTTCTTTTCAAGAAGATTCTTCAACTCATAAATATCCTTCTTGTAACAATGTTGTTCATCATGTCCTCACTTCTTGCAATAAGCACAGAAAAGATTGTCCTTATATGATTTCCTTTTAGGTGAGTATGGTAAATCACCTTATTGTGGAGAGGAAGATTGTGCTCCATCTTGTTGTGGTTTTGAATTAGGTTGCTTTTGATTCTTTCCTTTTCCTTGATTACTTTGATTCCCCTTATTAGCCATCAATGCTTGTGACTTTGAAGATTTGAGAATCCCCATCTTGGTCAACTTAGATTGTGTAATACCCTAAAAATGGTCATAGACAACGTCACCAAGGTCCTAACCAAAGGCAATTAAATAAATCTTGAGCACACAATTAATTTCTAAAATCATCAATGTCACATGACAAAATCAATCACCCAATATTAATTAAATATTTATTTAATTAATTAAATCATTCCAAGTAAATCATTTTAAACAATTATCTTATTTATTTTAATTAAATATATTTTGCCTATTTAATTAAATAAATCAATTTACCATTAAATCATGAAAAAGAGGAATTAATCTGAAAAATAAATAAAAATTGCCATAAATCCTCAAAAAAGGAAACAAAACAAGAAAGAGGAATTGGAAACTATGAGCACAAATCTTCAAAAAAGAAAATAAATCAAAAAAGGAATTAATTGACAAAAAAAAGAATTAAAAATTGAGAAAAGAAATCAATTGGAGATAATCTTGAAAAACATAAATTAAAAATTGATAGATAATATCAAAGAAAGCAATTAAAACAATTAAATATTAAAATTAAATGAAACAGAGAATAAATCAGTTTTTTCTTGATTTTATCTTAATTTTAGTTCAATTTCCTTTAAAATTGAGAAAAGCATCCAATCACATCAATTCACCTGGATTGTGCTTCCTCTTGGAAAATCTTGACTGCTCATCATCATCTGATCTCAGCCTTTGGTTTTTGATGCTCTGCAAAAAGGATTAGAAAATCTGTTTGATGGCAACACACACAAGAGCACAAGAAACAAACGTTAGTGTTAGCAACAAAAGATTATCCTAAACAGGCATATCAAGAGAGATATTAAGCATGAAATAGAAAGCATATAAACATAGAATGAAATAGCTAATCAAGATGCTCATAGTTGCTCCTCCCTTGTTCCTCTCCTCTCCAAGTCCCAAATGAGTGTAGCTCTCAGCTTTTAGCACTAGCCATGGATGCCATATGGAGATTCAAGATAGTTGAATATGATAAGCAAATACTATGCAAGAGTAGATAGTGATGCTATGAAAAAGCTCTATGCTAATGCCAGTATAACAACAATACTCTAAATGCTTCCTTTTTGCTTGAGGAGAAGGGTTCTATTTATAGAAGAAATAGGGAAATGAAGGGTTAAGATTGAGCAATCTTAACAAGGGTTAGGATTGAAAGTTGGGGATCCATGTGCACAATTGGCACCAATAAAATGGTGACAAGTTTCAACATAGGATTGGGTTGAGAGAAGAGGTTGGAGGCATTAAAGGCCTGAGAAGACCTCATGGTTATCTAGAAGGCAAGGGTCAAGTCTAAATTAAGATTACCCACTGGATTAAGAGTTAATCCAAGGATAAACCTTTGTGCAAATGTTTAAGAGATAATCATGGTCAAAGCATTAATGGCCTGATGAGACCTTTGGGTTGGGTAGAGGTTGAGTCAAAACAAATGTTTTAACCATGTGGGAGGGTTTGAGGTAACCATTAATGGTTATTGGAGACTTTGGGGATTAAGTGGTTGAAGGTTGAAAGCCTTCAATGGTTATCAAAGACTTTGAGCCATTTAGTGGTTGAAGGTTGGAAGCTTTCAAAGGTTATCCAAGACTTTGAGGGTTAATTTGTTGAACACACAAAGCATTAATTTCTTTTCAAAGACTTTGGAGTCTTTGAGAAGTGACTCCAATTTGCTTAGGAATGTGACAATATTTAGGGGATGGATTAGGCTAATTAGGAAGGGTTTAGAAGAATCTAGAAGGGGTTTAGGCATACAAGTGGATTTTGTAGGAAAATGCAAGTGGGAGAAATTTTGGTATTTTCAATTAAAATAAAATCATTTATTTCAATTAAATGGTGTAATTTGCATTTGGATAAATATTCAAATAAATATTAATTTATTTAAATGAGAAAAATGAAGATAAAACATTAAAATGCTTGAAGACTTTGAGGGAAACCATTAAAGGCTTGAAGACTTTAAGGAAAACCATTAAAGTCTTAAGAAGACTATAGAAGGAAGCCATCAAGTTTGAAGACTTTAAAGCCATCAAGTTTGACTACTTTAAGGGAAACCATTAAAGGTTTCAAGTGGGTGAGGATAAATAGGATTTTAAATAAATAATTTATTTAAAATAGTTGTGCAACTTGCTTTTGTAGGAAAATACAAGTGGGTGGAGGATAAAGGTGATTTAAATAAATTATTTATTTAAAATAATTGTGCAACTTGCATTTGTAGGAAAATGCAAGTGGGTAGAGGATAAAGGTGATTTTAAATAAATGTTAATTTATTTAAATGTGAGAGGTGGGATTTTGGGGGATTTAAATAAATATTAATTTATTTAAATGTGAGAGAAGATTTAATTAAATAAATATGATTTATTTATTTAATTAATGGTCTGAATTTGGTTAAGTGAATTAAATCAAATAAATTGAATAATTTATTTAATTAATAGGAGAAGAGGGTTAAGATGAATTAATTAAATATTAATTTAATTAATTATTAATTGATGGTTAAATAATCAAATAAATACTAAATATTCATTTAATTAAGTGGACAGATTTATGTGACTACATTTGCCCCTCTTTGAGACAGTGCGGTTTATCGCGTCGTTTCAAAGAAAGAAAAATAGGTGTGAAGAAATGCCCCATAAAATGTAAATTTAATGGGTGGTATGCCCCCTCGAGGGATGGGCCGATTTTTTTTGAAAAATCGGGCGATCTCTCGAAAAAGAATGAAAAGTGGAGGGGATGTAGAATAGAAGAAATTAGAACTAATGATGAAAGAATGGGAGAAAATGGAGTGAATATGAAGAAACAACAAGCCAACGAATACCCTGAGGTCATGCAAGAGATACATAGCAGATGTAGTGTGGGTTTGGATTGATGCTATACAATTGATCAAAATTGTTTGGACAATCTGGTGCAATCGGTTTAATTGCCCCGGTCAAGTCAAAGCGTGACAGTTGATGTCAGTTGGTCGCTTGGACATGATAAAGTCTGAGTAAGTGAATCAAAGTGACCTGATGTGACTTAGACAATTGATGTAATTGCCCGATGAAGTCAAGGTATATGAAGCAAAATACTCGTTGAGACTTAGACAATTGATGTAATTGTCCGTTGGATTGTGTTTGATTGGTTGATCAATTGATAGTATGTGCGTGTGATGGATGGTTGTGGGGAATCATGGCAGCCCCGTTGAGACTAGGTCATTGTGATAAATGCCTGGTGTAGTCTAGGATTACCATAATCGATTACCTGTTGAGACCCGAAGATACTTGATCAGAGTATCTGTTGATAGTCTAGGTGTGTGGGAGTCGATGTATCTGTGTAGACAGAGTAACTGGCTTAATTTTGTGGATGAGTGAGGATGGGAAGCGATGAAGGGATTAGGATGATGTTGATGATCAAGATAGGGAGGGTGAGGGGGGATTTGATGTTAGATAGAAGATATGGAGGACTTATGACTCATTCCTATGGAAGAAGAGGAAAATAGAGTATGCATTATTATGACTATGTATGCATGATATGCAGCTATTATGAATGTATGGATGGATGGAATGCAACGAAATGCAATATATACAGATGAGATGGAATGACGATCCATAGTGCTCTATTTTTCATCATTGAGCTTTAAAATGTTGTAAGAAAATACAAGCAACTTGACATAAAGATTCAAGATGACCAGAGTATTTCTTACATGGATTTTGATATAGCAAGTTAATACAAGCAACTTGATATAATGGATCAAGTTGACCTGAGTATTGCTTGCGGAACAGACAAGGATTATCTCCATTCATGCATGACTTGGATCGTCCTCCTTGATCTTAGGCTGATCATATCCTGAGACAAGTGCATACCGTACTAAGAGATAAAACCTTTATCCAAATTGGATGAGGAGGAACCAAAGAATGAGCATTGTACCTGTAAACAAATAGTATATACATAAAGAATAAAGAATATGGATCCTTGGTAATGGTTAGTGTCCATATGGTCGAGGTATACGCTGTAGTCAGCAAGCTGTAATGATCTAGGACTGCATTTTTGCCTATGATCACATAGCTTAGTGAACTTCCCACGTAGACACCATTAGTACATGCCCCAGAACTTCATCGGAAATAATGCGCAAACGATACAAACAATGCTAAAAGATTCTGATACAGATAAACAAATGATTGTACTCACAAATCAACCAAGTATTTGATAGCTTAACATAATTTTCTTGTCAAAGAAAATGTCATCTTGTCTTTGTTTTGATAAGGAAGGATGCATCCTTGTTTTAAAGACGGGTTGGATTGTTGATGTCAATTGTTTTGGTTTGATTGATAAGTGGTCAGTGTGTGAGTAGTTTGTCGCAATGTTTGTTTTGGTATCTGCATGGATGAGTATGTACAAGGTGTTGCCATGTTTTTGTGTGATTTTTCAATGGTTTTGTCGATGTTTTTGGATTTTGAATTGTTTTGAATGTTTTTGGTATTTTTGCGAGATATTTTTGAATGTTTTCGGATTTTTGATGATTGTTTGAATGAAGAACTTAATGAATCATAAGACAATGTAGAATCCACTTCCATCAATAGGTTAAAGGCATTGCCCCCAATTTTAGACATGACTATGAAAAAGCGGGATGCAAGATGTATGGAGTACTATCATAATTGCAGAGGAATAACAAGCCATGGTTGATGGATGGATGGATGTATGTATGAAGTAGATGTGATCGCCACAAGTCTGAAAGATAATGGAGCCATAGCCTTTACGAGTGGCACCTGTTTACCAGGTTTTCACCATCGTTCTTACCCAAGGTGCCACCGGAGTGGTTGTTCACCGTTTGGATGCATGA
Source organism: Cryptomeria japonica (assembly GCF_030272615.1). Classification (NCBI taxonomy): domain Eukaryota; kingdom Viridiplantae; phylum Streptophyta; class Pinopsida; order Cupressales; family Cupressaceae; genus Cryptomeria; species Cryptomeria japonica. Next base: position 866,537,637 of record NC_081414.1, read on the forward strand.
TTTTTCTTTACTTTTTTGAATGTTTTTATATTTTCTTCAGGACATTTTTCTGAATGTTTTTTGGTATTTTCTGATAGGCAGGAGAGCCTGATGCTCTGTACAGCTTATGTGTAAAACCGTTTGAGGTGCATGCTGTTGATTGGATCTGCGAGCGGTTCTCCGTCTGATGTAGCCAACTGATATGCCCTGGACCCAAATACAGCAGTGACAACATATGGGCCTAGCCAATTTGATTCAAACTTGCCTTGATGTTCTCTGTTTGGTTGGTTGCGAGGATTCTCTCGAAGAACAAGATCACCTACCTCAAATGTATGAGGTCTAACTCAGTGATTGTAGCTTCTACTCATGCGCTGCTGATAGGCTTTGAGATGGTTGTATGCAGCTTGTCGCTTCTCATCAAGTAGCTCCAAGTCCTGAAGGCGTGAGACTCTGTATGCGTCATCATCAATGAGATTGTGCAAGGAAACCCTTAATGATGGTATCTCGACCTCAATAGGCAAGATAGCTTCTGCACCATAGACCAATGAATAAGGAGTTGCACCTGTAGGGGTTCGAATGCTAGTTCGATATGCCCATAGCGCTGGATTCAATTGAACATGCCAATCACGACCGGCATCATTGACTGTCTTCTTTAGGATCCTCAATATGTTTTTATTGGATGCTTCAGCCTGACCATTGCCTTGTGGGTAATAGGGAGTGGAAAAGCGGTGTTGGATATGAAATTTCTCACAAAGCTCACGGACATCCTGATTTTTGAAAGGAAGACCGTTATCTGTGACAATGGACATGGGCACACCATACCGGCAGATGATGTAATTGAGGATGAATGAGGCGATCTGCTTGCCGGTGACTTGGGTAAGTGGAACAGCTTCGATCCACTTGGTGAAATATTTGGTGGCGGTAATAATGAATTTATGGCCATTGGATGAAGATGGATGGATTTTACCCACAAGGTCAAGGCCCCATTGAAAAAAAGGCCATGGTGTTATGATTGGTTGTAGTTCTTGTGCTGGTGCATGTATTAGGTCGCCATGAACTTGACATTTCTTGCATTTCCTGACAAAGTAGTAGGAATCCTTTTCCATAGATGGCCAATAGTATCCAGCTCGCATGAGTTTCTTGGCTAGTGACGGACCACTTGAGTGAGTCCTGCAAATTCCTTCATGTACCTCTTCCAAAGCCTTTGTTATCTCACCTTGTTCTAGACATCGAAGGAGAGTACCATCAAGACCGCGTCGGTATAGGGTTTCGGCAATAATGGTATATCGAGCAGTTTGGCGAATGAAGGTTTTACGTTGGTTATTCGATTGGTTGGGAGGAGGGGTATGATCGCGAAGATAGGTGTAGAACTCACCATACCATGGGGATTCAGAACCGACAAGGCGACATATCATTTCGGATTCAGGGATATCATAAGCGGGAATCCAAAGCTGTTCTACCAAGAACTCGTAGCGTGTTGAATTCTGTGGAAGATCTAGGAGAGATGCGATAGTAGCCATAGCATCAGCAGCTCGATTCTGATCTCTTGGTATCTGCTCAAAAGTGATAGTAGTAAATGATGTCTTTAGATTGTCCACCATTTGCTTATATGGCATGAGTTTATCATCCTTGGTCTGATATTCATCTGTTGCTTGTCGAATGACTAGTTGGGAATCGCCATATACTTGCAATTCTTTTAATTTCCATTGTATGGCTAATCTGAGTCCTGTGATCAAGGCCTCATACTCTGCTATGTTGTTTGTGCATGGAAATGTGAGCCTGTAAGACTTCAGGATGCTATCACCTTGAGGTGTGATAAACAGAATGCCTGCCCCCGAGCCGTGCCTAGTGTATGAACCATCAAAGTATAATTTCCATGACTGTGCTTTTGTAATCATGAATATCTCTTCATCTGGAAAATTGGAAATGAGAGGATGATCACCTATGAGAGGTGCATCGGCCAACTGATCTGCAATAACCTGACCTTTGATAGCTTTACGGTCCACATACTCAATATCAAATTCACTTAGAATCATCACCCATTTGGCTAAGCGACCTGTCAATGCTGCTTTGCTAAGTAAATACTTGAGTGGATCAATCTTTGCAATGAGTTGCACCTTGTGTGTTAACAGATAGTGCCTCAGTTTAGTGGCTGCCAAGATTACTGCTAGGCAAGCTCGCTCAATAGGTGTGTAATTGAGTTCATAGCCCACCAGTGTGCGAGAGATGTAGTAAATAGCACACTCTTTTCCTTCTGTATTATGTTGTGCCAGTAGTACACCCAATGCTGTACTTGTTGCTGAGATATAGAGCAATAATGGTCTACTTGGATCTGGTGGCATCAGCAATGGTGGATTCATGAGATAGTCTTTAAGCGCCTGAAATGCTTGCTGGCATCTGTCATCCCACTGAAAGCGGATTTTCTTGTGTAGCAGGTGTGTGAATGGGTGACACTTATCAGCCAATTGTGCAATGAATCTGCGGATAGATTGAAGCCGTCCTTGTAATGTCCTTAGCTGACTGATATTCTTTGGAGGTGGCATGTCCATTATTTCCTTAACCTTTGTTGGATCGACCTCAATGCCTTTGCTTGAGACAATGTATCCTAGAAGCTTCCCGGAGGTCACTCCGAAGACACATTTCTTTGGGTTGAGTCGAACATGGTATTGTTCCAGTCTATCAAAGATTTTATCTAAGATGTGAAGATGTCCTTCTCTAGTAAGTGATTTTGCTAGTAAATCATCCACATAATCTTCCATCATAGTATGCATCATGTCATGGAAGATGGTGGTCATTGCTCTTTGATAGGTCGCTCCTGCATTCTTTAGACCAAAAGGCATTACATTCCAGCAATATGTGCCCCATGGACATGTGAAGGCTGTCTTATGTTGGTCCTCTGGTGCGATCTTTATTTGATTGTATCCCGAAAAGCCATCCATGAGTGAAAGCATGGCATGTCCTGCTGTCAAATCTACTATGATGTCGATATTTGGTAGAGGGAAGTCATCCTTAGGACATGCCTTATTCAGATCTCTGAAGTCTGTACAAATGCGGATGCCCCCTTTTGGTTTGCCAACTGGTACAAGGTTGGAGATCCATTCTGCATAATCAATTGGTCTAATGAAACCAACATCCAGGAGTTTCTTGAGTTCTGTTTTGACTAGCACGGCAATCTGAGGATGCATATTACGAAGCTTCTGCTTGACAAGTTTGGCTCCTTTTGCTACTGTGAGATGATGCATGACTAAATCAGGATCAAGCCCAGGCATGTTTGCATATGACCATGCAAAGTTGATCTGACGCTGTTGGAAGAACTCTATAAATTGAGGTTGTTCCTCTGGAGTGAGAAGAGATGCCAGATGTATGATATGAGGGTTTTCAGGAGTCCCCACATTGTATTCTTTAGTCTCCTCAATGAGAATTGTCGATCGTTCCTGTTGTGTACTAGCAGGGAGAATGTCAAACCCTTCATCCTCAAGTGCCCCACAGAGGTTTTCACCGTTGGATACACTCTTTCTTTTTACTTTTGTTTTATCAAACAGTGCCACAGTGTGGTTTTCACTGGAAGATCCATGTTTTAATGTTATATTTTTGCAGCTGAAGGGTTTGGCATCCGCCCCGAAGTATGCTGCGCTATTAAGTTCAATGGCGAATCCAGCTTTGTGATCCCCGCTTGGTAGATTATCCCTTAATTCCAAAAAGTCAATGATAGCCTCATCATTTTGGAAGAGGTCAAGACATGGGGGATTTGGTTGGTTCCATTCAATGAGTTCAGGGTGGATAATGGGCATTACTTCATCGATTAAGTTAAGTGCGGGAGATGTATCAGTGAGGGTTAAGACAGTGTGGTGAAGGTCGTTGATGGTACTCTCCCTGTCAGAATCCGGCGTAGGATGAGACGTAGGGTCTGTGGAAGATGTTTCCAGCTCAGGTACCCAAGTGGTCTTTATCTGTGCTTCTCCGTAAACAGGAATGTCTTTGCGTGGCGGAGGTGGTGACGTGTCTTCCTCATCTGAAGTGTTAAGCTGTACAGAATCAAATTCCCACTCATGTGAGTCGGTCTCTGAATCACTTTCCAGCATCCGATTGCTATACCATACTGGGATGTCTTTAGAATTAAACACGGCAGGTGTGATTGGTTGATGTACCTTTGAGGTGATCGGTGCTGCAGGAACTGTGATGGGGTTTAAAGGTTTTGTCACTGGAAGTATCGACAGTGTTGATTTAGTGGCTTCTATTGGAACGGCTGGTGCCATAGATGCTGCTACGGGTTCCAATATAGTTGCTGCTATGAATGGTTTTATTGATGTGATGACTGCTGTGGATGGGATTACTAGTTCGATTGGTGGGACTTTTGGCACTGATGACGGTTGCGGTGGGTTTGTGAGCCTCGATGGGGCAGTGGGGATAGTGTTTGATGGTGCTTTGATTATGAAAGGTGTCCTCTTTGCAGTAGGTGGGCAAAATGGTTTGCTAGGTTTTCCTTTGAATCTGAGTTTAGGAAGGATCTCTTTTTCAAAACCTAGGCCTGTATTACCTTTGGGCTTGAATTCTGGTAGTAGAGGTTCGTGTCGTCCTTGTTTGTAGTATCCCAAAGCACTCTGACCATCATATCCCATTCTTTGCATAATGAGGAGGCCTTTGCCATATTGTTCTGTAGGAAGTGTAACTCGCGGTTTGTCAGTGGTGATGGGATCTTTATAGATCCATTCCGCTAGGTCCTTATCTTGTGTCTCTTCCTCTTGACTCTTTCCAAGGATGAAAGGCGTTAAGGCACATGCAGGCGTGTTTAGTGGTTGCTGGAGTAACTGCTGTGGTTTACCATGTGTTCTAGGAGAAGTGGGCATTTGTCCCACACAAAAGAGCTGACTCAAGTTATATTCTCCAGGACCTTCCTCTGCTACTTTCATCTTTAGCTTTTCTTGCTTGGGCATAGGGGTGTTTGAACTGGCAAGAGAGGCGGGATTTATATATGATGTGGAGGAAATGGCTTCTCTATTATTAGGAACGGTAATCTCTGGTTGATGGCTGATATTATGGCAAAATGCAAAGGGATTTGCATCACCCAGGATTGTGATCTCGACCCCGTTATGTGGGAACTTGATACATTGATGGTAGGTAGATGGAACAGCTTGCATGGCATGTATCCAAGGTCTCCCTAATAATAGATTATATGGCAGAGGAAGGTCCAGAACCTGACAAATTATGTGTTTTACCACAGGGCCCACTCGGATGGGTAGTACCACAGCTCCTTTGGATGAACGCTCTGCATCATCATAGGCCTTGATGGTGATCTTCTTGCGAGGATCCACTGATTCTAGTGCATATCCCAATGCTGTGACCAACTGTAGTGTACAAATGTTTAGGCCTGCTCCATTATCTATCAAGACTCGCTTGATCCTGTGTTGGTTGACAAAGCCTTCAATGTGTAGCGAAGCATTATGAGGTTGTTGGAAAGAAGAGTTGTCACTTTCGGAAAAAGTGAGACAAGGTGATGACTTTAGATTTCCAACCATGGCTTGAAATTGGTCCGTGTTTAGGTTTGCAGGGACTGACGCCTCTTGGAGTGCGTGATCCAAGATTGTTTTATGAGAGGGTGACAGACGCAAAAGCTCCAAAATGGATATAAGTGCAGGGGTTTTGTCTAATTGTTCCACAAGATTGTATTGCTTCGGGACAGAGGTGGTGCCCTGTGGAGCTGCCTTTATGGTAACTTTGCCGCGACGTGTAACAACATTGCAATTTGAGGTGGGATTTTTGAAGGTGATAGTTGCAATTTGTTCACTGGCATCATACAGGTGATTGACAGTGTAATTATACGCAGCCTGCGTATAATCAGTGGTATCAGGACCTCGTCTGGAAGTGGAAGGACCCCTTTGATCTTGTGATGGAAGTGGATTCTTGAACATCAGGTGATCATTATTTGTCGTTTTTGGATCATGTCCTTCAATCTCAATTTCTCCTCGATCAATAAGATCTTGAATGAGATCTTTCAATCGGTGACAATTACTTGTCTTGTGTCCTCTTCCTTGATGGAACTCACAGTGTTCAGTATCTTTCCACCATGCTGGTTTGACCTGAGGCTCATAATTTGATAACTTAGGTAGAGTGATCAAATTCTGAGAAATGAGTTGTCGCATCACCGTTTCAATGGGTTCCCCTAAGGGAGTGTATGTGCGTTTTTGTTTTTGTGGACGAGGTCTTGGTTCATCATGAGATGTGATGCGACCTTGATTAAGAGGAACATTTGTGTTATTTTGAGGTGGAGGATTTTGTCCTGCAAATCGAACCACAGGTTGTGCATTTTGGACAGTTCGAGCATCCACAACTCCATCATTGACGATATTCTTATTCTTGTTCCAGAAGTTCGGTTTATCGCTATTGAAACGCGGGCGAGGACCATCTTTGGGTTCATTAAAGATTTTGATGAGTCCTTTTTTGATGAGTGCCCTTTCACATTTTATTCCTTTGGTGATCATATCGTTAAAAGAATCGGTATCTTTGACATCCAGGTGAAATTCCATTTCTTCGTTTAAGTTGGAAATGAAAATTTCCACTAGTTCTCGTTCAGGTAACTGAAGAGAACGTCTGCTAGACATTTGGCGCCATCGTTGCAGGAATACTGAGAATAATTCACCTGGTTTTTGTTTGGTGTTGCATAGATCAGCCATGGTGATGTCGCGTTCAATATTATAAGAGTAATGAGATAGGAACTTCTGGATGAGTTCCTCAAATGTTCTTATGCCACCTGGTAGTCGGGAAAACCATGATGTGGTTGTTCCTCCCAAGCTTTGGGGAAAAAGGCGCATTAAGTATGTGTCTTCATATGCGACTTCGAGACAAGCGGAATGAAATTCTCGGACATGATCACGGGGATCCCCCTTTCCTCTATATTTTTCAAATTTGGGTGTTTCAAACCCGCGTGGAAAGGGTGGCATATAAAGATTCCTATCAAACGGATAGGGACAGATGTCGTTGAGTGAGAATTGATTGGTCTTAACACCACTATGAAGTTGTTGGGCGAGATTCTCGACTTGTTGCCGCAACATCTCCATTTCATTTGGAGGAGGAGGTGGTGGGTTACCTCGAGGAATGTTATATCTGATGTGATTTCTACCTCTTTCCTCCTCATGGCGACTTTGTCTTTCTGATGCTTGTCTTAATTGGGCAAGATCAAAGTCTGAGGGGAGTTTGGCTCCTTCTTGAGCGAGTCTTAAAAAGTGAGCATCTGCATTGCTCCTTAATATTTCATCAAATAATCTGTTAAAATGAGGGTTATGCTGAACCCTTTCGATTGTTGAAGGAGTGGGAGTACTTGGGTTTTCGTCATTCACATTTCCTCCAAGTGCTTCTTGAAATTCATTGAGGTTGTCCTCTTCTTCCTCAATTTCTATTTCTCGTTGCCTTGATCGTGATCGGGTTTGAGCCATTTTGTTTGTAAGTTTGTGTTGAAGTTGATTGAAGATGATGATTAGTGGTGATGAAATGAAAGATTGATTGGTTGGTGATTTGTGTTGTATGGGGATCTCTAGCACTTTAAGGTAGATATAACCGAAATTCCTTTCTTTGAATTGCTTGTTTGTTTGATAAGTTTGGATGTGATAAGGTGTAGAGAAATCTGAGATGTGTTACAGATTTAACTACCTAGTAATGAGAGGATTCACTCATGAACTAGTTTTAACCTGCGTAGATGTGTCTCTTAGGATGAGCTTATCCTAGATGTAGAAACAATCTAAAAGTGATGTGATGTGTTTGATTTCAAGCAATATCTAAAAGAGAACTTGGGACAAGAACCTCTTAATGTTTTGAGAGTTTTGGGATGAATTGATGATGGAATAATGATGTATGAATGAGATGATGGATGTTTTGTTTTTCAACTTCAATAAAAACTTTGTGTTACAAATGGAACAAACTCTACCTCTTCCCTTTCAGGCGTTGGTGGCACTTCTTGAGCTGTGTTGTAGGTGATACAGACGTTTTGGGAAGAAGTTGGGATTAATCTTTCCTCCTTGATTTTTGTGATAACTCAGAGCCCTATATTGCATAAAAGCTCTGCGGTTCAATGATTCTGAATCAAACTCGTTTGTTTTTTTTTTCTTGAAGGTATAGACGCATGCGATGTAGAAAGACTCTATGTGAGACAAAAATTTGTCTATTGAGATAGAAGAATTTCCTCCTTTTGATCAAAGCCTTTGAGCTTAGTGGTCTCCTTTTCAAGGTGATATTCTGATGTCACTTCTTCTTTCGCAAGATGTGAAGAATGGTCATAAATTTTTGATTCTTTGTTTGTTTGTACCTTGTTTTTGGTATTTTTGGTTGTGTTGACAGATGTTGGATGAATACTTTGTTTTTGGGATTGATTTTCTGATTTTTCTTTGACAAGAAAACAAAGCAAGCACACAAACACAAGATTGTAGCCTCAAAGGCACAAATGAGTATGGGTCTAGATCAACCCAATCCTTGGACTTGTTTTTGACCCTTCCTTTAGATTTATTTTAAGGTGTATTTCCAAAGCCTGAAGTCGGCTCAATTCGCACTAGGTCTGTAAAACGAACACACTTCAAACACTTTTTATCCCTAAGGTCAAATGGCCAGTTGTGATAAATTTAGCCCACATCTTGATATTTCTTCGACTTTGGTACTACATACCTTATCAATCCCGCCGTGGCAGGTAAGGATGTGATATACTAAGTCTTGCACGAGCATAACAAATAGATGATCCCTATGATGGGGGAGTCACCACTTTTATCAAGCCACAAGTGACCTTTCAAAAAGCTATGTTTCTACTCAAGGAAATATGTATGGTGAGTATCTTGGGAGCAAAACCATCTATGCTCTTGCACTAAATTATACCTCAAATATCCTCAATCAATAGAACGGGTGGGCTACTACTTAAAGGTGTTTAGTCATGTTCGATGTTTTTGGACATAAGTTCATTCTGCAGTGACTCACTTAAGAGCCTTGTAACTGGTGGTGGGGCCCATTTGTCCTTTCGGCCAGTTACACTGTAGGAACAGCTATACCCAAGGCTACAGCTTTCGCTCTCACCTGATTTCTATAGCGGCTCGAAGGATTTACCGCTCGAGGTCGTTCCCAAGAGTATCGATCCCTTGGCAGGCCTCTCTTAAAAAAATAAAATTTTGAGTGTTACTAACACTTTTCTCTTGCACCTAGGACCACGAGAGCCAAGGGAGAGGATAGTGTGTGTTAGAAGTAGGTCCACTCGACTGACTTTTGTGCACAAGCGTGCCAAACATGAAATTCACTTGTTCTTTTTAATCCATCATGGCAATATGATCTAACTATTTGGAGATGTTGCTCCAACAGTCATGGTGTTCTTTTTAACTTCAAAGGCAATGTGTTTTGTAATCTAGAATTTTGAAAATCCTGGTCAACTTAATGAAAAACACGTTTTGCTTTGAAGGAAAATTGCTTTGAAAATGAGACAAGTTGATTGTGAATTTTATTTGCACCAAAAATGGAAGTGTGGATTGTGAGTTTTATCTTGATGCAAGAAATAAAATTTGCCTTGTTGATTTTAAGCACCAAAACGAAGTTTGTTTCCTAACTTGCAAAAAAAATAAAGTTGTTTTTGTATAAGTTTGTGGTTCTTTTTACCTTTGAACAATGAAATTCTTTTTAAGAGCCCCAAACAAATGTGTGATTCTTTTTTAAAAGCCCAAATTTGAAATGTGAAGTTAATTTTAAACCAAAATAAAAAGTGAATTCATTTTTAAAACCAACTTCAAAAAACAAGTTAGTAAAAAATATAAATCTACTTTTTAATCTAATTTAAATCTGCACAAAAGAGAAAAATAGTTAGTAAAATCCGCCTATTTGGTGGGCTTCTACAAGCCTAATTTTTTTTTTTTTTTTGGTTTTTTTTTTTTTTGGTTACAAGGTGATTTGTACAACGTTTTGTTACAATAGCGCTAGTCTGCGTTTGAACAGAGGCACTATTTAACACAAACGCACTAAAAGAAAGGGAAAGACAGAGAAGGGAAAAGCACTGAAACAGAGTGAATAGTGCCAAAATAATGTCAAACGCACCAAAACAGTGTCAAAAGCGCAACCTGTGTGACATTTTCAACATTCAAACATGTTATTGGTTAAAAAAAAAAGTTGCTCTTTTTGCGTGTTCGATTCACGTCGGGTTCACCAAATGATGCTCTGCAAAAAGGATTAGAAAATCTGTTTGATGGCAACACACACAAGAGCACAAGAAACAAACGTTAGTGTTAGCAACAAAAGATTATCCTAAACAGGCATATCAAGAGAGATATTAAGCATGAAATAGAAAGCATATAAACATAGAATGAAATAGCTAATCAAGATGCTCATAGTTGCTCCTCCCTTGTTCCTCTCCTCTCCAAGTCCCAAATGAGTGTAGCTCTCAGCTTTTAGCACTAGCCATGGATGCCATATGGAGATTCAAGATAGTTGAATATGATAAGCAAATACTATGCAAGAGTAGATAGTGATGCTATGAAAAAGCTCTATGCTAATGCCAGTATAACAACAATACTCTAAATGCTTCCTTTTTGCTTGAGGAGAAGGGTTCTATTTATAGAAGAAATAGGGAAATGAAGGGTTAAGATTGAGCAATCTTAACAAGGGTTAGGATTGAAAGTTGGGGATCCATGTGCACAATTGGCACCAATAAAATGGTGACAAGTTTCAACATAGGATTGGGTTGAGAGAAGAGGTTGGAGGCATTAAAGGCCTGAGAAGACCTCATGGTTATCTAGAAGGCAAGGGTCAAGTCTAAATTAAGATTACCCACTGGATTAAGAGTTAATCCAAGGATAAACCTTTGTGCAAATGTTTAAGAGATAATCATGGTCAAAGCATTAATGGCCTGATGAGACCTTTGGGTTGGGTAGAGGTTGAGTCAAAACAAATGTTTTAACCATGTGGGAGGGTTTGAGGTAACCATTAATGGTTATTGGAGACTTTGGGGATTAAGTGGTTGAAGGTTGAAAGCCTTCAATGGTTATCAAAGACTTTGAGCCATTTAGTGGTTGAAGGTTGGAAGCTTTCAAAGGTTATCCAAGACTTTGAGGGTTAATTTGTTGAACACACAAAGCATTAATTGCTTTTCAAAGACTTTGGAGTCTTTGAGAAGTGACTCCAATTTGCTTAGGAATGTGACAATATTTAGGGGATGGATTAGGCTAATTAGGAAGGGTTTAGAAGAATCTAGAAGGGGTTTAGGCATACAAGTGGATTTTGTAGGAAAATGCAAGTGGGAGAAATTTTGGTATTTTCAATTAAAATAAAATCATTTATTTCAATTAAATGGTGTAATTTGCATTTGGATAAATATTCAAATAAATATTAATTTATTTAAATGAGAAAAATGAAGATAAAACATTAAAATGCTTGAAGACTTTGAGGGAAACCATTAAAGGCTTGAAGACTTTAAGGAAAACCATTAAAGTCTTAAGAAGACTATAGAAGGAAGCCATCAAGTTTGAAGACTTTAAAGCCATCAAGTTTGACTACTTTAAGGGAAACCATTAAAGGTTTCAAGTGGGTGAGGATAAATAGGATTTTAAATAAATAATTTATTTAAAATAGTTGTGCAACTTGCTTTTGTAGGAAAATACAAGTGGGTGGAGGATAAAGGTGATTTAAATAAATTATTTATTTAAAATAATTGTGCAACTTGCATTTGTAGGAAAATGCAAGTGGGTAGAGGATAAAGGTGATTTTAAATAAATGTTAATTTATTTAAATGTGAGAGGTGGGATTTTGGGGGATTTAAATAAATATTAATTTATTTAAATGTGAGAGAAGATTTAATTAAATAAATATGATTTATTTATTTAATTAATGGTCTGAATTTGGTTAAGTGAATTAAATCAAATAAATTGAATAATTTATTTAATTAATAGGAGAAGAGGGTTAAGATGAATTAATTAAATATTAATTTAATTAATTATTAATTGATGGTTAAATAATCAAATAAATACTAAATATTCATTTAATTAAGTGGACAGATTTATGTGACTACAGTTTTCTTTCTGAATTTTGTATAAATTCAGGCCTTCATCTCTCATCAAAAATCCTAGAAAATATATTGTTATTATGTTGTTTTTGCTCTAGGTTCATTGAGAATTTGCATTGAGATATTGCAAATTAAATATTCATATATTGCTTAAATCATGTTAGATTAATCTTGCATCCATTTAGCTCACATTCATGCTCATATATATTAAATCTTTCGTATTGGTGTAGTCTAGTCACTGGTATTGCTTATATAAATCTAAGAGCAATCTGATACTCGCATCTACTAGAAGGCAATGGGTTGATTTGTTATGGTTTTATTATTCATGTTTATATCTATCTAACCATGCATGTAATGACTTAATTGAAGTGTTGTGTATTTCAAATACAGATACAGGTCCACTTTTCACACACACATTTTTGGGGCCCACCGTGGGGCAGAAGACTACTTTTTCAACCTCAAAATCATTTTTTTTTAACCTGCAGGTTTCGTCTGTACAATTTCTACCAAATATTGTATGAGTAGTATCACTGCATCGTACGACATTATATTGAAGCTTGTTATTTTTCATATGACATTATATTGAAGCCTTTTATTTGTCATATGAATCAGAAAATGATGTCGTACAACATACTATTCTGATTATCCAATTTTATCTTCTGTCATCCTATGCTCAGTTCCAACTTATATGATAAAAGTCTTTTGTTGTTTCATACTATTTTTATTGTCGTACAATGCTATATTCTGTTGGGTTAAAATAAATTTCACTTTTCAAGTTTTCTATCTAATTTTGATTACATTGACGCTAACCCTGAATTGTCTTTTGTCTGCTTGATATTTTCACAGCCTAACCAATTTCTTACAAGACACTTGTCAAAGAATCTATCAATCAAACATACACTTATCAAAGAATAAAAAAAACAACAACATGACTACTGATACATTGTTTTTGCAAGTTGCCTAAAGAGAATCAATCAAACATCGTGTATTCTTTAATTTTTAGGCACCTAACTTGCTATTTGGTTAATGAACAAATCTGTCTTTCATGTTTTTAGAAAATTCTTAGAGGTAGGAGAGTATTCTTTTGTCTTTTTTTAGACAATCAGAAATATAGACCCTTGAGGCATTTTCTTTGTTTAAGATTTGTACATCTTTAGCAGGCCTACCCTCCCGAGGAGCTTAAAAACTCTTAAAGCCTTTACGGCCAGTGTGAGGGGAATGACCTAAGTGGGAATGACTAAACACCAAGTACTCCAACCCACTATAAAATAAACGTGATTTGATGAAAATTGAGTCAACGAAAGTGCTCAGGAATAGCTCTCCTTAGTACCTTCGGGTATATTGAACCTTGGTTTTCAAGGCTGGGAGACCTCTTAATTGAGTTTATAACTTGACATGCTGAACAAAACCCTTACTAGATCTAATTACAATTAGAAGCTACCTGATTCACCTTCAAAACGTTGATAATCTTTATGTAAGAGAGATAGTAACTCTCCCAAGACACTTGCCATATCATGCCCCCTTTAGCGTTTGGAGTTGGATAATACGATGTTGAGAATCCATTGCGCGAGACTCAATAGCCATATTCTGATTAGGTATTGGGTGTGTACCTAAGTCAACAAGCAAAGGTTTTCTTCTCTAATCCAACTTCCATAGGGTTTGCATGTTGTTATTGGAGTTACTATTCATACTATGTGTTTGTTGTGTTTTCATCCCTGAAACTAAAACTAAAATACTGAAACTAGAGAAAACAAATCAAACAAATCAACAACTCAGTGATAAAACTCTATCCATGTCAAAACTAGTCTATCCTATCAAAAATCAGTCCACCTTAGAATTGGTCATACTTAGTTATCATACTGAGCTATTGAAAAACTCATAATTCTTGTCTCTTTCCTGTTAACAATCATATGAACCTGATCATTTGTCATCCTACACCATATCCTGTGTCGTACGAGTCTTCTAATTTTTCATCTGAGCTTAATCCTCTATTATACAAGACCCAGCAGTCTATCATTTAGAGATAAATCTAGTGTCATACAAGATAGAACTGTACTGAATCTTCTGTCATTCGGGACATGCCCATTTGTCATACAGTACTAGGCAGCAACTCGTACAAAACAGAACTATTGTCATCCTGAAGCTATTATACTATCGTACGATCTTAGAAATCCTGTCATATGAGTCTCTGATTTTGCCATTCCAGAATAGTCAAACTTGTCTAAAATAGTCTATAGTGAGCCTAAAACTAGTTATCATCCTCCTGAGCATAAACAACCTTGATAGTGTACCCCTGTTGTTGCATTGCATGATTTTGTCGATCATCTTTCAGCTAGTCCAAACAACATCTTATCAAACCTAAGTTAACTTAGATAACGTCTTACATAGGATAGATCATTCTTGAAACTAGACTAGATCTTAGTAACTTCTCTCAATCACTATTTTAAACGAACTACTAGCTACAATTTGATCTTAACTTCTGCAACACATTTGGCTCTCGATCCCTTTGGTTACAAATGCCTGTTCAAACAAGAAATTCTTATAGCAAAATAAACAAAGAAAAAGAAACACCCTTTTCATCAAATGACAATCCATTGTTTGAAGAAAACCTCTTTCAAACTAAACCATCCTTTTCACAAATACCAATTTATGATCTACCAATCTTTGGTCAGCCCCTCTCTCCCACCATTTCTAGGGAAAGACAAGAAAGAAAAGCTAGTAAATGAGACACTCATGATGAGTTCAGCAATCATGCCATTGATAGTGATTCAACATTGACTAAATCTAAGCTTCCTGAACCTCCCAAGGCCAAAGTACATAGATGTCTGAATGATAAAGAGTTCCAAAAAATGATGAAGGTCATCATGGCTAGGGAGAAAGAAGACTATTTCCTAGAATTAGCAAAGCAAGGCACCAAACTCCCTACTAGTTATAATGTGGAGGCCCTCGTCACTAAAGAGGAAGAGACACCATGGGGAAATATAAGCAAACAAATGCAAACATTAGAAACTAAGGTCACAAAACTAAAAAACAAAGATAAAACACCAAAACAATATTCTCTGGACACAATATGCCCATTCCCATTTGACAAAAACCTTTACATGCCTCCCTTTCCCTCAAAAGTAGAAATGCCTAAGTTTGAAAAATATGATGGGAATACAGACCCCCAAGATCATATCAGAGAATTTTGTGCTTTATGTATGGAGTTCATGCATAACCAAACGTATCTCATGTTCCTTTTCCTGAGAATTTTAGGGGGGAAAGCTACGGAATGGTTCTCAAGTCTACCCATGGGAATAAATTTTTTTGAAGAATTAATCCAACTATTCCTACAGCAATACTCCTACAACATTCATCACCTGATCACCATGATAGAGCTTTGCAATACCAAACAAAAGACAAGAGAACCCTTTCTCACTTTTCTCCAACGATGGAGAAAGATGTTCTCTAGATATTCACAGACTATCCCAGAGCTTGAGAAAATGGATACCTTTATCAACAACTTAATCCCTAAATTTAAGTATAGTTTCTAGATGCAAGTACACCCTTCATTCAACAAAATGGTAGATAACACCCTTAGAATGGAAGATGTGCTTACAAAAAAGGGAGATATATCACTTTGGAAACAAATATCACAAGGTTCTAGTTCTAAAGAAAAGAGCAAGTACTAGAAATGCAGTGTCTACCCCAACATTAATAACAATAATATCTCTAATTGAAATCACAATCCAAAGTTTGGATATTCATATGGTAGAGTTTATTATTCTCATGGTTGGTGTTCATTTAGTTGTCAATCCAGGAACGTAAAACTTGAAATGGGTCTGCAAGATATATGCACTAAGCTCCTTGAATTATTATTCTTAATTACTGGAAGAAAGGTAGGAATAAAAATTACAAAGACTAAATGAAAGCTTTTCAAAATTCTGCTGAAATGAATTAATGGAAATAACAGGAATAACACTGTTCTGCCTTGGCTGCAG
The DNA here is from genome assembly GCF_030272615.1 of Cryptomeria japonica. Classification (NCBI taxonomy): domain Eukaryota; kingdom Viridiplantae; phylum Streptophyta; class Pinopsida; order Cupressales; family Cupressaceae; genus Cryptomeria; species Cryptomeria japonica. The sequence goes on from NC_081414.1 coordinate 866,553,606, forward strand.
GAACAGTCAAAGGATCTATTTCTAGTGGCTGCAGGAACATCCCAATCATGAACTTCTACTATAACTAAGTAAAAACTAACTTCAATAATCATAAACATGGGATCACTCACCAAGTGTGCCCCCTTGGATGAGTGATATCAAACTCTCAGTGAAGAACTCTTAATAGATTAGAATAACATGTTTTTATTCATTTCTTCCTAAAAGATAATTACATATCCAAAAGATGAAAATCTAGAATACGTGACAAAAACTGCTCAATCCTTTTCCATTCTGTCTAACTCTCAGAAAAGAAGGGAGAGCTTATTATATAGAAAAGACAAACTACAATGGATAACTACAATTACACCTAGAAGAAAAGGTGGATCACTGTTAGATGAAGGGGATAACAGAGAGTTTGGCTACAGGAACTGTGGATCTGTAACTGAACCAAAGTCCTTGCATGCCAAAGAGATATTTTACAGATTAAACATGTACTGGAGTTAAACTCCCATGGTGAAGTACAACTACTCTGATTATTCCATAGATCACGCTCACTTGAATCTCCTTCAATTTGACCTCTAGCTATCTGGCATGATTCTCCAGTCCTTAGGTGCGGAAGAGAATTCTTCACCATAGCATCAATTATTACCTGCACTAAAATAGAAACAATATACAAGGACACGCATATGTATCTTACTTTAACTAATACATTCATTAACTCAAATATGAAATCATCCTAAATAATCTACATATCACAAAGACAAACCATTTGGTTGCAGGAATATATTGATATGGCTATAGGAAGAAATTGACAAGGTTCAAACATGATTTCTTAAGTTCAGTTTTTAAAACATGGATTACATATAGTCAATGCACAATATTTTACTATCATAATGCAACCCAAGAGATACCAAAAACCTAAGAGTCCTAATAAAAACATGTCAATACACTGACTTATCATACCCCCCAACTCTAAGGGTTTGTTGCTCCTACAACAAAAGTAAAATTTCTAATTTTTGATGAGACTTTGAAATCACCCACAGTGTTCTGTCTAGTTCCCTTGGAAGGCAAAGTCCAGTAAAATCCCTTGATTTTCTCCAACCTAGACCATCTAGCTATTTCTTCAACATTCACATCATAATTTTGTTTTGTTGGTTGGCATGCCAAAAGTGGCCACATTAGGATAGGAGGCTGAAAGATTAATCATAACCAATTATTGGATTTCTCCCTTCCTAGCTGTATATACTTGGAGGCTCTCTGTATAGCCGCATGAAAATTCTGCAATGAATAGGGTTCTCCCAATTTTAGATGATCTGGTAGATGATTCTAGCATTGAGTTAGTCCTTCTAGTGCTATTGTCCTGTGGGTTTGAACTAGTTGCTCAAATGCTTGATATACTTCCTCTCTCATTGGAAGTACTATCTTTCTAACATCATCTCTTATTAGCAACTTTTCCCAGTCATTATATAGAACTTTGGGTTCTTTTGATTCCCTCCTCAATGGCAATGGACAGTCAAGTTCTAGTTTTTCAAACTCCCTGGCTTGTGGTCCTATAATCATTTCATTTTGTATCCAGGATATTAGAGCTTTGAGATGGATATCCCCAATGTATAACAAAGGATTCCACTCTCTATCTTGAGGCACAGCATAATTATGTAAATATAATTCACATAATAGGTTCTTTACAGAATGTGGGAAGGTTTGAAAAGCATGATAGAATTCCTCAGGTATTTCCAAGGATGGACTAAGGTCACTTACTATGTGGTTTAATCTAAAATTCAGATACCATTCTTTCAAGTGCACTGCCTAAATTCTTGGGGGAGCTCTACACTGCATTATCTTAGGAACCATACTATAGATTTCTTCTACCTTAGTCTCCAATTCTTTAATTCTATTATCTTTCTTCTCAATCTCTTTTTGCTTCTTATTAATTATTCCTTGCAACCTATCCTTCTCTATTTCCCATTGCCTAAAGAATGCTAAAGCAATTGACAAGCTAGTTAGGGATGAAGGAGTTTTTATGGGTCCGACCTTAGACAGTGGAATTTCTTCAATAACTTCCTCATTCTGGATTGGCATATTTCCCATGTTTTCTTCAGGTTTCTATGCAACATCATCAATTATCTCCTTAGATTGCAATGCTACTGAAGCCAGATTTGCAGGCTTATCAATTACAATTTCTTCCTGAATTGCTTCTTGGATTTCTTCTCCTACAGGATTTTCCTAAATTTCATCTTTTGTAGGGTTTTCTTGCATTTCCTTCTCTGCAACATTTTCTTCTTCTGAAGTGTCTACTACAATGACCTATGTTGGCTTACTCACTAGTTGAGTTTTCTGTATCCTTCTTCTTGTTCTCCTAACATACACTTTTGAAACAGACATAGGAGTTCTTGTTTTTGCCTGATGCCTCTTGGCTGGAGGAGGAATATGTAGTTCCTATGGTTGAACAACAAATTCTTCACCTGACTCCTCCTTTTCTAATTCTTTTCCTTCTCTCTTCAAAATAGGTGAACCTCCTTGAAGAGAGGTAGAGGGTTGTCCTTCAGTTGGCCCTGCTTCAATATTTTCTTCTAAAATCATTCCAGCTCCTTCAGTAACTAACAAACCCTCATCTTCACTGGAAAGATCTTCTGCAACTATCACTTCTTGAACCAAAGGATTATCTTCAACAGGGGCTTCCTCTACCCTAAATTGCATAATATCTTCAAACACACACTATTCCATCTGTGAAACATCTCTCAAGGACCATTGTACTAGCAACTTCACTAGTCCGTGATGGCTAACAGAGTGATTGCCATATTTTTTAGTCTCCTTAGCACTTATAGAAATGAGATGATACAAGAAATTTGGGACATTAACTCGCCGGTTATGACGTAGATGACTGAGTAGCTTGAAGTGAGGGGAGTGGAGATTTGAATACCATCCTTCATAGGTGATATATTTCATGATATACAGAGCTACCTAAGGCTAGTGTGCTGGCAAAGAAACCCTTCTAGTTCCTTGCCTATCTACCATTAAGGGTCTGTCTGTAGGAATTGTGAACTTTGCCCTAGCACTCCTTGCATCCTTTGATTCTGGGAAGAGTTCTCTTTCCTACAACAACCCTGTGACCTCTACAATTCTCTACTCTATAGCAATTACCTTCAACCCCTTAACTGTAGCTTATCCTTCATCAAAAGAATGCATAAATTCCACAGCTATTTCATCATTGAAATCCCTAATCTTCAAGAAATACTCCAGTTAGCCATGGTTTTGGAAATAATGCACATAGACAACATCCTATAGCAACCCTTCATGTACAGTTGGTTCATGGTGAATCAGATCACCTCTCATCTTTTACTCTGATACTTCCACAGCTTCACCAAAATGTTTGAAAGATTCACAAAAGGTAAAATCTACATATCTAAAATTAGGCAGCAGAACTTATTATTCACTCACATGAAATAATAATCATCATAAGTAATGTCAGTTAGGAAATTAGTTTGAGATAATAAATCTTACAAGGAAAAAGGACCATAAAGTACCCCCCCCCCCAACTTAACCTAGCATGTGTCCACATAGGCCGATAAGATGTCAGGTTTGAAGCGGATTAAAATAGGATTCAAGTCATAATGAACTAATAAATGCAAAATTAAAATAAAGTACAATATACACGTACCTGCAATTGGGCGAAAATGATGGTGAAATGAAATGAAATGATAGATAAGAAAGTGGGATGGAATGTAGTGGATGGAACTTTATGTGCGAAGAACAATATTTCACATGGAAATATTTGATTATGATACGGTAAATAAGTTCACTACAAAAGTTGCAAGAACATCACCTTTATTAACATGCCCAAGTGCAATAGGAAGCTCATGAATTGTTACCGAATCATTTTCAGTTGCTACAGGAATATCACCAGTTGCTGCAGGAACTTGTGTTTCTTTTTGAGGAGCAAACTATTGCAGAAACTTTTCTCTAGTAGCCAGTTTGTGATAAAGTCATAGTCGGTGTCCATTCACCAAAAGTTTGAATCTAACAACATCTATGGTGGACAATCGAATTGCTCCATTGCGAAAAAATTCTTCTATCTCATAAGGACCCAACCACCTTGTTTGGAGTTTTCCCTTAGCATCCTTATATCTGGAATTATATAAGAGTGCTCAATCACTAACTTTGAATTTCTTTTCTCTGATATACTTATCATGCCATCTGGCTCTTTAGTTTTGAATCAACTCTATTTGTTGAACAACTATTTTTCTCCATTCATCTAAAGCATTTAACTACTGAATGCATTCCTTTTGTGCTTCAAATAATGTCATATTCAGTTGTAGGGTTGTTCTCAAGGTTTTATGCTCAAATTCAATAGGCATCATTGCTATTTTGCTATAGACCATCTCAAAAGGTTTGAATCCAATTGGTGTTTTCCATGTTGTTCTATATGCCCAAATTTCTTCTGAAAGCCGATTAGACCAATCTTTCTTGTGGATAGACACTATTTTTGTAAGAATACCCTCAAGTTCTCTGTTGGTAACCTCTACTTGACAATTAGACTATGGATGGTATGGAGTAGATTTCTTGTGTCTTATATTATATTCATTGACCAAATTTTTTATCAATGTTGATGTAAATTGAGGTCCCTAATTTGAGACAATCTCCTTGGGTACTCCATACCTTGTAAATATTTCCTCACATAGAAACTCAGCTACCTTGTTATCTCTTGCATGTTGCATAGTTTTAGCTTCTACCCATTTTGTCACATAGTCTGTACATACCAAGATATAAGATTTGCCATTAGAAGGTGGATCAATGGGGCCAACAAAATCTAATCCCCATTTATCAAATGGTGTAACAAATATTTTAGGATATAGAGGCATTTCATCAGATTTTATAGGTCCGCCCATTCACTGACACCTATCACACTTCCTTGTGTACTGTAGGCCAATTATAACCAGTATTGAGTATTTTCAATGTTGTCCTTTTGGCAGCAAAATGACCTCCACATGGTTCATCATGACATGCATGCAAGATGTCATATGTTTCATCTTCTCTGACACATCTTTGCATAACTTGATCAGGTCTGGTATAGAATAGACAATCAACAATCCATGAAAAATTAAAACTTTTTTCAACTAACAGCCTTCTTTCCTTAGGAGAAAAAGAAGTTGGCATCTTAGCTACAGCTAAATAGTTGGCAATATCAGCATACCAAGGTGTATGAGCCTGTATGAGAAACAAATGCTCATCTAGAAAAGTGTCATCTATCATTATAGAGTCTTCCTGCAATTGAAGACATGAAAGATAATCTGTAACAACATTAGACTTCCTTGGCTTATCAACAATTGTGATATCAAATTCCTACATCAACAATAACCAGCGAGCCAGTCTACCGGTGATTGATGGCTTATTCATAAGATATCTAATTGCAGTATGATTTGTATGCACAAATATTGGATACCCTTTAATATGGTGTCTAAACTTGTTGAGGGCATATATGGTAGCTATCATTTCTTATTTAGTAACTGTATAATTCAATTCAGGTCCTTGCAAATTATTCCTGATATAATATATGGCATTTTCCAACTTGTCAACTTTTTGTCCTAACACTACTCCTATAGCATAATTAGATGCATCAGTATGGATTTGAAATGGTAGAGACCAATTAGGTCCTTTAAGAACTGGTGCCTAAGTCAAAGCATGCTTAAGATTTAAAAAAGCTTCATTGCATGCTGAGATCCATTTAAATTCTACATCTTTAGTAAGCATTGTATATAAGGGACTTGCAATTTTGCTGAAATCTTTAATGAACCTTCTGTAGTATCTAGCATGGCCAAGAAAACTTCTCACATCTTTCTACTTCACAGGGTCATTAATTTCCTAAATAACCTCAATTTTTGCTTGATCCACTTATATACCTTGTATAGATATATGATGACCAAGGACTATTCCTTCTTCCATCATAATAAAACACTTTTCACTATTTAGAGACAAGTTGTAGTCCTCACACTACTACAAAACTTTCTTCAAATTATCCAAAGCCTGATCAAATTCAGAACCATAGGTTGTAAAGTCATCCATGTAAATCTCCATTATGTCTTGAGAAATATCAGAAAAAATACTGATGACCGCCCTTTGAAAAGTGGTTGGAGCATTACACAACCCAAAAGGAAGAACAAAATATGCATAAGTGCCCCATGGATAAGTAAATGTTGTTTTCGCCTGGTCCTCAGGGGCTCTTTGTATTTGATTATAGCCACTGAATCCATCCAAAAATGAAAAATATTTCTTACCAGCAAGAGAATCCAATACTTGATCTACAAATGGTAGTGGAAAATGATCCTTCCTTATGGCTAAGTTCAAGGCTCTATAATCAACACATACTCTCCATTTGCCTCCTTTTTTAGGAACTATCGCCAAAGGTGATACCCATTGACTATTAGAAATGGGATAAATAAATCCAGCTTTCAACCATTTCTGCAATTCTTCTTTAACTATCTCCTTAAGGGTAGGATTGACTCTTCTTTGAGGTTGTCTAAGGGGACAACACTCATTCTTTATATAAATGCAATGTGTACAAATTGCTGGATCAATTCCATTCATATCCTTGTAATCTCATGCAAAGGCATTTCTATAGAGTTTTAGCGGGTCTACTAGGCTATTCTTCTGAATATCTGCTATATTCTTGTTGATGTTCAAATATTTATTCAATGCAACCTCTATCTTGATAGTAAGATCAAACCTGATTTATATCAGAAACATGAGAATATGACAACTCCTGTGGCAACAAAGTATGCAAAATATCAGTGGCTACAGGAAAGTCCAATCCTGTAATATTCGGAACTAGTTCTTGCAATTCTCTATCTTCTATTAATTCATTTGTCAGAACCTTATAAAGGATTGACTCCTCATCATATAATTTCATGAGTGGTACTTGATTAATCATCATAAGATGACTAATAGAATCTATCTCTTTAGATTCCTCTCCCAAAATAGGCCAAACGACCTGCTGCTGCTCAAGCTGAGGTTATGCAGGGGAATACAAAGCCAATGTTTTTGTGGAACTACCATCTGAGATAGTCATGTCTCCTGATCTACACCCAATATATGCATCTACTATGGCAAGCCATGGTCTTCCCAAAATGACTGGATATCCCCCCAATGTTGCTTTTGGGGATAAAATCATAAAGTCTACAGGGTATACCCTAGAATCTAGTATGACCACTATATCTTCTATTATACCATCAGGTCTTACTGTAGAGCCATCAGCAAGTTGAAGAACTATAGGTGTAGCCCTTAAACTATCTATCTCTAGATGTTTCATTACTTCCCTTGTCATTACATTAATGGCTGCTCCTAGATCAATTAAAACATTCTTTATTTGACTACCATTAATGACTATAGTCACAACAGGACTGCCTGGATTAGAATATTTTGGAATATCAACTTTTCCCAACATAATATCAGCTAATTGACCCATAACATGAACTATTTGTGGATCCTTTTTCTTTCTGCCAGGTTTCTTTAGGCATGCCTCTCTCAATGCCTTACCATATATTGGAACATCCTTTATTGCTTGCAGCAATGGAATCTTAACACAAATGTGCTTCAGTTGGTCAAGAATATCAAAGCTTTGTTGTTGTTCAGTTGAAACTTCTTTGTTGGAAAATCTTTGGGGAAATGGTGGTAGTATTTGACTCTAAGGTATTACATCATTAGGATCAAAGGTTGGCTGCTCTTCTAGTACCTTAGTAATAACTGGCTGAGAGGGACTGGGTAGGGTTGTTCCAGATCGGAGGTGAATATCTTCTAGTGATAAAGAATAGGCCGGATATTGGTTAGCATCAGCTGAATAAGCTTGTTGTTGTTGCTAAGATTTAATATTTGGATTAGGCAATAGTTGAGTAGGTAGCTGTGTTGGCTTTGGAGGTGGTGTTGTGGCTATAGGAGGTGGCATTAAAGCACAAGGTTGTGGTTGCTGAGTAGGAGGCTAATATCTAGAAGATTGGGATGACCATGGTGGGTTTCCCCTCCATTGAGAGTTAGGTTGCCAATTCCATTGAAACTGGTTCCCTGCACCCTGAGGTGGATACCACTTTCCTTGTGGCTACTGCCATTGGGGCATTTGATTAGCAAATTGCTATCCTTGGCCTTGTGATCCATACCAATGTGGATAATTACCAAAATTTTGAGAATACTATGGTTGCCATTGGTTATTTGGTGCATAAGAACTACCACTATAACCAAAAAAGGAAAGTGGATCAGGTGGCATACCTTGTCTCAGAAAATTTGGTCTTCTCTAAGAAACATAGAAGACTTGTTCATCCTCCCCTTGAATTGGTTTGAAATCAGCTACTTCAACATTTGCAACCATCTTACATCTACAATCTTTCTTCCACTGCTTACAATGAGGACATAATTCTACAAGAAATGTATCAACTTCCACATGCTTCTTCTTAGCTGCCAATGTGTCCAACTGAGTAGCCATATTATTTATAATGTCCTCCTTAAAATCTTTTAACAAATGACAAAGTTCCAACCTAGAAACAACATTTCCAAATGATGATGATGGTGCTCCTAGCTTAAATCTCCTTTTCTTCTTAGAAGTGGATCTGGAATACTTCTTGCAAATTTGTTCTATTTCAGCCCAAGTAGATTGTGTAATGTCACCCCCCCCCCCCCATGAGATCTAAGGAATCAATACATTCATCACTGATACCCCTCAATAATATCAATTTGAGGGAATCTTCATTCAAGGTACTATGCTTGGACTTCTTGACACTAAACAAAAACCTTTCTAGATAATCTTCAAGGCTCTCATCTGCAGTTTGTGTCATCCTAAAGATGTCATCCCCATGCCGATCAGTGCCTCTACAATAATCTTTATATTTTGCAAGAAACAACTATTTCATCTCATCCCATGTATTGTTTGTGCTACTACCCAAGCTCATAAACCATCTCAAGGATGACTCCTTCAAAGTGGCTAGAAAAATTTTGAGTCTATGGGCATCTGTATTATAGTCAAAACTCCTAGAGAGAACATCAAACTCAAATAGAAATGTATCTGGGTCCTCTGTGACCAACCCATAGAACTTAGGTAGTGAAGATGCTGGAATATTCTTGAGGTTAGTATTATCATGCTGGTCAGAGATGGGAAACTCAAATGTTGGACCAGGTGGTGGTGGTGGATTATTTCCACCAGGGGGTGGGTTCCCTTGCATTCGACTTTTGGGGGTTATTACAATAGGCAACTCTTCTTCTTGTGGTCCAAAGAGGAGTTGAAGACTATCTCCTATAAATTCAGACTCAGGGTGATTCAAATTTTGTGGGACTTGATACAACTTAGATAAAGGGTTTATATCTGAAGAACTATCTTCTGCTTGGGTAGTATGAGTTGTAAAAATCTACCTTTGGCATATCTTCTTCGATTATGCATGCAAATTCATGAAATTCAAACAATTAACTAGAAACTAAAACAATCATAAAAGGCTCTTAACTTGACACCATCCCTGGCAATGGCACCAAAAATGTCTACCCCAACATCAATAACAATAATATCTCTAATTGAAATCACAATCCAAAGTTTGGATATTCATATGGTAGAGTTTACTATTCTCATGGTTGGTGTTCATTTAGTTGTCAATCCAGGAACGTAAAACTTGAAATGGGTCTACAAGATAAATGCACTAAGCTCCTTGAATGATTATTCTTAATTACTAGAAGAAAGGTAGGAATAAAAATTAGAAAGACTAAATGAAAGCTTTTCAAAATTCTACTGAAATGAATTAATGGAAATAACAGGAATAACACTGTTCTGCCTTGGCTGCAGGAATAGTCAAAGGATCTGTTTCCAGTGGTTGAAGGAACATCCCAGTCATGTACTAGAGTTAAAATCCCATGGTGAAGTAAAGCTACTCTGATTATGCCATAGATCACGCTCGCTTGAATGTCCTTCAATTTGACCTCTAGCTATCTGGCATGATTCTCCAGTCCTTAGGTGCGGAAGAGAATTCTTCACCGCAGCATCAATTATTACTTGCACTAAAATAGAAACAATATACAAGGACATGCATATGTATCCTAATTTAACTAATACATTCATTAACTCAAATATGAAATCATCCTAAATAATCTGCATATCATAGAGACAAACCATTTGGCTGCAGGAAGGAACTGGCATGGCTCAAACATGATTTCTTAAGTTTAGTTTTTAAAACATGGATTACATATAGTCAATGCACAATATTTTACTATCATAATGCAACCCAAGAGATACCAAAAACCTAAGAGTCCTGATAAAAACATGTCAATACACCAACTTATCATATGGCAAAGATAACAACAGGAACATTGTTAGTGATGGAGTGGTAGATATTGTCCAAGCAAAAACAAAATCCATAATATTTAACTTGGCCAGTGGCACACAAGCACTCAAGTTAGCTGAAACTGTAGTAGAAAATCCTTCAAAGAAAGCAAGAGAATGGTTTAAAGAAAATCCTTGGCTTTCAAAGCCTAAGTGTGATTTTACTCCTCTAGATGAATCATATGAATCAACTTTGAAAACTTTATTGGCAAATAATCTGATAACATTGCCAGACAATTCTAGACCATATGACCCAGAAATTAGACCCAAATGGTGGAGAGAAAATGAATATTGTGACTACCATCAGAGAAAGGAACATAACATAAACAATTGCATGAAACTCCGACATGAAATCCAAGATCTCATTGACATAGGCAAGATCGTTGTTGGAAATCACGTGACTAATGTTGATCATAAGGACTTTAAAGATCCCTTACTGACTTATGAACAAGGAGATTCCTCAAAATCCAAGGGAGGAGCTACAATCAATTATACCTACACTAACAATGATAATGTGATCAACATGATAGATAAACAAACTGCTAATGCTAATGCTGTGACTCATGCTCAAAGGAAGAGTACTCTCCTAGGAGCTAGTTCCTCAACTTTAGATCAAACAATACCAAATCTACCAAATAGACAAACAAACACAATCATGACCAAATCAAATCAGCTAGCTTCATCATCTTCTCCTGGTTATAGTATTTTCAAACAATTAAAAAGAACCAATGCTCAAATCTCCATTTTAGAATTGCTTAAGATCTCTTCTTCTCATAGAGAGGTCCTAGACAAGGCTTTACTTACCACTAGTGTCCCTAAAGATTTAGATGTAGATTAGTTTCAATCTATGGTGGATCACCTAACCTCACCTCATTACCTCACTTTCTCTGAAGAAGATGATAACTCATTGAATCACCCACATAACCGGCCATTACACATTGAAGCCATGATCCATAAACACCAAGTTAAACATGTTTTGATAGATGGAGGCGTTGGGTTGAATATCTATACCTACAATCTATTGACACAACTGGGATTTTCTGAACGCATTATTGATCCAACAAAGAAAATAACAATCAAGGCTTATGATGAAGAATTAAGAACCTCTAAGGCTCTGGTATTATTACCAATCAGAGTAGGACCTATAGAAAGAAATGTCATTTTTTAGGTCCTTGATCTTCATCTTTCATACAACATCTTACTAGGCAGGCAATGGATTCATGAAATGAAAGCAGTACCATCTATGTATCATCAGTGCTTGAAATTTCCTTATAATGGAGTTGAAGTCAGTATTCTTGCTAATACAAGTTATACCTACAATGCATTAATGCAGAGTGTTGATGCTTTTGTTCCTCATAATAGAGCAACCTCTACAACTGAAAGTTTGAAATCTTTACTGAAATATTTAGAAAAGAAATTGAAAATCACAAACACTGGCATAGATGGCTACAAGATAGAGCCTATACTCTCACTAATGTCTCTTCCTCCATCACCAAGACAGTCAAGAAAATCATCAGAGGTTATGAAGCCACAAACTTCAACTCCAAAAATCATTTATGATGGTCTCTTTATACAATCCTCTACTTCTCTTACAAGAAAAATAGAAGAGGATGATGTTCTCAAGTCACTTTTCAAAGAAGATAGTGCAAACAAAGAAATATGACATTGTGAGATTTCCTTGACACAATATGGTCTAGGCTATAAGATGCTTCAATGCATGGGATATTCAGGTACTAGTCCTCTAGGCAAGCATCAAAAAGGTATTGTTGAACCTATTGAGTTACAAACTAAGTTTGTCAATGATAAAGATGGATTGGGATATGATCCAAGAAAGTCATCAGATCAAAAGCGCACATCTCACCATCAACTTAAGTGGAAGATAAAGGTACTACCTTTAACAACACAAGAAATTAATACTCAACAAACTCAAGAAGAGTGTGACAATGAACAAAAAGAATTGCCCACCCAAAGAGAGGAAAAAGATGATAATCAAGTTCCAGTTATATTAGCTATAATACCACAGGAAATAGAAGTCCCAGAGGATATGAGAGACAAAGTATACAGAATCAGAGAATTGTTTGCACCACTAAAAGTTCCAGTCACATATACTTGCAGACAACAAGTAGATGATTTAGAAACTAATTCAAATGAGTATGAATGGGGCCCGGACCATCTCTCAGATATATCTACTACAAAAACCCCTGAAGAATCCACTAATAGAACAGATGACACATGAGAGATGATACAACTAAGAATGCAAAGAGAAATAGAAGAAATTAGACTAAAAAGACAAGAAGACTATGAACAACAGTTGGAGGAAGAAAGAAGACAAGCAATTTCTTCACCTACTAACTCTCCCTCTAACAAGATAGGACAAATCAGGTACAAAACTACAAAAGAAGAATTAGAAGGTATAGAAACCAAACTAGTCATCAGTCCAGAGGAAGCTAAATGGAACAGATGATAGGGATTAACAGCCATCAAGGTTATGTCCACAAGTGTGTCAAATATAGGTAATCAATGAACCAAATCACAAAGGAACTTGCAGCATCAAAGATGTGGGTATTGATACTATATATACTTTTACTAAGCCACTTGAAGATGAGTTAGAAACTTCATCTTATGACTCTTATAACTCAGACAAGAGCTCTATTTATAAAAATGATTATTCAACAACACATTATGACTATTCTATCATGAATGTTGAGATTCTGTCTGTTGACCCTGTTACTGTCACACCATGGTGTGAACTCCAGTCTGAAGTAGGTGACGATGTGAGAAGTAGGTCAGTTGGGTTAGGTCCAATAAATACTAACATGAATTTTGATAATCATGTCGTGACTCTTCCTGGTCTTGAGACACATACGCAAGGTAGTCTTCTAGAACTCAACTGATCGGTCAAAAGCCATGATGATAGTACCATGAACTCCCTTGAGCCCGTTCCAGCCTTAACCTTAATACATCCTTAACTGATTGATTGTACTCTTTTTAACCAACCCTTGAATGTACCTACTTTTGCCAATGACTATACATTAGCCCATTATCTCAATGCAGTTGAACCCATGAACTCTTCCACCAATGAACAGAGTGAAAACAGGACTGAAACAGATATCAAGTATCTTAGTCACAAAAATAAGAAAAATAAAAATAAGAACTGATGGTGAAAACCACATTGTGGCAGTGTCAAAATATAAAAAGGAGAAAATAAAGGATGTACCTAAAGGTGAAAACCTCTCTGAGGTGCCTAAAGGTGAGATACTTGATATACTGCCAAGTCACTTCTAGGAGAGATCTTCCATATTGGTTGAGCAAACCCAACTAGTGAACATTGGGAGTCAAGAGATACCACACCTCATTCATTTAGCTCAATCACTATCAACAAAGGAGTTAAAATATTTCAGCAACCTTTTTTTAGACAAGAAGATCAACTTTGCATGGACATATTCAGACATGCCAGGACTAGATCCTAATCTCATCATGCATCATCTCTCTATTACAATAGGAGTTAAACAAGTCAAGAAAAAACTCTGTAAGATGCATCCTCATGTGGCACAGCTAGTCAAAGATAAATTAGAGAAATTGCTAAAAGCTGGATTTATCAGAGCTATAGACTACGCAAAATGGATATCAAACATAGTACCTGTATCAAAGGCAGAAAAATCCATTAGAGTTTGCATAGACTTTAGGGATCTCAACAAAGCATGTCTGAAAGATGATTTTCCATTGTCCAACATTGACATGATAGTAGATATGACTATTGGATATGAGATGTATTCATTAATGGATGGATTCTCTAGTTATAATCAAAACAAGATAGCACTTGAAGATCAAGAAAAGACAACTTTCACATGTGCGTGGGGAACCTTCTATTGGAATGTTATGTCGTTTGGGCTAAAGAACATAGGAGCAACTTACCAAAGAGCGGTAATGACTATCTTCCATGATATGATGGATAAAAACAAGGAAGATTATGTTGATGACACCCTAGTAAAAACCATGAAGATATCTATGCATATTCAAGAACTAGGCCTCAAACTAAATAGAATGGAAAGATTCAAGCTCTGATTAAATCCTAAAAAGTCTGCATTTGGGGTGACATCAGGAAAATTGCTTGGTTACATAACTTCAAAAAAAGGAATAGAGGTTGACCTTGATAAGGTCCAAGCTATAATGGAAATGCCTCCGCCCAAGAATATCAGTCAAATGAGAAGTTTACAGGGTCATCTTCAGTCAATAAGGCATTTTATATCTCAGCTAGTAGTCAAAGCTCAACCCTTCACAAAGGTATTAAGGAAAGGAGTTCAATACAACTAGGATAAAGATTGTGAACAACATTCATAACAAATCAAAAAATATATTTCTAATCCACCCATATTAATGCCACCAATTCAAGGTAAGCTATTGATCCTATACATATCAGTTACAGATACTTCACTGGGGGCACTTCTGGCACAACAAGATGACAATAAAAAGGAATGAGCTATCTATTACATCAGCAGAACATTGGTGTCGTATGAAATGAACTACACTATAATAGAGAAAGCATGCTTGGCATTGGTCTTTGCATCAAAAAAATTAAGGCACTATATGTTGGCACACTTTATTAAGCTGATAGCTAAGATTGATCTGCTCAAATATCTTCTCAGTAAAGCAACACTTATAGGAAGATTTGCCAAATGGGTCATGGTTCTTATGGAATTTGATATTGAATATGTGGAATGTAAAGCCATCAAAGGATAGGTTATTGTAGACCAACTTGTTGATGCTCCACTTGAAGACAGTCAACCTCTGCATATAGAATTTCTGGATGAATCAATCATGCACCTTACTCAACAAGCATGGAAGATGTTCTTTGATGGGTCTTTCACTCAAAATGGTTCTGGTGCCATAATACTTTTTATTACTCCCCAAAAATATTCAATTCCAAAAGCTTACAAGATTCTCTTCCCTTGCATAAACAACATTGAAGAATATGAATCTTTGGTAAATGGGATCAAGCTGGCCATCAAGTGGAAGATTGTTGAATTACACATCTATGGAGATTATCAACTCATTATCAACCAAATCATTGATCTATATCAAACAAAAGATGAGAAACTAATGCCTTATAATAGAATGGTGGATGATCTCAAGAAATAATTTACATTCGTGTCATTTCAGCAAATTCCTAGATCAACAAATAGAGCAGCGAATGCAATGGCCACTTTGGCATATATACCACAGCTACAGGAATCTAATTTTCACTTTGAATTCCTAGTGGAGGAGTTACATTATCCTGCCTATGATTCTCCTGAGTCCCAGATGGTCTATTCTATTATTGGACATGACTCACCTTGTTATAGCCACATTTACTCTTATCTCCATGACAAAGTTGTCCCTGCTAATCCTTCTCGAAATGAAAATAGGAACCTAATCTGAAATGCATCATGGTACGTCATCATTACTAATGACCTATTCAAGCAAGGTCTAGATAATACTTTGCTTAGATATCTAGAAACTGAGGAGTCCCAACATGCATTATCTGAGATTCATGAATGTGTTTATGGATCCCATTCGAATGGTCTAACTTTAGCACAAAAACTACTAAGGGCTGGCTACTACTGGCCAAACATGGAGAAAGAAGCTATAAAATTTTCTACAACCTTTGAAAAGTGTCAACTGCATGGGCACCTTATCCATGCTCCAGCAAGGGATCTCATACCCTTTGTGACACACTGGCCCTTTCAATAGTGGGCATTTGATCTAATTGGCCAAATATATCCTGCATCATCTAATGAACATAAATTTATTATCACTACCACTGAGTACTTCACTAAGTGGGTAGAAGTGATTCTGCTCATCAAGGCAACTGACAAACAAGTAGCTCTATTTATTCTTAATTATATCATCTGTAGGTATGGTATACCTTCATCCATTATAACTGACAACGGAGGATAGTTCAAGAACAAAGATTTAAACAAACTCTGTGAGAAATTCAAAATAAAACAACACTGGTCATCAGTATATTACCCTCAAGGTAATGGACAAGAAAAGGCATCTAACAAAAACCTATTGACACTCTTGCACAAAATAGTGAACAAATCTGGGAAGGATTGGCATCTGCAGCTCAATCCTGCATTGTGGGCTTATAGAACAAGTATCAGAACACCTACTAGGGCTAAACCTTTTTCTTTGGTGTATGGGTTCGAAGCAATACTACCTATTGAGATGGAAATACAATCTCTAAGAGTTTCTTTGCAAGGTCTTGTATTTGATGAAGACTATAGAATATCCAAATTGCAAGAGCTCAAATTGCTAGATGAGCATTGACAAGTGGCATTTGATCATCTCAGAGTGTATCAAAAGAGAATGTATAGAGGATATAACTAATGAATACTAAGAGGGGGGGGTGAATTAGTATACCAAAAAATACTATACTTAAACACTTTAATAGTCTAACAGTAAACCGGTAAAATAGTTTAGTAAACAAACTGGTTAACACACATGCAAACCAAATAGCAAATAATGCATTCACCCATAGAAGCACAACCACCATAACACAAGATATTTTGACATGAAAACCCAAATGGGAAAAACAATGGTGAGATGAAACTCACATGTAACTATCTGCAAAACAGTAACCAGACTAGTTAAGGTCATACAATGTTCTTTACCAAAACAGATCCTATTAGGAATCTCAATCTCTATTAGGAGATAAGTCTGATTAAAGACTACCTTGTGAGAGGATTTCAGATCCACAGATGTGAACCACCTTGTTATAGGATTTACAAAGGCTTTTATGGGCCTACCTGGTTAAGGGTTTCTAACTTGTCAAAGATGTGAGTAATCAACAAGTGAATGATCTAACAAATGGAACAGTCTGCTTGATTAGATCCATTGTAGCTCATAGCTAATGCATTTCAGCATTACTTTAGTCTTCAGTAACTCCTTACTCTATTACAAATCACAGACTTGATCTTCTCAGTTAAGATCGCACATTCAAGAGGTTTCACAAAACCTAACAGCTATACTCGCATACTCTTTCTTACTCAAAACCCTAGACATGACGTCCTTAAAAGGAATCTGATTTCATGTCGGTCCAATAGGATTTCATTACAAGTTCCTAGGTTCATTGTATCTAGACACATTTGATAACACGACACAAAATCACTGTCAAAGTGTCGGTGGATGGTAACTCATCATAAAAATATACTAGTTGGTAACTCATCACAAAGTATTATTAGTTTGTCCAACTTTCTGGTTACCGGTTGGTGACTCAGAGTAATACAGGCTCAAATAGATTTTTAGTTGACAAAACTTGAAGACTGGAAAAAGATAACTGCCACTTATGGCTCCTTTGCATCGCTCCACTTGAGATCCTTGAACTGCTTGATCTCTCTATGTCGCTTGGGTCTTTATACCACTTGAGATAAGTAAACACTTTCTACATGACAACAATAGTCTAAAGACTACAACATGATACCGGTTTGGAACAATTACTAGTTGAGCATAATTCATACATTCTCAAAGTGATCTCATAGCAAGTGTGTGTCCATCAATGACAATCACAATGTAATGATCAAAATGCCAACAATCCCCCCCTTTGGCATTGATAGAAACACTTAGGAAAAATTTTGACATCTAAGTGTTTTACAATAAAATTATGCCATAAGTAAAATTGCTCCCCGTAAGCATATACAGTATCCCTTTTGTAGAGAATACAATGTATACTACTTTCTTACAGAGATAGACATGAAAGTATACATAGCATGCATCAAAATTTAAATACAGATACTACTCCCCATCAAAATTTTAATTCAAGTATACTACTCCCCCTTTGCCAACAATGACAAGTACAACTGAATAACCCCTATTCTATTAGTATTAACAAAATAAGAGTTTATGACAATAGAGAGTGAAATTTGTCAAAAATGGATTTAAAGTCCTGGATAAATGTCTTCATGGATAAAGACCATGATTCAAGCAATGAGGTAGCAACCTCATTCTCCATTTGCATCTAATAGACCTGCTCCTCCATGGCATCCATTATACTCATCTCTTGAGTAACCATTAGGGCATCTATATTGAGGTAGCATTTCTGGAGAATTTGCAGTCTTGGTAGTAGGATCAGTTGAATTTCCTACAAATTACGTGTCTGGTTGCTTATATCTACCTCTATTCTTGTAGACTGAAGTTGAAACTAGTGAGCAGTTTGTCCATATGTGGAGAAGGAATCATATGGCATCTTGAAGGTGCTAATAAATGACTGCATATTGGATTGCAGTTTGTCCTTCTGAGTGAGCACATCATCACAGAATAAATGAGGTTGACAAATCTTGCGAAGTAGTAGATTTCCCTCATCCATTGCATCTCTGATGTCCTTTTGTGCCTCTTGAAGTTCTGACTGAAGCTCATTCAACTTCTTCACCAAGGCAATGTTTAGAGCCTTTTCATGCTCCTTTTTGGCATTTGTTTCTGCAACTTCTTCCAAGCTTTGGACTTAGTCTTCTACAACTATACATAGAAGCTTTAATTGGGAAAGTGAGGAATCAGTACTAGGGAGGTTTGTACTGGGTATCAAATTGGTGAGTGTTTCCACCACAGTTTGGATAACATCTTCCTCCTTTTTCCTCCTTAGAGCATCCAATCACTCTTGATAAAGCTTAATGCTCTGTAGTAGATCCAATTCATTTGTAGACTAGAGGTCAATAGGACTGGTAATGTCAACTAATTTGGCTTCACTATCGGTTGCCTGTGGAGTCTCCATCTGAGTGCTCTGTGCCGCTTCTTCTTTTTCTTTGGCTCTTTTCTTGTTCTCTTCTGCCTTCTTTTTCTCTACTTCTTTCTCCTTCTCTTCCTCTTCATCCTTCTTGTTCTCTTCTTCCTACTTTTTCTTCTCTTGCTCCTTTCTCTTTTCCTCTTCCTTTCTCTTCTCCTCTTCCTTTTCTGCTTCCTTCTTCTTCTTTTCTTCCTCTTGTTTCTTCTTCTCCTCTTCTTTTCTTTTCTTTTCATCTTCTAGTTTCCTCTTCTCTTCTTCCTTTTTCTTTTCTTCCTCTTGTTTCTCCTCTTCCACTTTTTTCTTCTTCTTTTCTTCCTCTTTCTTTTTCTTCTCATCCTCTTTCTTCTTTTCCTATTCTGCTTGTTTTGTCTTGTCTTCTAGCTCATGTTTCTTCTGACCTTCTATTTCTATTGGTGCATCCAGAGTAACATTGACACCCTTTGAGGCATCAACATCAATTAGTTCCATTTGAGTAGTGACCAGTTCTCCTTCACTATCATATACTTGATCTGGTTGAGTGATTTTTGGTTCTTGCTCAGCTTTCCTATTGGCTTCAGCCACTTCATGTAGTCTTAAAGCTGATTTAGCAAGGGAGTGGGTATCTTTGACCACTTCTAAAACTTTCCTTCCAATAACAGGAGTCTTCTTCTTCTCATGAAGAAGAGGCCCTTATATCTCTCAGCCACTCCATACAGTTTTGTTTTAGGCACATCAAGAAAGTATTGTGCAAATACTTCCTCTCTTATTTCTTGCTCTTTTTCTATAGCAATGCACCATTTGTTATCTAAAGAGTTATATAAAGAATCAGGTGTCTCAGACTTAATTTCTAATGGCCACCGGTCATTAATACATAAATAATTGATAACTTCTTGTTCAAATTCTTTCTTTTCATCATCATTAAAATCATCAAAGCACTCTTTCAAATCACCAAGTACTTTTCTTCTAATATTTTTAATTATTCTTTGACAATGTGTCAAAGGTTTGTAAGAGGAAATATCAATATTTACTAGTGCAGATGTTGCCAGTACATTCTTTGTCTTTTTCCTTGTTTGCCTAGTCTTTTTAGGCTGTTCTTCAGAGACAATGTCCTTTGAGTCTAGTGAATTGCTTTTTGTCTTCCACTTCCTCTCAAAGACTTTGGTAGGTGCCACTTCTGGTTTGTTCTTTACTAGTGACTGCTTGGTCACTTTGGGACTTGTTGGAGTAACCGGTGTCGATGCTAAAGGCACTGCCTTTCCCTTCTTTGCTGAGGGTTCTTCAACCGGTGTAACCCTTTCTAGATGGGTCCCAGTTCTCTTTTCCTTTGGATCAAGGGGTGAGTCATACCCATCTAACATGTCATACATTACCTCATATCCCATTGGTTCCACTTCTTTCTGCCTAGGCTCAACCGCCTGCATTATGCACTCATCAACTTTGATGGTGAAACATATGTCTTCCTCATACTTTTTGACTATATCACCAGATATTCTTACCCCTTAGTTCATTTTGCATCTAAACTCATCAAAATATTTGTTCAGCACTTCTGGATAACTGGTTCCAACCACTTGTAGGCTTTCCTTGATTTTCTTTGTCACTGGTTGGTCATCAGACCACTGAATATCACCTACTCCTGGAAAGTAGCCTTGGAAGTAAAAGAAAAACCCAACTAGTAGTTGTCTAAAATTAAATCTTGGTACATTGTCCTATTTCATCGACTTGAGATTCAACAGAAGTTGTCTTTGCATACAAGTGCACAAATCAAATAATGCATATTCCTTGATCATCCTATAGGCGGCATTTACCACTATAGTAGAGACAAAGTTGATTCTACTAGTATGGAATGTCCAATATCCTATCACCGTACATGCATATTTGACCAGATCATCCTTGATTGAATTGACAGTCATTCCCCATGAATCACTCATAGAACTGGTGAGCTTAGTCATTACTATCTTTCTAATCTTTCTTAGGGCTAGCACTTCACTGACATTGTAGAAACTGGTGATGGAATGAATCACTTCTGATGTGATATCATGCATCTGCCCTAAGTACATCTTATCACCATGTACTCTGCTTTGAATAATTCGAATGTGATCATCCAAAAATTCTTCAAGAAAATAGGCTGCATTGTGAAGTTTCTTCTTTTCCAGAATGCTAAATTCTGGTTTAATCTTCTTATCCTTTCCACATAATAGAGTAAACTAAGAATGGATCATCAGAGATCCTAGGTCTTCAATCTTGCAGTTAATGAAAGCTGAAATGCCTTCTTCCACTATGGCACCAACGAGTATTTGAGATAGGGCATTGTATTTTTCCTTCTGTTGAATGAATTCTACAGAATCATCAGGTGCAATAGAGCTAGCATGTGATGCTGAAGCCATGATAAATAGGGAATTTTGAAAAATACCTCATAGATCAAAATTTAGGGCTTCGCAATTTGAACTTCGCTATACACTCCTTCGGTTACTGAAATAATGCTTTGCATTCTACACTTCTCCAATAGATGTTTGCTTTAGATTCTTCTTCAAGATTTTGATAAATTCTTTGAATCACAATGTGAATCACTTTTCTTTGCTCTGCACTTGAAAATTTCTTTTCTTGAAAAATGGTAGTGAGAAATGATTTAAAATTTCCTTATAAATAGATTCTCCACCTACCATAATAAATGCTCCACTATTAGGGTGTAAACCCTAATTTTGCCTTATACCATTTCCAGTCTTCTACCAATTTGACAGGTATCTCATACCGGTTAAGGTCTTTTACCATTGTCAATTGAGGGTTTGAGATATTTCACCGTTTGCTCCCTCTAAGCTTTTCTGATGCTTAGTTTGTTGGTTCAGCGACTTCCACACTAGGTGCAGAAATCGGTTCTTCTTGAATCACTTCTTCTGGCTTCTTTTTCCAGGTTTTCTTCATGTCTGCTTGAGAAATTTCAACATCAATTTTTCCTTCCAGAGAGACCGGTATATCATTCGATATACTCTTTCTACTTCTGAAAATCTTGTAGAATGACTCGGTTTGTTGCAATGATAGCAAACCATTCCAGGTGCTCTCCAAGGTCTATTATTCATTTTTCCATTCTTCCTTCTGCATGTTGTAGCAGTGTGACCATGACCATGGAAAATCATACAGATTTCTCTCCATCTGGTTGCCGCTTGATAGCCACCGCTACTTGACTGATGATTATAGGTATTAAACTGGTTTGGGTTTCGGTTCCCAGAGGGTTAAGGAAAAACTCCTTGATTCCTTTGAGGATAGCTTCTGGTATTGTGTATGACAGACCTGCATTCAATTGCTCTAAGCCCAAACTTGTTGCATGCATAACAATTACCATTGAATCTATTGGATCTAAGCTTAACGTTTAGAAAATAAGGAAAATTATTGTAAGCCTTATTTCTACATACATTAGCAATGTGTCCTTCCTTGAGACAGTTAAAGAAAATAGGTTTGAACTTTTGCTTACCTTTATCCTTTGATGTCGGTTGTTTCTTTGATGCTCTACTTTTTGTTCCAGAGGTCTCACCTTCCTCATAATCAGAGAAACCAAGTCCATTGGTATTCTTTACCGGTTTAGCTGATTCAAGTTTCTGCTCTAGCTTGATAGAGCTCTTATTGAATTTGGCAAGTATTTCCTTTGACTCAGTGAGTTCTTTGGAAATGGAAACATTGGATTCCTTCAAGGTTGCATTCTCAGAGATAGCCATGTTTAGTTCACCTTGTACTTCTTCTTTTTCCATTTTTCTTTCATGAGGACGAGTGGTAAGTGCACTAATCTCTTTCTTCAGCTTTAAGATCTCATAGTCTTTGTCTTTTACGAGATCTTTATCTTTCCTTCGGTTCTCAAGCTCTTGACACATTCGGATAGTCAGTCCTTCCAACTCCTTTCTCAGGTTGGAATTGGATTCATTTAGCTTTTCTACTTCTTAAATTAGGGCTTCCATGTCCGCTTCATCAGAAGAACTATTTTCAGTTAGCTCCATCAATTTTTTAGCATGTTCTCTCCTTTTTTCTTGAGAGGCCTTATATTTGACCATAAGTTCATAATAGGCTTGCTCAGACTGAGTGAGTTGATGAGTAAGTTCCCTCACAGTGTATTCCCCCATATCTCTTTCCAAGTGTTTAGACTTATAGAAAGGTTGGCTCTGATACCAATTGATGAATACTAAGAGCGGGGGTGAATTAGTATACCAAAAACTATTATACTTAAACACTTTAATAGTCTAGCAGTAAACTAGTAAAATAGCTTAGCAAACAAACCAGCTAACACACATGCAAACCAAATAGCAAATAATGCATTCACCCATAGAAGCACAACCACCATAACACAAGAGATTATGACATGGAAACCCAAATGGGAAAAACAATGGTGAGATTAAACTCACAAGTAACTATTTGTAGAATAGTAACCAAACCAGTTAAGGTCAGACTGGTTAAGGTCATACAATGTTCTTTACTAGAACAGATCCTATTAGGAATCTCAATCTCTGTTAGGATGTAAGTTTGATTAAAGACTACCTTGTGAGAGGATTTTAGATCCATAGATGTGAACCACCTTGTTAGAGGATTTACAAAGGCTTTTCTGGGCCTACCTAGTTAAGGGTTTCTAACTTGTCAAAGATGTGAGTAATCAACAAGTGAATGATCTATCAAATGGCATAGTCTACTTGATTAGATCCATTGTAACTCATAGCTAATGCATTTCAACATTACTTCAATCTTCAGTAACTCCTTACTCTAATACAAATCACAAACTTGATCTTCTCAGGTAAGATCGCACATTCAAGAGGTTTCACAAAAACTAACAGCTATACTTGCATAGTCTCTCTTACTCAAAACCCTAGACATGATGTCCTTAAAAGGAATCTGATTTCATGTCGGTCCAATAGGATTTCATTACAAGTTCCTAGGTTCATTGTATCTAGAAAAATTTGATAACATGGCATAAAATCATCGTCAAAGTGTCGGTGGATGGTAACTCATCACAAAAATATACCAGTTGGTAACTCATCACATAGTATTACCAGTTTGTCCAACTTTCCGGTTACCGGTTGGTGACTCAGAGTAATACCAGTTCAAACAAATTTCTAGTTGACAAAACTTGAAGACTGGAATAATATAACTACCGCTTGTGGCTCCTTTGCATCACTCTTCTTGAGATCCTTAAACCACTTGATCTCTCTATGCTACTTGGGTCTTTATACCGCTTGAGATCGGTAAACACTTTTTGTATAACAAAAGTAGTCTAAAGACTACAACGTGATACCGGTTTGGAACAATTACCAGTTGAGCATAATTCATACATTCTCAAAGTGATCTCATAGCAAGTGTGTGCCCATCAACGACAATGACAACATAATCATCAAAATGCCAACAATAACAAGAAGGTTTGACAAAGAGAATTTTAGGTTGGTGACCTATTTCTAGGAGAAAATCCTAAAAATCAACAGTTTCGAGACAACAAAGGGAAGTTCGAACCCAACTGGCTAGGTCCCTATATCATTACTATAGCTTTTGGCTCTGGTACCTGTCAATTCTCAACATTGGAAGGAGAATAGCTCCATGAAATGATCAACACCATCCATCTGAAGATATTCTTCACCTAAATTTTCTCTTCTCCAGCAGCCTATGCAGCTAAAAAGTCCTAAAAAAAATCAGAAAAATCAGAAAAAGTCTTGAAAAAAAATCATAAAAATCAGAAAAAGTCCTGAAAAAAATTAGAAAAATCAGAAAAAGTCTTGAAAAAATCAAAAAATGTCCTGAACAAAATCCTAAAAATCAGAAAAAGTCCTGAAGAAATTCAAAAAAAAAAAAAGAAAAAAAAGAGAAAAAAAAGGGGGAAAACAAAGAAAATGCCTTGGTGCAAACCTAGTAAACAGGCACCTTGGTAAAAAAAAAAAGAAAAAATCTCTGCCAAGCAGGTGAAAACCTAGCAAATAGGTGCTTCTTGTACTCAAGCACTCCATCTATCAAACAAAACATTGGCATTCCCCCTTTCATGCATCTTTGATTTCGCTTGTACATATTTCAGTCACTTTTGTGACATCCTGGTTTGTTGGAACCCTCATGGCTTGAAACTGATCAAAGTCCTAGTCTTAGGTAATCAACAAGAATACATTACATGTCCTAAGCAGTATCAACCAAGTCATCTTTACGTCAGTGATACCCAGTCATCCACTCTGAGTCAGTCACTTGTCTCCTGACTACTGAAGAGTTTTATCACTAAGTACACAAGCAAAACAACAAAACTGAAAAACAATCACTAAACTATTTGAGATATACATGCAATTTTCTTTTTGTGCTATCATCTATATTGGTTTTGAATTATTATCCCTTTGAGTAACTCAAGGAAGTCTATCTTGACTAAGAGGAGAAAGGATTGGGGGCATAATATCTTCACTATTTTCTGCTTGTAGGAATGATCCCAATGATCTGGAAACATCTAAATTAGCTGGGTGTCTATGATAAGCACCTTCACATTAAGGTGAAATTTCCACACATACATCAACTCCACTTACTTGAATGCTACAAGGAGGTCCATATCATTTCTTTGTCTGTTTTGAGGGAATTTCTTTATGATGCAATTCGGGTCCCTGCAAAATCTGTCCAAGGATATGAACAAAAAAAGGGTCATTGCGGAGAAGATAATTAATACTGCACATGAAAAGCAAGGAACTTTAATCTCCCTATTGTCATTGTAAAACTCTCAATGATGACAATTAAGCTGTTCAAAGTCCAGTGACTAGGTTTAGGATTGCATCTCATTTTGCATATCATTTTGCATTTCATTTTGCATCTTGTGACTTTAGAGTGATTTCAGTATGGTAACAATGATCTCCTTATTTTCTGAATGAGAGCTAGAAGCTTCATTATTTCTTAGCTAAGTGGTCTCTTTTCATCATTTCTCCAATCAAGTACTTGTGTATTGAGATGTTAGTTGCATACATGAGCATCTTATATAGATTCACACCTTCACTATCATTCATTTGAATTCATCTTATTGCATAGAAAAATGAAAAATTTGCATTACTCATTCACATTCATCTATTTTCATATGAAAAGAAACAAAAATAGACATCCATAATCATTTGCATTACATACATTCATGCTAAATCAGAAATGCATACATATAGATTACAGCATATAGAAAACATCTCATAATCGAATTAACACAAGTACAATGAAGTCAAATTGATCTCATATATATATATATCGTATCAAGTATAAGAGTAAAAAATGATGTCCAATGACATGTACAAACTCCCATCAGAGAAAGAATCGTATCGGCTACACAAAATGGGTGTGTCTACAAAAAAATATCACTACTACAAAAAGAAATATCTAGCTGGTGCCCTCTCCCTCATCGCCAGGTGGAGGAGGAGGAGCCTGACGACCAGGATCTTGACAAGGTGCTTGCACTCCCTCAGACCATGCCATATACTATGAATAAGGGACAACCTACTATGCAACTGGAACTGCCATGCTATATGCTACAACATAGTAGGCTTCCCGGCTAGTCTGATGTAAAACCTCCTGCTGAAGGGTGTCTCACTCTACTCTCATCGTTGTGACCTGATGATCACGCTTTGCTCTCAGCTTAGCCAGCTGATGATCTCACTCAGCCCTAATCTCCATAAGTTGACAATCTCGCTTAGCTCTCACCTCTACAAGCTACCAATCTCGCTCTGCCAGCTGATTCTGAGCCACTATCAACTGTGATTGCAGCTCCACTAAATGTTCCCTCATCGATCATCTAGTGTTCGTCCCTTGCTCTCCCGTAGTCTCTCCACCTCCATCACAACCCTTCTCCTCTCACCACTAACGGACCTATCTCAGAGTTGTTTGCTCCTCCCTAGCTCCACCCAATCTCATGCCTATACCCCCAAGAGATCCACCCTCACCCCTCTACTGTCCCTCATTAGCTAGAACCCTACTAGTACTAGCACCAGGATCATCACCTATCCACCTCAGAGCCTCAGCTCTCTATCCCTATCTTTGGCCCTGCCTCTAACTTTGTCCTTGTCCCTACTCAGGGGCATCATCCTCAACCTCCTCAATGTGAGGAGCCTAATTAGCTAGATCCATCAAACGAGGGAATGGATGCTATTGGAAAAAATCTCTATACTGGGGTAATACCCCTCCATCTACAATATCACCCAAGTAATCCCATCTTAGTCTCTGTAGACCAATCAGGTCCTGCATGGCCAAGGCATAGGACAACCTTAGTGACCATCTGTTCCTCTCCTCATCAGCATATCGGGCATATGCAGTGAACTCTTATGATACCCGCTGAGGTTGGCCATACTGCCTCATCACCCATGATACTACAAACTGCTCCACTATCATCTGCAATCTGCCAATAAGAGGGTGAGTAACAAAAAGACCCCTACATACCATCCTCTAGTCATCCCATGGCTCTAAGCCCCTATAAGGCCTCCATACCATGGCTATCAGGTCATCCAACTACCACCACCAAAAATTTGTCTTGGCCAGATGGGGTTGTGTAACATAACCGACATACCTATATACAACCAATTGCCCAGGCTCTCTGCTATCATCAACAATAGGCCAACAAACTGGGAGGTGCTCCCAAGCCCAAACCTATAAGATAAAAACACCATCAGCTATGCTCTTTCCCTCCCTATAGACTATCTCATGCATCTCGCGATACATGTGGGCCAAAATGCAAGAACCCCAACCTAGTCTCTGAGGGTCCTCCAACAATCTCTCCAACAACTGGCCCCATCAACACTAAAATCCCTACTGACCTCTATCCGGCATTAGAAAATAGTTGGTAAAACCTGCTAGGATGCAAGCCAGAGGAAACTCATCACTATACCTGCTCATAATGATGTCCCAACTGATGGAACGTGTTAGGATATCAGGATCCCTGAAGATGTGCCTCACTGCCTGTAATCCGGGAAGGTGTCCTAAATTGTAATCCACCTTATCCCCAACAAAAGGGATATGGAGGATCCTATATATATCCTTGGGAGTGATAGTCATCTCCCCACCTGGTAAGTGAAAGGTATTATGCTCAGAATGGAATCTCTCTACCAATGTTGTGAGCATATTATGATTCACATGGATATTAGGTAATCTCAACAGATGTGTCAAGCCGTACAAGTCAATATGAGCCTGCTCAACCTCTAATAGCTACCAAACTAAAGTCATGGTAGGTGGATAAACACACCTGAAGAGAACATGAGGCAATTGAACCTGTAAAATCAAATGATGGAGTATCAGAATACATTCCTAATTATCCTACAAGAGAAGTAAAACATCACATAAATCCAACTACGTCAATTGCAAAAACAAAATTTCAAGTTTAGACCTTCAAAAATGCTCACTGTTTTCCAAATGACAAAACACAGAAGTGTAGAAACTCGTACGAGTTAGGATTGAGCCCCGTATGACAAAAGACTTCCAAATGACAAAATATTAGACTTTACATGACAAAATGGGCTTTTATGAAGGTTTTCGTATGACACAAGGGTGAGTCCCAAATGACAACTTATGTGTTTAAATGACAAAATAAAATTTAGCAGTTTGTCGTATGAGATAGGATCTTGTCTTGCATGACAAAATGATAAAACCTGACTCAAACATGCCAAAAAACTTGAAAAATTAACAAAAAAATTCAAATTTGGAATGAATAACAGGCTTAAGATAGATCACTTATCAGTGGCTCATAGTGTCATGGTCGATTATGTCATCTATGGTGCTCGAATCGATGCTCACGAGTAGGGACCACCATTTTTCTCATAGAAGGCTTTTTGAATTTTCAAACTTTGGAGGGTTAAAATGAATTGAAAATGACACTTTTGTCCCTTATATAGCCAAAACCCTAATTTTTCAACTTGCTCTGATGGTCATGAAAACTATACCCTTAGCTAATTTGCCTATTCTGACTCCATTTTTGGGATCGAAATCAAAATTTGAGATCATTTTTCTAGTCAATTTCACAAAGTTTGGACCACTTAGCTCTTTTTATCGAAAGCTCATTCTCTCTTCAAATAACGCTCAATTTCTTATCAATCACGAAAAATTTTCAAAAATTCCTCTAAATCAATTTGTGCTCAAATAACTTATCATCATTCAAAATTGCTTATAATCATGTACCCTCACTATCTTTTGATTTCTCTCTCAAGGGGGCATACTCGTGACCTTATGACCTCACATCTTCAATGTCGAGAAAATTTTCAAATCTTCATCAAAAGTCGAGCAAAAATCTTTTTCAACTAAAGAAAATCAATCAATCAAATCCTTATCACTAGGGGCATCTCAACTTCATCTCTTTATATCAAGTTGAGATCTCTCGCTCATCTTAATCAAATCAATCTCTAGGGGCATATCAATTTTATCACTTCAAATCAAGCTGATATTTGTCTTCGTTTGAGTCAATCTCTTAACGTTAATCAGTTTCATCTCTTTTCATCAAGTTTATTATTCGTTTAAACTGAATCAAGGGTTTAAATAGTATCTTTGATCACACTCAATCTAAGCAAGTGTTCAATTTCATTGCATCGAATCAAGTTGGATAGTTTATTCTTCACTCATCGTGTCTTGATCAATCAAGTTCAAGATCAATTTTATCTTCACTCACTGTGTCTAGTTCAATCAAGTTCTAGATCAGTAAGATCCTCTTCTTGATCAATCAAGTTCAAGTTTGGTATCTTTTCTCTCTATCATTCCTAGTTCAATCAAGTTCGGGATTGGTATCGCTTTAATCAACTCTGTTCAGCTTCATCACTTCAAATCAAGCTAAACACCTTGCTCTTCATCTGGTTCATGATCAATCAAGTTTAGAACTAGTATCTCCTAGACATCACATATTCTTTGAACCAATGCGTTGCTCACACATTAATTCAAAGAGGGGAAAATGTAATACCCTAAAAATGGTCATCTAAACCATGGGCCTCTAATCTTGACAATGTCACTAAGGTCCTAACCAAAGGCAATTAAATAAATCTTGAGCACACAATTAATTTCTACAATCATCAATGTCACATGGCAAAATCAATCACCCAATATTAATTAAATATTTATTTAATTAATTAAATCATTCCAAGTAAATCATTTTAATTAATTATCTTATTTATTTTAATTAAATATCTTTTGCATATTTAATTAAATAAATCAATTTGCCATTAAATCATCAAAAAGAAGAATTAATTTGAAAAATAAATAAAAATTGCCATAAATCTTTAAAAAAGGAAACAAATCAAGAAACAGGAATTGGAAATTATGAGCACAAATCTTCAAAAAAGGAAATAAATCAAAAAAGGAATTAATTGACAAAAAAAAAAGAATTAAAAATTGAGAAAAGAAATCAATTGAAGATAATCTTGAAAAAAATAAATTAAAAATTGATAGATAATCTCAAAGAAAGCAATTAAAACAATTAAATATTAAAATTGAATGAAATAGAGAATAAATCATTTTTTTCTTGATTTTATCTTAATTTTAGTTCAATTTCCTTTAAAACTAAGAAAAGTATCCAATCACATCAATTCACTTGGATTGTGCTTCCTCTTGGAAAATATTGACCAGTCATCATCATTTGATCTTAGCCTTTGGTTTCTTTCTGAATTTTCTATAAATTCAGGCCTTCATCTCTCATCAAAAATCCTAGAGAATATATTGTTATTATGTTGTTTTGACTCTAGGTTTATTGATAATTTGCATTGAGATATTGCATATTAAATATTCATATATTTCTTAAATCATGTTAGATTAATCTTGCATCCATTTAGCTCACATTCATGCTCATATAGATTAAATCCTTCGTCTTGGTGTAGTCTAGTCACTGGTATTGCTTATACAAATCTAAGAGCAATCTTATACTCTCATCTACTAGAAGGTAATGGGTTGATTTGTTATGGTTTTATTATTCATGTTTATATATGTCTAACCATGCATGTAATGACTTAATTGAAGTGTTGTGTATTCCAGATATAGATACAGGCCACTTTTCACACACATAGATTGCTCAAGTATTAACATCTTTGTGAATGAATCAAATGAGTGAGAAGTGTATGAGTAACCTTGAGCTAACCTATGGGTGTGAAAGCTAGATACAAAGGCTACATACTCTGAAGGAAGCTTGTCCAACAAGTTGTAAACCAATTGAGCATCTTTTTTGTCAATTTCACAATCCTTTAACTTTTCTCTTACCTCAATTTCTTTTGTGACATAATCTTGGATTGTATGAAAATCCTTAGGATCCAAAGTTGTGAGTTCACTATCAAGCTTGTAGCCCCTAATCTCATCAACTTGACAATACAATTTCTCAAAAGTATCCCAAGCCTCTTTAATTATTCTACACTTCTCAATGTGAAAAATGAGGTCATCTAATACATACTTTCACAAAGTTCCAAGTGCCATAGCATTCTTAGTGAGCCATTCAATCTGAGCATTAGGATCAATCTTAGGATCAAGTAGTGTTGTTATAGTTCCATTTACATAATGAATGGGTCCTTTCTCAATTAGTTTACTCCAAGACTTAATCTTCCATGAATCATAATTATGAGGAGTTAAAAGTTGAAATTTAGGAGAACCCATAGCACCAAAATGAAAAAAACATAAGATAGAGAGAGGCATAATCACACAAGACACCCCCCAAATTACTCAATCAAGAAACCCCCCCAAAATCATGATTTGGAATTTAATACTTAAGGCATGTACAATGGGCCACTTGTAAAACAAAGCAAGGTGGAATTCTGATTTCAATATTACAACTGCCTCAAATAGGCTATAAGAGACTCCAACAAATATTGCAAGTGATCTAAACTGAGATCCAAGCAAAATGCAAGTACCAAATAGGCCAAAAACGACTAAATACTAAAAGTACAATTTCTACTCAAAATAATTGCAAACTAATGGAAGATTATGAAAGTAGATGAAAAAAATTATGCACTTTAAAAAAAATGGCACCTGAAAAAAAGTCCATATGAGCCCAAATGAAGCCTCCAAAGTTGTAAAAATCTGGATTTCACGATTTCAAAAAAACCTATATCTAAAAATAAAAAAACTCCTGCACCACTATACATATCACAAAATTCTACCCCAAAACAAAAAAAAATCCTCGAAAAAAGGAGTCTGGATGAGTGAGATGTCAGTATTTGAAAATTGCTTACAAAATTATAATTTCTAAAAAAAATTCATTGTAGCTTCAAACTTCAGATGCCTCTAGATTTGGCCTCTGAAGTCTGATTTGGATGAAACAAAAGGTAAAACTAACTTTCTTGAACCTCCTCAATCCAATGGTGACCTCAGATTTGACCCATCAAGCTTCAATAATAACTTGCAATAGAAAGCTCCAAAATGCAAACCCCAAATAACATCAAATTTCTCTCAATTAGCAAACCAATGGCACTCTAATGGCTCTGATACCATGTGATATTTTGCCAAAATCAAGAGCTCAATGAAAATTACAATAGAGATGCAAAATATTGATAGGAATAAACTATATTCTATCAAGAAGAAAATACTGATCAACTAGATCATCATCATTACATACAATGAATATGAGCTTATTTATATAGGTAAGGCTATATGGATATGTGAGCACACAAACATGACATGTATCTCAATAAGAAATAAGGATAGGTAGGAAATAGGTGTGGTAGGTAGGAGAAACAATATAATATTCCACATGAGGTGGATCACCCACCGAAGGTGGAATTATCACTCCACAATAAGTGGATATGATAGAGTAGTAACAAGATCAACACCATAAAAGGTGGAAATTCTCCTACACACACTATCCCAATGTGGCACAAGCACCCAAGTGTGTCATATCCAAACTACTATGAAATGCATTTCCTAAGTAAACTTAAGCAAGGTGTAATAATATCCAAGATGAATAATTAATTACACCAACACACTCAAATGGGATTTTCAACTTCAACAACTTAACCAAACATAACTCAGAGGTTTAACACACCTATGACACCCTGACACAACATTTCACATGCCCAAGTTGATTGGTTCACTTCCCAATACACAAAACTGCACTTAGGATGCTTATTCCTACTAGCCCTTCAAATCGGGTAATTCAACAATAACTCAAAACTTTCCTAAAACACTTGGAATTTTTTTTGCATATTCAGATACCCATTTGCAAGTTATTTAACATATGTCAAAATCAGACACATTTATTTGTAATCAAATAGTACAAATTTATAATCAAATGATACAAATTTATTACAAATGTATTTATAATCAAATGGTACAAATTTGGGCTCTCAAAATTTGCAATTAGCCCCATGGGCACTTTTATATATAAAATCTGGCATCTAATATAAATGATCAAGCTCAATAATTTTTATATATACAAAATTTTGCATCTAAATATGTAAATTACAACTCGTTGTTTTTTTATACAAAATTTAGCATCCAGATATGCACATTACAACTCATTGTTGTTTTTTTATACAAAATTTAGCATTTAAATATGCACATTACAACTCATTGATGTTTTTATATACAAAATTTGGCATCTACATATACATATTATAGCTCATATGCATATTACAACTCATATGCATGTAGAGCACATCTAAAAAAGATAAGTTACAATGTTTCACAAAAGATATATACAAAATTTGTCAAAATTATTCTACCATATTGTAGAATTATTCTTATAGATGACCCAAAATCAATCAAGTGAACCTTCTGGATCAGCTCTAACCCTTAGTGTCTCAAGTATTGCCTTGTGGTCAGATTCACAAACTTTCCACAAATCTTTGTTAAGAGGTCTACCATGATATTTAATCAATTGAATATTTGTTGCAGCAATAAGGTTTGAATAATGAAGAATATGTCTATGTGTCTCAAAGTCCTCAAACATCCAGGCATTAGAATTTTTGATAGGGTACCTGTGTTTTATACAAGGATAATTTAATACCGAAATCAATACAATGACTGATAAATAAATGAGTTTAAGAGGTCTCAATACAACTCGACACAACAACGGATCCTATTGGGTACTCAATACCCTCTCCATCAACCACTCTAGAAGTCAATTTCTTTTTTGCCTCAATACAATGACACAAAAAGTAATCTTTTCCTTCTTCATTGTTCTCATTGGAAATAACTACATATACATTACCTACATTTAATAGATGGATACTAATAAATTGAGCTTAAAATTGATTTTACCCAAGTAGAAAATTGCAACCCTTTACTTGGTGTAACTATGTTTGATACATGGTCAAAATCCACTGATACTTCAATCTGGTTCATTTGTAGTGCTCTAGGAAGTTGATATGTATCTAGGGTTTGCAAAGGTCTACAAGACCATGTTGGTATTTTGATGATGTTGTGATTGTCATTAATGGACACACACTTGCTTTGTGTACACTTTCTTGATGTATGAGTTATGCTCAATTGGTATTTGTTCCAACCGGTATTATGTATTATAGTCTTTAGACTATGGGTGTTTTGTAGAAGATGTTTACCGGTCACAAATTGACTGAAGACCTCAAGCGATATGAAGACCTCAAGTGGTTCGAGGATCTCAAGCGGTATGAAGGAACAAAGCAGTAGTTAACATTTTTCTATTCTTCATTTTTGACAACTGGTAATCAGTAAATTGTATGAACCAGTATTACTCTATGATGAGTTACCAACTGGTATTTCAATGATGACTTATCATCCATCGACACTTTGGTGGTGATTTTGTGTTGTGTTACCAAATGTGTCTAGATGGACTGAACCTAGGAACTTGTAATTTAATTCTATTGGACCGACATGAAATCAGACTCCTTTATAAGGACATCATGTCTAGGGTTTTAAAAGATAATGAGGGTTTGTATGTGCGATCATAGAAGAGAAGATTAGGTTTGTGTGAAGAGTAGGAGTGTGGAGATATTGAACACTGAAGTAATATTGAAATGCGTTAACGGTGAGCTATCAAGGATCTAACCAAGCATACTATTCTAGTATCTAGATCACTCACTTGTTGATTACTCACATCTTTGACAAGTCTGAAACCCTTAACCAGGTAGGCCTAGCAAGGCCTTTGTAAATCCTCTAATGAGATGGTTCACAAATGTGAATTTGAAATCCTCTCACAAGGTAGTCCTTAATAGGACTTGTCTCCTAACAGAGATCTAGATTCCTAGCAAGATTTGTTTTGGTGAAGAACATTGTATGACCTTAACCGGTTTGACCTTAACTGGTCTGGTTTCTATTCTGTAGATAGTTACTTGTGAGTTTCTTCTCACCTTGTTTATTCCCATTTGGGTTTCCACATCAAAAAATCTTGTGTTATGGTGATTGTGCTCCTATGGGTGAATTCTTTGTTTTCTATTCGGTTTACGTTTATCTTAACTAGTTTATTAGTGAAACTATTTATATACTGGTTATCTACTAAACTGTTTAGAAGTTTGAGTTCAGTGATTTTTGGTATACTAATTCACCCCCACCTCTTAGTATTCATCATACCATTGGTCAACCCACTCTTTTGATTCACATTCATCCCACACAAAATGCATACACGAAGATAAAAATCATGCAATCCGTCTAGTATAAATAACTAGTGATGTTGCATTTGAACTTCTAAATGAATGCATGTCACTTGATCCTATAAGTGTACAACAATCTAGATAGTTTTCAATGTTAGATTCACATATTAACCAAAAATATCTAGCAACCATAGAATTACCTGCATTACCTACTCCCATCATAGAGTTAAACCATTGCACCACCTTCATACTTCAATTCCTCTCTGTTAAGAACTCTTTTCACACATGATCCCACACCATCATTCTCTCCCTTTCCATGCCCTACCTCAATGCAATTTAAAAAATTTTGCACACTACTTGTCACATGCATCCTAGTCAACTAGTAGAACATCCTTGCATTCTTGAGTTGTGCGGTGCAATTGTCTAACCATATTAAGTGTTGGTTGTATCTTATATCTCTTTCCCTTAAACTATCATAGAAGATTGTAAAGCATCCTTGCACAAAATTTGAGGAATGAGTATGATCATCACTAATATAGAAGTGATATTCTCTTATAACCTTTCTATCCTCCTTGGTGCTATCATGTGCATGCATGAAAGCCATGTGTACAAAAATTGTAACTTGTGTAGAGTGGTAATACATAGATTGTACTTCATTTTATGGCTTTAGTGTATAATTCTTAGATAAATCAATGATAGAGACAATAGTACCAAGGGAGAAAGTGTCCTTACACAACTTGAATTGCTCATCTAACCACCTAGGTCTATGTGTGTGACCTATGTACTCATACACTAGTTTCTTTTGAAACTTCTTCATAAAATCAGCTATGCATATATCCCTTCTCACTAACTCACACCTCTTTAATTCTTTTCCATATTTAACACCATATGTGACTGACTTGTATTTTCCAATAGAAACTAGTTCCTTACCAATTTCATGTGTGCTATCCAGATGTAGGCATCTATGCAACTATTACAAACTGCCACATGTAGGACAAAAACCTCTCAAACACATCATCTTATAGTAAATGCACCCATCATCTCATCTACATAGTACAATTGAAATAAATTCTCTTGGTGACTTAGGAGGTTCTTATAGACCACATTCCTGCAAAACATCATTAATGTGTAAAGTACAACATATATAGTGATAAATATCATAATGCATGGAAAATTCAACATGGACCCTACAACAACATGTAGTATGTGCATGATTAATCTTAACATAAAATGGTTTTGTCATCTCAAAAAATCTTTGACTAATTTTAATCTGAGGAAAGCTTTGAAGAAACCTTTCATAAAATTGTGATTGAGTTGTATGTAAATAGTGTTTTGGATGTGGCTCACAGTTACTAATTCCAATTTTCCTTCTAAAAACATCTCTTTGGTTGGGTGAAACCCCTATGTTGTCATGCCAATATTTCTCAATTAATGTTCTTAGTGCATCAACAACAACCTTGTCCTTGCATGGGAGTCTACCTAAGAATGCCCAAAGAGAATTATTGTTAGGATCCTTAATTTTCTACTTATAAGACTTATCCTTAATGTGGTTCTACTTATCCTTAATGACTTGCTTGTTTTTCTTATTAAATGAGATTTTTTCATTTCCTTTCCCATTATGGTTGATGTGAGGACACAATGAGT
Source organism: Cryptomeria japonica (assembly GCF_030272615.1). Taxonomy (NCBI): domain Eukaryota; kingdom Viridiplantae; phylum Streptophyta; class Pinopsida; order Cupressales; family Cupressaceae; genus Cryptomeria; species Cryptomeria japonica. The sequence continues at coordinate 866,590,780 of NC_081414.1, forward strand.
AACATTAACATCTTTAGTGTGTGATTTCAAACCAATGGCTTGGTATGCATCAAAACTATTTCTCACAATGGTTCTTTCACTATTATTTTCAAATTTTATTAACCCCAAAATTTTCATTCTCTCTCTAAATTTCAGATTTTTAATCGTTTCAACAGCTAATTGGCATCTTCCACTTCGATTTAAGTTTTCAAAATAGTTCTTCTAAATTCTTCTAACCATTCTTCTACAAGTTCTTTCAAAAAAATTATCATGCATTGGCTTCACAATATTTTCATCAATATCTATTAGAAACTTTGGTTTTCTATGAATTATTCTAAACATCAAATTCAAATGGTATATCTTCTTCAATTTCATTAACATGTACATTCACCGAATCATTTTAAAATGGTGTATGTTCATCGCATTCATTAGGTGCATTCATCATATGCATTTGAATTGGTGTGTGTTGATCATTTTGATTTGGTGCATTCATCATATCAATTTCAATTGTTGAATGTTCATCACTTTCATTAGGTGCATTGGATTATGTACCTTCATGTAATCTCCTCATACGCTCCCTTTGTCTTTCCTTTGTTGCCTCTCTTTGTTCATTTGTTCCTCTCTTGTTCTTTCCCATTGTCCTACACATAAAATCATGATGACAATCCATAATCAAATAGCAAAAAAATAACAAATTCTCATCATTTTGTTATAATCTAAAGTAACAATAATAAAATAACTTTTAAAAAACCAAAATACAAGACAAATCAATCATGACCAAAGAAAAAAAACAACAAATGATCATCATTTTGTTATAATCTAAAGTAACAATGATAAAATAAGTTAAAAAACAATCCAATATATGAGACAAACAAATCATTTCAAAGAAAAAGTGACAAAAAATATGAAAACCTGACTGTTAATGACCCAGAAAATCATGTGCAAAAGTAGTGTGGCCTTCAAACAACTTACAATGCTGGTTTTTAGGTCGTTGGGACTAAAATATATTAATATTGGGTTATGGAAACCTTTAATGTGAACATACACAATTTACTCATAACCTGTACGGGTTATGTAGAGCTAGAAGTTTTGGCCTTAGTTCTACATAACCCGTATAGGTTATGTAGAACTAGGAATCAAATAGGAAGTGGGGAGAGAGATAGAGGGAGAGAGAGAGAGAGAGAGAAGGGAGAGAGAGAGAGAGAGAGTAGGATAAGGAGAGGGGGATGGATAAAGAGGGAGAGAGAGGGAGATTAGGAAAGGGAGAGGGAAAGGGAGAGAGAGGGATATTTGGAAAAGGAGAGGGGGAGAGGGAGAGGGAGAGAGGGAGAGAGAGGGAGATTTGGAAAATGAGAGGGAGAGAGAGAGAGAGAGAGAGAGAGAGAGAGAGATTGGGAAATGGAGAGGGGAAGAGAGAGAGAAAGAGATAGATTGGGAAATGGAGAGGGGAAGAGAGAGAGTGAGAGAGAGAGAGAGTAGGGGGAGAGGAGGTAAGAGAGAGAATAGGAGATAGGAAGAGAGGAATAGAATAGGATAAGGAGAGGGGGATGGAGAGAGAGTTAGAGACAGAGAGAGAAGGGGAGGGAGATTGGGAAATGGAGAGGGGGAGATGGAGAGAGAGAGAGAGAGGGAATAGGATAAGGAGAGGGGGATGGATGGATAGGGAGGGAGAGGGAGATTGGGAAAAGGAGAGGGGGAGAGGGAGAGGGAGAGAGAGGGAGATTGGGAAAAGGAGGGGGAGAGGGAGAGAGAGGGAGATTGGGAAAAGGAGAGAGAGAGAGAGAGAGAGAGAGAGAGGGGGGGGGGAGAGTAGGGGAGAGGGGGTAAGAGAGAGAATAGGCAATAGGAAGAGAGGGAGAGGATAGGATAAGGAGAGAGAGAGAGAGAGAGAGAGTAGGGAGGAGAGGGGGTAAGAGAGAGAATCGGAGATAGGAAGAGAGGAATAGAATAGGATAAGGAGAGGGGGATGGAGAGAGTTAGAGACAGAGAGAGAATGGGATAAGGAGAGGGGGAGGGAGGGAGATTGGGAAAAGGAGAGGAGAGAGAGAGAGAGAATAGGAGATAGGAAGAGAGGGAGAGAATAGGATAAGGAGAGGGGGACGGAGAGAGGGGGATAGATAGAGGATAAATTGGGAGAGAGGAAGAGGGAGAGGGAGGGCGGAGATGAAGAGAATAGGATAAAGAGAGGGAGAGGGAGAGAGAGAGAGAGAGAGAGAGAGAGAGAGAGAGAGAGAGAGAGAGGGAGATTGGGAAAAAGGAGAGTGGGAAAGGGAGATTAGAGAGAGACAAAGAGACAGAGACAGAGACAGAGACAGAGACAGAGACAGAGAGAGAGAGAGAATAGGAGATAGGGAGAGACGGAGAGAATAGGATAAGGAGAGGGGGAGGGAGAGAGATGGGGAGAGGGAGAGGATATTGGGAGAGAGGGAGAGGGAAGGCAGAGATGGGGAGAATATGATAAAGAGAGGGAGAGGGAGAGAGAGAGAATAAGAGGGAGGGGGAGAGAGAGAGATAATAGGATAAGGAGGGGGAGGGAAGGATAGGGGGAGAGGGAGAGAGAGGGAGATTTGGAAAAGGAGAGAGAGAGAGAATAGGGTCAAGAGAGGGGGATGGGGAGGGAGAGGGAGAGGGAGGGGGAGAGAAAGAGAGAGAAGGGGAGAGGGTGAGAATAGGATAGGATAATGAGAGAAATAGAGAGAGAGAGAGAGAGAGAGAGAGAGAGAGAGAGAGAGAGAGAGAGAGAGAATAGGATAGGATAATGAGAGAAATAGAGAGAGAGAGAGAGAGAATGGGATAGGGAGAGAGAGTAGGAGGAGGAGAGGGTGAGAGACACTAGGTAGAGAGAGAACGAGAAGGAGAAAAGGGTGAGAGAATCTACAAAGAGAGAAGTGTGAAGGGGAGAGAGATGAAATTGAACTCAAGGAGGATAATTAGGGCTTAGAATAGATAGAGATGGTGATGGGGGAAGGAAGATGAGAGAGAGAGGAAAATAAGAGATACATGCATGTATAAAAACATATATACATATATCTATATAAATATATGTATATATAACTATAGATATTCATATATACATACATAAACACATATTATATATGTATGTCTATACATATGTGTAGTAAATACTAATTTTACAAGCATACATTATTATGTTTCCATAACCCATATGGGTTTTGTGTAACACAAAATAATGGTTTTAGTTCTACATAACCCGTATGGGTTATGTAGAACTGTGATAGTACTTTTTTTTTTCAAAACCCTTGTGGATTTTGGCTTGGTAAGAGGGTCAGAAAATGACCCTAAGGCTTGCAAGCCCATTTTTCCCCCATTTTTGTCCCTTTACACATTTTTTCATTGTCCAACATGATTTCTCAACTTCATCGTCATCAGGTTTACAAATGATCAAGTGGGTATCTCTAAAATTACCACCATAATCTCACACATCTTCTCAATTTTCTAACCATGTAAATTTTTCTAATTTTGTACAACATTAGCATGGTAAACTTTAATTTTCTTTATTAGTGCCTTGACAGTCCTCACAGACATATGTCTACCATTTTTTTAATCAATTTTGATATACTTGACCAAATTCAAAATAAATTACATAGTATTGTTCTACACTAGATTATATACACTTATAATAAAAAAGGTTCACATTTTTTATTATTTTGATGCAAATTATGCCCAACACATGAACATGCACCAAATTTTTAGGATGCGGTCACTTAAAAAAATCATAAAAAAAAATTACTCAATGGAAAATTACAGAAAAATACAAAACTTCTAAATCTCACTCATACCTATCATACTACCAAAGGGTTTTGCAAAATACTAAATCTAACTATATATTTTGTGCAGCACACGAAAACAACTATGTTATGTTTTTCTGAAAAACATCAAGATTAGTTTTTCATGCGTGAAAGGTTTGAACCCCTTAATATTATCCAATTTTCAAAACAATTAGTAGTTTAGAAACTAGATTTAGAAAACTACAATTCTTATTATTTTCTCAACTCCTAGTTTTGAGTGCATGACCTTCAAATATCTCTTTGAAGTTCAAGTTTACGTATTTTCAGAAAAAAAGTGGCCACTTATACACCCCTTTTTGTTCACCATCTTGGTGCACTTGCTTGTTAGTCTATTTGGGATTTTTTATACCTACAAATGGATTGAAGATCGATCCTAAGAAGGTAAGAGAAATTATTGAATGGCCTACATCATAAAGCATTGGAGAGGTAAGATCATTTCATGGATTGGCTAGTTTCTACCGAAAGCTTATCAAGAATTTTAGTTTAGTTTGTAGCCCTATGATAGAAACAATGAGAGGAGATAGAAAGGATTTCAAGTGGAAAACCAAAGAAAATAAGAGTTTTGAATTGTTAAAGTAGAAGGTGACTGAGTAGCCTGTGTTGGCTTTACCATATTTTAGCAAAGTCTTTCAAGTAGACTGTGATGCAAGTGGAAATGCAATTGGAGCTATGTTGAGTCAAGAAGGAAGACTGGTAGCCTATTTTAGTGATAAGTTGAATGATGCAAGGAGGATATATTCAGTGTATAATTAGGCATTCTATGCCATCATTCAAGCATTGAAGAAGTGGAGATGTTATTTGTGGCCTATGGAGTTTGTGTTGTATATAGTGTTAGCAACAAGAAGGAAGGAAAAATGAGAGGGCGGTGAATTGGTTTTCACTAGATTAAACCAATTAAACACAATCTCAAATCTGATCAACTACAACAAAAATAAAGATAACAACAATGACAAAAACACACATATTGACTTGGAAAACCTAGTTAAGGGAGAAACCATGGTGGGGTCCTACCCACAATAAGATGATACTTTATAGTAGTATGTGTAAATATTAAAATGAGGAATGCACATGTAATTAGAGACACTTCCTAGAGCTCACTATTTAAATTACAATTTTTCAGAGGCTCCAAATCTCAAGGAAGGTTCACTACCTTACAATAATAATCAGACTACAATCTGGAATACATGAACTTAAAAGATAGCGTCTGCTAATACCTAATGATAATTCTAGGTAAGCTCATTTTCCTAACCTTCACCAATCTCTACTCTATACAACACATTGAAGGATGATTTTTTTTGTTCACACATACACCACTCTTTGATAATGTAGACACAACATCAACACCCAAATTACATGAATATGTTGTTGCACATTTCCACTACTAGGATATGTTGTTGTCATTGATGTCACCATATTCCTGTGCTCGTGATTACAGATTGGTTCATTGTGATCTTGGTTTGGTGTATAGAGTATTTCTAGTATCACTATATTCTTCTATATTGGTTTTGGTGGTCCTGGAAGCTTAATTGACCATATCATATGATCTGGTTTTGCAGTTTGTTTTTCTGATCAGTGCTTTGTAAAGTTTAGTATTTCCTCTGGTATATTTTGGTGTGATAAGATCTTGATCTAAGATTTTGGGATATTGTTTGGGATGCTCTTGTGTATCCTTATTGTAGATGGTTTGTGATTTGGTTCTCTTCAAGTTATCTTTCTTCATTAGAATTATTGCTATTTGAGTGTTCCTGAGTTTTAGATGTTGATCGATGAAGATGTGATAAGTGGTGTTGGTGTAGCTATTACCAATGGTTCTAACATGCTCGCTAGTGTTTTCTAATTGTTTCATATTTTTTTTCATGATCCACATTGATTATTTTGTGAGTTTTTGTTGATCTTGCTAAACCGGTGATGTTCTTTGTGTTATGCAGTTTTCTTAGACGTGTAGCATGTTGCAGTTGATCTTGGCATGATTTCCAGTGGTGTTGCATGTTTGGAGATTTGATTAGGTCCATGTTATGTCATGAATATCATTATATTAGTCTATTGATTGATCTTTGTATTGTGTAATGTAATCTTATAATTGTGAATTGAGGGTTTAACCGACCTTGTTGTCAAGGTTGATGAATTGTATAAATAGTTGATATTATCACATAATTTGGGAATCAGGGTTGTGTCTACATTATCGAAGGGTGGTCTATGTGTGAACAAGGATTCATCTTTCTGTGATGTGATTGAGCAAAGATTGGTGTTGCAGAGAAGACAATTGTTCTTAATTGGGACTTTCATTAGGCATTTGTAGATGCTATTACTACAGTTCATTCCTTCTGGATTGTAGTTTGAATCTTATTGTAAGTTAGTGAGACTTCCCTAAGGGTTGCAGCCTTCCAGGTCATTATCTTTTGAGTAGTGAGCTCTAGGCAATGTTTCTGGATGCATGTGAATTCCCCATTATAATATTTTCACATACTACTATAGAGTATCATCTTATTATGGGTAGGTTCCCACCATGGTTTTTCCCTTAACTCGGTTTTCCATTTCAAAATCTTGGCATTGTGTGTTGTGATATAAATTTGTTTATCTTTGTTATTGTTGCAGTTTATCAGATCAATATTTATGGTTAAGTTTGTAGATCCGACAAAAAATGATTCACCCCCCCCTCTCAGTTTTCCTCCTTTGTCACTGCTAACATAAGTCACCTATTTATGCAAATCATCAACTTTAACTATAAGGTCAGCCAAACCCTTAACACCTAATTAAAAATTTGCATTACATGATACATAAATCAACCACTACACCAATACAATGACATAGATATCATAACATGAAACTAAATCACATCTCCAAAAATTTATCACCACCATAAATCTTACCAAGACCAACCATAATACGTTACACCACCAAAATACCACATAAGATGAAGAATGTCATCAGAATAAAAAGATCGTCAAGAAATTGTACAATAATCAATGCAAACAACCAAGACAAATAGGAATGATTATGAAACACCAACAAGCACATTAGAACCATCCACAATAGCTATACCAACACTACTTATTCAAATCTTCATGGGTCAACATGCTAACACTCAAGAACATTTAACAGTAGAAACTCAGATAAGAAAGATAGCTTCTAGAGAACCAAATCACAAAAAATTTGAAATGAAGATACACACAAGCATCCCAAACACTCTCCCAAATTTCAAACACAATATATAATCATACTAGAGCACAACAGATCAAACACCTGAATACTGCAACACTGAACCCTAAAAATCGGTCTCCATATTGGAATCCATACCTTGACCAAATCATCACATTGCATCATGGAATTAGTAAAGAATGAAGTAGAGATAGTATAGATACTTCATACTGAACCACAAATTCAAATCAATTCTTAGGAATCACCAAATCACCAAAAAACTCTCTACAACACAAAACACCATAATATGTTCAGATCAATGACAACAACATATCCTAGTAGCAATAATATCCAACAATTTTCCCCTTTGGAATTGATGGCAACATATCAATGTGAAAAACAATTAATGTAAAGGAATAAATTAACACCATAAAAATCCAATAGACTCATCTTAAGATCATGCACAAAAAGCTCCAAAGATAAGGTGGTTTTTCACATGCATCTCTCCCCATTTAATAGAAATGCCAAAGATATAAACTGATTAAGCTTCTTGCCTACAAGAAACGTGATCTCTCCCTAGGATAAATTCATTTCTTTGAACAAATCACTGACTACTCCAGCTGAGTAGTAGTACCAGCTCATCAACACAGATAAATAAATAAGACTCCGAAGTCCATCGGATTGATGCATCTTAATGCACCTAATTCTCATCAGGAGGTGTAGAGGCCCCTAACTTGTCTCTTAAATAAACAATTGTATCTACAAGCAAAGGATTAGTGAAAATATCTACTATCTGACCTTTTATATATACATACTCTAGTTTTACTTCTTCATCAAGTTAACTTTCTCCCTTAGGAAATGATAATTAATTAATATATGCTTTGTTTTAGAGTGCAGTACTGGATTATTGGAAATATTAATGGAACTTGAATTATCACAATAAATAATAGTAGGCTCATCATACACAACTCTAATGTCTTTCAACATCTATTTCATCCAAACTATCTAAGTACAGTTACTAGCAACAACAATGTATTCAACTTTACTAGTAGATAGAGATATAGCATCTTGTTTCTTGTTTTCCCATAAAACCAGCTTCTTCCCTAGAAAGAAAGCTCAACTAGTAGTGCTCTTCTGGTCATCTACATCACCTACCCAATTAACATCAGTATAGGAACATAGCATGAAATCATCATTCTTTATATACCACAAACCATAATCAATAGTTCCCTTAAAATATTTGAAAATCCTTGTAATAGCAGTAACATGAGTCCCTTTAGGATCAGCTTGAAATCTGGCGCAAAGAGAAACAACATGCATGATATCTGGTCTAGTCTGAGTGAGGTAAAATAGTCCACCAACCATAGATTTGAGGATGAGGAAGATGATGAGGATGAGGATGATGAGGAGGAGAGAGGGGATGATGAGGAGGAGGATGAGAGGGATGATGAGGATGATGAGGAGGAAGAGGAGGAGGATGAGAGGGAGGAGCCAGATCTAGCCAATCATGAGTTATTGTAGAATATACCCATAGGATAGGAGACAACGAGCATAGAGGAGATGCAGACATGTAGGGCCACCATAGTGAGTTAGCATGATTACATTGCCACATTAGAGAGATAGAATGCTATCTTGAGGACAGAGTAGGATCAGTTTAGAGCAGAGATAGCTAGACTAATAGCAGCTCAAGATATAGCAATAGCCCAGACACAACAAGTAGAGCAGAGAGTGATTGAGTATATTGGGTTGATTAGGGATGCCAGTGCACATGAGATGGCACAGATGTTGGTAGAGACCGGAGATGAGATACACCAGTTGAGGACACTATATGAGAGTGCAGTTCCACCAGAGCAGAGAGCAGCATCATATCAATCATGGTCAAGGATAGATAGTAGGCCACATACTCGGAGGTTAGTGAGTAGCATGGGGGTGAGTGGACCTAGGAGACCACCATAGCCAAGACCTGGGATAGGAGGGACATCATCTTTGAGACATGGCAGGGATGAGGAGGACAGAGGGAGCACCCAGTGACAGAGGCACATACTCCTTGTGATTGAGACATATATAGTTTGACATTATATACTCAACCTATAGGCCATAATTAGGACAGACAATCCAATTTTGTACTCTGATATTGTTTTGATATATGATATGATATGCAGCTATATGATGGAATGCAATGTGTTATGGCTTATGTGTACTTTCCATGTATGGATGGCTTATGCACTGTTTATGTACCATTGTGGAACATGTATGAATATATTTTTATGTTTTTTTTATGCATTTATAATATGAAATGGATAAAAAGCTTGATATGGGCTTGATACAATACAAACGCACTAACCAATGGATGCAGGATGCACCTTATGTTTTTTTGTTTTTTTTTGGAGATTGGAGAACTAGACCAAACTGACTATCCAAACTGACAGAAGAAATGTTAGTAAGAAGAAATTAGACAAAGGATAGTTAGAGATGAAGAAAAATGTTCTTTCACCACTACACAGAAGTAGGTGAGAACCTTTATTTAATGTAGCAAAGAGGATGCAGAGCATCATGGCATTGAAGGCCAGAGCTGAAATGCAACCCCTTTTGCAAAAGACAGACACATCACACACTAGGAATGAGTAAAGCATCCTAGGGTGGATACATCAAGGGTCGAGGTATGTGTGGCATTCACAAAGCGAACGTACTTATCATAGACACCCAATGATATAGTTACCCCAATTTGTGACAAACATTCCACAAACAACAAACACAAAAAAAAAGGAAAGGGACCATGAACCATCCCGATCACTCTAAATCACTCAGTGACATCATCAAGAAACATAGGAACATGATCAAATCCAAAGATCAGGAAATTGGGAAATCATCAAAGCAAATAGATATTAGCTAACCACAAAGCTAAATTGCAATGAAATAAAATCCTATTACAATCAATGAAGAATTGAAAACAAGACATTCAAAATAAATGAAAATCCATCACCAATGTCTCTTCCAATTGACCTCCATTGTCCTTATTTCTCCTTCAAATTATTTTGTTTGTGGATCTCACCTACAAGTGCAAAATGCAAGTATGAAAGCAAGCAAGATTGACAAGATGAAAATTGTAGCATAAGGATACTAGAAGCATGGTTTTCTCTCCTTTGATTGAAGAAACTCATCCAATTTATAGACAAATTGGAGAGAGGACAAGATTAGCATGAAATTGATCCGAATGGAAATTCAAATCATGAATGGCAAAATTATGACAAATTATGACAAGATTGACATGCAATATTGATTGACAAAAATTATGACAAATTATGACAAGATTAAAATGCCATTCCCATGACAAAAGGGAAGAGAGAAAATAACCTCCATGATTGCAACAAATGGAAGCATAAACATAGGATAAAATTAGGAGAAAAATAGGAGAAATAGAAATTAGGAATTAGGAGAAATTAGTAAATTGGAAAATTGAGGAAAAAGATGAAATAGAAATTAGGTGAATTAATTAATAGGTTTTCATCCATTAATTAATTCATGAAAAGACCTAGGACTAAATAAATAGATTTATTTAACCCACCAAGAAGAAGAAAATGATCAAATGAACAAATCATAAAACCCTAGAAATAAGAGGACAAGGAATTAGGTCAATACAAAAAGAAATTAATGTAGGTTCGATCATGATTTTGATTGAGAAAGGACTAGTGTTGATAAATGATTAAAATTGGTTGACAAAAATCAATGAAAAATTGACCAAAATTGATAAGGAGATCAAATTGAAAAGCACCAATTGACATGATTAAAGAGGACAAGGATTGATGATGAATCAATCACAAAATGATAAAATTGGCAACGACAAGGATCGAAAAGGATCGATGACGAATCGATCATAAAATGACAATATTTGACAAGGACAAGGATCGATGATGAATCGATCGCAAAATGATGAAATTGACAAGGACAAGGATCGATGAAAAATCGATCGCAAAATGATGATATTTGACAAGGACAAGGATTAATGATGAATCGATCACAAAATGATGAGATTGACAAGAGGACAAATCCCTAATTCTATCATCGATTAGGATTGACAATGTTCAAAATAATGATAAATGAGCATGCACCATGATGTGACAAGATAAGATCAACCAAAACCATGACTAAAGATTCTTATTGACAAGACCTAATTCGAAAGTGACAAAAATGAGTAATGCAGAAGAAGGACTCAATGCTCACAAATGATAAAGACCAAATGCACAACATAGAAGAAATGTTAATGCAACACAAGAACCCTAAAATAAGGCAATGCACAAATGTTAAAGTATGACTCCACAAGCATTGACCATTTTTAGATGTCTATATTTTGCCTCTCTTTAAGACAATGTGATTTTAAGCATTGTTTCAAAGAACAATAATGAAAATGCCCTATACAGTAACAATGACATATGCATGCCCCCTCGAGGAATTGGCTGGAAAAATCTAGAAAAGAGGCCAAGTGATCGATAAGAATGATAGAAGATGATAGGTTCGAATGGACTGCCAAGACTGACGAAAGAAATGTTAGTAAGAAGAAATTAGATAGAGGATAGTTAGAGATGAAGGAAAACTTGCTTTCACAAAAGCACATAAGTAGGTGAGAACCTTTATTTAATGTAGCAAAGCAGATGCAGAGCATCATGGCATTGAAGGCCAGAGCTGGAACACAACCCTTTTTGCAAAAGATAAACACATCGCACACAAGGAATGAGTGAATCATCCTAGGGTGCATACATCAAGGGTCGAGGTATGTGTGGTGTTCACAAAGAGAACGTACTTATCACAGACACCAAATGATATAGTTGCCCCAGTTTGTGACAAACATTCCACGAACAACAAACACAACAAAAAATGAAAGGGACCATGAACCATCCCGGTCACTCTAAATCACTCAATGACATCCTTGAGCAACATAGGAACATGATCAAAGCCAAAGATAAATTAGTAAAAAGATAAGACACACAAATTTGACCAAGTCAAACAAATAGTCTGATCGCCATTATCAAAGGTGGAAAACAAGAATGATCATGCTGTCTAGTTTCAGGGAATGCGGTACCCCGTCTAAGACAAGACACAATCTGGTTTCGAGTATACCACACCCTGTATAAGACCCATGATAATAGTGACAAGGACAAATGATATTGATGTTGATTGATTCATATGACAATTTTGATCGGTTTGAATGTTTGGTTTGATTGAAAAGTTCATCTGTTAATGTGTGATTTCATGAGAGCACAATGTTTGATTGATTGTCATTGGATGTATGCTCAGCGATCTGTCTATGCACAAAGGGGGTCATTTATTGACAAAATGCAAAATGCCAAAGGAATTGTTTTTGGATTTTGATGTTTTGAAATTTTTTAATTTTTTTTTGTTCGTTTTTCAAGACTTTATTTGACTTTTTAGGGATTTTTTTTTCAAGACATTATTTGATTTTTTTAGATTTTTTCAGGACATTATATGACTTTTTTTTGGATTATTTCAAGACATTATTTGATTTTTTTGGATTATTTCAGGACATTATTTGATTTTAAAACTCCAGTAATTTGATCATGACAAGGGGCACGCACCCAATGAAAATTTGAAAGATATATATAGTGACTAGGACCGAAACATATGCACAAGGACTGGAAACCTGAGTATGCAAGACAATGATGTTGACCAATCACAGGCCTGGAACAGAACAATGGGTTAGGGCAAGGATAAGCATGATAAACCTGCGAGGGGAAAGTATAGCTAGGGGTCATGATAGATGACGGAACAATAATCTTTTACACATGGTGCCTATTTGCCAGGTTTTCACTAGAGGGCAAATTATTTTTCTTTACTTTTGTTCTTTTCAATTTTTCACTTTCTATTCGATTTTTTTCTTTCACTTTTTGATTTTTTAATTTTTTTTTGAGCTTTTTGAGTTTTTTTGTATTTTTTTGAGCTTTTTGATTTTTTTGTATTTTTTTAGGATCATATTAAAGAACTATTGACAAAAGAACTATGCCCAGTACTTGCGAATGTGTATGCTATTTATAGGATTTGACAAAGGTTCACCATCTAGGTTTGCAAGCTGATATGCCCCCGAGCCATAGGCTATAGTAACTATGAAAGGTCCAACCCAATTAGGCTCAAATTTTCCTTTGATGATGTCATTAGATTGTGTATTCTTCAGGTTCACCTTTAGGACCAAATCTCCCACTTCGAAGTGTCACCCTTCGACCTTCTTATTATAAGAGCAACGAAGACAGTTTTGATATGCTTGCAAATGTTTCAGGGTTGTCTGATATTTCTCATCTAACATCTCAAGCTGATGCAACCGAGAGAATTTGTGCATCTCATCATCAATCAAATGGTGTAGGGAAACACACAAAGAGGGAATTTCCACTTCCAAGGGTAAAATGGCTTCTACACCATACACCAAGGAATAAGGTGTTGCACCAGTAGGTGTGCGGATGGAAGTGCGATAAGCCCATAGTGCTGGATTCAACTATACATGCCAATCTCGACTAGCATCATTGACAACCTTTTTCAAGATCTTCATGATGGTTTTATTTGATGCTTCAGCTTGACCATTACTTTGTGGATAATAAGGACTGGAGAAATGGTGTTGGATGCAAAAATTTTTAGAGTTCCTTGAAATCTTTATTTTTGAATGGACGGCCATTATCTGTGACAACTACAAGGGGAACCCCATATCTACATATGATATAATTTAGTAGAAACTTTGAAATTTGAATACTAGTGATATAGGTCATGAGAATAGATGCGATCCATTTTGTAAAGTATTATGTGGTCGTGATGATGAATGGCTTCTACACCATACACCAAGGAATAAGGTGTTGCACCAGTAGGTGTGCAGATGGAAGTGCGATAAGCCATAGTGCTGGATTCAACTATACATGCCAATCTCGACCAGCATCATTGACAACCTTTTTCAAGATCTTCATGATGGTTTTATTTGATGCTTCGGCTTGACTATTACTTTGTGGATAATAAGGACTGGAGAAATGGTGTTGGATGCAAAATTTTTTAGAGTTCCTTGAAATCTTTATTTTTGAATGGACGGCCATTATCTGTGACAACTGCAAGGGGAACCCCATATCTACATATGATATAATTCAGTAGAAACTTTGAAATTTGAATACTAGTGATATAGGTCATGGGAATAGCCTCGATCCATTTTGTAAAGTATTATGTGGCCGTGATGATGAATTTGTGTTTGTTTGCAGATGTCAAGTGAATCTTGCCAATAAGATCCAATCCCCATTGAGAAAAGGGCCACAGAGATATGACAGGGTGAAGTTCTTGAGCTGGCGCATGAATGTAATTTTTGTGTATTTGACATTTGTAGCATTTCTTGACAAAATCATGAGCATCCTTTTCCATAGTGGGCCTATAATACCCAGCATGAATCAACTTTTTAACTAGACTCAGACCATTGAAATGGCCCCCACATATACCATCATGAACCTCATGTAAAGCCGTTTGTGCCTCATCAGAATCCAAACACCTAAGGAGGGTGTGGTCAAAGGAACAACGGTAAAGGGTGTCTACGATGATGATATATTTGGAAATTTGGTGTATGAAGGCTTGACATTGGTTAGAGGAAAGGTTAGGTGGTAAGGTTTGGGATTTCAAATATTGATAGATGTCATTGTACCACAGGGAATTAGGACCAACACGAACACACATCACATTTGCTGTCAGAATTTCAAAAAAAGGGACAAGCAACTATTCGACCAAAAATTCACATCTGTCCATATTGTGGAGCATATTTAACATGGAAGCAATAGTTGCCATCACATCTGCTAACTTGTTTTGAATTCTTGGAACTTGACTAAAATGGATAGCCGTAAATTTTGTCTTGAAGAAATCCACCATATGCCTATAGGGAATAAGCTTTTCATCTTTTGTTTCATAGTCATTATTCACTTGACAGATGAGTAACTAGGAATCTCCATAGACTTGCAAATGTGTGATGTTCTAGTGGATTGCTACTCGGAGTCCTATGACCAGAGCTTCATATTCTGCAATATTATTGGTGCAATGGAAAGTTATTTTGTAGGATTTGGGAATAGCATCACCTTGAGGGGTGACAAACAATATACCTGCTCCGAACCCAAATTTGGTATGGGATCCATCAAAATATAATTTCCATTCATTAGAAGATGTGACAAAAAAGACTGATTCATCTGGAAAATCCGTCAACATTGGATGATCATCATGAATAGGTGCCTCTGCAAGTTGATCCTGTGAGGCCTCACCTCGACTCAGTCTGACATTCAGTGGATTTTATATTTTAGACTATTATGGATACTTTATTTTGATGCATTTTGAGACTTAGAACTTATATGATTTCAGGATTTGGATAACATTGCTATGATTCGATGATTTACTTACATGCTTTATGAGATAGAACACTACATGATTATTAGATAGAATGATATTGCAATGATAGATGTCGTTATTGAATTTGTAGGACTTTATTCTGAATATAGAGCTATGATGTATGTTTAGTTTATGTGAATTGGGATGAAATTGCTTATGTGAAATTGCTTGGTAAAAGTTGTATTTGATCTGTGCAGATGAAAATTGTATGCAAGTAATGATGTGCATTGTTATATTATAGAATTATATTATAATTGGATATGTGGAAGTACTAATGTGTATATTGAGATGCGCAGGAAAATTTACCATGTGACCATGGAAAATTACGGAGAATCAAACCTAGACTTATGTATGTTTGTAAGCCAGGGTTTGTCTATTTGGAGAGACAACACCCCATTTGTGTTGTATTTTATTCGTATCGGTATATGCTGCATGAGTGTTAAGTGTTAATTAAATTTAATGTGTAAAAACCTCAAGAGACAATTTCATGTTTTATTTTTGTAAAAGTGTTTTATTTGTGTCACTTGACACGTGTGTATTTAATTTAAATGTTTTATTTTATCTCTTGGTGGGAAAGTGTTTAATTATAGTTTTCTTAAATAAATTAATGTGTTGTCAAAAATACTTTGGGAATATAATATTTGGAGTGGTCAACTTATGTTTGACCCGAAAATAAACTTCAGAGGGGTTTAAAATGGGTTAAATGAACACCTAGGGGTAGTTTAATAGGGTTTCCTAAAGTCCATAAGGTATACCTAGGGGTTAGGGGTAATTTTAGGCAAGTTTCTACTTTATAATGATCTTTTTAACGCTTTAAAAATTGGTTTTTTTGAGTTGAGCGAAAATTGAAGATTAGAAGTTAAATCAAATCAAGATTTTTCCTTTTGGAATGAGAGTCTTTTTGCATTTTTGCTTTCTTTCTTCTTTTTTGTTTTTTTAGAATCCTGTGAGAACTCAGAGAGTGAGCTTCTTAAGGAAGATTTTTGGGAATAGCAGGGTAATCACCCACTCTCCATTTTTGGAGACGGAAGAAAATTTGGAAAGAAAATAATGTTATGGAATAGAGAAATTGAATAAGGGTAGAAGGAAAAAGATTTGTGGATTGGGCAGCTCTTCATCAAATATCATAATAACCTTTGGGCAGATTAAGGTTGGTTTCAATTATTATTTTAATGTCTTCTTCTTATTATGTCTGGAAGTTGTTGGTATAAGAAATCTGTGATCTTGAAAGTTTGTGTTAGAAAATCTTTTGGTATTTTTGCTTTATGAATTGTTGTGTTTTGGGAGTTTTCTCAAGATCTCTTACTCTTGGGAGAGAAGAGGATCTTGAGGGTGGTAGCAGTGATAGCCCTCGAGTGAGAGACTCTCTTTTGAGAGCGATCACAAGGGATCTTTGTGTAACCCTTGCTGCATGGCCTGTTTGTGCAATGGGGGTCATAAGGAGGGATATAAGGCTAGAATGCCTTTTGGGGGGCATAAGGAATAAGGGGTTGAGATTCTTGATATTATTATTGTGCCATGAGGTGGCTTCTTGTTTATTTCATACTTGCAGTTCTCCTCAGGGCATTGGTCCACTACCACCCTTTGGAAATGTTCATCACCAAAGTGTGGTGCTATGAAAGCCAAGTTGGGAATGTGTCTGGAAAACCTGTATGCATTGCTTTCTATGTGTTTGCCTGTTTGTTACCCATCTAGGAATTGGTTCTCCGAGCTCGGGGGTGGCTACCAGTTAGCCTAGGCTGGGAGGTGAGCACTCCATGGTCATATTCGTGTTTATCTATTATGCAAGAAAGACAGGAGAAAAAGAATAGGAACCATGTAAAAGACACTAAAGATTATTATTGAAGATTCTTAAATTCAGTTGCAGATGTTTGTTTAAAATTGTTATAGAAATATGCCTCATTCATAGAAAAGAGAAGCAAGTTGTAACTTGTGATAGTAGACTTGAAGTTTTATTGTTGTGACTATTCAGAGAAACATCTTGTAAATTGGTAGAATATCTTAGAGATGTTTTAAAAAAAGAAAAGCTTGTTATTTCTACTTCTGGTTTTTAGAAAAAGAAAAGTTAATTTGTGTTGCATGCAAAAGCTTCTTTGAATTATGGAAAAAAAAAAAAAGAGAATTGTTTTCATTTAAATTTTATCTATATTTTACTTGTGGCAAAATAGAAGTTTATTGATGCTGAAAGATTTTAAGTATTTTAATGAAAAAAGTTGTTTTATGTAAATATTTTATTAGAGGAAAAAAATCAATGAAATTCTTTTTATTCCAGAAAAGTATATTGTATCTTTTAAAAAGTATTTTAAATTGTATTTTAGTTAGCATTGATTTAAAAGCTTATTTTATATATATATATATATATTTCTGAATAAACTTAATGCCTTTCCCTCTATTATAATAGTTTAAAAAAAATTCACATGTAAATCTCTTTTAAAAAATATATATATTCATATTGAAATATTTTCACCATTTTTAACTGTGGATATAAATTTATATAAATATAAATATATATATATATAAATTTATATTTATATATATATATATATATATATATATATTTATATATTATATATATTTTTTTTAAAATTAGAAAAAAAAAGGGGAGAACGTTATTGGGTCCTCACGGACCCCACTGTGTGTACGCACAGTGGAGGGCCACGCAGCGCCCACTGTGTGCACACACAGTGGAGCCACTTTCAGCTCCCACTGTGTGGGCACATAGTGGATGGCCACGGTCGCCACTGTGTGGCCACATAGTGGGAAGACGCTAGCAGCGCCCACTGTGCACTCACACAGTGGCGCCACGGCGCCCACTGTGCGCTCACACAGTGGCGCCACGGCGCCCACTGTGCGCTCACACAGTGGCGTGCGGCCAAACCCGCCTCCCTTCCTTCGTAGCCTGCAAACAAAAAAAAAACATGGCTGCCTTGGGGTCTTCGGCCCAGCAAGAAAATTGTCTGTAACAAAAAAAAATATGGGCTAAACCCTAGCCCGAGCGGGGCTAGGGCAAATGGGTTTTAAAAATAATATGTTAATTAGTTTAGATAATATATATGTGAGAAAATAGAACCCTAATTAGGGTTGGGGAAAAATATGGAATAATATTTAGGAAGTTAAAATGGCTTTTGAATTAGAATTAAAATATTTAACATATATGTAAAATATATATATATATATATATATATATATATATATATATATATATATATATATATATATATATATATATATATATATATATATATATATATATATATATATATATATATATGTATCTATATATATATGGATATATATGTATGTATATATATGAATTTTGATCATAATTTTGGATTAAGTATTTAATTATAAATATAGATATATATATGTATATATAAATATGTATATATAAATATATATATATATATATATATATATATATATTTATATAATTCTGGTTATAATTTGGAACAAGTAATAAAGAGAAATTTAAAAATGGATGGATAGACAATATAGTCATATGGGAGATTAAATTAATATTCCTCTCCTATTTCCTTTAGCTTGATTAATTTAATAAACCTAAGGACTAGGTATCTCTTAGAGATAAAATTAAACCAGTTAGTCTTACGCAATTAAAATTTAACAATTTATTGATGCTTAGTTCATTTCAAAATTAGCTCGAATTTAATAATGGAAATTTCATTAACGCTTGTCGCGAGAGTGAACTTGTTACTTAATTTAGTATGTTTTAAAAAAAAAATTGTTCCGTTTTTGCCCTAAATTTTGGGCATGACAGATCCGCTATGATTTGTCCTTTTATTGCCTTTCTCTCAATGTACTCAATATCAAACTCACTGAGTATCATAACCCACTTTGCTAGGTGACCTGTCAAAGCTACCCTGCTAAGAAAGTATTTCAAGGGATCAATTTTTGCAACTAGCAATAACACATAGTGTCGAAGCTTCTGTGTTGCAAATACCACTGCTAAACATGCCTATTCAATAGTTGAATAATTCAGCTCATAGCCTAATAGTGTCTGACTAATATAATAAATAGCATGTTCATTGCCTTTCTCATCTTGTTGGGCTAAGAGAGCTCCCAGTGCTGTTTTAGTTGCAGAGATATACAATATGAATGGCTTCCCTGCTATAGGAGGCATTAGAATAGGTGGTGACATTAGATAATCCTTGAGAGTTTGAAATGCTAATTGATATTGCTCAGTCCATTTAAAAGTGACACCTTTATGCAATAAATGTTGGAAGGGATGACATTTATTTGCCAATTGAGCTATAAATTGGTGGATTGACTGTAACTTCCCTTGCAAACTTCTTAGTTGATAGAGATTGGAAGGAGGAGTCATATCCATTATTGCTTTAACTTTTTTAGGGTCTACTTCGATGCCTCTATGAGAAAAAATGTACCATAATAATTTGCTGGCTATGACACCAAAGACACATTTCTTTGGGTTGAGTCTGAGCTGTAGGTTTCCACTCGATCAAAGATTGGGCCAAGGATGGCTAGATGACTATCTCTTGTGATGGATTTACATAATAGGTCATCAACATAGTCTTCCATCAAAGTATGCATAAAATCATGGAAAATTGTTGTCTTAGCTCTTTGATATGTTGCTCCAACATTTTTAAGGCAAAAGGGCATCACATTCCAGCAGTAGGTACCCCAAGCACATGTGAATGCAGTCTTATGTTGATCTTCAAGAGCAACGTGAATTTGATTATATTTGGAAAAACCATCCATCAATGATAGCATCTCATATCCAACAGCCATGTCAACTATGATGTCTATATTCGACAGTGGAAAGTCATCTTTAGGCATGCTTTATTAAGATCCCTAAAATCCATACAGATTCTAATGCCCCTAGTTACTTTGCTAACTGGTACCAAATTTGAAATCCAATCTGCATAATCAATTGGTCTAATAAAGCTAACATCTAATAATTTTTTGAGTTCTACTTTGACCAAGAGAGCCACCTAGGGATGCATCTTTCTGAGTTTTTATTTGACAAGCTTGGCATCTAGTTTTAATGGCAAGTGATGAAGGACTAATTCAGGATCAAGGTCGGGCATATCTGCATAAGACCATACAAAGTTGATCTTCTTCTCAAGAAAGAAATTGACAAAATCTATCCTTTCTTATTTTGATAGAGAAGCAGCAAAATGAATGACCTTAGGGTTGTTAGGTGTACCCAAATTTATCTCTTTGGTCATTTCCACAAGCAATGTTGATTTATCCTGACTTGATGAGGGTATGTCAAATCTTCCACCTTTGGGCACCTCTGAGAGGTTTTCACCCGTAAGTATGTCTTTTATTTTCACTTTTTCATGATCAGAGAGTGCCTTATGGTTTTCACTCACAGACCCATTCTTTTGATTTTTTACTTTTGATTTTTCATTTTTATGACTAGAAGATGGATTTGACTCCCCAAAATATGCTGTGGAATTTAAATCAATAGCAAACCCTACCTTATGATCACCTTGTGGTATGCCTTCTCGTAGTCTAAGGAATTCTGCAATTGCTTCGTCATTTTGAAAACAATCCAATTTGAGTGGTTCTTGTTGGTCATGTTGGATAGGCTATGGATAGACAAGGGGCATGTTAGCATCAATTTCAGGGAGAGTTAGGGCCAAGATGGTAAGGATAACGATGTTCATGGTATCACTGTCTGAACTGCTCATATCTGATTCGGAGCTTGGGTCCTAGAATGACTCTATACAAGCATTAGGACACATTTTGGGAGGGGGAGTTATTTCACGTTTGTCTTCCATGGGCAAATCATCAGGGTCAAGGAAAATATCTTAAAGGGCATAGGAGCTAGAAGAAAAGGAACTCCATTCCCATTCATTGGAATCAATTTCAGGTTGGATATCCTCAGGTGTTGTTTCATCATCAGAGTCACGCCGTTTTCCACATGTGGTCACTTTAGTAGATGAGGTTCCAATTCGCAATGGTACAAAACCTAACCCTAAAGTTGGATGTCGCATCTTAGGTATAATAGGTTCCAGTCTTCCTTTCTTGTCAGGGCCCAAACCACTGTAGCCATCATATCCCTTTTTCTGCAATATAGTAAACCCTTTTCCATACCGCTCCACTGGTAACTTGACAGGTGGTGTATCAGTTGGATCCTTATAAAGCCAATCTATTACATCATCATCCAAAGTTTCTTTGTTAAGTTCACCCCATTTTGTAAATGTAGTGGGGGGCTGATACTGAATGACTATATTAGGTTCCCTTTACAACAAATGTGGTTTACCATGTGATTTTGGAGATATTGGTAAATTTCCAATAAGGAATGTTTGAGCCATTGAATACTCTCCACATCCTTGGTCCTGTATCTTCAATTTTCTTTTGACAGCATCTAACAACTCATGAGGATCCACATAATTATGTGAGTGGGCCTCTCTATTGACTAGGACTTGTTACTATGGGGAATCCTTTAAATTAGCACAAAATTGAAATGGATTATGATCTCCTAGAATTGTTATCTTAGTCCCATTGTAAGGATATTTTAAACACTGATGATAAGTAGATGGAACTACTTTCATTGCATGGATCCACAGATGGCCAAGAATCATATTGTAAGGGAGATCGAGGTCTAGGACCTGCAGGAAAGTGTTTTCTATCACTAGACTGACTCTGATAGGCAATGAAATTACCCCTTTAGATGGGTTCTCAGCATCATCATATGCTTTGATTGTTATTCTTCTAGAAGAATCAATGTCATTTTCTATATAACCAAGACCAATGACCACTCTCAAGGTATAGATGTTAAGATCTGCCTCGCCATCTATCAAGACTCATCAGATCTTGAAATTACGGACAAAGACTTCAAGATGTAAAGGATCATTATGAGGGATCTTATTAGGAGAAATATCATTATCAGAAAAGGTAACATGTTGGGAAACAGCTAGATGTCCAATTCGGGCTTGAAACTGGTCAACATCAATGTCTGCCAGGATAGTGGACTCAGTTAAAGCTTTATCTAGGACTGCATGATGCATAGGGGACATTTTCAACAACTCAAGAATTGGTATTTGTGTAGGTGTCTTCCCCAGATGATCTAGGAGATTATACTGACTCATAGGAGTGGATTTGGGAGGAATTGCATGAGCTCCTTTCAAGACTATTTTGGATCGATGAGTGGTGACTGCATAAGAAAGATCTTGTCCCTTTAATATTATGGTGGAAACATACTCATTTGATGCTCAAAAACAATTGATGACATTGTTATAACCATTATTTGCATAATTAAGATTTGTTGTTTGTGTAGAGTTTGAAGAAGATGCTTTACCCTTGTCATGATCAAGCAAAGGAGTTTTGAAAATCTTATGATCAGTGTTAGAAGTCGCTTGGGTGGGTCTACCTCAATTACTCCTTGATCTAACAAGTCTTGAATCATATGTTTCAATTGAAAACACAATGCAGTTTTATGTCTTTTTGACCGATGGTATTCACAATATGCATTATCATTCCACCAATGCGGCTTTACCAATGGTTCTTCCTTGATATCTGGTAACTTGATAAAATTTTCTTGTATTAATTGTTTCATTACTGACTCAATAGGCTCTCCCAATGGCATAAATTATCGAGGAGGCCTATCCCTTGATCTAAAAGGTTTTCGCTGCTAGTTTTGTTGTTGACCTTGTTGTTGATTATACGGTTGGTATTGTAGCTGTTGAGTAACATTGCTTGCTTGTGTTTAATTTTGTTGCATAGCCGACACATTAGGAGCACTCAATTTATTTATCATGAATGTGGGCTGATTTGCATTCCCTGCTCTTGTGTCGACAACTCCATCATTAGTGACATTCTTGTTTTTGTACCAAAATCTATTTTTGTCCCCTAAATTGTTTGTGTTGTCACTATCTCTGTTGAGCTTAATGAGTCCCTTAGCCACAAGAGCATTTTCAATGTTCATCCCTTTCTTAATGAGCTTCTCAATGGTACTAGGACTTTTCAGTTTAAGCTCGTACATAATTTCTGGGACCAAATTTTGATTAAACAAGTTCACTTGTTGTTCTTCAGGTATATCTAGGGAAGAACGACTATATAAGCTTCACCATCTTTGTAAGAAAGTCACTAATGGTTCACCTTGCTTTTGCTTTTTGTTGCATAAATCTGACATGGTCACTTTGGTGTCAATGTTGAATGCAAAGTGGGATATAAACTTTTGAGCCAATTCCGGCCATGTCTTTATGTTCCCTAGCAAATGTGAATACCAATCCATGGCTTGTTCTATGAGACTTCATGTGAATAAGCACATCAAATATGTTTCCTCATAGCTCACTTCAGTACATGCTGCGAAAAATGCTCGTATATGGTCTTTCGGGTTGCTTGTCCCTTTATATTTCTCAAAATGAGGTGCCTCAAAATGCTTAGGAAAGGGAGGCATGTACAAGCTCTTTTCAAATGGATTAGGACATAAATCTTGTTCAATGTAGAATTTATTTGCCTCTTTGGTTTGCAATACTTTGATTTGTCATTGTAACTTCTCAAGCTGTTGCGCAACTGTGTTAGATATCGAAGATTTTGGAAGTTCATCATTCATTCTTGGGTATACTCTTTGTCAATACATTGTGTTTTCCATTGGCTATTGATGTTCTAAAATTGCCATTTTTTGTGTCTCTGGCATATAAAGTTCTTGATACATCTCTTGTTGCTGTGGTTGTGCCATGCCTTGACATTGACCCTATTGTGGTGTTTCTTGTGATGGGATCATCATTGGTAGCCTTGGTTGATATTGCAATTGAGGGTGTTGTTGATATTGCATGGACATCAGTTGTGGTTGTGATGTATGATAACTTGTTTGTCATAGCACATATTGAGGTACATGTTGTTGTTGATGCTGACGAATCGACATTTGTTGATTTTGTGCCAATTGTTGTTGTCCTAATTTAAACCCCATCATTTGCAAAAAACTTTGTTTAGCATGTTTTTGTTGTTTCTCCTTTAGATGGGGTATGGCACTTCCATTGACTTGTTGTATTGTTTGTCCAATCCATTATGGTGGTTGCAAGTTTGAATTGACTTGTAATGGCATAGAAGACACTGCGACTTGTTGTCAAATGCAATAATGTTGTTGTTGTGCATTGTTTGTTTGTGCATTCGATTGTGCTTTTTGTGTATTTCTCAATTGTTGCAACATTTGTTGTTGGTGAACATCACTATTTGTGGCCTTTTGTGTTGCCACTATCGAAGGATTTGTCACAATATTTTGCGTAATGGGTACTTGAGTTTTTGCCAAACGTATTGAGCTCGACGGGACATATGAACTTTGTTGCATTGTAGAATTGTTTTGAACATTTGGAAGATTAGGCATTCCAGTTGTAAAATTTTCTTGCACCTTAGATTTGGATCCAATTTTAGGCATGCAAGGAATCACTTCTTGTTGAGGTACACCTGTCAACATTTGTGTGGCCATCATTTGATCTTGTGTTAAGGGTGTTGCAGTAAACAATGGATTGTTTATTGTTTCAAATGTTGATTTTTGTGGAATAGTCACTGTCAAAGTTTGTAAAACATGCTTACTCAACAATGTGTGTTGAGGTTCTTGTTGTACATTTTCTTTGTTTGGATGTGGAGAGAAACTTAACAGGTCATCGCCTTGTTGTTTTTGCACATTAGTTTGGTCATTTGAGGAGGTCACATTAGTCATCATATCAATAGATTTTTGTGGAAACATCTTAAAGACCTTGTTCAATAATTTATCCATCTTTTTTTTCAACTTCGGATCTTTAAGAAGCATATCAACATCATCAGAAGCATCAGAATCTAATGAAGAATCTAGTAAAATATTTGGATTTGTTTCTTGTTGAATGCCTTGATCTGAACCAGATCCGTGTGAAAGATTTTGTTCCTCATGTAATGTTTGAGTTTGAATTTCATGTTGCATGTTTGGTTGATTCCACTCAAAAGGTACATTTTCCCTTGGCGTTGGTGGAACACTTCCATATCCCAGTTTCATGGGTACAAACACTGGCTCATATAATGGAGGTGGTCCAAGTTGAACCATTCCATATTGTGGTTATGATGTGTTTGATGAACCTTCAATGTGTAATGTTTGACTGGGTTGAAACTATGAGTTTGATACATTGTCCATGGGTTGATATATTGGTTCACCCATCTTCTTAGACTTTGACCTTGTTTCAATAGGCATGTCACTATGCAAATGCAATATTTTTAGGATCTTTTGATTTTAAAACAATGATGTATGATATGCAACTAAATGCAACCTAAATAAATGAAAATGCAATCTATGGAAAGAATGCAACCTATGTTTTTGTTGTTTTTCAAGATTTGGACAAACTTTTTGAAATACAAACCTAAAGACTCAACCTTGGGAAGTTGGAGTGAAGCCAAGACCTTAAATGACAAGGGACCAAATGACAATAGGACAAATTGACAATGTCTCAACTATATGCTTGGATACTAAGCTAGGTTTGACAAAAATGATATTAATGAAAGGAAAAATTTTTAGACCAGGTCAAGACTCCCTAACAACAACTTAGGGTATTATCCAAAGTTTTGATTTTCCAAGTTTGACAAACCAAATTTTTGAGACTAAATGCAAGAAGGCAATGATTATGAAAATGACTTAGGATATGCCATGAAAATGATCTAAGGATATGATATGACAAGATGAAGCCAAGACAAGATGACAATACAATGATAAGGATATGCAAAGACCAATGACTTGGAATATGCAAAATGCAACCTAGGAAAGACCTAATTTTAGCATGACAAGGATAATGCACGAATGTCACCTAAATGGAAATCTAGCTTGGATATGACAATGAAATGCAAACTTAGGGAAATGATTTTGAACCTAAGTGCAAAATGAGGATGCTTGCAATGAAAAGGACTAAAATGAAAGGAGATGACAATATGCCTTAGGACCTAAGTTGGACTATGCAAAACCTAGCCTAAAGTGACATGAATTTTGAAACAAAGACATTCAATGTTTTGACAAGCCATGTTCAAATGTTGGATGAATACTTGGACAAATTTGGACTTTTGTTCGGATTGTGTTTTGAGTTGAAGGTTGTTCATTTTGAAAATCCAAGTTGATTATGAGCACTTTTGAAAGTTTGTTTTTAATTTAACCTTTGACAATCACGGAAGACAAAATGTTTGTTTGACTTTGACTCAAGACAATCAAGCATGTTTACAAAAAATCCTATGGCTAGCAAGGGCAATATTTGTTGAATCCTCTAATCAAAATACAACACTCAGCTGGATAGCTAGATGCTTGGTAGCACTGGCTCCCCCTTATAGTACACTCACTTCTCGGGCATACCAAGCTTCAAATTCAAGGGGCATCACTTCCCAAGAACTTTCTATCTCTAACTAGGGAGTACATGAGAGGTGTCTTCAACATGCACATATCGCAATGCTTGAGCCAACAGATAGAAGGATTTTGGCTCTAAAAATAAGAGATTCTAGTAAGGGCATCCGTTCGGGTGGGTATTGATCCGGTGAATAAGTCGTCGCAATACCATTCTAGCACCCGTTGTCTACAACTTTTGTTGCATCCATAGTTATTTAGAGTGGTTTAGAAGAGCTTGGCTTTATCCCATCACCACTTTGGGTCATTCCCTCTCACCAATGCCTATGCGAAGTTCCAGGCAGATCGGGAGGCAAGCCCAATTCTAAGGGTTAAAACATGCAATCAAACTAAAAGCAAACAAAGCATGCATGGTGTTCATTAATCTTTAAGAAATTAAATGTGCAACTACTTTAAAAATCACAAACAAGATGTTTTAGTAAAAGTCTTTGACTGTGTCCTGCATAAGATTTGTTAGTAGTTGTATTTTTTTAGTCTTTGTCACACATAACACCAAGATGCTGCACAGAGAATCAATACCAAAGAAAAACCAAAATATAAGAACAAAACGAAAACAAAGTAATTTGCAAGTAAAAACACTAGTTTCACCTCTATTTCTGGCCTTACACAGGTGCAAAATGTCTCAACACAGGTGCAGGATGTCTTGACACAGGTGCAAATCCCTTCAGCATAGGCGTAGGATGTCTTGACATAGGCGCAAGAGTGTCCAGAAAGCTTTGAGTTGCCCTGTTTCTTGAGTTTCTCACCTGCAAATCAGCTCAAGAGCACTCAAAGACATGGTTAAGGGGTTAGTTCACATCGGGTTCACCAGAAAATAAAATCCTATTACAATCAATGAAGAATTGAAAACAAGACATTCAAAATAAATGAAAATCCATCACCAATGTCTCTTCTAGTTGACCTCCATTGTCCTTCTTTCTCCTTCAAATTATTTTGTTTGTGGATCTAATGTACAAGTGCAAAATGCAAGTATGAAAGAAAGCAAGATTGACAAGACGAAAATTGTAGCATAAGGATACTAGAAGCATGGTTTTCTCTCCTTTCATTGAAGAAACTCGTCCAATTTATAGACAAATTGGAGAGAGGACAAGATTAGCATGAAATTGATCTGAATGGAAATTCAAATCATGAATGGCAAAATTATGACAAATTATGACAAGATTGACATGCAAGATTGATTGACAAAAATTATGACAAATTATGACAAGATTCAAATGCCATTCCCATGACAAAAGGGAAGAGAGAAAATAGCCTCCATGATTGCAACAAATGGAAGCATAAACATAGGAGAAAATTAGGGGAAAAATAGGAGAAATAGAAATTAGGAATTAGGAGAAATTAGTAAACTGGAAAATTGAGGAAAAAGATGAAATAGAAATTAGGTGAATTAATTAATAGGTTTTCATCCATTAATTAATTCATGAAAAGACCTAGGACTAAATAAATAGATTTATTTAACCCACCAAGAAGAAGAAAAGGATTAAATGAACAAATCATAAAACCCTAGAAATAAGAGGACAAGGAATTAGGTCAATACGACAAGAAATTAATGTAGGTTCGATCATGATTTTGATTGACAAAGGACAAGTGTTGATAAATGATTAAAATTGGTTGACAAAAATCAATGAAAAATTGACCAAGATTGACAAGGAGATCAAATTGAAAAGTGCCAATTGACATGATTAAAGAGGACAAGGATCGATGATGAATCAATTGCAAAATGACAAAATTGGCAAGGACAAGGATCGATGATGAATTGATCGCAAAATGACAATATTTGACAAGGACAAGGATCGATGATGAATTGATCGCAAAATGACGAAATTGACAAGGACAAGGATTGATGACAAATCAATCACAAAATGATGATATTTGACAAGGACAAGGATTAATGACGAATCGATCGCAAAATGACAAGATTGACAAGAGGACAAAACCCTAATTCTATCATCGATTAGGATTGACGATGTCCAAAATGATGATAAATGAGCATGCACCATGATGCGACCAGATAAGATCGACCAAAATCATGACTAAAGATTGTTATTGACAAGACCTAATTCAAAAGCGATAAAAATGAGGAATGCAGAAGAAGGACTCGATGCTCGCAAATGATAAAGACCAAATGCGCAACATAGAAGAAATGTTAATGCAACGCAACAACCCTAAAATAAGGCAATGCACAAATTTTAAAGTATGACTCCACAAGCGTTGACCATTTTTAGATATCTACAATAAGATCTAATTCATTTTCTGAGATTTATCATTTTTAGATAGTTTGCATCTAGTCACCATAGGAGTTCCAAAAGGTTTAGAATTTGCTAGCACAAATTTTTTCAATAGTTTTATTGTCATAAAATTTTGCACCCTTAATGACCTAAGTAGCCTTGGTCATCAACCTTGTGAAACATGGAATCAACCTCTCAAGTGTGGGAGAGAGAGAAGGGTTGCATGAAATAAAGGAAAAAGGGTTTGCACCCAGACTAAAATGATGATCTCCCCTACCTATGACTACATAGAACACTAATAAAACCACCCAAGACATTTACATATATCTACCCTAATTAGTCATCTAAGTGTGAGTGAAGGTTGGAATTAACACGATCACTTACACTACAAAAAACCAAAGAGAAAGCATTCAAACAAAGAGGTAAATAGTTACATAAATTGCAAGAATTGAAATTAGCCAAAAGCAAGAAAAATTTATTAATGAGGAGGAAAGTAAATTTTTATAAGTGCACAGAGACATAATCCTTCTGCAAAAGAAAAGAAGGGAGAAGATCCAAACAATATGTTACAATTTTTCCTTTATAGATCAGGCATAACTCAAATGGTTACATTTGAGAAAACCCTAACCCTACTCAGGTTAGGTTACAAAAATTAGAGGAGAGGGAGAGATCAGATCCAAGATCTAATGGCATGCTACAACAACCTCTAAGGGCATCCTCTACATCTTGAGGAGAAAATATCTCCACAAATTAGGGAAAACCTTGCATCTAGATGCATCGCTGCGTACTTGATGGCACCTCTAAGTGCAAAATGTCTTTGAACTATAATGAAGAGGCATGGATGGCATCTCTAATCGACTCACAAAAAGTCACCTATGGAGTTATGGCATTGAAATCTAGTGGTTGCACCAAAAATAGGTCCAAGAATGGGCGTTGACTGAGCATAGAAATGTCCTTGAACATCAGGTCGACAATTGGCCACCTGCATAGCATTCAAATCTCAATGACCACTGTGAAATTGAATATCCACTAGTGTTGCAGGTCACCAATAAAGAAGAGAGTGTCATTCAAAGGAATGATCACTGGAGTCACCAGTACACAAGCTAGTGTTTGACTTATGTGAATGAAATAGATAGGTTACCGGTATAGTCTATCACCGGTATGGAAAGGATGTCAACTGGTAAGAGTTGTGTTGATAGTTAGTAGTTGCCAACTAGCAAGCTTATGACTAGTGTACAAACAGGATGAGCAAGATGTTGAGTTGTTGTTTGTGATGAAGGGGCAGAATGTTACCTAAAGTACATCAACATTGGAGGAGAAGGATGTACAGGTTACCAGTATGCTATGTGGATGTAGAACAATAGGACTCCCACCAGATAAAGATGCAGTCACCATGAGAAGAAATGACTGATAATGAATATGCCCACATTGGATCACATGTGCCTATTTGAAGATATGCTACACAAACAAGGAAGCCACATGAGTGCATTGTAGGATGCAGATGACAAGGATTCACTAACACCGGTAAGTGGAGCTTATCTCCCACTATGCAAAGTGTGCATCATAGTTCTATGAGATAAGACAGAAGAGGTAAAGGTAGATCTTTTAAGACTCACACTAGATCTACCGATGAATAAAAGGAATGACTCAAGTGCATGAAATCAGGATTATGCACTTGACCGACAGAGAAGGCATGTTGAGTTGTCGATATAGTTGAAGAGTGATGGGTTTGTCACCTTGACAAACCGGTTAAGATATGGTTTGGGCTGATGAAGAAGGCGGCAAAGTGGAGCAGTTGCAGAGAGAGTATGTAGCTAGTATGTAGATGCCTTAGATAGAATAATTTGAAGGTTGATGACATAATGTGATCAGCATGGCTATTGGTGAGTATGAGAACTATTAAGGAAGCAAAGAGGCTAAGTGATGTGCTTCTATCTGATGAGAAGGAGCATGCTATGGATAGACATGTCTAGAAACCATATAAGATGTTCCACCAATAGATCAGAAAAGTGAAGACATGAAGGGTAACCGATAAAGTGTGAGGTATCATGAAGAGTGAATGACAAAGAAAGATCAGGGAGTTGTTGGCACCTGAGTCAAAGCAAATAAATCTGATTGCAAGAGGACCTTAAGAAGGAGACAACTTAGATATTTATGGCGTTTTGATAGATACAGGTCCACACACAGGGCCATCTTTCCTAAGTTTAGAAAACATGTATTGGAAGGCATGTTAATGGCAGTGATGTGTAGATAGCTATCTTGGAGATCAGATTGAAAGAAATATGATTGGATTCGATGTGCCTCATGATGAGTGGAAGAAACCCTAAGGCACCAAGTTTGAATGTTTCTCTTGGCAGGAAAATATGGCTATATGTATGCATGTCAAAGATATTGTTTGGTGCCATTGGATGAGGGAGTTTTGCTGCATGTAAGGAGAAATCAGTCAAGTGCTCATCAAGAAGAAGAAGAAGAGACTGAGTGTGAGGAAGAATAGGGTTGAAGTGTTTAACTAGCAACAAAAGTGCAGAACAGGCAGTGACCATACTGATAGAGAAGAAGTGAATGAAACTACAAAGAAGGAAGGCATAGAATCAACAAAGTGTGGTACTAGTGGAGAGTAGCAAAGCAATAGAGAGAAGAGGCAACTAGAAGAGAGAACCAACATAGAGATAACCGACAGTGAACTAGATAGAAGATCTAGTAGAGAGATTTGAATAAGTGTTACAAAATCCAATTGTAGCAAGGCTATTACATTGTAAATGATTATGTTGTGTATTCATTGAGTTGGAGCTCAATGCAGGGGTTGCAACTCCTTGGTTTGGTGCCCTAAAATCAAGGGTTGTAGCTCCTTGGGTTGGTGCCCTAAACAGTGTAATCAGAGATTCATTGTGAGGTTAGATTGGAGTAGTTGTCTCCAGTAGCATTTCTCACCGAGGTATTTCCCATCTTGGATTTTCCTCGTATATGCTGGTGTTATGTGATATCCCTTTTTGTGTGATTGCATTTGTGATGGTCTCCCCACTAACTAGTGAGTTAGCATTAAGTTAGATCTGATAACCGATATACACGCATAGAATAGTTTAAGGGAAAATATTGAGAACCACTGATTCACCCCCCTCTCAGTGGTGCATTGTGTCTAACAATTGGTATCAGAGCTTAGGTTCTCAGTCAGATGATCTTTCTCTAGCTTGGGTAGATACTGGCTTAAGGACACAATAGTCTATTTAGTGTAAATCCTAGTCCCAGTGTTTAATGGGTCTAATTATTCCATTTGGAGTTGTCAAATGGAAGTTCACTTATCCTCCCCAGGGTATGATGTCTGGATTTCTATTGCAAATGGCTGCCCTAGTAAAGTCAGTCCTCCCACTGATTCAGATGTAGAAAGTAGAAATAAGTGCAATGAAGCTTCTATGAAGGCTATTCTCTGTGGGTTAACAGATGATGTCTCTTCACAAGTGGATAGATGCAGGTCTGCAAAAAGCTTATGGGATAGATTGAAAAATCTCTATGGAAATGAGCCTACTACTGCAAAAATGGCTTGTGAAGATAGTTTGAGAAATGCATCTCATGTATCTACATATGATGAAAGATCTACTAGCAGCTGCAACAATGATAATGAATGAACCCACCTCTTCATGGCTCAAGAATCAGAATATGAGAGGCACACATCTGAGAATGATCGTGCAGATCACTCCTACTGGCAAGATGTGTTTGGCAGTGATAGTGGAGGTGAAGAAGAAGAGGAAGATGAATTTGATCTTGAAGGAGAGATTGTAAGTGCACTCGAAGAACTTAGTAGAGTGAGGAATGAGTACAAGTCATTCAAGAATGCTACAATAGTGGAGCAACACCGATTGATCAAATGCTTTGAAGAATTTGAGAAATGCATCTCAAAGTTGAAAATTCAGCAAGAAGACACCAAGGAGTGTTGGTGATGTGATCTAGCCTCTGAGATAGAAGTAAGAGATAAATATTATCAACAATTGCTTGGAGAAATAGAGATTCTTTGAAATGACCTTGAGAAGTGTTAGGATGAGATTAAGGTAAGATTCTGGTTTGATGGAAGTAGTGATGCCTTGGACAAAATGTTGAAAAAGAAAAAACATGCCAAGGACACTAAAGGTTTAGGAAGTGGTGCTAGTGAATGCTCCACCAGCAAAAATGTCCCCAACAATGACATTTTGTTTTTCTCCTTGAATAGAGAGAACAAGGGATAGGACTTAAATAATAGAAATGCTCCCAGAAAGAAGGTTTATCTAAATACAACTGGTAAAGACTTGTAGATAAGAATGAAGATTAGTGCTGCAAGAATATGGAACACTGCATATCCCAAAGGAAAAGGGAATATGGGAGAAGACAACTTCACTAGAAGTAGGAACATGAGAAGATAGCAAAGAAGACCTCCTACTAGTAGAAGACAAGGAAGTGCTACCACCCACGAGAAAAAGCAAGTGTGGGAGAAGAAGAGATTAGAAGAGCTACAAAGAATGGACAACCTAGGATCCATTCCTGGAGAAGCATAAATGGAGATGCTAAATCGGTAAGATCTCCCCATGCATGGCAGAATAAATTTTGTAAGTCATATGCCATCCTTTATTGGTTATTGCTTTGCATGTAATGGTCATGGCCATAGGGAAGAAGATTTTAAAAAGAGATCTAGAAGGAATAATTTAGGATTTCATAGAAATCATGCATATGAGAAAAATGTATCAAGGAGTAGACACATGCATGTCCCCTCTCTCGATTGTGCAAATATTATTTGTTATAACTGCAATGGATTTGGCCATAGAAGTTATGAATGTAGGAAGAAGAACTTGCAGTCATATGACAACTAGTATAGCAACTATGCTCAACATAGAAATGAATACAGAGCATATGGAAGTCAAAGACCTGCATGGTACCAAAGGAGAAATGTCCCTACAGGATCAAGAGGTCCACCAATTTTAGTTGCCAGTCACAACAACATGACCAGAAGAAGATGGTCAAACCGACATGTTAAAAGGTTCCCCAATCTTGAGATTGGAATGGATGTTGTGTGCTACTACAACACTACTTCCGATTGTGATGCAGAGTCTAGAAATGAAAGGACCCATCAACAAAAGATGGTAAGACCTACTACCAAGATTGAAAATGGGAAGATGAATGAGACCAAGCAGGGATGGAGGAAGAAGACCATGGACCGACACCGCACATTAAATGCACAAGTGATATCTCCTAAGGCCTAAAGGAGATGCAAGACTTCAGGGGGAGTAACATATTGACTAGTTCATTCACCCCCTCAGTGAAGAAGGGCACTTGGAAGAACAAGTTGCTACCAGTATGAAGGATGGAAATGAGAAGATAAGTGTGTGTGGTGGCTGCCTTGTCTACACACCTATAGATCAAAGTTGAATCACTATTGCATGTGTCAATGGATGGATATTATCAATTGAAATCAGATGCACAGTGACACAAAATGTTTGGAGTTACAAGAAGGTACTCCAATAGTGATGATGGGCTAGTACAGGAAACCAGTATGTGTCAAATGTTACCGACATGAATGATAATAGGCACTTGCAGGTTATGTAAGACAATGAGGTTGGAGATCATTGCATTAGCCCCGATAGCATGAAATGTGGAGTTTATGTCTCAGGTGGTATTGGAAAAGACCTCAATGACATGTGTTGGCCTAGTTGTTAATCATGTAGTTATGCATGTTTTTGGGCTAACCAGTTTAATTTATGGCATGATAATGACATTATATGGCATTGTGAAGATCCGAGATCATGTCATACGATGTGGTGGATATGATGGAGCTAAAAGATCAGAAAATGATCACATATGCACATCTCAACTGGTATATGGAGTTGATTGGAGTCTTGATATTGGACCTAACAAGCAATAAGAACCTGAGATGTATGACTCAGGGGGAGTTCAAGTGTTTATGAAGCATAGCCGACATGCTTGAACTTGTGAGGATACTGACTACCCAAACTATAGATGATGGAAATTGCTATAGGAATACCCAGGAGAATTTCATGGTTAAGAGTATCTACTTGTCATTTGATTGGTTGTATTCATAGTACAATCACATTTGATTCTAAAGAAATTTAGGATCAAATGGGAGGTGCTGCAATTTGACCGCTAGGTAAGTAGTATTCACTAACACATCTTTCTACAATTGAGTTCTTTAACAAATAGTATCAGATTTATATGCTTAATTAATGTCAGTTGATGGTTGATTCCTCCATCTCAAGTGTTGTAACTTGAGAAGATGTAACAAGTGGTATCAAAGGAGGAGATACATTTGGTAAATAAAAAGGGGATAAATATTTTTGTCACCGCACTAGTAAATACAAGGAGGAGAGAGACCCTAATAGTACACTTTGCCATTGTTGTCAAAGGGGGAGAAGGATTCTATAGTATACAACATACTACATGTGTGAGAATCCATGGATTATAGAAAGGGGGAGAAAGATTATGTAGTATGTCAGATACTACATGAGTTGAGATGAATGCCAAAGCGAGAGATTGTTGGCATTGTCTTGTCATTGATGTCAACTAGTATAGAAGGACAACCGGTATGGGAATATAGTTGATGTATAGTCATTGATATCAACTGGTGTTACAGGTCACTGGTAAGGAAGAGAATGTCATTTAGAGGAATGATAATTGGAGTCACTGATGTAGACACCTAAAAATGTCTCATTGATCATGTACTAATTATTCCTCTAATTGGCTTCTACAGTAAGATCAAAGGTTCAGTTGTAGCTATTTGTGAATTCCACGAAAGGTTGGGCTTCTGTGCTTCTTGCCAATTCCTCCATCAATTTCAAATTTGTGTTCTTACTGGACAAGTAAATAAATCTCTCTAATGACATGTTCCTTCCACGATTTGGTTCATACACCCACCATCATGCATTGATATTGACATTAAAGGTCAACAATTTGTTCAAGAAGGTGGCCGATATTATTTGTCATTCTTGTGGAGGGAAAATTGAGTTATATTGTTGTTGTTGATGCATGAGTTACAAACCCTAGGCCTCCACAATTTTTTTCACACCACTCTCTTCATACTTTGATTTCCACTTTGGATAATTCCTAAATTAATAGGAGTAATGGGCGATCCCTTTGGGACATATTAGAGGGCGATTTAGTGACCATTTCAATAACTTTGGTGATTTGAACTTCTACAAGTCCATGTCTTCATACTTCATCAGACTACATCATTTGATGCATCAATTTATGATTGCAAATAGTTCCAAAGGGCAGTGAGGCTTAAGGCGTTAATGTTAAGGTCATTAGTTGGAGTTTTGGTGTCATTTTTAAATTATTTTAAAGGAGCTGAAGCTGACTGGTCTGCCCTCCTTGTAATACCATGATTTCATTATTGAATGCTTTTTAATTGATCTATTTCACCCTAGGTGAAGACATTGTCATTTGGTTTGGAGATCAGCATTTGGGAGGAATTGTTCAAACTGTTAGTAGCAGATAACTTTATCATACTCAGACTTGTTTGTGACAATAGCAAAGGATGACACTTGCCAATCATCTTGAGGTTCATTGTTAGGTAAAAGTTTTCTTGCATTGTCATTTCTATAGTTGGGGTAACATCAAATCAGCAAAATATAGTGATCGGATAATACAGTGATCGGACATGGCTGATAGAGGACATTTGGGTTCATGGATAGATGTGGGCTAGGAAGACCCGCCTCATATTCTTCAGTGGGTCCACATGAAAGGAAGATGGAAGGACATGGTGATATAGGTAAACCGGAGTGTAAATAACAAGGTTTTTTAGCCAGCTTCAAAATACTTTCAAGGCTTCTTTGGGAACAGACGCAGTGTGGCATGGAGGCAGAAAAACAATGGAAGGAGATTCACTCAAGGGAATTTTAATAATGGTGCGAATCATGGGAATTCTAAGAAGAAATTCAAGGGCTTTTTGAGGAAATGGTCTTTGGATCTAGATAATCAGCAAACGTTTACTAGGGTTGTTGGCTTGGCAAATAAGGAGACTGCAGTTAGGGTTTTTGTTTCTTCACAGTAGGTGGGAAATAAGGTAAATGTGAACCTCAAGGAAGCTAGTTCGGAAAAGGTAAGTAAGATACCTTCTGATCCTATTTTCCTAAGGTTTCTTCATCGCAGGTTTGGGCTCCTATCCCTTGTATTGATCTTTTAGGTTCCTATGTCGATAATTAAGTGAATTGTTTGCATACAAATGCTATTTCTGGGGAAATTTGGGGTGATCAAATTAGTTTGTTAAAGCTTTATCATAAATTGCAAAAAAGATGGGGGGATATGCATTATTTTCAATTATTGTCTATGAATTCTTTTATTATTGTCTTTGATTCTCCTTCTTTCAAAGATGAGGTATTAAGAACTTTGCATCATTGGTTTGGAAAACATTTAATTTCAATTGCGGCTTGGAAACCTTTTTTTGTTCCTTCTTGGTCTAGTTCGAAACTTATTCCTTTCTAGTTTGGTTTACCTAAAATTCCTTTTGAATTTATGGATCCAGATGTTCTTGAGAAAATTGGAAATACTATTGGAACTTTTTTAACATCTAAAATGGACTTTGTGGAGGGGGACGTTTTGGTAAAAAATTGTGTTCTTATTAACCCTAAAAATGTTTGCCCCCGTACTTGTACTATCAAGTTGCATGATTGTATTTGGCACCAGTCAATTGAGAAATTAGATACGGAGCTTCTTAAGTCTCCTTTACTTTTGGATGCTCCTTTACTTATGGATTTTAAGAAAAACTAGTAGGTTGTTGACTGTATCCCTAAATCCCTTAACAAAGATAGTTTGTCAGTGGGACCTTCAATTGTTGAAGGATGTGGAAATGTCTCCGCACATAAATTGGTAGAAACAAGTCACATTAATCTTGAAAATAATCCATTGTGTTGTAGTTCTAGGAAACCAAATGATCACACTTTGGGTTTCGTCTCACTTTCATCTTTACCAAAGACATTTTCTAATAATGGGGGTATAGTGGATGGTAATCCCCCGATGAATGGAGTAGATCACCCATTGATGATAGATTGCCCTAATATGCCAAATAATCACACAAAGGGTAAGGATGACAATTTGTCTTCATGCACTCAAAAGGAGGTTTTGGATTCTTCAAAGAATGTGAATTTAGATAAAAATGCAATGGTTGATATGGAAACTATTAAACAGGTACCTACCATAGGTTTTCCTAATGATGTTTCTTTAGTTTAGGAAATTAAGAATTTGGTGTCTAATAATTCCCCTCTGAATGTTGAAATTAATATGGCTAATGAATCTTCCTTAGGGAATAGTAATCCATTAGAGGTTGTCCCTATTATTATGCTAGATGAGAATTTGGTTCAGCAAGTACATGATATTTTTAACAATCATGCACATCAAATGGATGAGGGTATTATTGATATAGATGTATTTTCAATTGAGAATTATTTGGGGGGTATAAACTCGACCCTTCCAATTTCTGCATCTGCTAATCCTTTTGTAGTTTTGGCTACAACAGAGTTGGGTTTTGAAGATAATCCATTTATCCTAGCTTCTCCAAAATTATGCAAGAGTTTACCAATTGTCCAAACAACTCTAGTTTTTTCACCATTGGTGGTTTCTCCTAGGAGAGATAGGCCTCCAAATAATCTTAAGACTCAAATGGAAATTGATGCTAGAATTCAAAAGACTTTGTCCCTTTCTCTTGCTGGTGGGAAAGGGAGGCATTCGGTCTCTCTTGGTAGGCCTAAGAAAACATGTGTAACTCATGTAAGTGTAAAAAGAAAGAGGAGTAAAAGACTCATGACTAGTCCACCTGTGACAAGATTAGGGGTCGTGAAACATAATTTGCAAGGTTGCTTTGGGGAAAGAAAAAATTCTCCGATTAATGGGGAGAGGGGAGCTTTAGCCTCCCCTCGAGGACAATGAGAATTATTTCTTGGAATGTTAGGGGCTTAAATACCCCTAAAAGGAGATGCTTAATTAATTCCCAAATGGACTTAATTAAGTGTGATATTTTTATGTTGCAAGAAACAAAGTTGTCAAAGGAGCCTACTGATTTGGTTTTTTCATCTTGGAGAAGGTGGAGTTTTCTTTCTTCTCTGGCTTGTGGTGCTTCAGGAGGTTTGGCACTGCTTTGGACTAATTATAATATTGAGGTACAATTAGTGGCATCTGCTACAAATTGGATGTTGTCTTTAGTTGTAAGCAAGATTTCGAAGGTTAAATTATAGCCTTTTAACATTTATGCTCTGTCAAGAATTCAAGGGAAGAGTAATTTATGGGGTGAATTAAAGAGGATTTCTTCTCCCTTAAAACATGGTTCCTTTATTATCTTCAGGGGTGATTTTAATACTATCACTAATTTAGATGAGAAAAGAGGAGGTGTTTTCCCTAATAAAAGGATTATGGATGACTTTGGGGATTTCATTTCTGATATGAGCCTTTTTTATTTTAAGTCTCAGAATGGGGTTTTCACATGGATAAACATGAGAAGGAATTTTTCTCAGATTGCTGAGAGATTAGATCGGTTTTTGTTATCCAAGAATTGGATTGATTTACATTTTGAATTCTTTTCCTCTATTCTACCGGTCTCAGGTTCTGATCATTTTCCAATTTCCCTTTCAGTTATTGAGGATAGGGCTTCTTTTAAGTCTCCATTTAAATTTGAGCCCATGTGGTTTAGGGATTCTTCCTTTTTGCCTCTGCTTATGAAATGGTGGAATTCTGCTCCTTTTTGTTCTGGGTCTCATATGTTTCAGATTGTTAAGAAGTTAAGTTATTTGAAATTGAGTATTAGGGAATGGAATATCTCATATTTTAAGAACATTTTTGAGGAGAAACAAAGGATTCAAGATATGATTGAGTGTTTTAATACTCATGTGCTTCAACGTGGTATGGTGCCACAAGTTTTTGATGAATTGAAGTCACTAAAATTATAGCTTGAGGAGGTGTTAGCTAGAGAGGAAATCTATTGGAGACACAAATCTAGAGAGTTATGGCTTTCAGATGGTGACAGGAACACAAAATTTTTTCATTCTTCAACTAAGATTAAAAGATGTAAGAATAGGATATCTTGTATTCAGTGTCAGAATGGGAATTTATTGACAGAGCCAGAGGCCATTGCTTCAGAGGCAGTTAGGTTTTTTAAGTCATTATTATCTTCGAAAAATGGAAATCTCAGCAATGATATTATATCTAATATTCCTCCTTTAGTATCTTTGGAAGACAATAAGATGTTGATGTCTCCCTTTTCCTTAGAAGAAGTTAAGAGTGTTGTCTTTGCCATGAATCTGGATAAAGCCCCAGGACCAAATGGTTTTACTCCTTTATTTTTTCAAAAATTTTGGGATTTTGTGGGAAATGATGTTTTATTGGCTCTCGAGGAATCTAGGAGAAATAGGTCCATTTTAAAAGAACTTAATACTATAATGATTGCAATTATTCCTAAAAAAGAGGATACTAAGACTTTTGCTGACTTTCACCCAATTGCTTTATGTAACACTTTGTATAAGATATTTATGAAGGCAATTTCCCTTAGGTTGGCAAAAATTCTACCTAGGATCATTTCATTGGAGCAAGGTGGTTTTGTTCCTGGAAGGGAGATGATAGAGGGTGCAATTGTAGCACATGAGGTGCTACATTCTATTTCCACCCAAAGAACACCAGCCATGATACTTAAACTAGACATGATGAAGGCTTATGATAGAGTAGAGTGGGGGGCTTTATGTGTTGTTCTTGAGATGTTAGGTTTTTCCAAGGACTGGGTCAAATGGATTCATTCATGTATTTCTTCTAGAAGATTCTTGGTTTTAATTAATGGTTTTCCTTGTGGTTTTTTCACTTCCTCTAGGGGTTTGAGACAGGGAGATCCCCTTTCTCCCTTTTTGTTTATTCTCCTAGCTGAAACCTTTAGTCGGGCTATTAGGGCTGTTAAAGTGGGGGGGCTTTGGAAAGGTATAAGGATTCAGAATATTCCCCAAAGTATTTCTCATTGTCTCTTTGCAAATGATACTCTATTATTTGACATGCTTCATTAGTCGAGGAAAAAGTGATCAAAGGAATAATACAAAATTATGCATCGTTTTCTGGTCAGAAAGTGAATGGTGATAAATCAAAGATTTTTTTCCTTAATACATCACAACTGGTTCAACATAGGTTGCAATCATTTTGGGGATTTGAGACTAGAAATATTCCATGTACTTACCTTTGGATTCCTTTCTTTGTTAAATAGGATAAGATTGGATTTTGGGATAAGATTATTTCGGTCATTTCTAAAAGAATTCTCTCATGGAATCATAGATGGTTAACTTTGACGGGTAAAATTGTTCTCATCAAGTCTATTTTGAATGTTGTTCCCATATATCTCATGTCTGTTTTGAAGTCTCCAAAAGCAGCCATTGTTAGTTTATAGGATACTCTTAAACATTTTCTTTGGAACAATAATAAAGATGGCAAGAAGAAACTCCCTTTAGTTGCATGGGATAAGGTATGCTTTCCTAAGGAACTTGGGGGAATAGGAATTCAGAGTCTACAGAATCAGAATTTAGCCTTAGGTGCTAAGTTGGTTTGGAAATTATATGACAAGCCTAGCTCCTTATGGGCACAAATTATGTTTACCAAATATTTAAATAATGGACCGAGAGAGTACATTTTTAAAGTCTCAAATTTACCTTCGGGTTCTGCTATTTGGAATTTCCTTTGTAAATGTAGATCAGTTATTTTGCCTCATCTCTCATGGATTGTTCATAATGGTAGAAAGGTTAGATTCTAGGATGAAGTATGGAATGGACACACACCTTTGGTGAATATTAGGGATTGGTCTCCTCCGATCACTATTCTTTCCTCTCTTTGGGGTGTTTCTATAGTAGATTATTTTGAAATTGTGACTAGTGGACCCCTGGAGCTAGCTAGATGGAAGTTGATTGATTTCTTAGATGTTGATCAAAGCATGAAATTATATTTTCAAAATATTTTGAGGGATAGAATTGTATTTCTTTCTGATTTTGAGGATGAACTTATTTGGACAAAGAATATTTCAGGTAAGTACACTATTAAAGATGGTTACAACTCTCTTATGGTTACTAAAGATTTATCTTCTTGGCCTTATAAGTTGTTTTGGCATTCAGCTTGTCTTCCCAAAGCTAGAGCTTTTGCTTGGTTGGTAGTTCAGGACAGAGTCCTTACATGTATGAGACTAGACATGCTTGGTATTACTGTTGTTTTCCCTTGTGTCCTTTGTAAAAAAAATTTGGAATCTTCTTCACACCTATTCCTACATTGTGATTATGCTTATGAATGTTGGTAGTGGTTGTTTGAGAAGTTAAATATAGCCTTTGTTATTGGTAAGGATCTCATTTTCCATTTTAGATCTTGGCCCTTTATGTTTGCCTCATCTTTTTATGCATGCCTTTGGATCATATCTCCATCTATTGTGATTTGGAATGTTTGGCTAGAGAGAAACAATAGGATATTTAAAAAAATAAGGTCTCCTATGTCTGAGGTTCTATTAAAAATTGAGTCTTCAATCTATGAGGTTGCTTTGTCATTTATTTATAAGAATTTGAAAAATCTTACTTCTTTTTCGCACTAGGATAGTAGAGTTACTAGAGTTTGGAAGCTATTGTCAGTTCTACCCTTTCATGGTTCAATTTTAAAAAAGAATGATGCAATAGGTAAGAGATGCTTTGCTAGATGGAAACCTCCTTCGTAGTGGCACTTTAAACTGAATTTTGATGGCTCCTCTCATGGTAACCCTAGGCCGACTAGGGTAGGCATGGTAATTTATGATCACAATGCAAATTTTATTCAAGCTAAGTGTCATGCTATTGGTTTTAAAACTAACAATTATGCAGAATTTCATGCTTTGTCTTTTAGATTGGATATGGCAATCTCTTTGGGAATTAATGACTTAATAATTGAAGGTGATTCTATGGTGATTATTCAATATGTTATGAAAAAGAAATCGAATTGTTGGAATTTGCAGTATATACTTGATCCCATTTTACCAAAATTAGAATTGTTTGAATCTTTCTTGGTATCCCATTGTTACCGAGAAGTTAAAAAGATTGCAGATTATTTGGCAAATTTAGCCATTGATAGCAATGCTAATCAGCTAGAGGTGGGTTTTGAGGAAATTCCTTCTAGGGTATGGGAAGGTTTGCAACAATAGTCATATGATTTTCTTGAGTAACATCAATGTAAAATTTTATGATGATAATTATTCACGCTTTCCCCTTTCATTTCAAGTATTCATGTTCGTTGTCTAGAGAAGAGTTTGAGGTCATGGTATTTGATATAATAGTGTTTTTCCAAAGGTTTTTGGTACTTTCTTTCTTAGTAGGAAGGTTTTTGGCTCATGGGATTTGGCACAGGGCTTTGGAAAATTTTGTCTTCTTCCATTGATAGCACCTACGGAGTCTACATTTGAAAATTATCTGATGGGTTTTTTTGGCAAATTGTCATATGGGCTCTATGCAAAACTTATATTATATGTGTTGTGACCACATTTTGTATGTGGTTTTGAGCAGGGTGTATAAATTGATCTGTTAGATACTATAGGTTTATTTTATGAGCTGTGATCGGAGGTTTTCTTTATAGGGTTCTTTCCTCTAGTATGCTCTTTGAATCATATGTAAAAAATAAAAAATATTAATAAAAAAGTTTAGTGGAATAATCCACTTTTATTGAAAAAAACAAAATTATTCCTCTAATTGATTAAATAATCTTTACTATTTAATTAATTTAATTAATCTTTCTTCTAATTTCATATTTCCTCATCATCTTATTAATTATTCTATTTTCCTATTCTTTAATCATTTTAATCATTTTCTAATATTAATTAAATATTTATTATTTAATTAATTCTAATTAATTCCCCAATTTAAATAATTTTTATTATTTAAATTGTAGACGTATAAAAATGACCATATTCCTAAATGAATATTTTATGTTCATTTCCCTATTTAATTAAATCAAATTTAATTAAATTATTCACATTCTTCTATTTTATTAAATAAATTATTCAATTTATTTAAATAAAATTCACTATACCATTTAATGAATAAATCATTTTATTCAATTAAATTCCCCTAGCCACTTTTAATTAAATTCAAATTTAATTAAATAGTTATCCTAAATTGAATAAATCAAATTTATTTAATTACAACCAAATTGAATGAAAATCAATTAAATCCTATTATCCCCCCATCCACTTGCAAAAACCCAAACCCCTTCCTAATCCCTTCTAGAATCTTCTAACCAATTCTAATTAACCTAAACCCCCTCTAAACTTTGTCACATCCCTAAGCAAAGGGAGGTCACTTCTCAAATGGCCCAAAGTCTTGGATAACCATTGAAGGTTTTCAACCTTCAACCACCAAAACCCCCAACGTCTTTGAAAACCATTAAAGGCTTCCAACCTTCAACCACTTAATCCCCAAAGTCTCCAATAACCATTAATGGTTATTTCAAACCCTCCCACATGGTTAAAACATTTGTTTTAACTCAACCTCTACCCAACCCAAGGGTCTCATTAGGTCATTAATGCTTTGACCATGATTATCTCTTAATTATTTGCACAAAGGTTTATCTTTGGATTAGATCCTAATTCAATGGGTAATCCTAACTTATACTTGACCCTTAGCCTTTAGATAACCATGAGGTCTTCTCAGGC
This sequence comes from Cryptomeria japonica, assembly GCF_030272615.1. NCBI lineage: Eukaryota > Viridiplantae > Streptophyta > Pinopsida > Cupressales > Cupressaceae > Cryptomeria > Cryptomeria japonica. Next base: position 866,635,318 of record NC_081414.1, read on the forward strand.
CTTTAATGCGTCCAACCCCTTCTTTCAACCCAATCCTGTGTTGACATTTGTCACCATTTCATTGGTGCCAATTGTGCACATGGATTCCCAACTTTCAAACTTGGCCCTTGATTAAACCTTTCAATCTTGACCATCCATTGCCCTGTTTGTGCTATAAATAGAGCTCTCATTCATCCATTCTAATGAATCATCTTTCAAATTTGAAGCATCACACTTATGCTCAAATTATTTCAAGCTTTCTCATTTTATATATGCTCATCATTTAGCCTCTTTTAGATCATAAATTAGACTAATATGCATGCTTAGATTACTTTCTTTATTATCTTAGTTCAATCATAGACTAAATATAGAATGCTAGGATAGTATTCATACTAACCGTGTTATCTTATCATTTAGTTTATTGCATTTTTAGCATCATACCTAGCTTATAACACATCTCATACTAAAATCAGTTAAAACCTCTCTCGTTCTCATATTTGCCATCCCTAAGCCATTTTGCTCAGTAATCTGAGAGCAAAACATTGGTTTGAGGGACATTGTGAGATAGAGAACCATGGGACCCTCCTTGGGAAGCTGAGTAACACTACGTTACTCCATAGCTTGCATCAAGAAGTCCTATGTGTGTGTGTGGATTGATATTTATCATAATTTTTCACATATTTAGTTTTATTAATCCATTTTTCCCACACATTTCTGGCACCCACCGTGGGGCTCGCACCCCAATAACCTATCGTTTTTTGAATTTGAAGACTTTTGCAGGTACGCGGGAAACTAGAATTAGCACGTCAAAGACATATTTTAGCGCATCCGCCTAACAGTTGAGCGCTTCTAGCCTACTATTTAGTGCGTGGGCTTTCTGTCTTAGCGCGTTAAAACTGTTCCTTAGCGCATAATACTATTTGACAAATTTTCCTGTAGGTGTCGACACCGGTGAAACACAGATTAGCGCGTGTACCAGACAGACTAGCGCATTCACTCCAAAATTTTAGCGCTTAAACTGCATACTCCAGTGCATTGAAACAAACAGTTAGCGCATCAAATTCAAAAATTTTCTTGCATAACAAGCCGCGGGAAAATCAAACCACATATTAGCGCGTACACCAGATAGATTAGCGCGTCCACTCCAACTTTTAGCGCTTAAACTGCATACTCCAGTGCTTTGAAACAAACAGTTAGCGCATCAAATTCAAAAATTTTCCTGCATAACAGACCGCGAGAAAATCAAACCACAGATTAGCGCATCTGACATACAGAATAGCGCATCCGAGCAACAGAATAGCACACAGCAAAGAAACAGTAGTGCCTCCGTCGAGTATTGTAGCGCGTACAGTTTGTTCTGTAGTGCATCACAAACAAAACAAACAAAAAGATTTTGTAACCGAATTCAAAAATTTAGACTTGTGGAAGTCCCCCGAAACAAACTGATAGTCTTTTTGTTATTTTGCAGGATTTTTAACAAATTTTCTTGCAGGTAAAGCGAGGAAATTTGCCTTTACAGCAAAAACGTTGTTTCTTTTGTTGACCTCTGAAAGTCGAAATTTGCTTTGTTGACAATCTATTTTCCATAGATTAGATAATTATTGCTATGAAGGATTAAAAAGAACATCATGCTTGTTGGAGCAACATCTCCAAATAGAAGTTAGCAAATTATTGTCTTGAGGGTTAAAAATAACAAATTTATTTGCCTTGTCTCGAAAGTGGAAGGTATATGCTCTCCCCTTAACTGGGTGACCAAAAAGCCAAACCATTCTTATGCTTTCAGTATTTCAAGCAATAAATCCTTTAGCAGGCCTGCCTTCCCGAGGAGTTGCAATCAACTCTTAAAGCCGTTTATGGCCGGTGTGAAGGGAACGACCTAAGTGGGGAACGGCTTTGACGCCAAGAATTCCAACCCACTATAATCAAATGTGGAAAGTGATGAAAGTCCTTTTCAACGGTTGCGCGCAGTGATTAGCCTTCCCCCAGTATCCTTGAGATACGTAAAGCCTTTGTTCTAAAGGTTGGGAAGCCTCCTGAGGGAGTTTATCACTGACGGCCGAACGGGAAGCCTGATTAAGAACCTTAGCATTAGAAACTTTGAGCTAAGTCAGTATCCAAACATTTGTAACATCATAGTGCAAGGGTGGGGAAGAATCCGCCCCCAAGATTACTCACCATATATCTCCCAATATAACTACTCAACTGTGAAGCAATTCACTTTGGGTTAATTTCTAGCAAAAGGCAAAAAAACGGGCGCCCCTCTAGGGGGTGACACGGCTGTTTGAGCTGACGGAGTATCGAGACTAGTGGGCTATGATGTTGCTTATGACCCTTGAATAAAGAGTCTTTCTGAAGTGTTTATCTTGTATCCAACCTGTTAAAACATTGGGGATTTGAACACCTCCTCGACAGAACATACACTTTATGTTAGATTAAGTGAAATGATTGTACTTTGTGTGCTGTGCTTGCATTTTGTATTTCAGAAAATCATCCATCATACTTGAAAAATCTCTCAACAAAAATCAAAAACATCACAAAAACACAAACAAAAAATTAAAAAAAAAAAAAAATAGGACATTTTAGCGCGTGAGAGAAACATAATAGCGCGTAAAACAGTTCTTTTAGTGCATCCACAGAACAAAATAGCGCGTACAACAAAAATAGTAACATTTCAACTGTAAAGCAAAACAGAGAACAATATTTTAGCACGTGCAAAACATATTCTAGCGCGTATAAAGAAAACATTAGCGCGTAGGTGTCTTATATTAGCACATTAACAAAAACTGATAGCGCGTAGACGGCACAGTGTAGCGCGTAGTTTTCCCAAAAACTTCACAGCAAATTTCAAAACAGCCTGTTTTAGCGCTTGAAACAAACAGCTTAGCGCGTAGAAAGCCTATTTTAGCGCATTGGCTTAAACAGTTAGCGCGTCTGAATCATAGTCTAGTGCGTACATATTTCATAATCAAAAACTAAAATTTTCCAGAATCAATCTTTTAGTGCGTAACCCAGGGCAGAGTAGCGCGTGGAAAAATAATTTTAGCACATAGAGAAAATTCAGTAGCGCATTGAACACCTGTTTTAGCGCGTGAGGAAAAGGAGAAAAACAGAGAGTTGAAAAACCAAAAATTTTGAAAATCTCAAAAATATTTTAAAAAAAATAGTTTTTCATCAAAACACATCTTTTATCAAACCAGAGTGACAAAAACGAATCATTAAAACTATTTCTCAAGTCAAAATTGTGTCAAGCAAAGTTGTCAGCATCCGAAAACGAGTCGAGCAATAGAGGACGTCTTTCCTATCATAATCCGGAAACTTTTCATCATCAGTATCAATCCAATCCTTTAAACATCTTACAGATTTTATCTCCAAAAACACTTGTCTAAAAATTTCCAAATTGTCAAATCCAGTTTCCAGATCAGGAGACTTTTATCCATATCATTTGACACGCTTTATCGTGAAGGGGCAGCTAAACCTTCATTCTGATAAAGTAAAATTTGAAATTTTCAAAACAAGAATCAACTAAATCCAAACAAATCAAAGGAATCCATTGATCACTCATGCATGACTAATCCCCTCATTCTGAGAAGAAAGAACCTCTATCGCAACATCACGTTGAAGAAACAACAACCTAGCTTTTTCAAATTCATCAAGAGAAATAAATTTGTATACATCAATCGTCAGCTGTTCAAATCCCATCGGGTATTTCTTCATCACGTCAAACGTTATATCCAAAACAAATCCAGTGAATTTGATAAAGAACCCCTGAAAACAAGAGCATACTGTCAAAAGTCTTCTTTTAATCAAAAGATAAACCGCAGAGGAAAGATCAATCCAGCATTCCTGCCTGACGAGTGCATCACATGTAACACATCTCGACCAGAACCACCAACACCAGAGCAAAACATTAACGAGGACTTTGTTCCTTTCATCACTAAAAGTTTCTATTGAAATGCCTGTCACTCACTCTCAACGAAACAAACAAAGCGAGACACCCACGGAATCAAGTATGAATCATCGATTATCAAATCCTTTTGAAGTTCCACCATCAGAAGATCCTGAAATTACTGACGCAATTCTTTAGGAATGCCAAGAAAATCCTTCATTTCAAAAACTCATTGAAAAACTCATGGAAAATGACAAGGAAAAATATTTACTCATGCTTACAAGCAAAGGTGTCAAACTTCCTGAAGATTTCGACGCAAACGTCTTTCAAACAGGGTCTCAACAATACACATATCAAGAACAACAAAGGGAAGAAGAGACTCGCATACCTGAACAACATATTCCAGAACAACATATACCAGAAATGCGAGTACCTGCGTTTGAAACCCCCAAGCAACACATACCATTTACTACACCTTTTCAGCTAAGAACAAATACGAGGGAAGAACTCTTCCCTCAGCAAGATAATGCGCCCTTGGTTGCTCTTACTCAACAAATGCAAATGTTGCAACGACAAATACACGATATGCAACAAGGGACAACAGTGCGGTACTCTATAAATGAAATCTGTCCTTATCCATTTGACAGAAGCTTAAACATGATACCTTTTCCTCCAAACTCAGACATTCCCAAATTTGATAAATATGATGGGAAAGGTGATCCTCGAGATCATGTTCGAGAATTTTGCACTGTGAGTCTTGAATTTTCTCATAATGACACTTATCTGATGAGGTTATTCCCAAGAAGCCTGGGAGGACAAACAATGGAATGGTTATCCAAGATTACACCACCTGTTAGATCATTTGATGAATTGGTTAACAAGTTCATCACCCATTATTCTTACAACATCCAACATGCCATAACCATGCTAGATATTTGCAACACCAAACAAAAGAACAATGAAACATTCATGATATTCCTTCAACGTTGGCGACGCATGGTATCAAGATATCCTCGAGATATTCCTGAAAAAGAGAAAATGGAAATCTTCATTGATAACTTGAATGGTGAAATGAGTTACAGATTCAAACTTCAATGCATACCTTCTTTTGACAAATTGATCAAAAATGGTATCCAAGTAGAGGAAGCTTGTGTCAAAAAGGGAACACTCAAGTTCTACAAAGAAGGAACGAATTCATCAAACTACAATAACCAAAACAATACCAATCTAGACAAAACTCGATTTTGGACTCGAAACAAAAATGAAGGCAACAGTGAATCATATGATCCAAAATCTAAGCAGCCAGTGCTTGCCTTATCAGGAAATACCCAAAACACGAAAAATCCTAAAAATACTACTCCCAGTGCTAACACATATGTCCCAAAAAATGCTCAAGGACAACTCAATACCAACAACGCCAACGATAATCAAAACAAAAACCTGAATCCAGGGCCTAACAATAATTCATGCAACAACACCAACAACTTCCATAAACGTATCTTCACACCATTGGGTCAATCATTAGAGTCCGCATTCAGAGAGCTGTTGGCAAACAAGGTTCTTTCTTTACCTCCAATCAACAATTATGAACCCCCAATCAAACCACCTTGGTGGAATGATTCACACTATTGTGATTTTCATTGAAACAAAGGTCATAGAACAAACGAGTGCATGAGATTGAAACACATAATCCAAGACATGATTGATCGAGGTGACTTAACAGTGGATGGTCTCAAAACAAATAATGATCACGAAGCCTTCAAAGATCCTCTTCCAAATTATAACAAAGACGAAGCATCAACTTCAAATGATACACGCAGAGCTCGTATTAATCACATCTACAACAACACAATCAATCACATATCAGTCGACGACCATCAAGTCAATGTTATAACCATTCGAGATAAACGTGATCATGAATCTGTCAATGTAACAACCCAGACTCAGAAATATGTCTTGAAGGGACATACTGCTCCTCCAACTACCACACCAAAAATCCAATACGACTTAGTTAACCAACTGCGCAAGACTCCGGCTCAGATATCTATCCTGGAATTGTTGAAACTGTCTCCAAGACACAAAGACATATTGGAACAAGCACTATTAGAAACAAATGTACCTCAAAATCTGGATACAGACAAATTTCAAGCTATGGTTGCCCACATGACAGAATCTCATAACCTCACCTTCTCAGAGCATGATAATACTTCATTGAGTCATCCGCATAATACCCCTCTACATATTGAAGTCATTGTTTGCAAACACCGTGTCAAAAGAGTCTTAATAGATGGAGGAGCCGGACTTAATATATGTACTTTAAAGCTTATCCGTGCACTAGGTTTCTCAAAAGAATCTATTGATCCTTGTAAAAACATTACCATAAAAGCATATGATGATGAGGAAAGGTCCTCTAAAGGAGCAGTAATATTGCCTATTCAGGTAGGACCAGTGCAAAAAGATACTATATGTCAAGTTTTAGATATTGATCTCACCTACAATATCTTATTAGGCTGACCCTGGATACATGAAATGCAAGCAGTACCTTCTACATACCACCAGTGTGTCAAGTTTCCTTATGATGGGCAGGAAATCTCCATATCAGCTGATCACAATCCATTTCAACATTGCAATGCAATGGGGGCAGCCCAAGACAGTTTGGTTCCTTATAACAGAGAAAAGCAGCGGTCTTCAACACCTGATCCACCAACAGCAAAATCCAACTCTTTATGGGGAGATTTCAAACAGAAAATGCAAATCAAAGACCAAGGCATGGGCGAATACTCTATGGAGCCTTTGTGTTTGACCAGATTGCCAACATCACCTAGATCGCATGGTTTACCTTCTAAATCAACACATCTGGCAACTCAGCCCATAACTAAATTTGATGGTACCTTCATCCAATTGGGGACTCTAGCACATGAATCAGAAGATAAAGATGTTCTTAACTGGCTATACAAAGATGAAGAAGAAGCTAATAGAGCGGCCGCTCTAGACATTGTTCTACCAACGCACCTGTATGGAAAATGCTACTTGATCATGAAACAAATGGGATATGGCAGTAAAGGACCTATTGGGAAACGCCAAGAAGGAGTTACAGAACCTATAGATCTTCCTTCACAACCTAGTAGAAATAAAGCAGGATTAGGTTCCAAATTCACTTTCCTATTGAAAAAGCCTCCACACACAAATGCAAAACCTCAATGGAAGGAAAAGAAGAAATACAAAGAAGAATCATGGCAGGAAGCTCTCTTTGAATCAGCAGAAACAATCCGCAAGACAAGAGAACGTCAAGATCAGAAGATACATCAGGGAAAGCTTTTGAATCATAAGAAGGCCATATCTACAGCAGTGGCTCATATTAACACACCAATGGCTCAAGAACGAATCATATCATCACAAGAAACCATCATTCCTTCCAGGGGAAGCACAATCTATGAACAAATCCAGACTATAGAAGATGGATCGGATACAGAATCAACATAGAATATCAAAAAAGTATCTATCATCAAGGATTTGTTTTCACCATACAACATACCTGTTTACAGCACAGATAGAATTTGGGATGATGCCTATGAGACAGATTCAAATGAATATGAATGGGGTACCTGCTCTGATACTACTACAAATATCCCAGATGATGCTAATTTCATATCCATTTCTCAAGAAGAACATAACGCAGAAGATAGACCTCTTGAATTTGGACCACAACATATCTATGACGTTCAGGAAAGTGAACAGAAATATTACGAACAAGTCTACGTAGAAGATGATACCATCGAAGACCTCGATGAAACCCTAGACTTCTTTAAAAACAAGACCCATCACGATGATAACTCTATCCTAACACTTACAGTAGCTGAACTTGACCTGCCCAATGATTCCTTACCACTTGTCTTCCCTGATCTCATTGACTGGACTGAACCTGAGACTCATGATATCCCAATTTTTCCAGATGATAAATCTATTATCCACTACCTATGTACCTTAAATCCTGAAACAGGCTCTACCAGTGAACCGAATCACGACGTCTGTTCTTCAGGGAGTGCCAAGTCTCTCACTCACAAAAATGAATCAAATAATGAATCTAATGCTGAAAACCAGTCAATGGCAGCAATAGATCCCAAAAAAGTAAAAATAAAGGATGCATCTGAGGGTGAAAACCTTTTTAAGGCACCTAACGATGGGAGACTTGACACTCTTCCTGAACATTTTCATGAATGATCACCCATATTGATTGAGCCCACTCAATCAATCAACATTGGTACCTCCGAAGCAGCCAGAAACATTCACCTTGCAGAATCTCTGATAGAGGAGGAAAGATCGGCATTCATCATCTTCTTTAAAGGACAACAAATTAACTTTGCCTGGTCATATGCTGATATGCCTGGAGTAGATCCACACCTAATCATGCATCACCTGTCCATCTCTGCGGGGGTCAAGCCAGTCAAGCAGAAACTATGAAAGATGAATCCCTAGATAGCACTCATGGTCAAAACAGAATTAAAGAAATTATTAGATGTCGGATTCATCCAACCTATTGACTATGCAGAATGGATTTCCAACATTGTTCCAGTCTCAAAACCAGATGGTAGTATCAGAATATGCACTGACTTCAGAGATGTCAATAAAGCTTGCCCAAAGGATGACTTTCCTCTGCCAAGTATTGATATAATTGTAGATCTCACAACAGGCCATGCAATGCTCTCATTAATGGACGGTTTCTCAGGCTATAATCAAATCAAAATAGCTCCTGAAGATCAAGACAAAACAGCATTCACCTGTCCTTGGGGAACATACTGTTGGAATGTTATGCCTTTTGGCTTAAAGAATGCCGGAGCCACTTATCAAAGAGCAATGACAACAATATTCCATGATATGATGCACACATTTATGGAAGACTATGTGGATGATTTACTAGCAAAATCTTTCACCAGAGCTGAACATCTTGACATCCTAACAAAGATCTTTGATCGGTTGCAGAAATTCAAAGTTCGACTCAATCCTAAAAAGTGTGTCTTCAAGGTTACATCAGGCAAGTTACTAGGTTACATCATCTCAGCTAAAGGTATTGAAGTTGATCCAGCAAAGGTACAAGCCATCATGGATATGCCACCACCAAAGAATATCAGTCAACTTCGATCTCTCCAAGGATGACTTCAATCAATCAGGCGATTCATCGCTCAACTAGCAGATAAAAGTCTGCCATTTAACCACTTGCTACATAAAAATGTGCCATTCAAATGGGAGACTAAATGTGCAAAATCTTTTTACCAAATTAAACAGTACCTGATGAATCCACCAGCTCTAGTACCACCAATTGCAGGAAAGCCTCTTCTATTGTATATCTCAACGACAGATGTTTCACTGGGGGCACTATTGGCACAAGAAGATCAACAAGGAAAGGAACGCACCATTTATTACATCAGTAGAACATTGAATGGTTATGAACTCAATTATACATTCATTGAAAAGGCTTGCTTAACAGTTGTTTTTGCATCTCAAAAGTTCCGACATTATATGCTAGCACACACTATCAAGCTAGTAGCCAAAATTGATCCTCTCAAGTATCTACTCAGCAAGGCAGCTCTCACAGGCCGATTGGCTAAATGGGTTATGATTCTCAGTGAATTCGACATCCACTACACAAAAAGATGAGCCATCAAGGGACAAGCAATTGCAGATCAGCTGGCTGAAGCACCGCTACCAGGAAAACAAACCATGGACATTGAATTTCCAGACAGGGACATTTTTGCTCTTTTCTCCAAACAATGGACCCTATACTTTGATGGATCCTATACACAACATGGTTCAGGGGCTGGCATTCTATTCATCACCCCTTAAGGACACACTATGCCGCGATCATACAGGCTTATGTTTCCATGTACAAATAATATGGCTGAATATGAAGCATTGGTCATAGGCATCAAAATGGCTGTCGAATGGAAAATCACAGAATTAAAAGTCTATGGAGACTCACAACTGGTCATCAATCAAATCAACAACAACTATCAAACAAAGGATGATAAGTTACTCCCTTACAAACGGATGGTGGATGACTTCAAACAGTATTTTGTGCACATCACCTTTGAACAAATACCAAGGTTGAACAACAAAGCAGCCGATGCAATGGCTACGATCGCTTCATTACTACAAATTCCAGAACAACAGAGTCGTTATGAGTTCCTCGTAGAGCAACTGTTCTCCCCCGCCTATGACCACTCTGAATCCCATGTTATATATGCCTTAACCGGTTCAGATTCTCCATTATATGGACCAATATACGACTACCTCAAGCATAATATCTTACCCATTGACCAATCCCGTAACCAAAAACGTAACTTTATCCGACAAGCTGCCCGTTACACCCTTACCGCTGATACCTTATATCGTCGAGGTCTAGATGGTACTATTCTTCGTTGTCTTGATCATAATGATTCTGATTCAGCTTTACATGAGCTTCATGAAGGTATTTGTGGCACACATTCGAGTGGCACTACTCTTGCTAAAAAACTTCTACGAATGGGATACTACTGGCCTACAATGGAGAAAGACTCATATCATTTCGCCAAGAAATGTCCTAAATGCCAAATCCATGGCAATCTGATACATGCACCAACACAGGAACTACAACCATTTACCACATCCTGGCCCTTTTGTCAGTGGGGGTTGGACCTGGTAGGCAAAATACATCCTTCATCTTCAAATGGACACAAGTTCATCATAACCGCAACAGAATACTTTACCAAATGGATCGAAGCAGTTCCCATGACCACAGTGACTGGGAAACAAATTGCCTCTTTTATCCTGAATTATCTAATCTACAGATATGGTATTCCAAGTTCAATCGTCACAGATAATGGACGACCTTTCAAAAACCAAGATGTGCAGGAACTATGTGAAAAATTCAAAATTCAACATCGGTTTTCTACACCATACTATCCACAAGGAAATGGTCAGGCAGAAGCATCTAACAAAACGATCCTAAAAATCCTCAAGAAAACAGTGAATGATGCAGGCAAAGATTGGCACGTACAACTCAATCCAGCACTTTGGACCTACAGGACTAGTATCCGCACACCTACAGGGGCAACACCATATTCCTTGGTATATGGATTAGAGGCTATTTTACCCTTGGAGGTAGAAATTCCATCTCTTAGAGTCTCTTTGAAAGGTTTGATTCTAGATGAAGAGTATCGAGTCAACCGACTGCAAGAACTGGAACTATTAGATGAAAGATGCCAACATGCTTATACTCATCTCAAAGTATATCAGCAACGCATGTGCAGGAGCTACAATCATAAGGTCATTCCTTGTAACTTCAAGGTTGGTGATCTAGTCCTAAAAAGAAAATCCAAGAAACCAGCAAGATAGAGAGAAGAAAGGGAAATTTGAACCTAACTGGTTGGGTCCCTATGTCATCATTTCAGTCTATGGATCAGGTGCCTATCAGTTAACAAATTTTGAAGGAGATGTGCTTGATGATCCAACTAACAGCATTCATCTAAAGAAGTACTATACTTAAGGTAGCCTAGTGCACGGAAAAAGCCAAAAACAAACAAAAAAATAAAAATCCAGAAAAAGCAAAATACAAAGTACAATAAAAACAAATGGTGAAAACCTGGTAAACAGGCACCTTTGTGAAAGGCCGGCTCCTTTATCTATATCCATGCCATTTTATCCATCAAAACACTATCGGCCATCGCCCGACACTTAGCATCTATCCATCCAGGACATACTTAGCGTGGTCACTATCCTGAGTTATCCATCTATATCATATACATCTACCACATTCCACCATGGCTTGGAAATCACTGTACATCAAGAACACTCATCTAGGGGCGTTAAACTATTCAAAAACTTGCAAACATTCAAGACATGCCAACTATTGAAAAACCTCAGACACAGGACATCCAACAAACACAACTACGCTTCATCGCAACAACCAAAACACGAACAATACACAAGAAACTCAAGGATGGATGATTTTCTGAAGTACTAAATGTTGCATTATCGCATTAAAGTCTTGATTATTTTGCATTTTGAACTTTTTAAAATAAATTGGAATATTCTCCTTATCTCATCAAAAGCTTCAAAGCTAGAGATCATGAGGAACTTCCAAAATTTTTCTTAGTCTTCTGTCTGGGAGGCGATCACTTATACTGTGTGAATATTTGCCTCGAGACGTGATCCATATCACTGAAGGCCTGATTCCATTTCACGCATATAAATGATCTAATCTTGTCTGTTTATGCAATACACACTCAGGTTGTTCTGGTTCAATTATACCTTGACGCTTGTGCTATTTTGCAAAATCAAATATCATGTAAATTTTACTCAGGTCATTATGGTTCAATTATACCATTATACTTGTATAAATTTTCAACATATCCAAAAATCAATAAAAGCTCCATGATGATATTTACAAAGAAAGCAAATAAATGGTTCTATCGGATGGCAAATACAGAATGAGAGATGCTCCAAAAACAATTAGTTGCATATCATTTTACAATTAGTTGCATATCATTTTACAATTAGTTGTAATTAGTCGCACATCATTATTATTATCTCATTTTGCATCATCATTACATCATTTCACATCATATTATCTTACATGTAGCAGCATATTAAAATCATACATCTCATTTTCAAGATACATCTCATAGCATATAAAAACATACATCCTACATTACAGCATATATATAAGCATTACATCATCATATAAAAGGAAGTGGTACACATAAACATACATCCATAAACACATCACAACAATCAAAAATGGTGCTCTATATATATATATCTCTCAAAAAATGATCAAAATCTACAAAATGTGTCAAAACTGTGTCCAGTACAAAGAATACACTGCTCAAAATACAATCGAGACCATGTCTCTCAAGTGTGACTATCCCCTGATGGAGATGGTCTAGCTCCTGATGCACCTGCTCCTGGATCTCCAGGAGGATCCTGTCTGGCTCTTGATACACTCGCACCGGGATCTGCAGGAGGGTCCTGTCCTGCTGGCCCTGTCACTCCACGACTCTCAGATCGTGTCCCACCAGTTCGAGATCGACTCGATCTCGACTGTGCAAAGCTCTCGACACGCCGCTCTCTAGGTACTGCCGCCTCATAGTGACACCTATAATACGCAGCCTCCTGGACGCTCCGTGTCAGCTCTCTAAGGGTGTCTCTCAAGGGACCACCCACCGCTGCTCTCTGCACAGTCGCTAAGGCCTCCTCTGCTCGACCCCGCCACTCCATCTCTGTATCTCTCTTAGTGGTCAACTGAGAAATCTGCCGCTGATAAGTCAAAATCTGTGCCTGCAGCTGCTGCACAGTGATCTGTAGAGTCCAGATCTGAGCATCCTCTATGTGACCCGGCACTCGAACCCGCAGTGGTACCTGCGCTGGCGCCACTCCTCCCACTCGGCCTGTCCTGGGTGTAGGAGGTGGGAGTATATCTATCCTCCTCCTCTATACTAGTCTCCCCACCTCCTCCTCTCCTCCCACTGCCGCTAACACCTCTGTCACCCTACCCTCTCTCCCGGCTCCAATGACCAATCCTCCTCTCCCCCTCTCAATCCGGCCCTGCCGTACTGCCCTCTGCACACCTCTACCTCTCCTCCTCCCTCTATCTCCTCCATCATCCCCATCATCCCCCTCATCTCCCCCGTCTCCCTCCTCTCCATCAGAATCAAATGTCGGTCTCATCTCCTCTGGATCTGAGATCCTAGCCACGGCCCGAGAAGCAAATAACCGTGCAAACTCATCAGTTATGCCAGCATCCTGTATCTCTGGGGCATAGTCCCAGATCTGTCCAGCCAACCCTGTAAACTCCTCAATGGCCACAGCATTTTCAATAGTCGGCCCCCAATCGGCCACATCCTGCTGATGCTGTGCGTATAAGCACGCTCCCTGTGGAATCCCCTGCTGCCTCCCGAACTGTCGCAAAACTCGGGTAACCAGAAACCGCTCTATAACAAATGGAGTCCTCCCAATCAGATACCTCATCATGAAAATGAAAGGCATCTCCATCCCATCCTCAGCCCACACCTCACAGTCTGTATACGGTCTCCAGGTGACCGTATCTATATCGTCGAATACCCTCTTCCAGTGCTCTAGCTTGCCTAGCTTACGCTGGACAACTAGGCCTCTATAACCATACGCATAAGCCGCCCCTACGGGCCTATCCCTGTCTGCCAATGGCCTAGCTGCTGGAATGTACTCCCAGCACCTGGGCCAACATCGCTGACCCCCATGCAAATCTCCGGCCCTATGTGACCATCTGCTCTAGAACCAACCCCCATCCCACTGAAAATCCCTTTGACCTGCGATCAGGACAAAGGAATCCTCCAATAAATCCTGCCAGTATAGATGGCAGCGGTGCATAATCTAAATCTAGAAACTCCTGCTAGGGGATCTCATAGCCGCAGACACTCTCATCATGAAATATACGGCGCAGTGCCTCTGTGCCGCCCTCCTCCATCTGCTCATAAGGTAATATAGATCCTACCACAGGAATGCGCAGAATGCGATAGCAGTCCTCTGGTGTCACTGTCATCTCTCCCATGACAAAATGGAAGGTATTCGTATCACTATGCCACCTCTTTGCCAAAGCTGTCAACAATCCCCGGTTCACAGTGAACCGCGGCATATCAAGAAGTGAGGTCAATCCACATCTATCAATAATGTCCAAGTCTTCCTGTGACAGACGTGGTATCAATGTCCATGGTCTAGAGAATCTCTCCCTCGACTGTACAATACCCAATCGCTCCTATCAACAAACAAAACATATCTAATATCAGTTTCCACATCAATACAAAGATATCAAAATCAAACTTACATCAAAAACATGAAACAAATTTGTTCATCTGCAATCAAAGTTCAAAATCCTATCAACTTGTAAAACAAATCAAGTTCTCAAAAACCATATCAAAACTTGTAAAACAACTCAAGTACCACAATCACATAAACTTGTAAAACAACTCAAGTTTCCCACCCATATCAGCTTGTAAAACAACTCAAGTTTCCAACCCATATCGGCTTGTAAAACAACTCAGGCTTTCATACACATTTGAACTCGAAATAGACAACACAAATAATCATGTTCTGATCAACACAAACAGCTTGATATCTATACATAACTTAGAAAATTGCACATCAAAACAAGTTATACAAATACTCATCTTGGATACATGCATCAAAAAACACGACAGGCACGCAAAAACACAACTTTTCAAAATCTGCCAAAACTGCAAATTTTTTTATGGATGCGCTAAAACAGACCTCTAATGCGCTAAAGCAGACCCACGCGCTAGGCTGCTTGTCCTACGTACTAACCTATCTGCCTCATGCGCTAGATTCTATCTATGCGCTACCCTTTTCTATCCATGCGCTATCTTATTTGGCCTATGCGCTAGAATCTGTCTACGTGCTAATATTTTCCTCCCTTGCGCTACCCAATCTAACCTATGCGCTAGACTCTGTCTACTTGCTAATCTATCCTCCCTAAGCTCTCTTATTTTCATCCTATGCGCTAGGTTCATCCTACGCGCTAAACCCCTTTGCCTAGGTGCTACCCTTTCAGCCCTATGCGCTAGGTTGTGCCTACGAGCTAAACTCCCTGTTTCATGCGAACTTCTACACCTCCTATGCGCTAGGTTAGTCCTACGCGCTACCCTGTTCCTCCAACATGCTACTAAGCGCAATACCTATGCTATTCTATGTGGACGCGCTAACCTAGGTTACCTATGTGCTAGCAAAATTATTTCGGACGCAACTACTAAATTGACTTCTATGCGCTACTGTATACTTTGTATGCGCTAATTTACGCCCTAGACGCGCTAAAACGATTTATCCGAACTTGAAAATTCAAAAAACAGCTAAAAATGACAAAACCAAAAATCAAAAAGAGGTCAAAAGAGTTGACTTACTGGTGGTCCACATGCTGTTGGTCTCTAGTACCTCCGAACGTGCTCGAAACGGTGTCTGTGATAGGGAATAGGCATTTTCTCTCCAGAGCAAATTATCTTTCTTCAAAAGTCAACAAGCACAAATGAGTTCAAATCAAGCCCTTTTCCCCTTTTATAGAAGGAAAATGAAATTAGGGTTAGCTAGCTGGGCCTGTAATATGGTCGCGGTCTCCCCTATACCAAAACATTTGTAATTTATTGGGAGATGAATCAATTTATGCACTTTCTAGACACACGAAATCCTACACATCATACGAACTTCATCAATTTAAATCAAAAATTTTCCAAAACAAAAATATTGATTCATCTCCCGAGGGGGCATCACATCAAATATCAAATCTGGGGCATCGCATCGAATCTGGGGCATCACATCAAAACTGAGACACGACTGGCAAATCAAAAGAGCGACACAAAAATTGCATTTGATCATAAAAACACAAAAGCAATCATTTTTCTTTGAAATAACATGTGCACACACGTCACTTCAAAGAGGGGCAAAATGTAGACGTATAAAAATGACCATATTCCTAAATGAATATTTTATGTTCATTTCCCTACTTAATTAAATCAAATTTAATTAAATTATTCACATTCTTCTATTTAATTAAATAAATTATTCAATTTATTTAAATAAAATTCACTATACCATTTAATGAATAAATTATTTTATTCAATTAAATTCCCCTAGCCACTTTTAATTAAATTCAAATTTAATTAAATAGTTATCCTAAATTGAATAAATAAAATTTATTTAATTACAACCAAATTGAATGAAAATCAATTAAATCCTATTATCTCCCCATCCACTTGCAAAAACCCAAACCCCTTCCTAATCTCTTCTAGAATCTTCTAAACAATTCTAATTAACCTAAACCCCCTCTAAACTTTGTCACATCCCTAAGCAAAGGGAGGTCACTTCTCAAATGGCCCAAAGTCTTGGATAACCATTGAAGGTTTTCAACATTCAACCACCAAAACCCCCAAAGTCTTTGAAAACCATTAAAGGATTCCAACCTTCAACCACTTAATCCCCAAAGTCTCCAATAACCATTAATAGTTATTTCAAACCCTCCCACATGATTAAAACATTTGTTTTGACTCAACCTCTACCCAACCCAAGGGTCTCATCAGGTCATTAATGCTTTGACCATGATTATCTCTTAATTATTTGCACAAAGGTTTATCTTTGGATTAGATCCTAATTCAGTGGGTAATCCTAACTTAGACTTGACCCTTAGCCTTTAGATAACCATGAGGTCTTCTCAGGCCTTTAATGCCTCCAACCCCTTCTTTCAACCCAATCCTATGTTGACATTTGTCACCATTTCATTGGTGCCAATTGTGCACATGGATTCCCAACTTTCAAACTTGGCCCTTGATTAAACCTTTCAATCTTGACCATCCATTGCCCTGTTTGTGCTATAAATAGAGCTCTCATTCCTCCATTCTAATGAATCATCTTTCAAATTTGAAGCATCACACTTATGCTCAAATTCTTTCAAGCTTTCTCATTTTATATATGCTCATCATTTAGCCTCTTTTAGATCATAAATTAGACTAATATGCATGCTTAGATTACTTTCTTTATTATCTTAGTTCAATCATAGACTAAATATAGAATGCTAGGATAGTATTCATACTAACCTTGTTATCTTATCATTTAGTTTATTGCATTTCTAGCATCATACCTAGCTTATAACACATCTCATACTAAAATAAGTTAAAACCTCTCTCGTTCTCATATTTGCCATACCTAAGCCATTTTGCTCAGTAATCTGAGAGCAAAACATTGGTTTGAGGGACATTGTGAGATAGAGAACCATGGGACCCTCCTTGGGAAGCTGAGTAACACTACGTTACTCCATAGCTTGCATCAAGAAGTCCTATGTGTGTGTGTGGATTGATATTTATCATAATTTTTCACATATTTAGTTTTATTAATCCATTTTTCCCACATACATAAATAAATTACTAATTATTCAATTTCTATCTCTAAACATCTAATCATTCAACCCTCTTCTAAATATTAATTAATTATTAATTTTTTAATTAATTGTGATTGAATCCTTTAAATTAAATAATCTTCATTATTTAATTAAATTCCATTTCTAAATAATTAAATAGTTTCTTTAAAATTATTTAACTAGCTAATTAATTCTTGAATTCCAAATCCCCAAATTCTAATTTCAATTTCTTCCAAATTCAATTACATGTGCATGATTTCAAAAACCAAATTAAAAATCAAAGTCAAGTTCTAAATATATTCAAATGCTAAATTGAATTAATAAATTCAATTATTTGAATAATATCTCATGCAAAGATTAAATTAATAATCTATCATGCCCAAACTTTTTGGCACAAACGGAATAATTTTTTTTTTTTTTAAATTACTTAATTTAGAACGACTTACTTAACTAAGATAATGCAAATCTACTTTGGTCTTAACTATATTTTGAGTGTACCAAACAATTAAATTAATTTGGCGATAATTAATCTAAGTTATAAGCGAGCTAATATTTCTCCAAGAGGTTTATTACTAACTTCCACTAATAAATAATGAAAGTCTCGAACCTAACAATTAATCTCAAATAAAAATGATCAATATTTAACTTATAGTTCTTAAATTACAGTGGGTCTAAAATTGATTTACCCTAACTCTTTGATTAGTAAATCTATTCAATAAAAATATCCATTAATGAAAAAGTGTCAAATAAATTTCAAATAAATAGACCAACAAGGCACTACATAAATCAATATGTTTTCCCCAGGGTTTATCCTACCCAACGTTTTTAAATTTTTCTCACTAGATGCTCCTACATTCATTTATTAATTAAAAGCACAATCCTTATCTTACAACTATCTATTTGAACCCAAATAAATGTAGAAATTAAACTATATATATATATATATATATATATATATATATATATATATATATATATATATATATATATATATATATATATATGCTTATGAATATATTCTAATGAGAGAGGGGGGAAAGTTTTTATTTTAATTTATTATTTTACCCCATAAAGGTCACATGCTACCCTAAACTTTTCTTTATCACACCCACACACACATATCTTATTTAAAATAACCAAGTGTGCTTGCCCTAACCTGAAACTAGGGTTAGGAAAATATGTTTTAACATCTATTATTTTGTGAGTGGTGTGTGTGTGTGTGAAAAACTCCTTTCTTTCTTTTTTCTGTGTGTGTGTGCAGGTGCAGGAGTGGCGGGCCGAGCTCTAACCCTTGGCCGAGCCGAGGGGAGGAAGGCGGAGGGAGCCAAGTGGCCAAAGAGGTGGTGGTGGAGTTGGGGGATGGCGGCGGAGGTGGTTTTTTTTTTGAGTGGGGGGTGAGCGGTAGTGGGCGGGGGTTTCCCCCAGGCACCACTATGCTTACCCACAGTGCGGCCGAGCGCCGTCCACTGTGGGTAGTCACAGTGGCGAATCGGGAGCCACCACCACTGTGGTTACCCACAGCGGGGGACCTGGTGGCGTCCACTATGGTTACCCACAGTGGTGGCGCCGAGCTGTCCACTGTGAGTAATCACAGTGCGGGCCAGGCCGCGCCGTCCCCTATTTTCACAAGGGTTCGGCCCTTTGGTGACTTTAAATTTCTTTTTATTATTTTTTTTCGTATTACTTCTTTTTTTCTAAATATGATAAAAAAAACATTTAGTATATATATATATATATATATATATATATATTTGTTTGTAAGAAATTTTAACATGTAAATATTTCACTTTTCTTTTGTTTTGTTTTTTTGCTTAAAAAACAGATTATCAGAATACTCTTTAAGGAAATAAAATATATATATATATATATATAGTTTTTAAGCTATAATCCATTTAGGCATTTTTTTTTGAGTTGATTATTTCTATGAATCTATAAAATGCATACAAGATTTTCCTCATACTATTTGTAGTTTGTAACATGGGGAAAATATTTTTTTTTTTTAAAAAAAACAAAGTTGAAGAAATATATATGTTGAATATTCTATTTTTTTTCTTGTTTAAAAACAACATTCTGCAACTAACATCTACAGTGCATCCTAACAGCACTTAATATACATTTTTTTTTTGATAACAAAATAAACTAAAACTAAATGCTAATTTTATTTTTTTTTAAAAGAAATAGACTATCATAATAAGATTTATTTCTGTTTTCAATGGATAAATAATGATAGTTTTATTTGCAGCAGCATTATTTTAGCTAAATGAACATATAGAGACAAATTAAATTGCATTTGCCAAATAGACATAAGTGCAACAACATTCTTTTTTTTTGAAGATTTAAATACAAACTAATTTCATTTCTCCTTCCCTTTTGCAATACTAACACAAGTACAAAAAATATACTTCTTTTACAAATTTAATTACAAGGTAAATAAGATTACAAATAGGTATGAAAACCCAACACGTATTTTCCCTTCCATAGTAATATGAATACAATATATACACTTCTTTTTTGAAAATAAATACAAAAAACACCCCTTTTTTTTTACAAGCTAATATTGAATGAGGTGAGGTATTTTCCCTAATCCTTGCCTAAGAAGGCCTCTCACACACTTCCCAACCCCTTGGGTGAGGTGAGAGTTCCCATTGGTTGCCCTTCCCAAACTCTTACACATTACTAAAACTGGAAAGGGAAAAGGTGAGAGAAGATGGGGAAGAGAGTTTGACATCAAAAGGGAAGGTTGTCTATCCTAGGAGGAACCTTCTAAGTTGAATTTTCGCTCACCTTCGAAAAACCACTTTTTGAGGTGACTAAACAGTCACATGGGAGTAGTCACATGTTTCAAAATACCCCTAACCCATAGGTATACCCTTTGGACCTTTGGAAAAGCAATAAAACTGACCCTAGGAGTCCATTTAACCCCTTAGAAACCCAACTGAAGTTTACCTACGGGTCAAACCTAAGTTGACCACTCCCAAGACTCCCTACCCAAGGAAAATTTGGGACCACACTCTTGTGTTTGAATGGCTTTGGTAGAAACAAAACTCCCTCCAAGAGACAAGTCAAAATCAATGACACTAATCATCACATGTGTCAAGTGACACAATAAAATACAATATAAAAGTTACACATGGAATTAGTCTCTAGTGGGATTACACATATACATAAAAATTAAATTTTAACATTCAAGCATCATACACTTCACAAATAAAATACATTACAAATGGGGTGTTGTCTCTCCAAATAGACAACCCCTGGCTTAACAAACGTACATTGGTCTAGGTTTGGTTCTCCATATAAATTCCATGGTCACATGGATAATTTTCCTACGCATCTCAATTAACACATTAGTAATTCCAAATAATCACAATTATACATAATTAAATACATGGATTTCATTGCACATCAAACACTCATACATTTGGCAACAATAATTCAATATCTTATTCATTCAAATTTGATTCCACATAAGCAATTAACATAATTCTCAAAATTGAACCATTCATAAAATAAGCATCATTTTTCCTATCTTCCAAATGAAGTCCCGTGATTCCAATAATGACATTCACCATTTCAAAATAATTCTATTCTAGCAACATATAAAGTTTCATAATCATCATGCATAAAATAAAGCATCAATATATGTCAATGTGATCCAAATCATGGAATCATATAAGTTCTAAATCCATAAAGCATAAAATAAAGCATCCATAATAGTCTCAATATGCAAATAACTGAAAATGTCCAACTGAGTCGGGGTAGGGCCTCACATAATCTAAATCTAAATGCAAGTACATGCTAAATTAATTAATTCAATCAATTAATTAATTAAATCATTTATCTCTTAACCTTCTATTTTCATCTTTCAGTTAGCTTTTTCTAAATTAAGTTCTCTGTGTCATCTTCTTTATTTCCACCAATCATTCTTTTTCTTCCTTCAGTCATATGTTTCTCAATCAGTTGACTCAATTAATCTATTCAATCTATTGAGTTTCACTCCTACAATCAGCAGTTCAACTATCAATTTTCATTTGAGCTCAACTGAGTTCACACCTCTTGATCAATCTGTTCCACCTTTCAATCAATCTCATCCAATTTTCTATAAATTGAGCATCCAATCTCCATTTTCAATAATCATGAACTTTGAATCTTTGTGTCACTTGCAGGTTACGAGTGCAATATCTGAGAGCCATCATACCACAAAGAGGAGCAGAGCAATGGAAGTTCTACGCGGTCATGGAATAGGGATTTTTTGATTTGATTTGATTTATAATTCCTATTTCTTAATCACATTATTCCATTGTATTGTTTGTTAAATTCTGATTAGGATAGGGATTCATGATTTCTCTTATTTCTAATTGATTACTTTAATAATAGAAGATGAATTTTGCATTCCACAACTAATACATAAGTTAGTGTTTGACTTATGTGGATGAAATGGATAGGTTACTGGTAGAGTCTATCACTGGTAAGGAAAGGATGTCAACTGGTAAGAGTTGTGTTGACAATGAGTAGTTGTCAACTGGAAATCTTATGAATAATGTACAAGCAGGATGAGCAATATGTTGAGTTGTTGTTTGTGATGAAGAGGAAGAATGTTACCTAAATCACATCAACACTTGAGGAGAAGGATGTACAGGTTACCAGTATGCTATGTTGATGCAGAATAGCAGAACTCCCACCAGATAAAGATGTAGTTACCATGAGAAAAGATGACTGACAGTGAATATGCCCACACTAGATCACATGTTCCTATTTGAAGATATGTTGAACAAACAAGGAAGCCACATGAGTGTATTGTAGGATGCAGATGACAAGGATTCACTACCACTGGTAAGTGGAGCTTATCTCCTATTATACAAAGTGTGCATCATAATTCTATGAGATAAGACAAAAGAGGTAACGGTAGATGTTTGAAGGCTCACACCGGATCTACTGGTGAATCAAAGGAATGCCTCAAGTGCATGAAATTAGGATTATGCATTGGTCCAATAGAGAAGGCATGTTGAGTTGTCAGTACAGATGAAGAGTGATGCATTTGTCACCTTGACAAACTAGTTAAGATATCATCTGGGCTGATGAAGAAGAAGGCAAAGTGGAGCAGCTACAAAGAGATTATGCAACTAGTTTGCAAATGCCTTAGATGGAATAAATTCAAGGTTGATGACATGATGTCATCAAGATGGCTACTGATGAGTATGAGAACTGGTAAGGAAGAAAAGAGGCTAAGTGATGTGGTTCTATCTGATGAGAAGGACCATGCTATGGATAGACATGTCTGACAATAGATTAAGGTGCTCCACCAGTAGATCAACAAAGTGCAGACATGAAGGGTAACTGGTAAAGTGTGAGATACCGACAGGGTTAGTGAACTGGCAGAAAGGAAGGACTGGTTGTGTATTGATTGTCGGTGATTGAGTCTAGCTAACACAGAGATATTTGCTGAAGTGGATATTGACATTGATGCCATGTGGAGTTGAAGTGGCAAGCTCACAGAGGTCAGTGAAGTGTCATGTAGGGATAGGTGTTTCTATAGGTGTGCATTTAATATGGATCCCATGATTCATGGATTGGATTAGAGAAGTGCAGCTTGAGGAAGAGTGAACAATAGAGAAAGATCAGGAAGTTGTTGGCACCTGAATCAAAGCAAGGAAATAAGATTGCAAGAGGACCTTGAGAAGGAAACAACTGAGATATTTATGGCATTTTGACAAATACAGGTCGATACACAGGGCCGTGTTTGCTAAGTTTAGAAAATGTGTATTGGAAGGCATGTTAATGGTGGTGATGTGCGGATAGCTATCTTGGAAATCAGATCTAATGAAATATGATTGGATTTGATATGCCTCATGATCAATGGAATAAACCCTAAGGCATGAAGTTTGAATGTTGCTCTTGGTGGGAAAATCTGGCTATATGTATGCGAGCCAAAAATATTGTTTGGTGTCGCTGGATGAGTGAGTGTTGTTGCATATAAGGAGAAATAATTCAAGTTCTCATCAAGAAGAAGAAGAGATTGAATGTGAGAAAGAACAGGGTTTAAATGTTCAATCAACAATAGAAGTGTACAACTGGTAGTGACCATACCGGCAAAGAAGTGAAGGAAACTGGAGGTATAGAACCGACAGAGTGTAGTATCGATGGAGAGAAACAAAGCAATGGAGAGAAGAGGCAACTAGAAGAGAGAACCAATAGAGAGAGAACTGATAGTGAAGGGGATAGAACATCCAGTAGAGATATTTGAAGAAGTGTTACAAAATCCATTTGTAACAAGGATATTAATTTGTAAATGATTATGTTTTGCATTCACTGAGTTGGAGCTTGATGTAGGGGTTGTAGCTCCTTGGTTTGGTGCCCTAAAATTAGGGCTTTTATCTCCTTGGGTTGGTTCCCTAAATCAGGGGTTGGTGCTCCTTGGGTTGGTGCCCTAAATAGTGTAATCAGAGATTCATTGTGAGGTTGGATTGGAGCAGTAGTCTCCAAGAGCATTTTTCACCGAGGTTTTTCCCATCTTGGGTTTTCCTCATATATGTTGGTGTTATGTGATGTCCCTTTTTATGTGATTGCATTTGTGATGCTCTCCCCACTAATCAGTGAGTCTACATTAAGTTAGATTTGATAACTAGTATACACACATAGAATAGTTTAAGAGAAAAGATTGAGAACCACTAATTCACCCCCCTCTCAGTGGTACATTATGTCTAACATGACTACTCTAAGTTCTTACCCCATGAGCTCCTTTTGTGTTTTTACTTACACCATGGAATAAGTCTTTCTTCTATTTTGACTTTGTTTCCTTGTCTCATGGGCCACTTTGCACCTCTTATTTTCCTTGTGGGATAAGCATTTGTCTGTTTTTCTTTTTTTCTCTTATCTTGCGTGTTGCTGTTATTACCTTTGTAACCTCTAGGGAAAAGTGAAAAAACCACCTTCTTTGACCTCCTTATCTTGTGGCATCACATTGTGTCATTTTTAACCTCACAAGATAAGGGAAAAGCCTAGTTGTCTTTCTACCTTATCTAGTGACATCCTTGGTGCATATGTTTTCCATTGCAGGATAAGCTTTCTTTGTCTTTGCTTTATTTCTTATCCTGCACATCCTTATCCTATGAGACCCTTTGTCTCCATATTTACCTTGTGACTGGGGCCCACCACACCTTGGTTATCTTTATCTCATGACCCTCTATTAGTGTCTTTCTCAACTCACGAGATAAGGTTTTCATTGTTTCCTTTGCTCTTATCCCACAGGACCTTATCCCACTAGGCACTGCTTTCTTTGTTTTTATTTGATGCCAAATGGGGCCCACCTTGGTGGTTAATAGCATGCCATCCCTTTGTAGTTGATAACACAACTCAGTCAATAATATGACCCAGTTGTTGACATGAACTATTGATATAACATATGAGGCATGGGGGTCAATAACAATCATGTTATTGACACATCATATAACCTTTGTGTTATATGACTCTCTACAAAAATGATTATGAAACAACTAGCTCTGATGAGACTACTAACATGACATGTTATTGGTATTGGATAATATGAAGTGTTAGCCACATTGAAATCCTGGATATGAGCTATGCTAAGGTTGGCAAAAAAATTGCCAACATTTATGGCGACTCCGAGGAGGTGGCAAGCCTTCTTGGCCCATTGATCAAAATTCTTAGATGTCCATTGGGCATGAGTCAAGGCCTAAACAAAATTAAATCTCTTCCCTTGCATCCTAGATTACAAAATTTTCTACCATACAGAAAAGCAAAGTGTGCACATGCACTTCTTGGAAGAAAAACTGAAAGTGAAATACAATGTACCAAAGAACTTGGAGGAAAAGAAATCCTACACTACCCTACTCTAAACAATTAACCTGAGGTTGCTAAACAAAATCATTCACAGATTGGTTAAAGTAGCTTCACTCCCTAAATAGGGAGGGGTGATTTATATGGCTCTATAACAAAACACAAAGCTAGAAAAATGAAGGCATGACCATGAATAATTTCAAGAAACCTTGCAACCTGAAAAAAAATACATACCCCAATCTATTGATCAGACACACTACTGGTCTGAGATACATTTGTGACCCAGGTATGTGGCTCTAAAAATTCCTTCTTAGCCCCAATCATGGATAGATATCTGATTGGGTAGCCCCTTGATCTAATAAAGGTTGAGCTCTCTTTGTTGTCCTACTCTTGATCAATCAACTCCACCATCAAAATCTGATCATGCTAACCAGATTGCTCCCCTCTTAAGGGGATGAAATCAACTTCATTCAGGTTGGCACAAAAGTGTCAATTATATTTCAGAACATGTGGAGACCAAGATCAAGATCAGACTTGACATATTCCAACATGTTCTACCTCAATCTCATCATCAAAACCAAAGAAAAGAAAAATTTCTATGTGAATCAGCTTTGGTTTCCACTCTAATTCACCTTGAACAACTACCTCATGCAAGTCATCATCTTGAATTTCCAAAATTTGAAAGTCCTCATTTGATTTCTCTTGGACTTGCATAGGACAAGGTAGAAAAGTGTCCAAACCTATACAAAAAACTTCCAAGTCATCCCAAAAAGAGTGCTCTTTCAACTCCTCCTCACTCTTAAAACATAGGGGATTGACTTGGGTGTTGTTGCAATTCTCTGGAGGGACTCAAAAATTGGGAGTGGGAGCAAAACTGATTTCTCCTAATATCCAATAATCACTAGGACTAACCTCTTCAAGTGTAGGTCCCTCCTCTAGAGAATACACCACTGGTTCAGATGAAGGAAAAGATTCTTCATCTTCAATGAAGGAGGGAAGATGATCAAAATTGATCAAAGATTCATCCTTGTTACATTCTTCTTTCTTGGTGTCCAACTGCTACAAGATGTCTTCCTTTTGCTCCTCGAGCACCTTTGGCTCCACCATGAAATCCTCCTATAGCATCTCAAACTCTTCAATGACATCCTCATTAGGAGAAGGTTGCTTGGTATATATGTGGGGAGGATGAGTCCCATCTTCCCTCCAAACAATAGGCCTATCCTTGCAAATGCAGATCTCAATAGGACTAGAGTACTGAGGGGCCTGAAAGATAGCCTCCTTCTCATCCAAAGTTGGCATCCCAAAGAAACTTGGGACATTTAAGTTAGAGCTCTCTTGGATAGGCTCAATGTAAGGGTGGATTGATCAAGGACATACTCCTCAACAAATCTAGGAGGGCTCCCCTATCTGAAACTTGGAAATCTTCTTTTAGGGGGGGGATCAGAATCCTCTGCCTGCATTATTTTGAGCTCAAGGGCTGCCAATTGTATGATCTCTTCCTCCCTTACAGAAGCAAGCTTCTCTACAAGAAAGGCCTCATTTTTTTGTTGGGCCTCCAACTCCTATTGTTTTTGTAGTTGACCTTGATAAGAAAGCTCCTCCTATTGTTGTTATTGGTAGAAGGTCTCCTCCTATTGCTATTCCTAGAGTTGTTGCTTGATTTCATCAAGATGTCCTTTGTAATCCTACACAATGTTTACCATTTTGACCACAAATTCTACAAGAAGGGTTGCCTCACTCTTTTGAGGCTGAACATGAGGTAGAGTAGGGGTGGGTGTGTTAGACACAATGTGACACTAAGAGGGGGGGTGAATCAATGGTTTATAATTTCTTTTCCCTTAAAATCCTAAGCATGTGTACCGGTTGACATCCTAATATTTAGTAGGTCTGCTGATAAGATTGTTGGCATTTACATGAATATTGCATTAATGATATGTTATGTTGTCATTGATGTCAATTAACTGGTAATGATATTGCTGATATTGTAAATGGGTATGTAAGTTTGTGAGTTGAATAGGTAACCAACGTATAAGGTTAAACCCTATCTATGTAATGTAAACGGTAAACCCTACCAATTGTTTTTGTTAAACCCTAACCGAATAAGGTTGTTGATATGATTATGTCAGTTTATGATCTGATGTTGAGTAGTAACAATGGTGACACGTATGGTCATTGTATGAAGACAAGTTTAAAATGTTTTGGTGCGTTTGTTTGTCTAAGGAAGGAGCAAAGTGTATTGCATCTAATGCAAAGCGTGTGATGAGTTACTGAGCTTGCTGAAGCGGTAGTCAAGGAGAAGTTGAGGTTTTCTTGATTGATGTGTAGATATTGCTATGTAATCCAATGGTCATACTTGAACCAACTTGTTTGTAATCTCTATGAGAGAATTATGTTTTTTTTGTGTTACTGACCTAATTGATTTGAATTTAAGGTTGATGATGTTGTCTAGTTGAAAGTGTTGGCAAGAGTTGGTAGAAATCAGTTGAGTGTGTGGTTGCCAAACTAGAGAATGCGTCTGTAGTTTGCATAAAGGAAGATAGGAGCTTAAAAGGATCTGATCAAGAAAATGTAGTGGTATTCAGACAGATCAAGCAACTCCTATTATTTTCTAACAATTACAGCAGAATTGAAATCCCCTAACTGGGTAAGCTCTAACAAGCTTGGTTACCTATTAAATCCTATCTTGTGAGTCCCATCTAACCATGGTTTTTACCTATTTGTGTTTCCACATCAGCAATACTTTTGTCATGTGGTGAATTTTTTGGTGGTTATGATATTATGGTTGATTTGATTAACTACTTAACTATTTCTGATAAGGCATGATAAATCAAAGTATTGAGAATTGAAGTATGTTGATATATTGTAAAGCATTTGGATGTTTACAAGTTTAATGTTGTTTACTGTTAAGTTGTTGTAATAGGCAACCAGTTTTCTTATGAGTATTTATCATGACAGTGGTATTTCATTGATAAGTTTACTTTGTGTGATTGAGATTGAGTTTGGGAAAGTTTGTATCAATTTTTCTATTTACTGATTCACCCCCCCTCTTAGTAATCTATCAAATACTTATTCTTTCATCATACCATGAAAGATAAGCCAAGACAATACAATTCAAGCATACACCAGGGCATCACATAACACCATCATATATAAGGAAAACCCAAGATGGGAAAAACCTCAGTGAGAAATGTTGTTGGAGTCTACTACTCCAATCCAGCCTCACCAAAAACTATGATTACAATATTTAGGGCACCAACCCAAGGAGCACAAACCCTTGATTCAGGGCACTAACCCAAGGAGCATAAACCCAAGGAAATACAACCTCTGATTTAAGGCACCAACCCAAGGAGCTACAACCCTTGATTTAGGGCACCAACCCAAGGAGAAGCAACCCTTGCACCGAGCTCCAACTGAGTGATTAAAAAATAATATTTTTAATACCAAAGTTATCTTCTTGTTACAAAAGAACTTTGTAACTCTCAAGTATGTCTCTCCACCAGTTCTCCTCCCTACATATCTCTATCGGTTCTCTATTAACCTTTTCTTTGTAGCAACCTTTTCTCCTACTGCAACCCACTCTTTGTTGCACCTCACTCCCTATTTGACCCTTGTTGGTTTATCCTCTTCTCCTTCTTTGTTGGTTCTTCTCTCTATCAGTTCTTTTCTCTTCCAATTCTGTAATGCCTCGCCAGGAAACTCCAAAGGGATAAAGCTAAAACACACAATGGAGGGCAAATATATATATATATATTTTATTTTTTTTAGACACAACATGATGATGCAATGAGTTATCAAAAGTTCAAATAACATAGCGGAAGACTAAACAAACCTAAAGGGTTTCCAAATGTTATTACGTAACTTAAAACCTAACTCAATTCGCAACATTTGATCCAATTAAGCAAGTTGTCTTAATTACATATTATTACTTAAAACATGGATATAATTTGTTCACTAAATTAAAATTATAGATAGTAGGACATGCTCATCCATTATGGTTGGAGATGAGTCTAACATGAGGATATTTACCCATTCAAGTTAAAACATAGATGACATATGAATTCATCCATTAAGGTTAAAATATAGTTAACTTGATTAGTTCATCCAATTTAGTTAAAATATAGCTAATATGATGAAGTTCGTTTATTAAGGTTAAAATGTAAATAACCAAATGAGTTCATACATTATAGTTAAAATATTCCTAATAAGATGAAGTTCATTTATTAAGGTTAAAATGTAAATAACCAATTGAGTTCATCCCTTATAGTTAAAATATCCCTAATAAGATGAAGTTCATTTATTAAGGTTAAAATGTAAATAACCAACTGAGTTCATTCATTATAGTTAAAATATAGCTAATAAGATGAAGTTCATTGATTAAGGTTAAAATGTAAATAACCAAATGAAGTTCATCCATTAGAATTACAATTTAGGTAATATGACGAGTTCATCCAATAATTTTTAACCATTCATTATGTTCAATTTTACATTAAATGCATGCCATACATCTTGTTCCCAAACACACTCTAATTTCATCATTACTAATGAGGTCTTTTCATGCATACTTATATCCATTAAGATTAACATAATACATTCCCTCAAGATCCAATTTATTGCAATTATGAGATGACTACATACATGCCTTACGATAAATCTCATCTAATCCACTTATACATTCTATCAAAATGCCATCCATACATACTATCACTAAACAAGAAACATAAGGACAAAAGCATCATATAACACCAAATTGATATTGGAGTTCACCCCTAAAGGGATACATCTCCGAGTCTGCTGAACTACAAGACCCCAATGATCATTTAATTAAGTTAAGGGTACATAAGGTTCGCATCATTTACAATCTTTCCATCAAGGCTAACACAACCAACATACAAATGACCACTTTGGTCAATAATACATTGATGATCCCCACATAGAAATAGATCTAGCTAAACATATTAAAAGCAAATACAAAGGTCCATTGCCTGACGATATTCTAACTAGAGACCTGACCAACTATGGTCAACCACATATCAACACACTACTCCCACATTAAAGGACAAGACCAATTATAACATCATCTAAAGCCATCAGCCGAACTAGATACTGTTGATATAAATAGGTACCCCAAACCAACCAAATGACAGGGTCCAGCAAACATATCAAGGCCTTGCCATTACTCTAAATAAAAGAGAATACAAAAATTAAACTTGCATAGGCAATAACTAGGAACAAACAATCTTCTTTCCTATTGGTTTAAAAAAATAAAGTTGTTCATGTTTTCTAAACGATCTAAGCTTTTCAAAAATACATTAACAGAAAAATCACAATTACAAGGTGAATAAAATGCCACAATTACAATATTACCATTTGTCTAATTCTCATTACAGAGGAAAAGTATAACTAACCCATTTATTTCACTAAATGATAATATCAATAACATACCAATTCTCAACTCAACACATTATTAAATTTTCAATAGTTCTAATAGCATATCATTTAAGTCTTCAAGATATCCAATGATAAGTATTCCATTTCTAAAATTCCTACGTCACCTAGAACATTCAAATCCAATAATAATACATCCTTGAATAACATATTATATAGAAATTACCAAGATATATTCTATTTCAAGAAATTTTCCCATTAAAATATTATTTGGCCTTTTTCCAAAAGATACTTCCTCATTAAGATGGATACCCAACTTAAGTATTAACTATTAACTATTATATATTTATTAACCACAAGAAATAAAATATAGCAATTAACAATTTAATAATAATACCCAGTTTCAAAATAAATATTACTTAATATATATATATATATTATTCTACATTAATAAAATATATATATATATATATATTAATAATAATTTAATAGTGCACCATTTCCAAATTAAATATTAATTAATATATATTTATTAATCCTTGTTAATAAAATATATATTAATAATATTTAATAATAATTAAATGAAAAAGATCTATTAAAATAGAATTTATGTAAAACAAATTTTATATTATATTATTTTTTTAAATAAAAAAAACTTTTAAACAAAACTGGGGAGGCCACTGCGGGGCCCACCTCCCTTCATGGGAGTGGTGGGAGCCACCATAGCTCCCCCTCCTATGGCCACCACAATAGGCATAGAGGCCCTTGCAGCCATCGCGGGTGCGGGGAAACCTTGCTGCGATTGCGGGCACAAGTCCTTGCGGCCACCGTAGTGCAGGGAAACCCTGTGGCTATTGTGGGCGCAAGTCCCTGCGGCCTCTGTGGGCTCGGGACCCTACAGAACTTCTATGAGGAGGAGAGACGGGGAGGCAACGCGAGCTGAGCCTCAGCTCCTCCGCCGCCAAACCCTAGCCCAATAATTTTTTCATTCTTTTTTTTTTTTTATTGATTTAAATCAAATCAATAATCCCCCCCCCCAAAAAAAAATAATAACTAATAATAACTAAAACCCCCACACATAAAAGAAAAGACTAAGAAATTTTCTAAGACAAACAAAGAACGGTTTTAGCCATTCTTAAACAACATTTTCATTCCTAGGCAACCCATTCTGGTGAAATTTTGCCAACATAACCCCCTCTCTGGGTAGAATTAGTGAATCTACTTAATCTACAAGTAAGAACTCCAACTATTTTAACAATCTTTCCACAATACAAAACAATGCAAAAAAAATTTTAAAACTCAAATTTGAGAACATTCATGGATTTTTAAACCAGCAATTCATGAAGAATGACCAAACACAATTTTTTTTGATTTAACAACAAGATAAAAAGTAAAACAAGAATCCTACCTATTTTAGCATTCCTGGCAAGATTTTGAAGAAGAGCCCAACCTGCAGCTGTAGAAATTCTTCCTTCCCAAAATCCCCAATTCTCTCCATCCAAATTTTTTTTTTTTTCCCAAAAAAAATCAACAACCCTAAAAATATTTTCCAACTTAGGTTAAATGGAATGAAATTTGACCCAATCTCCTAATTTCAAATTTCAACACTTTTTAAATAAAAAATGAAAGAAAATCATTCTTTTCAACTATTCAAATAATTTAACTTGCTTTTCTAATTAAAATTAAAATGCCTCTTTCTCATTTAATTTTAATTCTCTGAATATTAACAATGCTAACATTTATATTTCGCAATATTAATGAGGGTAAAATATTTTAATTAAATTAAATTCCCAAAATGAATCTTTCACACTATATCAAATATATATATATATAAATTAAACTTGCTTTTCTAATAAAAAATGATTTTCTTAAATAATTAAAATTTACATTTCTATTCCAAAAAGCAAAAAGGGATTAAATTATTTCTATTTCGAATAACTTTAAATATTCCCTTTTCAAAATGCATAAACTAAATAAAATCACGATTTTAAATTAACCATTAAATGAAACTTGCTACAACATATATAGAGCGGTCTTTTTAATTAATGATTAATCACATAAAAGAAACCTATTTATTTTAATTCCTCAATTACTAATGCGTAAATGAACACATTAAATCAAATTAAATACTTAGGATAAAATACTCAATTTTTACCACACACAAGACATGCAAACCAAGAAAGCCAACCAAATACATGACCTGCAAACCCAAACTAAAAGGGAAACTGACGGACCATAGGTGACACTCACTTGAGCATGACTAGGGTCAAATGAGGGTTTTACGACCACCTAACCCAAATTCTAAGGATGAAAGAGGTATACTCAACCCTGCGAATCTTGATGAAGATGAACCTTGCATGTAGGTGGTACTGTTCCTGCAATCTCCTACAACCAAGAGTCACACAAGCATACACACACACACACACACACACACACACACACACACACACACACATATTTAATGAAGGTGTTAGCTCAAGATTAATAACAAGAATCAGGGAAAAAATTAAACTTACATAAGAATCGATTGGAAAGCACATTAATAGGTACGCACAATAATCATAATATCTGACTACAACATTACATCATGGTAAATCAACCATTCAAGAATGCCACATAAAAATTTAACCAAGGTCAAACCAGTTTAACAAAGCTGACTAGGGTAGGGGCACTGCATTCTCCCCCCTTAGGCTCTGACTTACTCTTGGAAGTCGTAAGGCTAAGCAAAACTCATGCAACACGTATTAGCCCTGAAACTCAATTAACAATTATCAATTTGCACATTTGAATCTTTTCACAACCAATTGAAATATTATTGCTAAATCCTCTACGAATGTCATTATCCATTGGCAAGCTACATCTAAAACCATACACCTCTTAAAATATTCTAAGGATTATCCACAATCATAGCAGAAAAACAAGAATTTTCTTCCTTTCATTACACCAAATTAAAGCATTAAAAGAGGTAAGAAACAATTACCATACTCATTCTACCAAGAAGGACAAGAAAACATGCCATCATGATCAATTTATTCTACCAATTCATCTTTTTACAAAACTTTATCGCATAGAACTAGCTTCAAATATCAATTTCTACAACCAAGTTAACTTTTGATAAATAAGAGCAACATAAATAACTCAATTGTTTTCACTTTCCAAGCATAAATGAACCTTTCCAATGACTATGTCCCATAACATAGTGACAAGTTAACACCATTTAATCCATGATTACACATAATAACCATCCACATAACTGGAATGCACAACACAAAAGGCCACATGTGAGCATGTCTAATGCTCAGTCAAGGATAACATGCATGATCAGCATCTCTATGCCTGATCTCTGAAAAAATAACATGATCATAAATATCCAACATCTCACTCAAGGGCTTGATGGTGCTAGGGCACACCATAGCGGTGCTACCTTCCATGCAAGACCCTCATGAACATCCCTTGTTGCGTAAGGTGTTTAGCCTCCAAGAGATAGTCACCACTCATAGGTAGGTCATGGATACTAGTTGTCTCATAGCCTCACATACTGCCATCCTCAAGGTTCCCTACGTCTACTTCCTCGTATACATGCAACCAAGACCATCTCCTACATTTTTGGAGAGGAATTCACATTTGATCACAAGGCCAACATATGAAAAACAACAAGGATAAACCATTTTAGCCACCAAAGTACAAAAGAATAAAGATATTAATCATCAATCCCAACAGTAAGGTAAGAAAATAACCCTATAATTGCAACATCAAATCAAGTAAGAAAAATATTGTAAGATCGTGGCTAAACCTTCAAGGTCAAAATAAAATGAATTGCTGGCCCACAATGAAATAAATAAATAAAAATAAAGAATTATCATAAGTGCACATAACATCACTATGTGACGAGCATCTAGCCACCAACGAGGAAGGAAGGAACAATCATCTAGCTATCGCAGTAGCTCATCATGTGGTGTGGCCTAGTCACACATCCGCATGGCATGGTAGTGTGCACCTCGACATCACCCCGCATCACATCGTCACGCGGCATGGCTATACCCTAAACCTATCGATAGGCCACATGGCAATGTCTACTACATCCCGCATCGTGTCTTAGCATGGCATGGCAATACTCCAAGTGAAAAGGGCACATAATGGATGTATCCTGCATGGTAGTGTACCTCACGGAAAAGGGCACGCATAGGTCACACCCCGCATAGCAACGTACCTCTCAAGATACTCGCCATAAGCCAGAGGTATACATGGCTAAGGTCTACCAACAAGTGTACCAACGCTAGTCAATTGGCAGCTCACGTGAAAAATAACATACCTTTCATGAAGACAATGCAAAAGATCCTCCAATAAAACCCATCATTCTGCTCAAGAGCTTACATCAATATGCTCAAATAAAGGATAGGAATAGGCTAGCACACATTAACCTTATGAATTGGTTCATCATAAGGGAAAGTATTGAGTACACATGTAATACAGTTTCATTATATAACTATATTTTCCCTCAAAATAGAGAAGCTAAACTCGCTTCACATTGACATTACTTGTACGTTGTTCCATACTATTAAAGGAATGGTGACTTCTAATACTACCCCTTCACATACTGACTTATCAACAACCTGTTGGTTGGCACTCAGTAAGGAAACAAATAAGCAACATCATATAAATAGTATGGTTTCCCATACTCATAAGTAAACATATCCTCCATGGTTGATTACTTCACTATCCCATGGGTACACATAGCAAGCACGGGTTTCTTACAATACACAAGGAATAGCACCATTACTGGTTTAGTCACATTTACAGGGGGTACTTTTCAATACACTATCATCTACTCAAGAAAGGTTTTACCTATGCTTTCCACATGAATCACTAAATAAAGTTTATTCTAGGTACAAGTACTGAAATTCTTAACAATTCACCATTACATAAGGAAATAACATCATTCTGATATCTTTTCTAAATCCATTAAGCATTCACAACCACATTACTAACTATACAAATTTCATTATGAAGCCCAAAAGTAAACATACAATTTCACATGCATTATAAATATTTTTTTTTAAATCAATGCATTCTTAGTAGCATTTCTATAAATCTTATGATTGAGACAAAGAGAAGGGAAAGAGAGTTTGATAATCAAACTATTTCCTACAAAGACACAAGATCAACAAGATCACACTACAAGATAAAAATTCTCAGTATAAGTCTATCATTTTAATTGCACGGTTTTCATCTCACTACCATTTTAGGAGGATGCCAAACAACCTAACATGACATTTCCAATTATTATGGTTGCAACAAGATGTTCTAGTTTTCCAAACAACAGAGATCAAAATAGGTAATCTTATCAATAATGCAAGACCTTTTGAGAACACTCACTACTTTAATACAATATAAAAACATATCATACTCTGCAACCTACTAATGAAAATCAAACTATGATAAGAAGATAAAGGAGGAACTGTCAACTAAATAATACACATTAATGCATACACATCAAACAAGTCTTTCATTCACACTTTCTAAATACAATAAGGCAATTACATATATCCAAAGGAAAGTTAAATGGAGCATCGCTAAAATAGGTCCTCAATCAAACTAGTTTAAAGAAGCACATAAAACAATCTTTCATGGAATACATTAATACACTCTTAAAGCTACTATAACATGTTCCCTTTTAATACTTCTTTTACAAATGAGACAATTTCACATAGCAACAATTCGCATATTAATGCACATTACTTAAGATAGAATTTAATTATGTTACTCCTACAAGACACATTGAGAATTCTTTAATGTAATCATACAATGTTTCTCAATAACCAATATTAGCTTTCAAACTAAAGCCCTTTTATAATCTAAAAAACACATAAGCGTTATAAGGCTTACACAAGGGCTTAAGAAATCGTAACCTTTCTCTTGCAATAAGAAAACTCAAATAAGAGATAATTACACATATCAAAATCATTTTAATTTCTAGAGAGAGAGAGAGAGAGAGAGAGAGAGGAAGGGTCATAATCATTCAATTTACTACATAGTAAGCATTCAATATCTACCACACTAGTCCTTCAAGCAAACAACACTGAGCTAGATCATAACCATAAACAAGCACATTTCGTACTTTTAGATTCAAGACAACACTAACCAACCCAAAAGGATTAGTCAAAAGAGTACAACAATTAATAAGGAAGGTACATATGACTCTCTTTCAGAATAAGAGAAATCATAGACAAAGACCCCAATAAGTAGACAAAGCAAATATAATCATTCCAAATCACCCACATCAAGAAGGTGAAAACAAGGTGTGAACACAAACGTTACACACAAGTTAAGGTTTTCTCAATAACACTCACACAACAAGGACGACAAACATACAACATAATGTCAATACACCTCACACCAACTAAGGGCACAAGTGAAACCAGAGATCCCAGTATTGCAACATGGGCTCTGATACCAAATGTAATGCCCCACCAGGAAACCCTGAAGGGATAAAGCTAAAACACACAATGGAGTGCAAATATTTTTATATTTTTTAGATACAACATGATGATACAATGAGTTATCAGAAGTTTAGATAACACAATGGAAGATTAAACAAACCTAAAGGGTTTCCCAATGTGATTATGTAACTTAACACCTAACTCAGTTCGTGACATTTGATCCAATTAAGCAGGTTGTCTTAATTACATATTATTACTTAAAACATGGATATAATTGGTTCAGTAAATTAACATTATAGATAGTAGGACGCACTCATCCATTATGGTTAAAGATGAGTCTAACATGAGGATATTTACCCATTGAAGTTAAAACATAGATAACATATGAATTCATCCATTAAGGTTAAAATATAGTTAACTTGATCAGTTCATCCAATTTAGTTAAAATATAGCTAATATGATTAAGTTCATTTATTAAGGTAAAAATGTAAATAACAAAATGAGTTCATACATTATAGTTAAAATATTACTAATAAGATGAAGTTCATTTATTAAGGTTAAAATGTAAATAACCAATTGAGTTCATCCCTTCTAGTTAAAATATCACTAATAAGATGAAGTTCATTTATTAAGGTTAAAATGTAAATAACCAAATGAGTTCATACATTATAGTTAAAATATAGCTAATAAGATGAAGTTCATTGATTAAGGTTAAAATGTAAATAACCAAATGAAGTTCATCTATTAGAATTACAATTTAGGTAATATGACGAGTTCATCCAATAATTTTTAACCATTCATTATGTTGAATTTTACATTAAATGCATGCCATACATCTTGTTCTCAAACACACTATAATTTCATCATTACTAATGAGGTCTTTTCATGCATACTTATTTCCATTAACATTAACATAATACATTCCCTCAAGATCCAATTTATTGCAATTATGAGACAACTGCATACATGCCTTATGATAAATCTCATCTAATCCACTTATACATTCTATCAAAATTCCATCCATACATACTATCACTAAACAAGAAACATAAGGAAAAAAGCATCACATAACACCAAATTGATATCGGAGTTCACCCCTAAAGGGCTACATCTCCAGGTCTTCTCAACTGCAAGACCCCTCTGATCATTTAATTAAGTTATGGGTACATAAGGTTCACATCATTTACAATCTTGCCATCAAGGTGAACACAACCAATATACAAATGACCACATCGGTCAATAATACATAGATCATCCCTACATAGAAACGGATCCAGCTGAACATATTAAAAGAAAATATAAAGGTCCATTGCCTGATGGTATTCTAACTAGAGACCTGACCAACTATGGTCAACCACAAATCAACACACTACTCCCGCATTAAAGGATAAGACCAATTATAAAATCATCCCAAGGCATCAACCGAACTAGAGACCATTGATATAAATAGGTACCTGTCATGCCCAAAATTTAGGGGAAGAACGGGATAATTTTTGTTTTTAAATAACAACTATATAACAAAAAGTTCACTAACATGACATGCACTAACATGTTTTGTCAAAACTATATTCGAGCTAACTCTGATATTAAATCAAGTAACAAAATTAATTTAAAATTTATTTGTGGAATACTAAACGATTTAATTTAGTTTCTCATCAAACTTAGTCAATAGATTAATTAAATCAAACTCATTAAAATAGTAGATGAAGATAAAATTAATCTCCAATAACCAATACTTGTATTTTTCCCTAGGAAACTAATTAATTTAGTCCTATCTCTTAGATCATAAAAGTCTATAATTTATTCAACATTAATTAAAATAAGACTAAACTAAATCGACTAAGGTTCAAATAAATGGGTAATAATTATTTTCCTATAAAGCGTAAATATTTCCCAATAGCCAAATTAACCTTACCCAACTTAATATAAAGTTCTATTAAATTTCTAACAAAACAATTTCATAACTTAAACATAACCCCATATGTTTATTAAAAAACAAATATAATTTATAGCCACATATTAAAATATTTAATCCAAAATTGTATATATATACATATATATAAATATATATATATATATATTTAAATATTATATTAATTTCCACTTCTTTAGAAAAATTCCCATGCAAACCCTAAATTTAAAATACATTATAAAATAAACCTCTCTAGACTTCTTTTTTTCTCTATTTCTTTATTATCCTTTTATCCTAGCTCTAACCGAGCTAGGGTTTTATATTTTTTTTTATGCTCATTGTTTTTGTAGGGCAGACATGGAAGCGGCGACCATATTCTACTCGCACAAAGGAAAGGGGTGGTGACGACATTCATGGTGGGGGCTCCCCACAGGGCGGCTACTGTCGGTCCTGCGAGTCACGGCCCACAGTGGACGGCCTTGGCCGCCACTATGGGACGTAGCCCATAGCTTGCAGCGCCGCTGCTGTTGGGTGGTGCCCACAGAGGGGGGGCCGAAGCCTTCCCCACTATGGGTTGTGGCCCATAGTGGCGGCTACGGCCACCACTGGGGGTCACCACCCACTATCTAAATTATATACTAGAATTTGATATACTTAAAACAACAATTCTAAGAAATAATTATGTCAGTAAATTTGGTTAACTTTAGATTTTATATTCTGCAAAATAACAAAGTTTAGTAATTTTAACAACAACTATATACAAATATAACTATTTAAAATAGATAGACCATCTAGTTCTTGAATTAATCTCTGTAATTAATTATTTGAATTTAATCTCTGCAACTTAATTTATCTAGTTTTCAATTAAACTTATCTTTAGAGATACATGCCTAGGAAATAAATTGAATTTTCATTTGCAAGTTAACATGCATGCTAAACTATTTCCTTGTTTTACCTATGCTATTTCATAAGAATAAAGAAATTAAAATCAATCTCTTGCTTTTCAAAACATCCTATACACACCGATATTGTTTTATTTATTTTTTGAACCATAGAAAGCTAAAACTAGAAAATACATATTTCTTTTCTGCAAATAAGTATACTAAAATATTACAACTCTTTAAAATGTAATTCAAGGAACTTATTGTCACTATACAATGGGACTCTCCATTCCAATAAATGAGGACCTTTAAAATAAATAAATACATTCCTTTCAAAATAAATACAACATGCAACCCTTATGTACAATTATGCAATTGAAAACAACATCTCTTTTCTCCAAATCCAGAGCAAAACCCAGCAACTTCTAGCTTGTTCCTTTTCTTTTCTTTCCAAGCAATTTTCTTGCAAATAAATCAAAGCTATGACCATGGAGAGCTCACCTCCCAGCCTAGGCTAACTGGTAGCCACCCTCGAGCTCGGAGAACCAAACCCTAGACAAGTAACAAACATGCAAACACAGAAAATAGAATACACACAAACTCAAAACACACTCCCAAACCTAGGCTACACTACACCACACATTGGTGATGACCTTTTTAAGGGTGGTAGTGAACCAAGTACCCCAAGGAAAACTGCAAGTATGGAAAAACATGTAGCCACCTCATGGAAAACCAAATACATCAAGTATAGAAACCCCTTATTCCTTATGCCCCCTAAGGCATTTAGGCCTTATTTCCCTCCTTATGACCCCCATTGCATAAACAAGCCATGCAGAAAGGGTCACACAAAATCCCTTGTGATCACTCTCATAATGAGAGTCTCTCACTTGAGGGCTGTCACTTCTACCACCCATAAGATCCTACTCTCTCCCAAAAGTAAGAGGTCTTGATGACTACCAAAAACACTTACAATATATAACACAAAATACCAATTAAAATTTCCAAAAGAACATGCACGGAAACAAATCTTTTACACCAACATTACTTTCAAATACATGCAACAAGAAATCCATTATAAGAAGAATGCAACTAGCCTCTATCTGCCTAAAGGTAGGTTAGTTTTGTTGAGGATGAGCAGTCCAATTCCACGGTTCTTCTCTTTCTACCCTTAGCAAAATTCCCTATTCAACAATCTAGCTTATTCTTTTCAAAATTCTCTTGTCTCCAAAAATGGAGAGTGGGTGATTACCCACAAATTTTCTAATTCTTTCTTAAGAAGCCCATTGTGAGAGTTCTCACAAGTTTCTAAAAACTAAAGAGGAAGGTAAGGTATAATGGGAAAGGGAACTCTCATTCGAAAAGGAAGGTTTACAACTAGGTTCAAATCTTCTAATTTCAATTTTCGCACAAATTAGAAAAGTCAATTTTTAGGGTGTCTAAAAGGTCACATGGGAGTAGAAACTTGCCTTAAATTACCCCTAACCCTTAGGTATACCTTATGGGCTTTAGGAAACCCTATTAAACTACCTCTAGGTGTCCATTTAACCCTTTTTTAACCCCTCTGAAGTTTATTTTCGGGTCAAACCTATGTTGACAATCCCAAAGATTCTTTAGCCAAGGCATTTATGGAATCTCATTACATTAATTGAAAAAGCTATAGTTAAACAATTCCCACCAAGAGACAAATTTAAAGATTCAAACATAAATCCACACGTGTCAAGTGACACAAAGAAAATACTTTTACAAATTTATACGTGAAATTGTCTCTAGTGGATTTTACATAAATCAATTAAATAACACTCAACACACATGCATCATTTATTGTTATGAATAAAATACAACACAAACGGGGTGTTGTCTCTCCAAATAGACAAACCCTAGCTTTACGAACATACATAGGCCTAGGTTTGGTTCTCCGTAATATTTCCATGGTCACATGGATAACTTCCTACACATCTCAATTTACACATTAGTAACTTTCAAATAACCACATATAATATAAATCACAAGAAAAATAATACACATCATCACTTGCATACAATTTACATCTGAACAATTTAATACATCTTATATCTAAACAATTTCACGTAAGCAATTTATCCTAATTCTCATAATGTTGATCCACACTTAAACATACATCATAATTCTATTATCATAGAAAGTCCTACAAATTCAACAATGACATTTATCACCGCAAATTCATCCTATTCAAAAATCATGTAGTGTTCTATATCATAAAGCATATAAATAAATCGTCAACATATAGCAATGTTATCCAAATCATGAAATCATATAAGTTCTAAATCCATAATGCATAAAAATAAAGCATCCATAATAGTCTCAATATAAAAACCACTAAAATGTCAGACGGAGTCGAGGTGGGGCCTCACAGTACCCCAAACCTACCAAACAACAGGGTCCAACAAACATATCGAGTCCTTGCCATTACTCTAAACAAAAGAGAATATATAAATTAAACTTGCATAGGCAATAATCAGGAATGGGTAGTCTTCTTTCCTATTGGTTTAAAAAAATAAAGTTGTTCATGTTTTCTAAATAATCTAAGCTTTTCAAAAATACATTAACAAAAAAATCACAATTACAAGGTGAATAAAATGCCACAATTCCAATATTACCATTTGTCTAATTCTCATTACAGATGAAAAGTATAACTAACCCATTTATTTCACTAAATGATAATATCAATAACTTACCAATTCTCAAATCGACACATTATTAAATTTCCAATAGTTCTAATAGCATATCATTTAAGTCTTCAAGATATCCAATGATAAGTATTTCATTTCTAAAATTGCTAGGTCACCTAGAAGATTCAAATCCAATAATAATATATCCTTGAATAACATGTTATATAGAAATTACCAAGATATATTTTATTTCAAGAAATTTTCCAATTAAAATATTATTTGGCCTTTTTCCAAAAGATGCTTCCTCATTAAGATGGATACCCAACTTAAGTATTAACTATTATATACTTATTGACCCCAGGAAATAAAATATAAGAAATAATAATTTAATAATAATACCCAGTTTCAAATTAAATATTAATTAATATATATTTATTAATCCTTGTTAATAAAATATATATTAATAATATTTAATAATAAATAAATGAAAAATATCTATTAAAATAGAATTTACGTAAAACAAATTTTATATTATATTATTTTTTTAAATAAAAAACAAATTTAAACAAAACTGGGGAGGACACTACGAGGCCCACCTCCCTTCATGGGAGTGGTGGAAGCCACCGTAGCTCCCCCTCCTGTGGCCACCATAGTAGGCACAGAGGCCCCTACGGCCATCGCGGGTGCGAGGAAACCCTGTGGCCGTTGCGGGCATAGGTCCTTGCGGCCACCGCAGGTGCAGGGAAACCCTGTGGCCGCCATGGGCGCAAGTCCCTATGGCCTCCGTGGGATCGGGACCCTACAGAACTTCCGTGGGGACGAGAGAAGGGGAAACAATGCGAGCTGAGCCTTGGCTCCTCCGCCGCCAAACCCTAGCCCAAAAATTTTTTCATTCTTTTTTTTTTTTATTGATTTAAATCAAATCAATAATTCCCCCCCCAAAAAATAAAAACTAATAATAACTAAAACCCCCACACATAAAAGAAAAGACTTAGAAATTTTCTGAGACAAACAAAGAATGGTTTTAGCCATTCTTAAACAACATTTTCATTCCTAGGCAACCCATTCTGGTGAAATTTTGCCAACATAACCCCCTCTCAGGGTAGAATTAGTGAATCTACTTAATCTACAAGCAAGAACTCCAACTATTTTAACAATCTTTCCACAATACAAAACAATGCAAACCAATTTTTATAACTCAAATCTGAGAACATTCATGGATTTTTAAACCAGCATTTCATGAAGAACAACCAAACACAATTTTTTTTTTATTTAACAACGAGATAAAAAGATAAAC
Source organism: Cryptomeria japonica (assembly GCF_030272615.1). Taxonomy (NCBI): domain Eukaryota; kingdom Viridiplantae; phylum Streptophyta; class Pinopsida; order Cupressales; family Cupressaceae; genus Cryptomeria; species Cryptomeria japonica. The sequence continues at coordinate 866,679,473 of NC_081414.1, forward strand.
AAGAATCCTACCTCTTTTAGCATTCCTAGCAAGATTTGGAAGAAGAGCCCAGCCTGCAGCTGTAGAAATTCTTCCTTCCCAAAATCCCCAATTCTCTCCATCCAAAAAAAAAAAATTTTCCCAAAAAAATCAACAACCCTAAAAATATTTTCCAACCTAGGTTAAATGGAATGAACTTTGACCTAATCTCCTAATTTCAAATTTCAACACTTTTTAAATAAAAAATGAAAGAAAATCATTGTTTTCAACTATTCAAATAATTTAACTTGCTTTTCTAATTAAAATTAAAATACCTCTTTCTCGTTTAATTTTAATTCTCTCAATATTAACAAAGCTAACATTTATATTTCGCAATATTGATGAGGGTAAAATATTATAATTAAATTAAATTCCCAAAATCAATCTTTCACACTACAATATATATATATATATATATAAACTTTCTTTTCTAATAAAAATTGTTTTTCTTAAATAATTAAAATTTTCATTTCTATTCCAAAAAGCAAAAAGGGATTAAATTATTTTTATTTCAAATAACTTTAAATCTTCCCTTTTCAAAATGCATAAACTAAATAAATTCACGATTTTAAATTAACCATTAAATTAAACTTGCTACAACATATAAAGAGCGATCTTTTTAATTAATGATTAATCACATAAAAGAAACCTTTTTATTTTATTTCCTCAATTACTAATGCGTAAATGAACACATTAAATCAAATTAAATACTTAGGATAAAATACTCAATTTTTACCACACGCAAGGCACATAAACCAAGAAAGCCAACCAAATACACGACCCGCAAACCCAAACGTAAAGGGAAACTGACGGACTATAGGTGACGCTCACTTGAGCATGACTAGGGTAAAATGAGGGTTTTATGACCACCTAACCCAAATTCTAAGGATGAAAGAGGTATACTCAACCCTATGAATCCCAATGAAGACAAACCTTGCACCTAGGCGGAACTATTCCTGCAATCTCCTGCAACCAAGAGTCACACAAGCATACATATATATATATATATATATAATGAAGGTGTTAGCTCAAGATCAATAACAAGAATCAGGGAAACAATTAAACTTACATAAGAATCGATGTCAAAGAACATTAACAAGTATGCACAATAATCATAATATCTAACTACAACATTACATCAAGGTAAATCAACCATTCAAGAATGCCACATAAAAAGTCAACCAAGGTCAAACCGGTTTAACAAAGCTAACTAGGGTAGGGGCACTACAGGTTCTCTCTTCTCTCAGCTACACTATTGCGCTGCACTGGTAGTACACTCTGCTGGTTCTTTGCTTGCCTTCTCTTCAATCTTCTACAACTCTTCACTACCAATTCTATCACTACCAGTTTACTCCTTTGTCAAACTCAATGGCTAACTATCAGTTCTCTCTCTATTACCAATTGAAAACTTACCCCTTTTCTTCCTCACACTCAGTCTCTTCTTCTTCTTCTTAGTGAGCACTTGACTGATTTCACTTCTTCAGTAGCAATACCCTCTCATCCAATGGAAACCATCATCAATTTTGGCTTGCATATTTATAAAATAGTTTTCCCACCAAAAACCAATTCAAACTTCAGTCGATTAGGGTTTCCTCATCGACCTTGAGGAAAACCAAATCCAATCAGATCTCATCCAATCTGATCACCTTTATTGATGAGCTGTAACTCATCAATCAAACCTGCCATTGTCATGCCTTTCTAATCATGCCTTTTATTTTTAGCAACCCGTATTTAACTTGTTGGTGGATCTCTTGGTGGATCACCAAGAATGGTTTTGTGTTCTCCTTAACCTATCTCAATCTGCTCAACCAGTTTGTTCTAGATCTTTGTTGTCTATTTGATCTTGATCTACAAACCTCTGCTACACATCCCATGAATTACGCAGTCAACATAAATGTCAACCTATCACCTTCTACCTTGCCACCTAACACTTTACCAACTCAACATGTCGACCTGTGCATGCATGCCACTTCAACTCCACATGGCCCCTTTGTTGGCATCCACCTTTTCTAGGTTGGTTATGTCAGTCTAGATGGGATCACCGACCAAATCCATTACGGGGCTCATCAACTGGCTCACTAACCCTACCGATTATACCCTAACTGGTCTATCACCACTTTATACTCTGCTTCTCTTCTGGTGGAAAACTTAACTAGTTAGCACTCTTGCTAACCTACCTTATTCACATCCTCATCAGATGGGAGTCTTTTGCATATGCACTTTGTTTGGATTACTGGTGGATATACCTATTGGTTAACCACCTTGATGACACCATGTCATCAACCCTCAAATGTTTCCATCTTAGGCATCTACATTCTGGTTGCACTCTCTATCTATAACTTCTCAACCTTGCCTTCTTCTTCATCAACCTGGACATCATCTCAACTAGTTTGTCAGAGTGAAAAACCCATCACATCTTTACTCTTCCTTTTCTATCCTAGTAGTAGAACCTACCAACTATTTCTGATCCAGTGCACATCTCTAATTTCATGCATTTGTGATTCTTTTGTTTCACCAATTGATCCGATGTGAGCCTTCAATCATCTTCTTTTAACTCTGTTGTCTTATCTCCAAGAACAATGATGCATTTCATACATAATAAGAGATAAGTTCCACTTACCAGTGGGAGTGTATCCTTGTCATCTGCATCTATGTGGCTTCCCTATTTGAGTAGCATATCTTCAAACAGGCACATGTGATTCAGTTGGGGCACATTCATAGTCAGTCATCTCTTCAAATGGTGACTATATCTTTATCCGATGGTAGTCCTATTGTTTGACATCCACACATCATACCGGTGACCTGTACATCCTTCTCCTTAAGTGTTGATGTGATTCTTTATAATAGTCCGCCTCTTCATCACAATAAACATCCAAGCATCTTGCTCACCCTACTTGTAAACTGGTCATAAGCTTGTCGGTTGGCAACCACTCACTGTCAACACATCACTTACCATTTTACATCCTCTCTTTACTAGAGATAGCCTATACTAGTAACCTACTAGAGTAGTTGACATCAATAACTACTCATCAAGTATGTTCCCATACCGGTTGTCTTTCTATACTGGTTGACATCAATGACAACACAATGATAACAATCTCCCCCTTTGGTATTGATGTCAACACATGTAGTATCCAACATACTACATGTTCTCTCTCCCCCTTTGTGTGATCCATGGATTCTCACACATGTAGTATGGGATATACTACAGAATCTCTCTCCCCCTTTGACAACAATGGCAAAGGGAACTGTTAGGGTTTCTCTCCCCCTTGTGTTTACTAAGCACTAACATAAATCTTTCTCCCCTTTTTCTCTACTGGATGCATTTTCTCCTTTGATCATCATTTGTAACATCTTTTCAAGTCACAACTCTTGAGATGGAGGGATCAACCACCAACTGACACCAATTGCTCAGCAACCAAGTACATATGCATACCAGAACCGTAATACATATACAAGACTGAAACTAAATGAAGGCCCATGTTTCAGTGAATACAACATACCTGTTAGTCAACTACATCATCACCCTTTTGATACCCTTAGTCATGAAATTGTCTTGGGTACTCCTACAACAAATTCCATCTTCTACAATTGATGCAACCAATACCCTCACAAGTTCAAGTATGTTGGATCTTCTTCATAAGAACTTGAACTCACCTAAGTCATACATCTCAGGTCCTTATTGCCTGTTAGGTTCAAAAACCAGAGTCAACTTGCCCTTTATACTAGTTGAGTTGTGCATATGTGATCAATAAATGATCTCTAAGCTTCATTTTATCCACCACAGCCTATGACATGATCCTAGATGTACACAATTCCATACAATATCATCATCATGCCATAAATCAAACTGGTTAGCCCTCAAAGGATGCATGCATACATAATCAACAATCAGACCATCATATGTCATTCAAGTCTTCATCAACACCACCTGAGACATAACCTCCTCATTCCATGCTACCATGGATAATTCAATAATCTCAAACCTCATTGTGTTACATAACCTACAAGTATTTGTTTAGCATTCATATCGGTAACATCCTGCACATACCGATTTCTTGTACCGGTCCATCATCACTATCGGAGAACCTTCCTATAACTCTTGATATCTTGTGTCACTTTGCATCTATTCCCAATTTTAAATATCCATCCATTGACACATGTAGTAGTGATCCATTTTTCATCTATAGGTGTGTAGATGCTATATAATTACACCGGCACTCCTTGGTGTCTTCTTGCTGAGTCTTCAGTTCTGAGATGCATTTCTCAAATTCTTTAAGGCATTTAACCAACTGGTTCTACTCCACAACTGCAACATTCTTGAATAACTTGTATTCATTTCTTACTCTACTGAGTTATTCAAGTGCATTTACAAGTTCTCCTTCAAGATCAAATTCTTCTTGTTCTTCTTCCTCACCTTCACTATCACTACCAAACACATCCTGTCGATAGGAGTGATTTGCATGATCATTCTCATATGTGTTCTTCTCATCTTCTGATTCTTGAGCTATGAAGAGGTGGGTTCCTTCTTCATCAAAGTTGTGGCTGCTAACAATTTTGTCTTCATCATCTACAGTTACATGAGTTGCATTTCTTCTCTTTTCTTCACAAACTAGTTTTGCAGTAGTAGGATCATTTCCATAGAGCTTCTTTAATCTATCCCATAGGATTTTTGCTGATCTGCATCTATCCACCTATGAAGAGACATCATCTAATAACCCACAAAGTATAGCCTTCATTGCTTCTTCATTTCACCTAGATCTTCTTTCTGCTTCAAGATCGGTGGGAGGATTCACTTTACTAGGGTAGCCATTTACAATAGACATCCGAACATCATACCCTAGAAAGGATAAGTGAACTTCCATTCTACAACTCCAAATGGAATAGTTTAAGCCATCAAATATCGACACTAGGATTGACACTAAACAAACCATTGTGTCCTTAAGCTAGAATCTACCCAAGTTGGAGAAAGCTTGTCAAACCTGGAACCTAGGCTCTGATACCAATCATTAGACACAATGTGCCACTGAGAGGGGGGTTGAATAAGTGGTTTACAATTTCTTTTCCCTTAAACTCCTAAGTATGTGTAGGGGTTGACGTCCTAAACTTAGTAGGCCTACTAATAAGATACACCAAGATAATACAATGCAAGCATACAGAAGGGCATCACATAACACCAACACATATGACGAAAACCCAAGATGGAAAAAACCTTAGTGAGAAATGTCATTGGATTCTATTGCTCCAATCCAGCCTCACAAAAGAACTCCAATTACAATGTTTAGGGAACCAACCCAAGGAGCACCAACCAAATGAGCACCAATCCCTAATTTAGGGCACCAACCCAAGGAGCTACAACCCCTAATTTAGGGAACCAACCCAAGGAGCTACAACCCCTAATTTAGGGCACCAACCCAATGAGTACCAACCCCTACACCGAGCTCCAACTTAGTGATTACAAAATCATATTTTTAATACCAAAGTTATCTTCTTGTTACAAAAGAACTTTGTAACTCTCAAGTATGTCTCTCCATCGGTTCTCCTCTCCACAAATCTTTGTTGGTTCTCTATTCACCTTTTCTTTGTAGAAACCTTATCTCCTGCTGCAACCCACTATCTATTGCACCTCACTCTCTGTTGCACCCTTGCCAGTTCAACCTCTTTGTCAGTTCTTCTCTCTATTGGTTCTCTCTTCTCTCTGTTGTGATCCATCAGTACTACACTTTGCTGATTATTTGCTTTCCTTCTCTGTAATCTTCTGCAACTCTTCACTGTCAGTTCTATCACTACCCATTCACTCCTCTATTAGACTCAATAGCTGATTAACGGTTCTCTCTCCATTGTTGGTTGAACACTTCAACCCTATTCTTCCTCACACTTAGTCTCTTCTTCTTCTTCTTCTTCTTCTTCTTGATAAGCACTTGACTAATTTCACTTCTTTAGCAGCAATACCCTCTCATCTAGTGGCAACCTTCATCGATTTTGGCTTGCATATTTATAAACTAGTTTTCCCACCAAAAACCAATTCAAATTTTAGGTGGTTAGGGTTTCCTCATCGACCTCAATGAAAACCAAATCCAATTAGTTCTCATCTAATCTGATCACCTTGATTGATGATCTGTAAGTCATCAATCAATCCCACCATTGTCATTCCTTCCTAATCATGCCTTCTATTTTTAGCAACCTGCATTTAACCTATGGGTGGATCTCTTGGTTGATCACCAAGAATCATTTTGCATTCTCCTTCAGCTACCTCAATCCGATCAACCAGTTTGTTCTGGATCTTTGTTTTCCATTTAACCTCAAGCCGCAAACCTCTGCTACAAATCCCATGAATTACACAGTCCACATAAATGTTGACCTGCCACCTTCTACCTCACCACCTGACACTTTACCAACTCAACATGCTGACTTGTGCATGCATGCCACTTCAACTCCACGTGGTGCCTTTGTCGGCATCTACCTTTTCTAGTTTCATTATGTCTGTCTTGATGGGATCACCGACCAACTCCATTACCGAGTTCATCAACCGACACACTGACCCTATCGGTTATACCCTAACCAGTCTGTCATCACTTTATACTCTACTTCTCTTCTTGTGGAACACTCAACTAGTTAGCACTCTTGCTAACCTATCTTATTTGTATTCTCATCAGATGGGAGTCTTCTGCATCTACACTTTGTTTGCATTATTGATGGACGTACTTACTGATTAACCACCTTGATGACACCATGTCATCAACCTTCAACTATTTCCATCTGAGGCATCTGCATACTAGTTGCACTCTCTATCTACAGTTGCTCATCCTTTCCTTCTTCATTAGCCTTGACATCATCTCAGCCAGTTTTACAGAGTGACAAACCCATCACTTATTTACTCTTCCTTTTCTATCCTAGTAGCAAAACCTGCCAACTAATTCTGATCCGATGCACATCTCTGATTTCATGAACCTGTGATTCTTTTGTTTCATTGGTTGATCTGATGTGAGCCTCCAATCATCTGCTTTTAACTATGTTGTCTTATCTCCAAGAACAATGTTACATTTCATGAATAAGAAAAGATAAGTTCCACTTACTGGTGGGAGTGGATCCTTGTCATTTGCATCCATGTGGCTTCCCTATTTGAGTAGCATATCGTCAAACATGCACATGTGATCCAGTTGGGGTACATTCAGAGTTAGTCATCTCTTCAAATGGTGACTGCATCTTTATCTGGTAGTAGTCCTACTATTTGACATCCACACAACATATTGGTGACATGTACATCCTTCTCCTCTAGTGTTGATGTGGTTCTTGACAAAATTCTACCTCTTCATCACAATCAACATCCAAGCATCTTGCTCACCCTGCTTGTACACTGGTCATAAGCTTTCTGGTTGGAAACCACTCACTATCAACACATCACTTACTAGTTGACATCCTCTCCTTACTGGTGATATCCTATACCGATAAATTGCTAGACTAGTTGACATCAATAACTGCTCATTAACTATATTCCCATACCAATTGTCTTTCTATATCGGTTGATATCAATGAAAACACAATGCCAACAAGGTGGGTGGTAAGCATTAGGAAAATACCCACTTGCTACTAGAGAAAAAGTACTTGGGTTTAAAATAGGAGTAGTCCTAGTTTCTTCATATTGGTTGGATGGGAAGGGTTGATCGGTATTTTCAAAAAATGGGGGTGCATACAAATTGCACCTATGATACGTGCTCATATTGAAAGCATTTAAAATAGATAATCTTGTAATGCAAAATGCTATGAAAACAAAAAAAGATCTTTCCTTCCAAAGAGAAAGGGTGAAATACCAAGCTCACCAAAATGGCTTTGAAGTCAGGTGCTTGAAGAATGACTACCTCCAAAGGGATGAAACTAAAGAACACACCAAGTATTCAATTTTTTGAGCACTGGACTGCTTCACCAAAAGATTTTTTGGTAGAGTTGTCAAGTATGTAGGATGTTGCCTCTAAAGGCTAAGTTGCTGACAAACACACCAACTATCAACAAAATGATAAGAAGATTGAACCAAAGCAAGTTCAATCTGTCCCACCGGGCATGCCAAAAATTGTTGTATGGTCAGAGGCTTGGAATAGAATGGTCTAAAAATAAAATCTTCTTTGAATATAGGGATGTCCCACCAGATGCACCAAAAATTGTGGTATGGTCGGTGGCTTGGAATGGAATAGTCTGAAAATCAAATCTTCTTTGAATGCTTATGAGACTTGTCCCAGTAGGTGTGCCAAAAACTATTGTCACAATTTGTTTTTACCCTTGATGACTAAGGAGACCTTGGTCATCAACCTTGTGAAACATGGAATCAATCTCTCAATTGTAGGACCTTGCACTATTGTGAGGTTGAATCTCTAGAGAAGGCCGATTTCCTCTTCAATGTGAATGTAGAGTGTTGAACCAACCCAACACTTAGTAAATCTAACCTATGATCTGATAGGGAAAAGGGAAAGAGAGAAGGGTTGCAATAAAGAAGGGAAAAAGGGTTCTCACCTAGGCTGAAATGATGATCTCCCCTACCTATGACTGCACAAAACACTAATAAAACCACTTGAGACATGCATAGATTTATACCCTAATTAGCAGTCTAATTGTGAGTGAAGGTTAGAATCAATACAGTCACTTACATTGCAGAAAACCTAAAGAGAAAGCATTCAAACAAAGAGGTAAACACTTACACAAATTGCAAGAATTTAAATCAGGAAAAAGCAAGCAAATTTCATTAATGAGGAGGCAAAGCAATTATAACAAGTGTAGAGAGACATAAGCCTTCTATAGAAGAAAAGAAGGGAGAAGATCTGAATAATATGTTACAATTTTGCCTTTATAGATCAGGCATAACTTAGATGGTTACATTTGAGAAAACCCTAACCCTACCTAGGTTAGGTTACAAAAATTAGAGGAGAGGGAGAGATCAGATTCAAGATCTAATGGCATCCTACAACAACCTCTGAGGGTGTCTTCTGCCTTTGGAAGAGAAAATATCCCTACAAATTAGGGAAAACCCTGCATCTGGATGCATCTTTATGTACTGGATGGCACTTATAGGCACAAAAAGTCTTTGAACTATAATTAAGAGTCAAGGGTAGTGTCTATAATTAGCCTGCAAAAGTCATCTCTAGAGTTATGGCATTGAAATTTGGTGGTGGCACCAAAATCGAGTCCAAGAATGGGCGTCGACTGAGCATAGAAACGTCCTTCAACATCAGGTTGACAACCACCCACCTGCATAGAATTCAAATCTCAATGGCCACTACAAAATTGAATATCCACTATTGATCAAGAGATCTCACACACAGATGGACATGCAAGATCTTTCCATGTAAGCATGCAACAGGTCCAATAGAAGATTAAAACATAACCGTCAAATCGAGCCTTTATGAAGATCCAATGACTGTTGATGTCTGACATGGCACCCTAGGTCCATACCTCATCACTATGTTTTACTATTGACTACTCTGAGTTCTTACCCCATAGGCTCCTTTTGTGTTTTTACTTTCCTGATGAAATAAGCCTTTGTTCTATTTTCACTTTCTTTCCTTATCTTGCAGGCCGCTTTGCACCTCTTGTTTTCCTCACGGGATAAGAATTTATCTATTTTGCTTTGTTTCTCTTATCCCGCATGTTGTCATTGTTATCTTTGTAACCTTGTGGGACAAGGAAAAAGACCACCCACTTTGACCTCCTTATCCCACTGCATCACATTGTGTCAATTTTAACCTCGTGGGACAAGAGAAAAGCCTAGCTGCCTTTGTAACATTATCCAACGGCATCCTTGGTGCATCTATTTTCCTTCACAGGATAAGATTTCTTTGTCTTTGTTTTGTTTTTAATCCCATGTAGCCTTATCCTACAAGATCCTTTGTCTCCATCTTTAGCTCACAACTGGTGCCCACCACACCCTGGTTATCCTTATCCTACAACTTACTATTGGTACTGTTATCACTTGAACCTGCACCCCTATTTGCTAAGCTATCAACTCAGCAAGCTTGTGACACATGGGAACTCTCCTAGGCCTGTGGGTTGCCTAAACATTGGAGTGAACCTCCAGAGTAAGCTGGTTCTTTTCGAATTCTGCACCTAAACTAATAGTTTCTTTAGGGAAAAGAGTAAGGAGGAGAACATGTCAATCTGAAATCTAAATCTAAGGTGATTGCACCAAATAATATGTTGAAATCCAAGTAAGCAAAAGATACACAGTATAACAGTGATAATAAAGCTCTTTTACACTAACCAGCAACCCATGATCTTTGCATCAATGCTTCATAAGAAGGCTGGATAATCACAGTCCTAAGAGGAAAAACTCCTTTCACAACCTAAGACTGATAATTACTAAAAAAAATAGCTTATGACTTGCAAGAACATATGTATTTCTATATAAGGCATCAACAGAAAGTGCAATTTTAAGGGGGGAAAAAAGCCAACCACAAAGAACTGACTAACACTAAAGACACAATAACAGAAAAGATGAGGAGTAGAGAGGTAAGCCAAGCTATTATCCCTGCCAAAAAGGTATCACCAAGGTTTATAATTCCTGAAAACATGTTACAAAAACATCCCTTCCTGCGGAGAGAACTCAGAAATTACAGTCTGCTAAAAAGATGACTGAAGAAGAACCCCCACAAAAATGAAGGCTTCCAGTATATATGCTTTTTTCCAAGGTAGTCAAAAAGGCTCCACCTCCTCTTTTTAGGTCGAGCAGACTCAAAAAACCCACCTTTAGGGCCCCAAAGATGTCTGGAAAGGAATGTACTTGAGCCAAAAAGTCAAGCCACCCATTCTGCAACCATAAAACCCCTTAAATGCATCATAAATGACTCTGAAATATCCTTGACAGGCCTGCAAGCCTTCATAAATGCAAAAATATCTCTCTCTGACCTCCTAATAAATGAAAACAAATATTTGATAAAGTGATTTTTCAAAAAAATATCATTACCTAATTGAACATTTGTATGATTTTATTTTTTATATATTTAAAGTAAAGGTTTCAATAACATAAAAACAATAAAATTATTTTATTTAAAGTGATAAATAAAATAAATCACTTTAATAAGGTAATTTTATTATCTTTTTTTATTAAATAATAAATATAATAATAATAAAAAATATATATTTTATTAAAGTATTTTGTTTTACACTTTAGTAAATAATTTCCCTTATTATATTTATTATATTTTTACTATAAATATATAATAAAAAAAGGAAAAACAAATGTTTAATTAGTAATGATATTTTTTTTTTTTTTTAACCTTTAAAAAAACATTCATTTACATTTATCAAAAGGCATACTTCTTAAGTGATTTAAAATCACTTAATAAGTAATGTGGAAATAAAATATTAAGTGATATTAAATCACTTAAGAAGTAATGCTAATATAACATTAAATCACTCCACCCCCTTAGGTATTTCACGGGGAGAAAGAGAGAGGAAATGAAAAAGAACAAAGGCGAAATGAAAACCTAAAGTCTTCATTCCTCACTTCATTCGATATTCTAGAAACTTCACTTTCAGCTCTACTGGGCGCCGCTAGGGTTTGAACTGGGCATGAAACGAAGAAAATACTAGTCATTTGCTATTGCTGGGCGTAATTATGAGTGCTGGGCCTATGGGACATTTGCAATCTGATCTCCCTTCTGTGTTTTTGTTGATTGCGGGCATATTTTGGGGAGCCGTCGTGGAGATTTTCCTTTATTTTCTGTGTATTTTTTGGGCATTCGATATTTATCTCTGCTGGTGAAAACCTCTGGGCGCCGCCATGTGCTGGGGATTGAACTCTACTGAAAACAATTAATTGCAAAAACAAAGTGCAATTTGATGACTTTCTGTGTGTATTGGGTGCCAAATCTGCAAATTTCTTCATTCCTTGGCATTTGAGACTCCCTCTTGTTGCTACGATGCAAAATTTTGGAAGCTGGGCACTTTTTGTTTGATTTCTTGCACATTTTCAGGTCTCCATGGGTTTTTAGAAGGGATTGTAGGTATCTTTGCCATTAATGGCTGCCACTACTTACCCTCTTTGACATTTCTATTCTGGTTCTAATTTTTTGAGAATAATTTCCCGAAAATATGGTTTTAATCTCCACATGCTTCATTCTTCATAACATGCCAATGAAACTCTTAAGATTTTAGAAGTGTGCTATCTTTTTCTCTTTATCCCTTGTACTTTTATGCTTCTCTTTCAATGACCTCCTTGAAGGAAACCATTTCTGAGCATCTTCCAAAATGATGATCTCTAGTTCTTTTATTATTAAGGTCTGATTGTCCATAATTTACACTGCTCTGTAATTCCACCAAAACCCTAAGTAATATCTCTACTTCCTTGATGAGGTTCTCACATTTGGGTGGCCCTTTTATGCAAATGTCACATCCATGTATTGTAAGATAGGCAATTGGTAGGTAGCATACATTCCACTTTTCATTGCAATTAGATCCTCCCTAGAGTACTGAACCAGTGCTTTCGCTTTACAACATGTTGTTGAAACCCCATATCTAAAATAGTCTGACAGCATACTAAGTGCATTTTGAGTTTTTTTTGCATCTCTTCTACTAGGTAATAGTGATGGAAGCCTTGTCATGTCAGCATATAAGGTACAATCCACTAGTAATCCATCTCTTCCAGCTCTACCATCTTCTTGATAATAAGCCTCCAAGCTCTATGGCCAACCATAATGAATAACTTGCCAAACATTTGACTTGTCAATTCCCATGCCAAAAGCCACTATTGTGACAACCACCTATAATGAGTCATTATGAAACAGATCATGCACGTTATGCAAATGTTTCTTTGGCAACTTTGCATGATAAGCTGCATATGTATGGTGATTTTCCTTTGATCTGATATTTGCCTTTCAAGATCCATTTGTGATGTGAGTTATATGCATCTGATGCATGTAGGGATCATATATATATATGCTTGCATTAGTACACATGTTAGGAATGTAGTCAGCCATTGCTTAGAACAAAATGTTCTAATGCATTGCATATTTTAACCCTTTTGCAAATACCAGAAGGAAAGTAGATACGGACGGGGGTTAAGTGGCAAGACAAAGGCAACATTGAGTCTACTTCAACTATTCCAGTCATTCAAGCAATGACTGGTTCCATTCTCAACATGCCTTCTTCATTTCTTTTTGTACTTGTTGTAGACACCTAAAAATGGTCAACGCTTGCACGGTCATACTTTAACATTTGCACATTGCCTCATTTTAGGTTTTTGCGTCGCATTAACATTTCTCCTATGTCACGCACTTGGTTTTTATCATTTGCAAGCATCGAGTCATTCTTCTATCATCTCGCCTTCGAATTTGGTCTTGTCGACAACAATCTTCAGTCATGATTTTGGTCGATTTTTGTCCTTGTCAATCTTGTCATATTGCGATCGATTCGTCATCGATCCTTGTCCTTTCCAATCATGTCAATTTGGTCAATTTGTCATTGATTTTTGTCAACCAACCTCAATCAAATCATTTATCAATTCAAAATCATGATCGAGTCAATTATCTTTCATCAAGACCTAATTCATCTCTTTAGGGTTTCATGATTTAATCATTTAACCTAATTTGTCATTTCTCTCTCTAGGATTAATAAATTATTTATTTATTATAAGTTTTCTTGTCACAATTAAATATTCATTTAATTGGCTAATTAATTCCTCCTATTTTTGTAAATTAATTAATGAATGAGAAATTATTAATTAATTTACCTATTTTTCATCAATTTTTTAATTTCCAAGTCATCATTTCCAACCTAGTTTTCTAAATTCTCCTAAATTCCTAAATGTCTATTTCTATTTCAAATTCTTGTCATAAATCTTTGCATAGCAATTTGTCATAGAATTTGTCATAAATTGTCATAATTTTGCTATTCTTGATTTGAATTTCCATTCGAATCACTATCATGCTAATCTTGTCTTTTCTCCAATTTATCTATAAATTGGATGATTTTCTTCAATCAAATCCCTAGCTGCTAATCCTTATCAGACTATCGAATTTATGCTTCTAGTACTCTTGAGCTTTTCATCAATTTCAATCTTGCTTTCAATTATATGTGCACTTGTAGGTGAGATCCACAAATCCATTTGAAGAGGAAAGAAGAACAATGGAGCCGCATGGAAGAAGCATCCAAATCGTCATTTGGTTTGCATGATCTTTGCTTTTGAATGCTTTGTTTTTATGTCTCTATTGAGTGTGCTTAGGATTAGATCATTGCAATGTGTGTTTGGGATTGAACTAATAATGATGAATATGTTTCTATTGCTTTGATGATTCCTAATTCCGATGCTACACTTGTGTATACATATCTGTATATTTCCTTTCTGCACTCGATGCATGTAGCTAGTCTCACGGCTCTTTGTATGGGACGCATGTTTGAATATTAATAAAAAAATACTTCTCCTTTTGATGAGATGTCTCTCTCTTTTATTGTTACAGACTAGAAGTATTTAAAAATACCATCTTTAGCTCACTCCTTAGTGTAGTTGGAAACACAAAAATAGAGTAGTACACACTTATTTCATTTTGTAAAAGCTAGCATCTCTTAACCTATTTTTCAGCTAGAAGCGAAAAATAGGTAACATATTTGGTGATATCTACTATATGTTTGCCTACTAAACATCTTGACCAGCTGCCTTTAGAAAATTCATTGGGCACAAAGTCACTTGCAACCTTTGTGAAAACTGGAAAAAAGCATCATGACACTGCAAAACTCTCTCTTTCCCCCTTTGAACCTATCCTAACCTATTGAGTATAGGTGTGGGGTTCATGGCAGTGGTCTTGACACCCTGCTATCATGAATTCTACATGTGTATTTGATAGATTAGGACAGGTCAGCAACAAAGCACCTCTGAAAAACACTCTCTTGCACTACTGAAACTCAGATTCAAGCTGAAAACTTCACCAAAAGCATCTCTAGAAGACTGTTGTGAGCTGTCCCAGTTTTATGAGGTGGATATGTATGATGTGTGGTAGTGGAAACATGTATTCACTATTTCATATGGTAGGTATCATCTTCATCAAACTGTGGCAACTTACAACAGTCATACCTTTGCAAAAACTAAAACAACTAACAACTAACTGCACACGAAGTGCTTAGGGAAAACCAAACAACAACTAACCAACTGTGCAGCAGTACTTATTCAACATCAAGAACCTACTCTATTATATACAAGTTGTAATCATACCTCAAAAGAAATGCTTGAGGTGAATCTCGTTGACTAGGACTGGCTCCATATTACCATCTAGCTTGGAGAGCTGGAAAGCGTTGTGCTGCTTACATTGAAAAATAATGTAAGGCCTGCTCCAAAATGCATCAAACTTGGAATGTTTTCTAGGCTTGCTTTTGAGGGTGTCCCATTTCAGCACCACATCTCCTTCCTGGAAGCTTCTTAGAGATGCTTTTCTATCAAAGCATCGCTTCATCTGATCCTGATGCTGCTCTATCTTGTTCATAGCATCCTTTCTAGTCTCTTCTAGCTCAAATAACTGAGCTAATCTCATTGTAAGGGGGCCTTCCTCCAGTGTGTCCAACTGATTTGCCAAGTCCAGTGTTGGAAGCTTGAATGAGATAGGAAGCCTTGCTTCCTTACCATAGACCAGCATAAAAGGTGATTGTCCCATGGACCTTTTTGGGGTGATCCTATCAGCCCATAAGGTTGATTTTAACTGAGTAAGCCAAACCCATTGGTTACCTTCCATGGTCTTCTTAATGATCCTAATCAGATTTTTATTAGTTGATTCTGCCTGGCCATTGCCTTGCAGATAATAGTTGGAAGACGTATTTAGGTAGATCCCTTTCTTGACAGCCCAATTAGAGATTTTAAGACCAACAAAAGTGAGCCCATTGTCTGAAATTATGGACTTCGGTACCCCAAATCTGGCAACCAGATCTTTGTAGAAATTTAGGATAGCAGTCTCATTTGCCTCTTTGAGTGTCACTGCTTTAGTCCACTTGGTGAAATAGTCAGTGGCTATAAGTATCCACTTATGGCCAGCACTAGATGCAGGGTTTATCACTCCAATAAAGTCCAAACCCCACCTCATGAAACACTGTTCCACCTGAATTAGCTGCAAAGGTAAAGCTGTCAATCCCATTTTGCCAGCAAACAGGGCACATCCTTTTCACTTTCTGACCCATATGTGTGCATCTCTGAATAATGTGGGCCAATAATAGCTGCCCTTCATCACCTTAAGAGCTGTTGCTCTTGGTGAAAAATGGCCTCCAGCTGATCCCTCATGAAAATCATGCAGTACCTTAATCACTTGGTCAGGCCCAATGCATCTTAGCAACACACCATTAAAATCCTTACGAAACAAGATGCCATTAAGAAGTGCATAAGGTATGGACTGTAGTCTGAAATACCTTCTCTAAGCTCTGTCTAACAGCTTAGGACACTCACTAGTTTGCAGAAAATCAGACATTTCCTGCACCCAGTCAGTAGTAGGAATCAAAACTTCTGCCTGCTCATCATCTTGCAGTGTTAGAACAACTTCCATGTTTTGGTGAGCTAGAAACGCCATCAGCAAGTTGTTCGCATAAGCTTTTGCCTCTAACAAATTTGGTAACTTGAATTTTGACATCATATTCCATCACCTTGGTTACCCAACCAGCTCTCTTGTCATTGAGATCCTTGCTCAATAGAAACTCCTTTAAGCTTGGGTGAGCAACCATTAAATTAATGCTATTGTTAGATAGCATGTGTTTGAATTTCTTCAAACTCCTGATAACAGCCAACACATGTTTTTCCACAAAAGTGTACCTTAGCTCGTAGTCCTTCAATGTTTGACTGAAAAAGGCTAAAGGCTATTCTGAGCCTTCATCATTTTGCTGTACCAACATAGCTGAGATAGAATCTACATTACCATAGGCATACAAAGTGAAATCCTTAGAAAAATTAGGATTTAGAAGTGTAGGGGCAGAGGCCAATGCTTCTTTAATCAACTCAAAACTTCTCTTGCCCTCCTTCGTCCAGCTATAAGACATATTCTTTCTCAACATAGCAGTTAGAGGGTTTAGCAAATCTACAATATCAGGGATAAATTTCCTAACAAAATTAATTCTTCCTGTGAAGCTCTGCAGACCTTTCTTATGAGTTAGTAAAGGAAGGGCCAAAATGGCACTTGTCCTCTCAGGATCAATGGTACTACCATGCTTGGAGACCACGTACCCAAGGAATCTACCCTCATGGATAGAAAATATACACTTTTTGGGATTAAGAGATACCCCAAACTATCTGCACCTCTCAAAAATTAGCCTCAAATGGTTTAGATGATCCTTTGCTTCCTTTGAGAACATTGTGATATCATCTAAATAAACTAGCACTATTTTCTACATCAAACCTTGAAATGCCATATCCATGGCTTGCTGGAAAGTTGCCCCTACATTGGACAACCCAAAAGGCATCTTCCTATAGGCCATAGTACCCCATTTAGTAGTAAAAGTTGTCTTATACTAGTCCTCCTCTTTAACTAAAATCTGGTTATAACTAGAAAAACCATCTAACAAAGAAAACATCTCAGAACCTGAAACTACTTGGAAAATCTGCTCCATAGAAGGTAAAGGATAATGGTCTTTTAGTGAGGCTCGATTAAGGTCTCTAAAATCCACACAGAGCCTGATTTCACCATTCCTCTTCCTTACCAGAACTAAGTTTGAAACCCAAGAAGTATGCTTGATGGGAATAACTATGGCACTCTCAATCAGCTTGTCTAATTCCTTTTTCATCAAGGGCTCCAATTTGGGATTTAATGGCCTCTGTTTTTGTCTCACTGGTTTGGAATTAGGCTCGAGTTCTATTATATGTTGTGCAAGCTTAAGGTCAAATCCCCTTAAATCATAATATTGCTAAGCAAATATATCCTTAAATTCTTGAAAGAGGGATATAAAAGCTTCCTCTTTTCATTTGATATGAAATTTGCCAAGTTTAAGAAGCATACCTCTTGAAATCTCAACCTCTTCATAGTGGTTCTGATCAATCTAAATGCTGGACCTTTCTTTCCTAACTTGGTCATTAGAATTGAAGATGGATTCCAAGGAGACCAATCCCTTGGGTAACTTTTTACCTTTCAGCTGAATGATCTAGTCACTGTACTGGTGTTGTAGTCTCTCTTGGTTAGTATGAGAGAACTCAGCTTCCTCTCTCAGGAAATTTACAATCTGTTGGTCGCTCTCAAAAACTTGACAATGTACATCATTATCTGGTACAACAGGCCTAATAATAATCTTTACATGCTAATGGCTACCATCACTACCAATTTCCTTGGGAATATCAAACTCTACTCCTATGGCTGCTAATCTTTCAACACACTTATTCTGATTTCTGGGTATGGATATCAGATTGAAGGCATCAAATCTTTCTAAGAGGTCCCACACCCTATGCTTATAAGACTTAAGCAAATCATTCTTTGTAAGACAAATGTTCCTTACCTAATTAGCAACTAACTCGCTATCCCCAGACACTTTCAGATAGTTAATACCTCTCTATCTTGCCCATTCCAAACCGTGGATAAGAGCCTCGTATTTATCAACATTGTTAGTACAGCTAAAGTAAAATTTGAAAGCTGAATAGTATCTCTCACCCTTTGGGGAAACAAGCATGCATCCACCACCGGCACCAACTTTGTTCTTTGAGCCATAAAAAAAAAGCTCCCACAGCTCACAATCTTGTTGATCATCATGCTGTTCTAGATTTTTCTCTATATTAGGCATGAAAGGATCAGCCTCAAGCATCATAAAAACACCAAAATCAATTTCTTCATACTGTTCACATGGAATAGCAACATGGGTCTGAGCTGCCCACTCATCAAGAAGGATATTAGTTATACCTTTTGTGGGTGTATTGCCTTCTTGAACTGCAGATTGCTCCTCATACTCACTTGCAATCAAATTGGCATTAAGGGGGTGTGGATTGTAAGGCTCTATATAATCTTTGGCTATAGGTTCCAACCTCACAATGACCTTTGTGTCGTACCTCGTCCTGAATAGCATATGGGACCAATCTGAAGATTAGTAACCTCCTATTTTTGCAGTAAAATCTCTTGATAAGCATATAGCGAAATAAGGAGGCAACTCTATAACGTAAATGTCTTGTGGGATATAGAAATTTGGGCAAGCATGAAGGGTTAAACTCAAGTTTTTAATAACTCCTACTATGTTAACAACAGTCCCATCTAATTGGACAACTCCTTTTTCTAAAGGCTCATATTCAATCCCCAACCTATCTACAATCTGCTTGGGCATGATCAAATTGCTAGCACCTGAGTCTATCATGCAGTTATGGACTAATTGATCTCCAATGATTAAAGATACGTAAAAGGGTGGGGGTTTAACTTTTGAAGCTTGTTGTTCTTTAACATTTATAGTAGCATTGGTCAATATAGTCTTGGGTTTATCTTTGTTAAGTTCTTCAAACATATCTAAATTTGACAAGGCTGATTGGAGTAAGTCCCTTTGGCTAGAGATACACAAGGAATCCCACATAGTTATGGATACACTTGCTTTCTTCATATAATCAAGAATATTGAAAGATGCACTTGACTTAGCTTGTATTTTAGGGGCAACAACCTCACCTTGAGCAGCAGCTATTTGGACTGATGGATTGGGTTGCTTCTTGCCTACCAAGGGTTGATTTGTTGGCGATTCCCTGACATTTTCAGTGGTTGATGGGACAATAGCACTCCGATCCAAGTTCGGCAGCTGATTTATTTGGGTTTGATTATTATCAGATTGTTGCCCTCCTTCTATGGCTCTCTTCTTGGACCTTGTATAGACCATAGCTATTGAATCATCTTGGTTAATCCCACAAAATTCTCCTCACCAATGAAGAAGAGCTGTCTCAAGTTGTTGATCCCCTTGCTGCTGTATAGAATCCTCACAGGGCGTATCCAATTGACCACTTGATTTATTTTAGACCATCAAGGCCTGGTTAATCACCCCATTTGCACAAGTGCTTTGGTTATGGGGCAAATTGTAGGGAAAGCACCAATTAAAGTCCTGTGCTAGATTATTTTGAATGGGCATAAGCTCCTTTGAAGAGTTGGCGGCATTGGGGTTATAAGCTTGATAAGGCCTTGGATTGTAGGCTTGCCTTGGGCCTTGATTATTTGGCTGATAAGATGGTCTATTCGACTGATTCTACTGATAATTAGACTAAAATGGAGGCTAGTAAGGCCTGAAACCTTGATTCTGCTACCTCTTCAAGTTTACTATCTCATTGCCAAATGTTTGCAGCAGTCCCTTGATCTCTTGCAAATCACTTGATTGCACCGGAAAGTTGTTCTCTTGTCTAACAGACTAAGAACTCGGTGCTGGTAATGCTGGTGCAGCTAGGATGATAGCTATAGGAGGTATTTGCATTGCTATCGGTGGCTGGATGGTAGGAAAAATTGGTAGAGCAGGTCTTGGGGCAATTTTACCAGCTTGTATAAGGCTGTTCTCTAGTCTAATGGCTATAGAATAGGCCTGGGGTAAAGCAGTGCCTCCCATCGATTGCACCATCACTGAGATATCGCTATTCAAAGCTCTTAAATAATATAAGAAAGCGTGGTCAGCAGTGGGTCTTACCGTTTGTGGGATTCTATCCCAAGTCTTCTGAAAATAATGGCTAAAATCTAACATGACCTCGTGGGGAGCCCTCTTTATTGTTGATAGCTGCTCCATTAGCGACAAATGGTCTGATTTGTCCTCGAAGAAACTACATAATTGGTCACCCAACTAGTCCCATGTCGCTATAGAATTGATAGGAAGGCCTCTGAACCATTGCAAGGCTTTACCCTTCAAAGATGCTACAAGCAATCTGACTGCAACATTCTCCTCTATCACATGGTGAATAGCACATAGGTTTGCAACGTCCTTTATGTGTTTAGCTGGAGTAATTTGATCTTCACCATGAAAATACGGTAAGCTTTTCAAAGCAGCCATGGGAATATCATCATGTTGTGTTAAATTTAGTGGGCTGCCCTGGTTAAATGCAACAAATGGCTGATTTCTGCCTGCTGGAATCATGATTACTAGGATTATTGGTAACATAGTATGAGCCCTAACAGTAGGGGGAGTAGACTTAGCTCTCCTAGAATAAACATGGTTCTCTTTTTGTTTCTCAACTACTCTCCCTCTTCTTCTAGGAGGGGATAACTGCAAAAATTCGAAGGATGAAGAACTGCTCTTGGTTTGTATCCTTCTCATAAGAAAAAGTACACTGTCTTTACTAAACCAGAAATCAGAGTTGCTAGGTATGTTGTAAGAATGTCTCTAAAAAACTAAAATTACTACTGCACGCACCAAATAGCACCATAAAACATTTGATAAAGACTAAAAATTACACTCTCAGTCCCACCAGGCATGCCAAAAACTGTTATCACTTGAACCTGTACCCCTGTTTGCTAAACTATCAACTCAGCAGGCTTGTGACATATGGGAACTCTCCTAGGCCTGTGGGTTGCCTAAAAATTGAAGTGAACCTCCAAAGTAAGCTGGTTCTTTTTTAATTCTGCACCTTAACTAACAGTTTCTTCAGGGAAAAGAGTAAGGAGGAGAACATGTAAATCTGAAATCTAAATCTAAGGTGATTGCACCAGATGATATGTTGAAATCCAACTAAGCAAAAGATACATAGTATAATAGTGATAATAAAGCTCTTTTACACTAACCAACAACCCATGATCTTTGCATCAATGCTTCATAAGAAGGCTGGATAATCATAGTCCTAAGAGGAAAAATTCCTTTCACAACCTAAGACTTATAATTACTAAAAAACATAGCTTATGACTTGGAAGAACATATATATTTTTGTATAAGGCATCAACAGAAAGTGCAATTTTAAGGGGGGTAAAAAGCCAACCACAAAGAACTGACTAACACTAAAGACACAATAACAGAAAAGCTGAGAAGTAGAGAGGTAAGCCAAGCTATTATCCCTGCCAAAAAGGTATCACCAAGCTTTATAATTCCTGAAAATGCGTTACAAAAACATCCCTTCCTACAGAGAGAACTCAGAAATTACAGTCTGCTAAAAAGATGAATGAAGAAGAACCCCCACAAAAATGAAGGCTTGTAGTATATATGATTTTTTCCAAGGCAGTCAAAAAGGCTCCACCTCCTCTTTTTAGGTCGAGCAGACTCAAAAAACCCACCTTTAGGGCCCCAAACATGTCTGAAAAGGAATGCACTTGAGTCAAAAAGTCAAGCCACCCATTCTGCAACCATAAAACCCCTTAAATGCATCATAAATGACTCTGAAATATCCCTGACAGGCCTGCAAGCCTTCATAAATGCAAAAATATCTCTCTCTGACCTCCTAATAAATGAAAACAAATATCTGATAAAGTGATTTTTCAAAAAAATATCATTACCTAATTGAGCATTTGTTTGATTTTATTTTTTATAAATTTTGAAGTAAAGGTTTTAATAACATAAAAATAATAAAATTATTTTATTTAAAGTGATAAATAAAATAAATCACTTTAATAAGGTAATTTTATTATCTTTTTTTATTAAATAATAAATATAATAATAATAAAAAATATATATTTTATTAAAGTATTTTGTTTTACACTTTAGTAAATAATTTCCCTTATTATATTTATTATATTTTTACTATAAATATATAATAAAAAAAGGAAAAACAAATGTTTAATTAGTAATGATATTTTAATTTTTTTTAAAAACTTTAAAAAAACATTCATTTACATTTATCAAAAGGCATACTTCTTAAGTGATTTAAAATCACTTAATAAGTAATGTGGAAATAAAATATTAAGTGATATTAAATCACTTAAGAAGTAATGCTAATATAACATTAAATCGCTCCCCCCTCGTAGGTATTTCACGTGGAGAAAGAGAGAGGAAATGAAAAAGAACAAAAGCGAAATGAAAATCTAAAGTCTTCATTCCTCACTTCATTCGATATTCTGGAAACTTCACTTTCAGCTCTGCTGGGCACCGCTAGGGTTTGAACTAGGCATGAAAGGAAGAAAATACTAGTCATTTGCTATTGCTGGGCATAATTATGAGTGTTGGGCCTATGGGGCGTTTGCAGTCTGATCTCCCTTCTGTGTTTTTGTTGATTCCAGGCATATTTAGGGGAGCCACCGTGGAGATTTTCTTGTATTTTCTGTGTATTTTCTGGGCGTTCGATATTCATCTCTACTACTGAAAACCTCTGGGTGCCGCCATGAGCTGGGGTTTGAGCTCTACTGGAAATAATTAATTGCAAAAATGAAGTGCAATTTGATGACTTTTTGTGCGTATTGGGTGCCAAATCTATGAATTTCTTCATTCCTTGGCATTTGAGACTCTCTCCTGTTGTTGCGATGCAAACTTTTGGAAGCTGGGTGCTTTTTTTCTGATTTCTTGCACATTTTCAGGTCTCCATGGGTTTTTAGAAGGGATTTTAGGTATCTTCGCCATTAATGGCTACCACTGCTTACCCTCTTTGACATTTTCTGTTCTGGTTTTGATTTTTTGAGAATAATTTCCCAAAAATATGGTTTTAATCTCCACATGCTTCATTCTTCATAACATGCCAATGAAACTCTTAAGATTTTAGAAGTGCGCTATCTTTTGCTCTTTATCCCTTGTGCTTTTATGCTTCTCTTTCAATGACCTCCTTAAAGGAAACCATTTCTGAGCATCTTCCAAAATGATGATCTCCAGTTCTTTTATTATTAAGGTCTGATTGTCCATAATTTACACTGCTCTGTAATTCCACCAAAACCCTAAGTAATATCTCTGCTTCCTTGATGAGGTTCTCACATTTGGGTGGCCCTTTTATGCAAATGTCACATCTATGTATTGTAAGATAGGCAATTGGTAGGCAGTATACATTCCACTTTTCATTGCAATCAGATCCTCCCCAAAGTACTGAACCAGTGCTTTCTCTCTACAACATGTTGTTGAAACCCCATATCTAAAACAGTCTGATAGCATACTAAGTGCATTTTGAGTTTGTTCTACATCTCTTCTACTAGGTAATAGTGATGGAAACCTTGTCATGTCAGCATATAAGGTACAATCCGCTAGTAATCTATCTCTTCCAGCTCTACTAGCTTCTTGATAATAAGCCTCCAAGCTCTGTGGCCAACCATAATGAATAACTTGCCGAACATTTGACTTGTCAATTCCCATGCCAAAAGCCACTATTGTGACAACTGTGGCATAGGAAATAGGAAATCATCACAAAAAGATAAATCAAAACACTAGACATTAGCTCAATCACAAATGCATTCACTGCAATGATCTAATCCTAAACAACACTCAATAGAGACATGAGATAAAAGCATTCAAAAATGAAAGATTATGCAAACCATAGACATGACTTGAATGCTCCTTCATGCGGCTCCATTGTTCTTCTTTCCTCTTCAAATGGTTGGATTGTGGACCTCACCTACAAGTGCGCACATACAATTGAAAGCAAGATGGATATTGGTTTGTTGATCAAGAGTACTAGAAGCATAGATTCAATAGCCTGATTGCCAATTACCAATTAGCCTTGATTGATGAAGATCATCCAATTTATAAAAGAATTGGATAGATGACAAGATTAGCATGATGCAATTCAAATAGAAATTGCAAATCAATATGAAAAATTATGACAAATTATGCACTTTCTATGCAAAATTTGTTGATTGATAATTTATGATAAAATATGACACATTCTATGTCAAAATTGATTGATTGTCAATTATGACAAATTTATGAAAAATTGAAATGTCATTCCCATGGAATTAGAAGATGAAATAGGAGGGAAAAGAAATTAGAAATTAAGAAAATTAAAAAAATTGAAAAAGAGGAAAATTAGGAATTAGAAATTAGGTAAATTAATTAATAATTTTTCATTTATTAATTAATTTAGAAGAGGAAGAATAACTAGCCAATTAAATAAAGATTTAACTGTAATGAGAAGACTTAAGATTAATAAATAATTTAGTAATCCTAGCAGGAGAAATGACAAACAAGGTTAAATGATTGAATCATGAAACCCTAGAAGATGAATTAGCAATGCGAGAATGACAATTAGGTCGTGATTGAAGATAATTAATGTCATGATTTTGAATTGATAAATGACCAATGCGATAAACGATTTGATTGAGAAATGCACCAATTGACGAGGAATAATGACAAATTGATCCAAATTGACATAATTGAGACAGACAACGATCGATGACAAATCGGTCACAAAATGACAAGATTGACAAAAGGACAAGAATCGATGACAAATAGATTGCAAAACGACCAGATTGAAAACGACCACGATCGATGACAAATCGATTGCAAAATGACAAAATTAAACATGACAACGATCGATGACAAATCGATCGCATGATGACAAGATTGAAAAGAGGACAAAACCCTAATTAGGATTGACGATGTCAAAAATGATAAGATTGATGATAAGATTGATAAGAGAGCAATGATTTATGACAAATAGATTGCAAGATTGACAGAAGGAAAAAACCCTAATTAGGATTGACGATGTCCAAAATGATGACAAATTAGCACGCACCTTGATGCGATAGGATAAAATCGATCAAAATCATGACTGAATAGTGTTGTCGACAAGACCAAATTTGAGGACGAGATGATTGAAGAATGTAGAAGAATGACTCGATGCTTGCAAATGATAAAGATCAAGTGCGAATCATAGGAGAAATGTTAATGCGAAGCAAAAACCTAAAATGAGGCAATGTGCAAATGTTAAAATATGACCTCGCAAGCGTTGACCATTTTTAGATGTCTACATTTTGCCCCTCTTTGAGACAATGTGATTCTGAGCGTTGTTTCAAAGAACAATAATGAAAATGCCCCAGACAATAATAATGACATATGCATGCCCCCTCGAGGAATTGGTCGGAAACATGCGGAAAAAAGGCCAATTGATCGATAAAAATGATAGGATCGAACGGACTGACAATCAGAGATCGGATGCATGAAGGACAAGCAATGTAAGGTGCACAAGATCACAACCAACATAAGATGGAGAGGACGCATGTCCATCTATGCAATGACAAAGAGCTATAAATGAGACCAAGAGGGTGAAAATTGCTCATTTGTACTAGCCAAAGAGGAGGATTTGTTGCTATGGACAAGGACATGTGTAGAGAGATGGCGAACATTCCAATGGCTGATCACCTTGGGGAACATGTATGCACATTCAGATGACCGGAGGACACAAGAGCAACGGTATGTATCTCAAAAACCCATGTTTTCAATTTGATGAATTTGACTCATTGGTGGGACATTGCGGGGCCCACAGGGGATGCAAAAGAGGACTTCTGCGCTTGTGCAGTCTAATTTTGCACTTGTGTCATGTCTTCTACACTTGTGTAGGAAGACACAAGCGTAGGTTACCTGACACAGGTGCAGGTTACCTAACACAGGCGCAAGTGTGCATAAATGACTCACTTTTGATTCAAAACTGCATCCAAATGACCTGAAAAGGGGGGAGAAGGGTAGGATAGGTCAATGTAGATGAAAAACACCCTGATTTGGACATGAAAATGAGGAAATACAACCCATAGGAGCAAACCCTAAAACTGACAAAAAGATGCCCCGATTGTGATGCAGAGTCGACAGTATCCATTGATCATGCGAGAGAATCGACCTGACTATTTCATGCTACGACATAGACTCAGGAGCACAGAGAGAGACACATTAGCAGGACTGGGGATATATTACATCACATACATGCCTGAGATTAGGGCAAACATAGGATTTCTTACTGCATTGGCAGAGCGATGGCATTCAGAGACCTCCTCATTCCATTTGGCGACTAGAGAGGCAACAGTGACTCTAGAGGACATATGGCGCATCCTCCGCATTCCAATACATGGGGAGATGATAGAGTATGACCCAGTGATAGGGAGAGATGCATTATGTAGGCTACTTGAGTGTGACGTAGATGATTTGGACATCGTCAAGAGGGAAATCCGCTGGGAGACTATGGCAGGAGAGTATGATCAGCGATGTGTGGTGATAGCAGCTGTGATAGCATGTCTTCTAACAGGTGATAGATGAGGACATGGATTCCCTATTGGATGGGGAAGAGTGCTAGAGAAAATGGTGATAGAGGGGATAGTGTATGCATGGGGACCATGTGTACTGGCTATGCTCTATTTTCAGCTGCATCAGATAGCGTATCAGGGAGTTCAGACTTTGAGCTGTGGAGTCACATTGCTTCAGGTATGGGCATTTGAGCACATAGCCATATGTCGACCGATTACAGAGAGATAGGTTGTACCACATCAGCCATATTTGTATAGCTATGGGGGAGCACTAAGACAAGGTCCATTTGGATACATATTGTACTGGCGACATGAGCTGGACAGATTGAGAGAGTCCATATGGAGACCATATCAAGATTGCCCCGGATGGTCAGATGATCATGAGGAGCTACCATATTGCAGACAGGAGAGGTACCTGATTGGGTGACCAGTGAACCACCAGAGAGTGATTGAGATGTACCTACCAGAGAGGGTCAGACGATAGTTTGGAGAGACGCAGGATGTACCTAGGAGGACTGCATGCTTTGCCCGATCTCACAGAGAGACGAGTCAGTGGGGGAATATGATTCAGCCACACATAGCATATGTTGACTTTGCACAGTTACAGTAGAGATAGTGGGATTGGAGGTCAGATGCGGTAGATGCTGGGATGACAGAGGAGTATGAGATATGGTTTGCACGATGATGGCCAGTGCCTTTGACTAATCCTGATATTCCAGTACCGAGGAGACAGGAGGACTTCCCATGCACAGGAGAGGAGGGAGATGATGAGGATGAGGGGGATGATGAGGGTGATGATGAGGATTAGAGAGATGGGGATGAGGATGGAGCTGATAGTGGGGGGAATGATGACGGTGATGATGGTGGAGAGGACAATGAGGAGCCAGACTCAACTGATCAGGAGACATTGCAAGATATTCCTATAGAGTCGGGGACAGCTAGGACAGAGGAGATGGATATGTGCAGGGCCACCATAGCGAGCCAATAGGATTATATTGCGACATTGGAGAGGGATCATGAGTAGTTTAGAGCGGAGATAGCCAGACTCACAACAGCTCGAGATACAGCAATAGCTCAGGCATAGTGAGAGGGACAAAGAGTCACTGAGTTCATTGGGTCGATTAAGGATGCCAGTGCACGGGAGATGGCACAGATGTTGGTAGAGACCAACGAGGAGAGATTGTATTGGATGACACTATATGAGAGTGTAGTTCCACCAGAGCAAAGAGCACCTTCATATCGGGCATGATCGAGGACAGAGAGTAGGTCACGCTCTCGAAGGTCATTGAGCAGCATGGGGGTGAGTGGACCTATGAGACCACTACAGCCAGGACCAGGGACAAGAGGGACATCATCTGTGAGACATGGCAGGGATGAGGAGGACAGAGGGAGCACCCAGTGATAGAGGCACGTAGTCCTTATGACAGACAGTGGACATATGTAGCTTGACATGTTGTAGTCAGCCTGCGGGCCATACTTAGGACAGATAGTCTGATTTTGTACTCCGATATTATTATGATATGTGATATGATATGCATCGATATGATGGGATGCAATATGTTATGACTTATGTTATTTTGTGATGTATGGATGACTTATGTACTTGTTTATGTACCATTGTGGAACATGTGTGGATGCATTTTTTTGTATTTTTGATTCACTTATAATATGAAATGGATAAAATGCTTGATATGATACTTGATATAATGCAAATGTATTAACCAAATGGATGCAGGATGCAACATGTATGTTTGGAAATCGGAGCACTAGACCAAACTGACTATCTGACCAGACGGAAGAAGTGTTAGTAAGAAGAAAATGAAATAGAGGACAATTAGAGATGAAAAAAAACTTGCTTTCAGTAATGCACTTTGTAGGTGAGAACCTTTATTTTTATGTAGCAAAATGGATGCGTAGCATCATGGCATGGAAGGCCAGAGCCGAAATGCAACCCTTTTTGCGAAAGACAAACACATCATAGACAAGCAATAATCACAATCAAAGAAAGAGACCATGAGCCATCCCGGTCACTCTAAATCACTCAATGACATCATTGAGCAACATAGGAACATGATCGAAGCCAAATATAAATCAATAAAAAGATAAGATACACAAATTCAAGCAAATCAGACAAACATCTTGATCTTCATTGTCAAAAGTTGAAAGTGTTGATAGGACGATCATGCAGTCTGGTTTCAGGAAATGCAGTACCCCATCTAAGACAGGACATAGTCTGGTTTCGAGTATACCACACCCTGTATAAGACCCATGATGATAGGAACAAGGACAAATCGATTTCGATGCTGATGTTCGATTGATAAGACAAATGTGATCAGTTTGAATGTTTGGCTTGAATGAAAGAGTTTATCTATTTATGCATGATTTCATTAAAGCGCAGTGTATGATTGCATGTCGTTGGAGGGATGCTCAGTGAGCTGTGTATGCACAAAGGAGTTACTTATTGCAGAATGCGTGTTTATGGATTTTGATCTTTTGAAATTTTTTGTTCGTTTTTTAAGGACTTTTTTCAATTTTTTTTTTTGGATTTTTTCAGGACATTATTTCAATTTTTTATGACTTTTTTCAGGACATTATTCAATTTTTTTGAATTATTTTAGGACATTTTTCAATTTTTTTGACTTTTTTCAGGACATTATTCGATTTTTTTGAATTATTTTCAGGACATTTTTCAATTTTTTTGAATTATTTCAGGACATTATTCGATTTTTTTGAATTATTTTCAGGACATTTTTCAATTTTTTTGAATTATTTTAGGACCTTATTTGATTTAAAAGCTCCAGTGATTGATCATGAAAAGGGGAAGGCACCCAATGCGCACTTGAAAGACACATAGACTGGGACCAAAACATATGTACAAGAAATTGGAGTAGGCAAGACAGTGATGTTGACCAATAACAGGCCTGGAATAGAACATTGGGTCGAGACAAAGATAGGCATGATAAACCGGCCAAGAGAAAGCATAGCTAGAAGTCATGATAGATGACGGAGCAATAATCTCATTACTCATGGTGCCTGATTGCCAGGTTTTCACCATGGTACTTGCCCAAAGCGCCTGTTTGCCAAGTTTTCACTAGAGGGCGAATCATTTTTTGCTCTTTACATTTTTTTTTTGCTTTTTCCTCTTTTTTCTCTTTTTTGCTTTTTGATTTTTTTCATTTTTTTTGGTATTTTTTCAGGATCATATTTGAAGAAATATCTGACAGAAAACTATGCCCAGTATTTGCAAAGATGCATGCTATTGATAGGATCAGACAGAGGTTCACCTTCTGGAGTCGCAAGTTGATATGCCCCCGAGCCATAGGTTGCAGTTACTATGAAAGGCCCAACCCAATTAGGTTCAAACTTGCCCTTGATGATGTCAGTAGACTATGCATTCTTGGGATTTACCTTTAAAACCAGGTCTCCCACTTCAAAGTGTCACCCTTTGACCTTCTTATTATAAGAGTGACGGAGATGGTTTTGATATGCTTGCAAATGTGTCAGAGCTGTCTGATGTTTCTCATCTAACATCTCAAACTGATGCAGCCAAGAGACTCTGTGTGTCTCATCATCAATCAGTGTTGCAAGGAAACCCTCAAGGAAGGAATCTCGACTTCCAAAGGTAAAATGGCTTCCGCACCATACACCAAGGAATAAGGTGTTGCGCCAGTAGGGGTGCGGATAGAAGTGCGATAGGCCCATAGTGCTGGATTTAACTGTATGTGCCAATCTCGACCAGTGTCATTGACAACTTTCTTCAGGATCTTGATAATGGTTTTATTTGATGCTTCAGCTTGACCATTACCTTGTGGATAATACGGACTAGAAAAATGATGTTGAATATGAAACTTGTCACAGAGTTCTTTGACATCTTTATTCTTAAAAGGTCGACCATTATCTATGACTATGGCAAGGGGTACCCCATATCTGCATATGATATAGTTCAACAAAAATTTTGAAATTTGGACACCAGTGATATAAGTCATGGGGATAGCCTCGATCCATTTGGTAAAATATTCTGTAGCTGTAATAATGAACTTGTGTCCATTTGCAGATGTTGGGTGAATCTTGCCGATAAGATCCAATCCCCACTGAGAAAAGGGCCATGGAGATATAACAGAATGAAGCTGTTGAGCTAGTGCATGAATATAATTTCCATGGATCTGGCACTTGTAGCACTTTTTAACAAAATCATGAACATCTTTCTCCAAAGTAGGCCAATAATACCCAACATGAATCAACTTTTTGGCTAAGCTAAGACCATTGAAATGGCCCCCACATATACCATCATGAACCTTGTGTAAAGCCGTTTGTGCTTCATCAGAATCCAAACACCTGAGGAGGTTATGGTCAAAAGAACGGCGGTAAAGGGTGTCGGCGATGATGACATATTTGGCTGTCTGTCGGATAAAGGCTCGACATTGGTTAGTGGAAAGGTTAGGTGGTAAGGTTTGGGATTTCAAATATTGATATACATCATTGTACCATGAGGAATTGGGACCAACAAGAACGCACATCACATCAGCTGTCGGAATGTCAAAAGAGGGAACCAGTAATTGTTCGACCAAGAATTCACACTTGTCCATATTATGAGGCATATTCAACATGGAAGCAATCGTAGCCATTGCATCTGCCGACTTGTTTTGCATTCTTGGCACTTGACTGAACTAGATAGCTATGAATTTTGTCTTGAAGAAATCTACCATGTGCTTATAAGGAATAAGCTTTTCATCTTTTGTTTCGTAGTCATCATTGACTTGTCAGATGACTAATTGAGAATCTCCATAGACTTGAAAATGCTTGATGTTCTAGTGGACTGCTACTCGGAGTCTTGTGACCAGTGCTTCATACTCTGCAATGTTATTGGTATAGTGGAAAGTTATTCTGTAGGACTTTGGAATAGCATCACCTTGAGGGGTGACAAACAAAATGCCTGCTCCAGACCCAAAATTAGTATGGGACCCATCAAAGTATAACTTCCATTCATTAGATGGTGTGAGAGCAAAAATTGATTCATCTAGAAAATCGATCAACATGGGATGATCGTCAGAAATAGGAGTGTCTGCAAGTTGATCTGCTATGATTTGTCC
This sequence comes from Cryptomeria japonica, assembly GCF_030272615.1. Classification (NCBI taxonomy): domain Eukaryota; kingdom Viridiplantae; phylum Streptophyta; class Pinopsida; order Cupressales; family Cupressaceae; genus Cryptomeria; species Cryptomeria japonica. The sequence goes on from NC_081414.1 coordinate 866,711,586, forward strand.
TTTTATCGCCTTTCGCTCCATATACTCAATGTCAAATTCACTGAGAATCATGACCCATTTTGCTAGGCGACCTGTCAAAGTTGCTCGCCTAAGGAAATATTTTAAGGGATCAATTTTTGCAACCAACAATGTTTGTTGGCTTAGCATATAATGTTGGAGCTTTTGTGTTGCAAATACCACTACTAAGCATGCCCTCTCAATAGTTGAATAATTTAATTCATAACCAACCAGTGTCCGACTGATATAATAAATAGCTCTTTCTTTGCCATTCTCATCTTGTTGAGCCAAGAGAACTCCTAATGTTGTTTCAGTTGCAGAGATATATAATGAAAAGGGCTTTCCTTCTATAGGAGTCATTAGAATAGGCGGTGACAGCAAATAGTCTTTGAGAGCTTGAAAGGCTGATTGACATTGCTTAGTCCATTTAAAAGCGACACCTTTGTGCAGTAGATGTTGGAATGGATGACATTTTTCAGCCAACTAAGCTATGAAGCGATGAATTGACTGGAGCTTTCCTTGTAGACTTCTTAATTGCCGGAGGTTTGAAGGTGGAGGCATATCCATTATTGCTTTGACCTTGGCGGGGTCAACCTCAATGCCTTGGTGAGAAACGATGTATCCGAGTAATTTGCCAGCTGTAACACCAAAGACACACTTTTTTGGATTGAGCTTGAGTTTGTAGGTCTCCATTCTGTCAAAGATTAGGCCCAAGATGGCTAGATGACTATCTCTGGTAACAGATTTGCATAACAAGTCATCAACATAATCCTCCATCAAAGTGTGCATGAAATCATGAAAGATTGTCGTCATTGCTCTTTGATATGTTGCACCGGCATTTTTGAGACTGAAGGGCATCACATTCCAGCAATAGGTGCCCCAAGCACAGGTGAATGCTATCTTATGCTGATCTTCAGGTGCAATGCAAATTTGGTTGTAGCCAGAGAAACCATCCATTAGTGAAAGCATCTCATATCCAGCCATCATGTCCACTATGATGTCTATGTTTGGCAATGGAAAATCATCCTTAGGGCATGCTTTATTCAGGTCCCTAAAATCTGTGTAGATTCTAATGCCCCCAGTTACTTTGCTAACTAGTACTAAATTTGAAATCCAATTTGCATAATCAATGGGTCTGATGAAGCCCACATCTAGCAATTTTTTTAGCTCCACTTTAACCAAAAGAGCCACCTGAGGATGCATCTTTCTAAGTTTTTGTTTGATAGGCTTAGCACCTGCTTTCAATGGCAAATGATGAAGGACTAACTCTGGATCGAGGCCAGGCATATCTGCATAGGACCATGCAAAGCTGATCTTCTTCTCTAGAAAGAAATTGACAAAATCCATCTTTTCTTGTTGTGATAGAGAAGCAGCAAAGTGGATGACCTTAGGGTTGTCAGGTGTACCCAAATTGATTTCCTTGGTCATCTCCACAAGCAATATTGATTTATCCTGAATTGATAGGGGTATGTCCACTCTTCCACCTTTGGGCGCCTCAGAAAGGTTTTCACCCGCAGGTATGTCTTTTATTTTTACTTTTGTATGATCAGAGAGTGCCTTACGGTTTCACTCAAAGATCTATTCTTTTGATTTTTTTCTTTTTCTTTTTCATTTTCATGACTAGAAGAGGGAGTTGACTCCCCAAAATATGCTGTTGAATCTCGGTCAATAGAAAATCCTGCCTTATGATCGCCTTGTGGTATGCCTTCCCGTAGTCCCAAGAATTCTGCAATTGCTTCGTCATTTTGAAAACAGTCCAATGTGAGCGGTTCTTGTTGGTCATATTGGATAAGTTGGGGATATATGAGGGGCATGTCATGATCGATTGTAAGGATAGAGAGGGCTGATATGGTAAAAATGTGAACATCTGTGGTGTCACTATCTGAATTGCTTGTATCGGATTTAGAGCTTGGATCCCAAAATGATTCCATCCAAGCATGAGGACATGTTTTAGGAAGAGGAGTTATTTCATGTTTGTCTTCCATGGGCAAATTATCAGGTTCAATGAAGATATTATCAAGGGCATAGGAGCTAGAAGAAAAGGAATTCCACTCCCATTCATTAGAATCAGTCTCGAGTAGGGTATCCTCAGGTGTTATTTCATCGTCAAAATCATGCCCTTTTCAACACGTGGACATTTTGGTAGATGTGGATCCAATTCGTAATGGTACAAAACCTAACCCTAAAGTTGGCAGTCACCTCGTGGGTATGACAGGTTCTAGCCTTCCATTGTTGTTCAGGCCTAAGCCACTGCAGCCATCATATCCTTTCTTTTGTAGCATAGTAAATCCTTTGCCATACAATTCCATTAGCAACTTGATAGGTGGGGTTTCAGTTGGATCTTTATAGAGCCAATCTATGACACCATCATCTACAGTTTCTTTGTCAAGTTCTCCCCATCTTGCAAATGTAGTGGGAGGCTGATATTGAATAATGACCTTGGGTTCCTTTTGCAATAAATGCGGTTTTCCATATGATTTTGGCAACATCGGCAAATTCCCAATGAGGAATGTTTGGTCCATTGAATATTCTCCACACCCTTGGTCCTGTATATTCAGTTTTTCTTTGACAACATCTAACAATGCATTGGGATCCACATAACCATCTGATTTGGCTTCTCTATTGATTGGGACTTGCTGCTGAGGAGTATCCTTTAAGGTAGCATAGAACTGAAATGGATTAGGATCTCCTGAAATTGTTATCTCAGTTCCATTGTAAGGATATTTTAGACATTGATGATAGGTGGATGGAACTGCCTTCATTGCATGGATCCATGGATGACCAAGAATCATATTATAAGGGAGATCAAGGTCTAGGACTTGTAGGAAAGTATTTTCCATCACTGGACCAACTCTGATAGGCAATGTAATTATCCGTTTGGATGGGCGTTCAGCATCATCATATGCTTTAATTGTTATACTTTTGGAAGCATCAATGTCATTTTCTGTATATCCGAGGCCAATGACCACTCTCAAGGTGGAGATATTAAGACCCGCTCTGCCATCTATCAAGACTCGCCGGATTTTGGAATTATGGACAAAGACTTCTAGGTGCAAAGGGTCATTATGGGGAAGCTTATCAAGTGAGATATCACTATCAGAAAATGCGACACTTTGGGAAACAGCTAAATGTCCAATCCACACTTGAAATTGGTCAACATCAATATCTGTTGGGATAGTGGACTCAATCAAAGCTTTATCTAGGACTGCACGATGCATGGGAGACATTTTCAACAACTCTAGAATGGATATTTCTGCAGGTGTTTTTCCTAGATGATCCAAAAGATTATACTGACTTGCAGGAATTGGTTTGGGAGGAGCTGCAGGAGCTCCTTTCAAGATTATTTTGGATCGACGAGTGGTGACTGCGCAAGAAGGATCTTGTCCTTTTATTCTCAAGGTGGAAACATACTCATTTGACACATGAAAACAATTAATAACATTGTGATAAACGGTATTTGCATAATGGGCCATTTGAGCAGAGTTGGAAGAAGGCGCTTTACCCTTGTCATGATCCAGCAAAGGAGTTTTGAAAATGGTATGATCAGTGTTGGAGGTCGGATGGGGTGGATCTACCTCAATTACTCCTTGCTCTAATAAATCTTGAATCACGTGTTTTAATTGAAAACATGAAGCAGTTTTATGTCCTTTGGACCGATGATACTCACAGTATGCATTATCATTCCACCAATGCGGCTTTACCGCTGGTTTTGCCTTAATATCTGGTAGCTTGATAAATTTCGCTTGTATTAATTGCTTCATTACTGATTCGATAGGCTCTCCCAATGGCGTAAACTATTGAGGGGGCCCATCCCGCGATCGGAAGGGTTTGCGTTGTTGATTTTGTTGTTGGCCTTGTTGTTGATTATATTGTTGAGCATGCTGTTGTTGAGCATGTTGTTGATATTGCAGCTGTTGATCATGTTGTTGAGTAACATTGCTCCTTGGTGCTTGATTTTGTTCCATAGTTGACATGTTAGGAACACTCATTTTCTTGATTGTGAATGGGGGTTCAGTTGCATTCACCGCTCTCGCATCAACAACACCATCATTAGTGACATTCTTCTTCTTATACCAAAATCTGTTTCTGTCCCCTGAATAATTTGTGTTGTCATTATCTTTATTGAGCTTGATAATTCCCTTTAGCTACAAGAGCCATTTCGATGATCATTCCTTTCTTAATGAGTTTCTCTATAGTACTAGGACTTTTCAATTTTAGCTCATACATCATTTCTGGGACCAAATTCTGGATAAACAGATTCACTTGTTGTTCTTCAGGTATATCAAGAGAAGAACGACTATACAAGCTTCGCCAGCGTTGCAAGAAAGTCACTAATGGTTCACCTCGCTTTTTCTTGGTATTGCATAAATCTGACATAGTCACGTCACTATCGATATTAAACGCGAAATGAGATAAAAACTTTTGAGACAATTCCGACCAAGTCTTTATATTTCCTGGGAGATGTGAATACCAATCCATGGCTTGTCCCATGAGACTTCTTGCAAATAATCACATTAAATATGTCTCTTCATAGCTCACTTCCATACATGCCACAAAAAATGCTCGAATATGATCTTTTGGATTGCCATTCCCTTTATATTTCTCAAAGTTAGGTGCCTCAAAATGCTTAGGGAATGGAGGCATGTATACACTCTTGTCAAATGGATTAGGACATAAATCTTGATCTGTATACAACTTCTTTGTTCCTTTAGTTTCTAATGCATCAACTTTTCATTGCAACTTCTCAAGTTGTTGCGCAATTGTATCAGATTTTAGAGGTCCATCATTAATCCCAGTTGGTATTCTTTGTTGATATATCGCATTTTCGATCGGTTGTTGATACTCTGCAATGGGCATTTTTGACGTTTCTGGCACATAAAGTTCTTGGTACATCTCTTGTTGTTGCGGTTGTGCTATGCCTTGATATTGACCTTGTTGTCGTGCTTCTTGCAGCCTAGGTTGATATTGCAATTGAGTAGGTTGTTGATATTGCATAGGCGCCACTTGCAGTTGTGAAGTAGAATAGCTTGCTTGCCTTGGCACATATTGAGGCACATGTTGGTGTTGAGGCTGACAAATAGGAATTTGTTGACTTTGTGCCAATTGTTGTCGTGGTGTATATCCCATCAATTGTAAAAAACTTTGTTTAGATGGTTTTCATTGCTTCTCCTTAGGATGGGGTATGGCACTTGCATTAACTTGTTGTGTTGCTTGTCCAATCCATTGTGATGGTTGCAAGTTTGCGTTAACTTGTAATGGTGCCAAAGGTGCTGCAATTTCTTGTCAAATGCGATACTGTTGTTATTGCACATCATTTGTTTGCACATTTGATTGTACCTTTTGTATATTATTCAATCATTGCAACAATTGTTGTTGGTTCAAACCACTATTTGTAGCTCTTTGTGTCGCCATTATCAAAGGATTTGTCGCAATAGTGTTTGGCAAATATATTGAATTTAACGGGACATAAGAACTTTTTTGCATCGTGGAATTGCTTTGGACATTGTTGACATCAGGCATTCCAGTTGTGAAGCTTTCTTGTATCTTAGATGTTGATCCAATTTTATGCATATTAGGAACTATTTCTTGTTGAGAGATATTTGTCAATATTTGTGTAGTCCTTGTTTGATCTTGTGTTGTAGGTGTTACATTGAATAGTGGATTATTTATTGTCTCAAATGGTGACTTTTGAGGAATAGTCACTGTCAATGCCTTTGAAGCACGTTTACTCATTAAGGTAGGCTGAGTTTCAGGTTGCACATTTTCTTTAGTTAGATGTGGAGAGAAACTTAACAACTCACCACTTTATTGTTTTTGCACATTGACTTGTTCATTTGAAGAGGTCACATTACTCATCATGTTAAGATATTTTTGTGGAAACATCTTAAAGACTTTACTCAAGAACTTATTCATCTTTTTTGTTATCTTTGGATTCTGAAGGAACATGTCAATATCATCTGAATCATCAGAATCGGATGAAGAGTCTGGTTGGATATTTGAATTTGTTTCTTGGTGAATACCTTGACCTAAACCAAATCCTTGTGAGAGAGTTGGTTCTTCATAAAATGTTTGTATTTCCTATTGCAAGCTGGACTGATTCCAATTGAAAGGTGAATTTCCTCTTGGAGTTGGTGGGACACTCCCTTGTCCTAGTTTCATAGGTACAAACACTGGTTCATATAATGGTGGTGGTCCAAGTTGAACCGTTCCATATGGTGGTAGAGATGTGTTTGATGAACCTTCAACTTGCACTGTTTGACTAGTTTGAAACTGCGAATTTGCTATGTTGTCCATGGGTTGATACATTGGTTCACTCATCTTCTTAGATCTTGATCTTGTCTCAACAGGCATGTCACTTATGCAATGTTTTTTTTTTTTGGAATTTTTCAAGGATAATATATGATATGCAACTAAATGCAAACTAAATAGATGAAAATGCAATCTATGTTTTTGGTTGTTTTTGAAGATTTTGACAAACTTATGAATGCAAATCTAAAAGAGACCTTTAGGAAATTGAAATGATGTCTAGACCTCAAAGGACAAAAGGACTTAATTGACAAAGGACAAGATGACAATGTCTCCCCTATATGCTTGGATACTAAGCTAGGTTTGACGAAATGATATTGATGACAAAAGGACAAAAGATTTGATAAGGTCTAGACTTCTTAACAATGACTTAGGGTTTATCAAAGATTTGGATTACTCAAGTATGACAAGACCTAGTTTTGACACTATATGCAAAGGGGAAATTAGTATGCAAGTGACCCTAATATGATATGATAATGACCTAAGCCTGATGAGGAGACCTAGGATATGCAAATGCAAATGTATGACAATGGTGTGACTTTAATGCAAGAGGACATATGCAAAATGGATGACCCTTATTGATATGCAAAGGAATATGACTTAGGTGAAACCTAACCTTGGTACTTGACAATGACTTTGCAAAATGCAAACTAGGATGAACCTAAATGTAAATGACATGAATGTTAAGACAAGATTTGGAACAATGTTTGATCATCATATTGGAAGATGTGCTTTGAACCTTGTTGAACTTTTGTTGGATAAATGTCTCGTGTTTAAATCTTATGCTAGATCAATTTGTTTTGCTTTTTGAAATGGGATGCAATTCAACTTTTGACAAGCAAAGAATACAAGATATTACAACTTAGACTCAAGAAAATCATGCTCATTTCCACATTTCTTATGGTAGGCAAAGACGTTAGGTACTTGAGAGGTAGACTCATTATGAGATTCAAGGAGAATACATAGATGCTTGACCCCACGGGCTCCCCTCCACGGCACTCACTTCTCAAGGCAGCCAAGCATCAGTCCCCATGGAAATCTCCCCATGGGGAACTTAGTATCTCTTCCAAGTATCTGAATTTGTCCTTCTCAAGCAACTAGAAGGGTTTTTGGCCTCTAAAAACAAGGTATGTAGTAAGGATTTCTGTTAAGCATTACTCCTTGATGTCATGCAAGCGTGATTGAGACATTAAGCCCATCAAGATACCAAACAAATGTAATCACGCAAGCATGATTTAGACCAAGAGGCCCTACTTAGATGTTGATATGAGAAAGAGTTCAAGGGTCATCACTTTCCAAGTAACTACAATTCCCACGTAACACTTCCTTCAAAGCTTTCACTCATCGGGTATTTTTTTATAGTGAGTTAGAATGCCAAGGAATTCTAGCTGTACTCACTTTGGGTTGTTCCCTTCTCATGATTATCACTTGCTTGCAAAAGTAAAGTGGTTGGGAAGGCAGGCCCTCTAAATGTGACACACAATCAACAACACAAGCATGGTATCGAAGATCTGGATTTCTAATCACCCTAAGAAGGATGAGAGCATACTCTCCTACTCCAATGTCACACTTAACAATCAAAGCACAAACACATTTATTCCAACCTATTTAGAAATCACTAAGTGCCTAATTAAAAACACAAACACAAAGTTTGGTTGTTTCTCCAAGGTAACCTGCAAAACCCAAGTTAGAGGTTTGATTTGTTATTTTTGACTATCGAATCTGCATAAAACATATTAGTAGTTTGATTTGTAGTCTTTGCCATGTGTATGCCAAGATTCTGCACAGATAATTAGTACCAAAATCCAAAGCACAGAAAATAGAATGCAAAAACAAAACAAATTTCAAGTAAACACTGCATTTTTTTACCTCTGTTCTGGACTTTACACAGGTGCAGAACTCATGACACAAGCACAAAATGTCTGACACAAGCACAGAATGTCCCCTACACAGGCGCAGAATGTCTGACATAGGCGCAAGTTGTCTTACACAGGCGCAAAAGTCTCCAGAATACCCTGCACGGCCTTGTTTTGGGGTTTTTGAAGGTTAGTTTCAAAGCAATCAACTTCAAAGCACTCAAAAACATAGTAAGGGGATTAGAAGGTTAGTTTTTCACATCGGGTTCACCAATTAATGTGGCATAGGAAATAGGAAATCATCACAAATAGATAAATCAAAACACTAGACATTAGCTCAATCACAAATGCATTCATTGCAATGATCTAATCCTAAACAACACTCAATAGAGACATGAGATAAAAGCATTCAAAAATGAAAGATTATGCAAACCATAGACATGACTTGAATGCTCCTTCATGTGGCTCCATTGTTCTTCTTTCCTCTTCAAATGGTTGGATTGTGGACCTCACCTACAAGTGCACACATACAATTGAAAGCAAGATGGATATTGGTTTGTTGATCAAGAGTACTAGAAGCATAGATTCAATAGCCTGATTGCCAATTACCAATTAGCCTTGATTGATGAAGATCATCCAATTTATAGAAGAATTGGATAGATGACAAGATTAGCATGATGCAATTCAAATAGAAATTGCAAATCAATATGAAAAATTATGACAAATTATGCACTTTCTATGCAAAATTATGACAAAATATGACACATTCTATGTCAAAATTGATTGATTGTCAATTATAAAAAATTTATGACAAATTGAAATGTCATTCCCATGGAATTAGGAGATGAAATAGGAGGGAAAAGAAATTAGAAATTAAGTAAATTAAAAAAATTGAAAAAGAGGAAAATTAGGAATTAGAAATTAGGTAGATTAATTAATAATTTTTCATTTATTAATTAATTTAGAAGAGGAAGAATAACTAGCCAATTAAATAAAGATTTAATTGTAATGAGAAGACTTAGGATTAATAAATAATTTAGTAATCCTAGCGGGAGAAATGACAAACAAGGTTAAATGATTGAATCATGAAACCCTAGAAGATGAATTAGCAATGCGAGAATGACAATTAGGTCGTGATTGAAGATAATTAATGTCATGATTTTGAATTGATAAATGACCAATGTGATAAATGATTTGATTGAGAAATGTGCCAATTGATGAGGAACAATGACAAATTGATCCAAATTGACATAATTGAGACAGACAACGATCGATGACAAATCGGTCGCAAAATGACAAGATTGACAAAAGGACAAGAATCGATGACAAATAGATTGCAAAATGACAAGATTGAAAACGACCATGATCGATGACAAATCGGTCACAAAATGACAAAATTAAACATGACAACGATCGATGACAAATCGATCGCATGATGACAAAATTGAAAAGAGGACAAAACCCTAATTAGGATTGACGATGTCCAAAATGATAAGATTGATGATAAGATTGATAAGAGAGCAACGATTGATGACAAATCGATCAGAAGATTGACAGAAGGACAAAACCCTAATTAGGATTGATGATTTCCAAAATGATGACAAATTAGCACACACATTGATGCGACAGCATAAAATCGATCAAAATCATGACTGAATAGTGTTGTCGACAAGACTAAATTTGAGGACAAGATGATTGAAGAATGTAGAAGAATGACTCGATGCTTGCAAATGATAAAGATCAAGTGCAAATCATAGGAGAAATGTTAATGTGATGCAAAAACCTAAAATGAGGCCATGCGCAAATGTTAAAATATGACCTCGCAAGCGTTGACCATTTTTAGGTGTCTACAACAACCACCTGTAATGAGTCATTATGAAATAGATCATGCATGTTATGCAAATGTTTCTTTGGCAACTTTGCATGATAAGCTACAGCCTTCCAAAAATGATTGTTTTAATCAGATTTTACTAAACAAGACTGAAAAAATTGTGAAAACAATACTGCTGTGTGCATCTCTGAATACCTCTAAGGACTGAAAAATGGTAAAAAAAAAAACAAACCCTTCTTTTGTCATCTGCCATTATGCTATGCGTTGAAATATGTACTCTATGAAAACTGTAGCTGCATATTTCTACAAAAAACTCTTGAATCTGAATATCATTTGCGAGGACGGACCTGTCTTGGAATTGTTGAAATATCTGATCAATAATGCCTCTTCAAGTTTATCATAAAAAATTTCAGGGTCATTGCATAAAATATCCTCTTAATGATCATTTGTAAATATTTACACATTTTGTTCATGCTCCTCACATGCATTTTCTCTTATACCATTTGGAAAAGCATATTAATGTTGTTTGAAGATCCATGCACTTGCTGTCATAGAAGATATGTAGCCTATGGTGTGAATGATTGCTGTCCATACTGACTTTATATCTTGTCTGTATCACTTTCTAAAATATGATTGCATACCTTTGTGAATTGATCATTATGATTCTATCTTTGATTATATGCATCCCCTCCATAATTATGTTTAATGATATCTTGCATTGTGTTAGAAAATGTCTTCATTATGATTCTGAAAATGAATTGTATTCCTTACTATTCGCTGCCCACTGAGTCTGAAAAACTGAATGTTGCATTTTCTATACTTAGTGTATAGCTTTATGTATGCACTGCATATCTCATTAGCATGCATAAATACCTTGTCCACGTCCTTTAAAAAGGAGAGTCTTATCATGCTTATTGGCTGATCATGCGATCACATACTTGCATTTTTGATCATGTACTTGTGTATACATATCTATATATTTCCTTTCTACACTGGATGCATGTAGCTAGTCGCACGGCTCTTTGTGTGGGACACATGTTTGAATATTAATAAAAAAATACTTCTCCTTTTGATGAGATGTCTCTCTCTTTTGTTGTTATAGACTAGAAGTATTTAAAAATACCATCTTTAGGTCACTCCTTAGTGCAGTTGGAAACACAAAAATAGAGAAGTAGTACACACTTGTTTCATTTTGTAAAAACTAACATCTCTTAACCTATTTTTCAGCTAGAAGCAAAAAATAGGTAATACGTACCTTTCTCAACTCGCGGGATAAGGTTCTCATTGTTTCCTCTGCTCTTATCCTGGAGGGCCTTATCCCGCAGGGCACTGCTTTCCCTTTTGTTCTTTGATGCCGAATAGGGTCCACCTTGGTGGTTAATAACATGACATGCCTCTATGGTCGATAACATGACTCAGTCAATAACATGACTTGGTTGTTGACATGAAGTGTTGATATAGCATATGAGGCGTAGGGGTCAATAAAAGTCATGTTATTGACACATCATATAACCTCCATGTTATATGACTCTTTAAAAAATTATGATGTAGCATTTAACTCTATTGAGACTGATAACACATGGTATTGGTCTTGGCTAACATGAAGTATTAGCCACATTGAAATCCTAGATCTGAGCTCTACTAAGGTTGACACAAAATTTGCAAACAAGTTCCTTCACATACTTAGATTGAGAAATGAAAATACCTTTTCTGGTCTAAGTAATCTACAATCTTAAGAAGAATCTCATCTCACCAATCATAGACATCTTAAATTCCTTTTTCATATCATCAACAAACTCCATACTCAAATCATCATCTCCTCCATCTGATATACCTTGAAATCACCATTCAAAAAGGCTAACTTAACATCCTTCTGATATACCTTGAAATTTTTGTAAGCAGCATATGTAAGTAGCTATCTAATAGCTTAAATCATAGCTACAAGAGAAAAAGATTCTTCATGATCAATGCCTTTCATCTAAGAGAATCCCCTACATACCAATCTTTCTTTATTTCTTACTACTTCACCAACTTCATTTAGTTTATTCCAGAACACCCATTTAGTTCCAATCACATTCTTGTTTTTTAGGTCTCGGAACAAGCTCCCAAGTTTTATTCTTCTCAATTTGATACAACTCTTCCTCTATAGCTTTTATCCAATTCTCATCCCTACATGCTTTAGCAACATCTTTAGGTTCAATCTTAGAAATCAATCATATCTCTTCAACAAAAAATCTTCTCCTAGTCATTACACCCTTGTTTTTATCACCAATAATTTTATTCTCTGAATGATTTAGTTTTACATACCTTAGAGTCTTAAAATTATTTTGATTCTCAGATTCTTGAACTTCTTCACTGGTAGAAGCAATGTCCAAATTAACTTTCTCTACTAGATTAATTTACTTCATGATCTTAGTCTATGCAGGCTTAGAAACATTATCCCGATCATCAATCTCATATCCACATTCTCTGATCTACTTTCCAAAACATTCATCAACCTTCACATTTTCACTTTCCAGTACCTTCTTCAACCTCTTATTCTAACACCGGTAGGCCTTGCTCTTAGTAGAATATCCCAAGAAGATTCCTTCATCACATCTTGCATAAAAATTTCCTATATCCTCATCTCTTTTGATATAACATTTGCTTCCAAAAACTCTGAAATATCTAACTATAGGAACATGACCAAACCATAGCTCATAAGGATTCCTACTGGAATCACTTTTCACATGTACCTAGTTGAATGTGTAAATAGCAATGCTAACAACTTCCTTCCTTAAATTTTGCACAACATTCCTTTCAATTAACATCGTTCTTGCAACATCCAAGATTGGTTTGTTTTTCCTTTTAACAACTCCATTCTGTTGAGGGGTTCTAGGAGTAGATAACTATATTCTAATTCCATTCCTCTCATAGAATGTATCAAACTCACTGGACGTGAATTCTCCACCTCTATCAGATCTTAGACACTTTAGCTTCAACCCTATCTTAGTTTCCACCTTTGCTTTGAATATCTTGAATATCTCTAATGTTTCAGATTTCTCCCTTAGAAAAGTCACCCATGTCATTCTAGAGTATTTATAAATTAGCAACATGAAATACATGTCATGATGCATGCTTCTCACTCTTGTAGGACCACATAATTCAGTATGCACAAGATCTAACAGTCCATTAGATGTATACAACTTTCTTTTAAATGATGTTCTTGTTTTCTTTCCCAACTAACATTCTTTACATACCAGATTAGAAGGCTTCATAATCTTAAGAAAATCTCTAACAAATTGAGTAGACCTTATCCTTATCATGCAATGAAAATTGACATGACACATCCTTCTATGCCACAACCAACTTTCATCTATCTAAGCAATCAAACAAATTTTTTCACCGGCATTCAAGTGAAAGATATTACCTTTAGTTTTAGTCCCTGTTGCATTCTCTATACCAGAGGCATTCAGAATCTTGCATTTACCATTCTGGAATTACAAATCATATCCCTTGTCAACCATCTATCCAACACTCAAAAGATTATTCTTTGAACCTTCAACATATAAGACATCATTAGTATAATTCTTACCATCAAAAGATATAGAACCTCTACCATGAATTAGACAAGCTTTATCATCACCAAATATTACTATACCATAATCATACCTTTCCATATTCACAAATATACTTTTATCACCTGTCATATGATGTGAACAACAATTGTCAATTACCCATTCATCTTTCTTTTCAATCTTAGCAGCCAAAGCTTTCTCCTCAACAATGTAGCTTGTAGAATTCACTAGTACAGGGTCATCTTCTTTGATAGCAATAAATACAAATTCATCTCCTAAATTTCCATTGTCAAATTCCTCATCTATCACACCTTTATCAACAACATAATAACATCTCTTTTGATTTCTTTACTTCTGGTAAGGCTTGTAAGGTTTATCATGCTTATCAAATATATCACTTCTTTAACGCTTATCATACCTAGACATTCTTTCAAGACACCTAGAAGAAAAATTTCCTATCTTATTACAAGAGAAACATTTCAAAGGTAACTTTCTAGCACACTTACCACCTCTTTCAATAAATCTTTGAGAAATAAGTGCTTCAAACTCATCCAACTCTTTCTCCTATTTTTCCATCTCTCTTAGCTCTCTCTCATATCTTGAAACCCTAGAAGAACTCTTTCCCGGATCATACTGTTGCTTCCTAGATACAGAGGCTTTAAATGTAGTCTTAGATTTACCATGTGATTCTTTTCGTACCCAAACTTCTAGGCAAAAATAGAACAACAAATTTTTTTTGAACATCATAAACTCATAGAATAATCTACATTTATAAAGAAATCAATTAAGTTTTGTCTTAACTAAGATGTAGATAGTATTGTTTACTAAGGTTGGAATAATTAACTCAATCAATAGCGCGACAATAGTTAATGAAGACTAATTATTTCCTAAGAGGATCATCGCAATTTAATTAATTTAATCAGCCTAATTAATTTGTCGCTAATCATAGCCGAGAGATATTTAAATATCTCGATTACATTAAAACATTCTAGGCCAAAATAATGATAATGTTATCTTAAATTTAAAATTAATTAATTGGGCGCATTCAAATTCATTATTTAAATTTAACCAATAAGGTTACAAATTCAATAATGTTAATTGCCAAATAAATATAATTTACACTATAGTCAATTTTAATTTCCCCTAAACCTTCAAATTTTGACTATTTAACAATTTGGTCAATAATGGCCTCATAGGCTAAAATTTCATATAAAATAATTAATAATTTTCATTTACAAATTTTCTCCAAATTAAATTTAACTTGACGTCCACATTTAATTAAATACAAAAATTATCTATGAAATATCCTTATTAATTATCCTTGGTAAAATTACATCAATAATTGCGATATTAGAACTGTAGTCACACAAATCTGTCCATTTTAATTAAATGAATATTTTGTATTTATTTGGTTAAAAAATCCACAAGCCATCAATTAATTAAATTAATATTTAATTAATTCATCCCCAAACATTCCCCTATTAATTAAAAAAATTATTCAATTTATTTTAATTAATTCATTAAATAAAATTCCAATCAATTAAATAAATAAAATCTATTTATTTAATTAAAATCCCCTTTTCCTCTTTTAAATAAATTAAATAAAACATTTATTTAAATCATTATCTCCACCCCACTTGCATTTTCCTACAAATGCAACTTGCACACATTTATTGAAATAAATGAATTTTTATTTTTAATAAAATCCTATTTTCCCTCACCCACCAAATCCACTTGCAAGAATTAATCCCCTTCTAGATTCTTCTAACCCCTTCCTAATTAGTCTAATCCATCCCCTAATTATTGTCACATTCCTAAGCAAAATGGAGTCACTTCTCAAAGCCTAAAAGTCTTTGATAACCATTAAAGGCTTTCAACCTTCAGCCACTTAATTCCTCAAAGTCTTTGATAGCCATTAAAGGCTTCCAACTTTTAACCACTTAATCCCCCAAAGTCTCCAATAACCATTAATGGTTAACCCAAACCCTCCTACATGGTTAAAACATTTGTTTTGACTCAACCTCTACCCAACCCAAGGGTCTCATCAAGCCTTTAATGCTTTGACCATGATTATCTCTTAATCATTTGCACAAAGGTTTATCCTTGGATTAACTCTTAATCCAGTGGATAATCTTAATTTAGACTTGACCCTTAGCCTTTAGATAACCATGAAGTCTTCTCAGGCCTTTAATGCCTCCAACCTCTTCTCTCAACCCAATCTTATGTTGACACTTGTCACCATTTCATTGGTGCAAATTGTGCACATGGATCCCCAACTTTCAAGCTTGACCCTTGATTAAACCTTTCAATCCTAGCCATCCATTGCTCCATT
Source organism: Cryptomeria japonica (assembly GCF_030272615.1). NCBI lineage: Eukaryota > Viridiplantae > Streptophyta > Pinopsida > Cupressales > Cupressaceae > Cryptomeria > Cryptomeria japonica. Next base: position 866,727,465 of record NC_081414.1, read on the forward strand.
TTTCCTATAAATAGAGCCCATTCCTTCATAATCCAGATCCTGAAAACTTGTATGTGTATATGGTGAAAATGGATAACAATAACAACAATATTGAAAGGCTAAATGAATCCAACCACTAAACCCTAGCCCAACAATCAACAAAGATCCACCATAACATATGAAGATTACCTAAGACAATGCAAAATAAAACAAAATCACAAAGATTATACCATCACATGTCCAATAGGGTTTTGATCTTCACTCTTCCTATCTCCATTGATCTTGCTTGATATATTTGCTCTCAGATTTTATGTGCACAAGAGCTCAACAAAGAATGGAATGTGGTTGCAAATAGGATCGTAGTGTAGCAAGTTGCATGAAAGATCATTAGCATGAGTGATTAGGGTTTGACAATGAAGGAAGCATCTTCTTAAATAGAAGACACAATATGAAATGGAGGGTTAAGATTGAGAGGTGTAAAAAGAAAGGTCGGCTAGGATTAGAGGGTAGGTAAAAGAAATACCAAAATAATGAAAGAGGTAGGTAGTGTAGGAATTAAGAGATGAATGACATGTGTCATGTGTAGAAAAAGCTAATGAATTAATTAAATAAATAAAGATTTATTTAATTAATAGAAGAAATAGGACAATTAAATAAATAAAATATTTATTTAATTTAGGAAAGGATAATTTAAATAAATAAATGTATTTATTTAAATGAGAAATAAGGCTAGAAGAGGATAAATGAATTAATTAAATAAATAAAAATTTATTTAATTAATAGAAGAATTAGGCTTAGATAATTAAATAAATAAAATATTTCTTTAATTAAACATGACAATTTTGGGTGTCTACATTTTGCCCCTCTTTGAGACAATGTGGCTTATCGCGTTGTTTCAAAGAAGATAAGATGAACTGATACAGAGTTGCCCCAGAAAGGGAATGATATGCCCCCTCGAGAGATTGGATGAAAATGTCTGAAAAGATTGCAGACAATCTCTCGATAAGAAAGAAAGGCTAGAATGGACTGAACGAATAAAGTGACAAAGTCACAGGATGAAGAATACTGACTCGGGAAATGAAGGCCAGGGCTAGGGTAGGCTATAAGATAGACCACGGGCAAAAGACATCCTCATTGTCATCTACACCCTCACGAGATCACAGTGCAAAGTGAGAAAAGAGCAGCAGCAGTCAGTAGTGATGGCTTTCGTACACAGATTCGACCGCGTTTGCCAATTTCAGAGGCTAGCAGAGGCAGGAGAGCTGGTAAGTAACACCAAACCTCCTCGTACTTTGACGCATTTCAATTTTGTCATTAATGCATAGTAGGTAGCAATAAATGCGCTTAGGAATAGGGCACAAAAAAGTGCAAAAACGTGCAACCGTGTCTGTGTCGGTGCCAAGCGCGTCTGTGTTCGCCAGGCGCGTCTGTGTCGGTTCCAGGCACGTTTATGTCTGGAACCACATTTGTGCTTGATGCGGGCGCGTTTATGTCTTGTAGGGGCGTTTATGTTTCCAAGTCGCGTCTGTAAGTAATTTAGGTGTGTTTATGTCAAACAAGCACGTCTGTGTTTTGTAGGCATACTTGTGCAGTCAAGAGGCGCGTTTGTGAGTTTAAAATGTGTTTATGTCCAAAAATGCAAGTTTTTAGTCTTCTAGGTCAAATCGACAGTTCTGTGATGAACATACGCTGTCGATTGGATAAGCTGCTGAGAGGATACACTCAAGCAGGTCCTCTAGGAAGGCTAGGATAGATCAAGATAGAGTACTTTGTGATGAACAGGGAGTACCCAAAGGATGAGCAGCACTTTGTGATGAACAGGGAGTGCTAAATGTGAGTAACACTTTGTGATGAACATGGAGCACTACTAGGATAAATAGCAACACTTTGTGATGAACAGTGAGTGTCACTAGGATAGATAACCATATGCATTTAGATAGCAAGTAGCATTTTGTGATAAACAGTGAATGCCACGATAACTGACATGATTCGATTGTTTGATTGCAGGAGTATCTACCTATGTTAGAGTCACGGGAGAGATTCCCGTCTACATAGAGATTGCGACCAGAGTTGTCATTTGAGGACAGAGCTGCTATTGAGGAGATGGGCCTTAGACATGTGCTGTATGTGCCTAAGTTTTGGGCAAACATGGGTTTGCTGACTGCGTTGGTGGAGAGATGGCACTCTGAGACTTGCACTTTTCACTTGCCGATGGGGGAGATGACAGTGACCCTCGAGGATGTCTACAGGATATTGCATATACCGATCGATGGAGAGCTGATCCCATACAATCGAGATGGAGACAGAGAGGCACTGAGATGGGTGTTCTAGGATCCCGGGCTAGAGATGAGAGCAGGGCATGTGGCATGGGACACCATGACTGCGACAAGGTTAGCCTTGCCAACTGTGATCGGAGGAGCCATCAGTGGGTTCTTGTGTCCGGACAGAGTGACACGGGGGTTGGCAGTGGGCTGGGGAGGAGCACTAGAGACATTGGTGACTGAGCACACCAGATATGCATGGGGTCCATGTGTCTTGGCACACCTATATTATGAGCTGCACCAGTTCGTCTACCATGGATCAATGGGACTGGGCTGCAGAGTGACACTATTGCAGGTGTGGGCATACAAGCATCTGCCTATCACATGGCTGATACACTTCAAAGGCAGGGGTCATGGATGAAGTTTTGTGCATCTTTATGATATGATTACTTCACAGCCTCGGATTTCCAGGTTAGAGCACTGGAGGTGTGTAATAGATGACATTGATGTAGTCATCTGGAGGCCGTATCTGGGGTGTGAGGAGTGGGAGGATGACGTAGTGGAGCTGTTGTATACTTTCAGGAGTAGATATCTGATTGGGCGGATGCCCTACATATTGGAGAGACAGCTAGTGGACAAGGTAGGTAGACAGTTTGGCAGGATCCAGAGGATGCCACGAGGCTCAGGTATGTATGCCCGCATAGTCAGGGATCAGGCGCAGTTCGGGCCATTATTGTCATATGATCAAGCCGTCACACAGCTGGCAGAGATGATGCCACTACCCTGGGATATGTGGCTGGAGATTGAGGATGCAGGTATGGATGCAGAGTACTCTACATATTGGGCAGAGCATCCGTTTCCACGGTTGACAGATCCGGGAGAGCTGCTGGAGCGAGAGGTTGGAGGAGATGATGATGATGATGGTGGAGGTGATGGAGGCCAAGGCCGACGGAGGTGAAGGGGAGTAGTTGGGGAGAGGAGGGTGGCACCTCGGAGGGAGGGGGGACAGGAGGGACAGGCCCAGGTGGTGAGGGGTCGCGGTGGATTGCCCCTGCAGGTACCAGCAGCACAAGGTCCTAGAGCACAGGGACCGAGACAGGGACAGGTACAGGGACAGGTGCCAGTACAGGCACAGGGATAGAGATAGGTGCAGGTACCCAGGCATGCATAGATACAGGTACCTATTCATGCACTGATATAGGTACAGGGGTAGGCACAGGGGCAGGCACCCATAGAGGGAGAGCCACAGGCAGAGGCAGAGGGTGGGGATCCAAAGGACGATGAGCTGCTAGAGCTGAGGGAGATCTGCCAGGGCCAAGTAGATGAGATCTAGGAGTTGGAGAGGGAGAGGGATCGACTCAGGATCAGGCTCAGAGATACTAAGCAGGAGAGGGATCAGGCTATCCAGCGCAATATTGAGGCTGAGACACCGTTGAGGGCAAGGAGGCAGGTGGCAGAGGACGCAGGAGTAGGCTACACATATGTCTTGCGAGCCGAAGAGGAGATTGGTTACTGGACGGACCTCTACTATGGTGCAGTGCCAGCAGATCAGTGGGCGAGGAGCTTCCATAGACCATCGCGGATAGTGACGGCTACGGGAGAGAGTCAGAGGAGGCAGGCATCTAGTGGTGGGGTCATGGGTCCTCCACCACCACTAGACAAGCAGGGTGATCCTGGAGCGGGTCCTTCTATAGCTCAGACTCCATCGAGGCCAGGTGGCTCCGAGGGAGGGAGTTCATCATAGCCATAGAGGGCTCCCTTGTATCAGTTTTTGTACCATTTTTGTATTGTAGACACCTGCGGGTGATTTTGTAGCCATATGATTCTTTTGACATCATTCTATCATGACACATTTGATTATATATGAGAGATGATTCATTTTTTTTTGCGGCAGCTGTATGCATGTGTACCTTATGTGATGAGATGTTTTTATGTGATGTATGTAATGCAGATGAATATGCCAATGCAAATGATTATTTACATGATGAAAATGTAAGATGTGCTAACATGTGTTGTATGCAGGATGTGATGCAATTGTGATATCTATATGTATGTATGAAATGCTTATATGTGGTAATGCAGGTGTAACTATATGAAATGCAAATATTTTTGGTGTGTCATTATATTCAGTCATGTGATGGCAAGCTACGCGGACTCGAGAAGGACAATGGAAGTTAATCAAGAAAGGGGGATGGAAGATAGAAGATATGAATGTGAAAGAGCTTCTTGTGCGTTATCATCATTGAGCTTTATTATGGCAAAATATGTTATGACAATCGAGGCATATGTTTGACCCAGAAAGTCATTGTACCTGTTTGCATGGAGATAAGATAGTCACAAACAAGGAATGCCCTAGTTCATACTAGACTCATAGTGTCCTCATATCCTTGGACAAGTCATAGCATTACTAAAAGACAATCCACAGACAGCAAATGCAAATAGGTGACGATACCCCATCCTCGCCTTTCTAGTCAAAGACATCCTGGAGATAGAATCTCTAGTCAGAGACATCCTGGAAAAGCTAAAAGACATGTCACCAAAAGATAAAATCAAAAGAAAACCAAGACTCAACACCAACATCCACTGCAGTCCTCAAGTTTAGTGTCTCTTGTCACTTGTATAAGTCATCTTTGATTGTGGTCACAATGTTCACTTTCACAAAAAGGATAGATAGCACTGAACCATAATATTGTCTGAGTCTATTGAAAGATTTGATTTTGTTGAAGCCCATTGCTGCTACTGTGTCTCATCTGAAATTGACTGAATCCATGAAACTGATACTTTATTGTGGAGAAGACAAAAATTTATTGCGGATCTTGCAATGTAAATGTTGCTTTATTGCGGATTGTGCGCGGATAGACTTGAAAGAAGCTGGAAGAAACTATACTCCTTGAAACATGTGATGTCCTCAGTTCCACACCCATCACTAGATGTAGGAATTGCCTTAGCCACAGATAGGATCTGATTTATTATGGATGGAAAGGGAGTGAAAAGGGAGGGTTTATTATGAATGGTTAACCAATCTTAGGTAGATCAATAATAAGCCATGATGGGAATAGGTAAGTTTATTGTGAGTGAATAGGTTGTGAGTGTGTGCAATGTGAAGGATGAAAGAGAATCCTGAAGGAGAGAGGAGCAAAGTCTCTACGCATGGCGCTAGTGACCCAGTTTTCACCATGGTACTTGCCCAGGGTGCCACCGAAGTGGTTTTCACCGTTGGATGAAATTATTTCTCTTTACTTTTTTCGATTTTTCAAATTTTTTTTTTTTTTTTTGTGTCACAAGGCGCTTGTTTGCCAGGTTTTCACCAAGTAACGATTTTTTTGTTTTACAATTTCTTTTTTGTATTTTTGAATTTTTTGATTTTTTTTTGTATTTTTGAATTAGGATATTCCAAAGAATTATGTGTAGAACCTACGAAGGTGCATGCAGTTGATAGGATCCTCCAAGGGTTCACCTTCTGTAGTTGAGAGCTGATATGCTGTAGATCCATATACTGTTGTGATGATGTAAGGACCAAGCCAGTTTGGTTCGAACTTGCCCTTCTTATCTCTGTCTTGCTGATTCTTGAGGTTTTCTCTGAGGACTAGGTCACCTACCTCAAATGTGCAAGGCTTGACTTTGTGATTGTAGCTGTGACTCATTCACTGTTGGTAAGCCTTGAGATGATTAAAAGCAGTTTGTCTTCGTTCATCCAGCAGTTCTAGTTCTTGTAAGCGAGAGACCCTGTAATTTTCATCGTTGATGATGTTTCTCAAAGAGACCCGTAAAGAAGGTAACTCGACCTCAATAGGCAAGATGGCTTCAGTGCCATAGACAAGTGAGTAGGGTGTAGCTCCTATAGGTGTGCGGACACTTGTACGGTAGGCCCAAAGTGCAGGATTAAGTTGGATATGCCAATTATGGCCAGCGTCATCGACTGTCTTTTTGAGGATTTTAAGAATTGTTTTATTAGACGCCTCAGCTTGGCCATTACCTTGGGGGTAGTATGGTGTGGAGAAACGATGAGAGATATGGAAGCGCTCACAGAGTTCACGAACATCCTGATTTTTGAAGGGACGCCCGTTATCAGTGATAATGGAAGTGGGAATACCATATTGGCAAATGATGTAGTTCAGGATGAAGATAGCAATTTGTTTCCCAGTGACTTGTGTGAGAGGCACGGCTTCAATCCACTTTGTGAAATACTCTATGGCTGTGATAATGAATTTATGACCATTGGAAGAAGGAGGGTGAATCTTGCCTATGAGATCAAGTCCCCACTGACAAAAGAGCCAAGGAGATGCAAGTGGTTGTAGTTCTTGTGCTGGTGCATGTATGAGGTCTCCATGAATTTGACATTATTTACATTTCTTGACAAACTGATATGAGTCTTTTTCCATAGTGGGCCAGTAATATCCAGTCCTGATGAGTTTTTTGGCTAAGGTAGGACCACTAGTATGTGGACCACATATCCCTTCATGCACTTCACATAACGCAATCTGAGCTTCATTGTTTTCTAAACATCTAAGAAGAGTGCCATCTAGACCTCGTCGGTATAGGATATCAGCTAGAATGACATATCGAGAAGATTGGCGAATGAAAGTGCAGCATTGGTTGTTCGATAGATCAGGAGGTAGGATATTGTCGCGAAGATATGTGAATATGGAACCATATAACTGGAATTTAGGACCAACAACACATATAATTTCAGTAGGAGTGATCTCATATGAAGGAACCAGCAGGTTGTCTACAAGGAAGTCATAGCAGGTTTCATTTTGAGGCAAGTCAATTAGTGAAGCAATTGTAGCCATAGCATCTACAACACGATTTTGCTCTCTTGGTATCTGCTCAAAATCTATTTTTGTGAAGTGTTGTTTCAAGTCGTTTACCAGTTGTTTGTAAGGCATTAATTTTTCATCTTTTGTTTGGTAATCATCAGTTGCTTGATGGATGACAAGTTGAGAATCCCCAAAAACACGAAGTTCTTGGATCTTCCACTGAACTGCAATTCGTAATCCAGTTGTTAATGCCTCATATTCCACTATATTGTTGGTGCAAGGAAATGATAAGCAGTATGATTTTGGTATAGAATCGCCCTGAGGAGTTATAAAGAGAATACCAGCTCCTGCCCCATGCTATGTGTATGAGCCGTCAAAGTATAGTTGCCATGGCTTTGCAGGTGATATTGTTAAAATGGACTCATCTGGAAATTTTAAATTTAGAGGAGCATCATCTATCATGGGAGCATCTGCTAATTGATCTGTGATTGCTTGTCTTTTTATTGCTTTTCTTTCCACATACTCGATGTCGAATTCACTCAGGATCATTACCCACTTGGCTAGTCGCCCAGTAAGTGTAGCTTTGTTGAGAAGATATTTTAGGGGATCAATTCTTGCAATCAACTTAGTTTTGTGAGTGAGCATATAATGTCATAATTTTTGTGAAGCAAAGACGACAGCGAGACAGGCACGCTTGATTGGTGTGTAGTTTAGCTCATATCCCACCAATGTGCGACTGATATAGTATACTGCTTTTTCCTTACCGTCAACTATTTGTTGTGCTAGGAGTGCCCCCAGTGCTGTTGGAGTAGCTGATATGTATAGTAACAAAGGCTGATCTGGAATTGGTGGCATCAAAACTGGTGCATTCAAAAGATAATCTTTGAGCATCTGAAAAGCTTGTTGACAGTTCTCATCCCATTTGAACTTGATGTTTTTATGTAGCAAGTGCTAAAAAGGATTACACTTATCTGCAAGTTGTGCTATGAATCTTCATATAGATTGGAGTCTCCCTTGTAAGGATCGAAGTTGACTGATATTTCTAGGTGGCGGTATGTCCAAGATAGCCTTGACTTTTGCTGGATCGGCTTCGATTCCTCTTTTAGACACAATGAATCCTAGGAGTTTCCCGGAGGTTACTCCAAATACACATTTCTTGGGGTTTAATCTTACTTTGTATTTTTCCAACCGATCAAAGATGACTGAAAGTATGTCCAAGTGTGTATCTCTGTCTATTGATTTTCCCAAGAGATCATCAACATAATCTTCCACGGTTATGTGCATGAGATCATGAAAGATAGTGGTCATTGCTCTTTGATATGTAGCACCTGCATTTTTTAGCCCAAAGGGCATGACATTCCAATAGAAAGTTCCCCATGGACAAGTTAATGATGTTTTGTGTTGATCTTCAGGTGCAATCCTGATTTGATTATAACCAGAGAACCCAACCATTAAAGATAACATTTCGTGACCTGCTGTGAGATCAACAATCAAGTCGATATTTGGTAATGGGAAGTCATCTTTTGGACAAGCTTTGTTGATGTCTCTGAAATCTGTACATATTCTAATGCTGTGATCTGGTTTACTGACAGGTACTAAATTGGAGATCCATTCGGGATAATCAATGGGGCGTATGAATCTGACATCCAATAATTTCTCCAGCTCTGCTTTGACTAGTAATGCCACTTGTGGATGCATTTTCCTTAATTTCTATTTTACTGGCTTTGCCCCCGGTTTGACTATCAAATGATGCATTACCAAATCCGGATCTAGTCTAGGCATATCAGCGTATGACCATGCAAAGTTGATTTGTCATTCCTTGAAGAAGCTTATGAATTTTGCCCTCTCAGACTCTGTCAACGATTGAGCCAAGAATATGTTATGTGGAACCTCTTCTGTACCAATGTTTTTCTTTATAGTCTCCTCTACCAACATGGATGATTTTTCCTCATATGATGCTAGGAGAATGTCAAGCCTTCCATCTTTGGGTGCTTCAGAGAGGTTTTCGCCCTCAGATACGTCCTTTCTTTTTACTTTTTTGGAGTCAGATAGTGCCACAGTGTGGTTTTCGCCATAAGACCCTTGTTTTGTTCTTATTTTCACATTTTTGTGACTGGAAGGTCCGACACCCTCACCGAAATATGCCATGTTGTTGAGTTCTATGATGTATCCTACTTTGTGGTCTCCAGGGGGAAGATCATCTCGTATACCAAGATAGTCAATAATAGCTTCATCATTTTGAAATGTATCAAATTGTGTTGATCCTTCATAATCCCAGTCAATGAGTTGGGGATGAACAAGGGGAAGGCCTTTAATGTTTTCAGAGTTTGCAGGGCTAAGAGTGAAGATGTGGTTATATTTGGGTATATCAAGGTAATCGTCGAGGTCATCGATGGCACTCTCCTCATCAGTTTCAATCACAAGCAAATTCAAATTGTCATCACTAGTAGCGCCTTTCAGGACAGGTGTCCTCATCCTATGTGATTTCGACCTAAGACCTTGAAACGAAGACTATGGGGAATCCTTATGAGTTATTTCTTGACCAACTCTAAATTTTTTGTAAAATTCCTCTTCTTCTGTGGGTTCATCTGGCTCTCTGAATGTCTCGGTGAGCTCATAGTCACTAGAGGATTTGTTTGAACCCCATTCCCATTCATTAGAATCTGTGGAATAGTAATCCTCTTGTTGAACTTCAGCAACTTTGATTTGTGAGGTCCTTTCTATTTTTTTATTGTGGATCTTGGAAGTCAGAAAACCAAGTCCCTTTGAGCGTTCCCTTCTTACAGTCAATTCAGGTTGTAAGGGCTCCATGACGCCTTCTTTGCGTAACCCAAGAGGGCTTTTTCCATCATACCTGAATCTTTGTAGAATCTTGAAGCCTTTGCCATAGTTCTCACAGGGTATCTTAATCTGATCAGGTGTGTCCTCTTCAATGTCTTTGTAGAGCATTTTATATAAATTTTCCTCTTCTAGTTCACCCCATCTTTGAAAGGTAGTAGGATCCCATTTGAGTATCATGATGGATATTTGCTTGTTAGGATGTGGCCTTCCATATTCTTTTGGAGAGCTCACGACTTGTCGTAAAAACATGGTCTGATTCAAAGTGTATTCTCCCATGCCTTTGTCTTGAAATTTGCCTTTAAGTTCACCTTGTTTTGATGTCGAAGGTTTCAATGACTCAGGATCAATGTATGCTGAAGAAGGAGTAGCCTCACGATTACTGGGAATGATGGTCTCAGTATGTGATCTCAGGTTATTGCAATATATGAACGGATTTGGATCACCGTTAACTGTTACCTCGACTCCATTATGAGGAAACTTAATGCATTGATGATATGTCGATGGGACTACCCTCATTTCATGAATCCAAGGACATCCTAGCAATATGTTGTATGTGAGATCTAGATCTAGGACTTGACAAACCACATCCTTTGTGACTGGCCCAATTCTTAGCGGTAAGGTGACTGTGCCCTTGGACGAGCGCTCTTCATCATCATAGGCCTTGATGGTGATTTGATTTGTAGAATTCACAGCTTTATCAGAATATCCCAATTGTTTAATGGTGCTCAATGTACAAATGTTTAGACCTGCTCCTCCATCTATCAGGACTCGCTTTATTTGATGTTTGTGTATGAAGGCTTCAACATGTAAAGGTGCATTATGTGGCTGACTTACGGAGGCGTCATCGGCTTCTGTGAATGTAAGGGAATGTGGAATGGAAAGGTATCCCACCATGGCTTGAAACTGGTCCACGTTCAGATCAGTAGAGACGGCAGTGTCTCTCAAGATTTTGTCAAGGATAGCTTTATGAGCGGGGGATATGCGTAGAAGCTCAAGGATGGAGATGAGCACGGGTGTCTTCCCTAACTATTCTACAAGGTCATACTCAGGCTTGGTAGATGAAGAAGTGGTGTTTTTAGTAGAGGCACCTGGCAATGTAATCTTACCTCGACGGGTTGTAACATGACATTCGGAGGTAGATTCGGATGAAGATCCAACACCTCTTAGGACAATCTTAGGTCTCTGAGGAGGATTCTTAGGATTTTTGTTCTTGATGGTGATAGTAGAGATATGATTGTCCATTGAGATGTGATTGATAGTAGAATTATAATTATAAGGTGCTCTAGTATAGTTGGCTTGATCATCTATGACTTTGCCTTTTCCTTTGTCATGCTTTGGGAATGGTTCCTTAAACATCTCATGTTCTTGATTAGATGAATGTCCCTCAATCTCAATGTCACCTCTATCAATGAGATCTTGCACAATGTTCTTCAATCGATGGCAATTACCTGTCTTATGACCCTTGCTCTTATGAAACTCACAATACTCATCATCATTCCACCAATTTGGTTTGACCTTTGGTTCATATGGAGGAAAATCAGGAACTGTGATCACTTTGTTTGCCACTAGCTTTTTGAATACTGATTCGAGTGATTCTCCCAATGGAGTGTACTTCCTTCGTGGTTTAGAAGTTGTTTGAGTATTCACTTGATTGTTTGTAGAACTTGATCCAGAAAATATGAACTTGGGTCTCACTATATTGGCATCAACAACACCATCATTAACTGTGTTCTTGTTCTTATTCCAAAATCTTGGCTTGTCTTTTCCTTTAAAGTCATCTTTGTTTTCCTTGAATATCTTGATGACTCCTTGTTCAATTAAGACCTTTTCTGTTGCTAAGCCCTTTTCAATAACATCCTTGAATGTGGACCAAAAAGCTTTCCTGAGATCATATCCAATGTCCTTATTAACGTTTTGAGTGAACATTTCTACCATTTGTTTCTGTGGGATTTCGCAAGAACATCTGCTAGCTAAATTTCTCCATCTTTGTAAAAATGACGCAAAAGATTCTCCTTCCTTTTGCTTAGTATTGCATAGAGTAGTGACTGAGATATCTGTTTCTATATTGTAGGAGAAATGCTGAATGAATGCCTCTGCTAAGTCGCCCCATGACTTAATATCGGGAGGTAATTGAGAAAACCATTCCATAGCTTGATCGCCTAAGCTCTGCGGGAACAACCTCATCAAGTATGTTTCTTCTGCTGCTACCTCAATGCAGGCTGTGAAAAATTGTCTTATGTGTGCCTTGGGGTCTCCTTTTCCTCTATACTTGTCAAATTTTGGTGTCACAAAGTGTGCAGGAAATGGAGGCATTGGGATGCTCTTATCAAATGGATAAGGACATATATCTCTCATAGTGTATGTTGGTTTTGGTGTAATCATGTCCTCCATTTTCTTTTGTAAATCTCTTATTTGTTGCTCCAAATTGCTCTTGGGAGGAGATCTATTTCTTGTAGCATATCCCATGTTTGAGACACCAATTTGAGGAGGAGCTTGTTGCATGTATGGATGATACTGATCGTAGACATGTCCATATGGAGGTCTATATTGATGCGGCATATAGGGAGCACTTGGCATAGCTTCATGTTGAGGAACCCCATATCTATTTTGTGCATATATACCATATTCTATAGGCATTTCATTTTCCATTGTGTTGCCCCCAATTTTGACATGAGGTTTCCTTGTGTCCAAATTTTGAGGATGTCTTTGAGTATCCACTTGTTTTGATTGATCCATACCTTGAGCATGTGATTGAGCATATCTATCTGCATAAGGCTTCCATAATGGTCTTCGAAGGTAAGTATCATATGTTTGAGCTTGTGTATGTGGAATTTCTGGTTTTTGAAGCAAAACTGATGGTGACTCAGGCACCATTTTCGGTCCTCTATTTCCTCCACTATTTGGTCTCCTTTGATCCATGTTGGATTGAGTTTGTTGTGAGGGTCAACTTTCCATAAGTTGAGACATGTCAAAGTCATGGGGTATTTTAGCTCCACTTTGTGCCATCATGTGTAAGAAGTATTGGCGATCCCTTCTCATTATCTCTTCAACCAATCTATTAAAATGAGGATTCATTATGGATTCTTCTATATCTGCTGATTGTATTGAAATGTTGTCTACATTGTCATTGTGTGTAGCATTGTTGTTTATCATGTTTGTGTTTTCCACATTTGGATTGTTTCTATAAACATCCATGTCTGGTAATGTAGTGTGCTCAGGATTATAAAATAAATCATTGTCATACTCATAAGAACTCATGTTTGCGGATTCTTGAGCTTCTTTAGCTATTCTCCTAGATTTTTGAAGGCGGGTTTCAACCATGAACTAGGTGTTTGACCAAGATGTGAGAGACTAGACGAAAAATGAAAAGAGTATGGAAGACCAAGAGTTGTATGGAGTGTAAATGAATCTTGAGGTGTACTTGCAATGTCCAAAGTGTAAGACCAAGTATGTAAGTAGTAGAGTAGGTGTGACTTCCAAAGAGATGATTGTTTCTCTTGATGAGGTAAGCTGACCTTAACTCTAAGTAAGACCAAATGAGACCCAAAGGTAAGAAACCTTGATGAGGGACCACTTAGCAAAGTGTAGTTGTATGTAGTGTGTTGAAAAAGTATAGTGAGGACAAGCAAGTGACCTTTTTGACCCAACTTTAGACAAATATGAATGTAAAATGAGATGTGAAGCAATGATGGACTGTATGAGACCCAAGGACAGGTTGAATGCTAGATGAAACCTGAAGAGACAACCTAGGAAGCTCAAGTATTCTGAAACTGATTTCCTTTGTTTGCTGGACTGTAAAAATTTTCAATTCTGGACATAGACGCTTCTGTATACTTCACAGATGCGATTCCCAGACATAGACGCTTCTTTGTTAGACACAGACGCTGCTAAAAACACAGACGCTATTTTGCCCTTCACAGACGCGCTTAGATGACCCAGATGTGGTTAAAACAGACACAGACGTGTTTCTGTAAACTTCGTACAATTTTTCCAATTTGTGAAGTTGTTTTGTTGTGACCAAATCCGACTATTTGACTGTTTTCCGTGACAAGAGGACACAATGTTGATGAGGACTCAATGTTTGCAAGTGTTTAGACTCCAAAAGTGTGTTGTTTGATGTGAAATGTTTTGCATACACTTGAAGACACAAAAGACACAATGTTTTGTTGTTTGGTCTTGAATATTTGAGTGTTTAACATAAGACAAGCACAATTCTTATGGTTGGCCAAGACAATAGTTGTTGATCCCACATAGGGTTTTACCCCCGAGGCTACGCTATTCAGAGCGGATACTTAGATGCTTGACCTCACTGGCTCCACCCTCGGCACTCACTTCTCAGGTTAGCCAAGCATCAGTCCCCATGAAAACTCCCCATGGCGAACTTTGTATCTCTACTAAGAACCGTATGTGTGTGGGCCTCTACCAGAGGTCCGACCTCCTGCCTCAACAACTAGAAGGATTTGGGCTTCTAAAACAAAAAGGTGCTAGTAAGGGCATCCGCTCGTGTGGCCATACATGCGGCACTTTCAGCTCTGTAAATACAGAAGGCTCCAAGCCGGTAGGGTTTACGCCCTACAAATGATCAAATAAATTTGATCAAATGGGTTTATGGGGAGACATAGTGTCGGTATGAACTAATCAGCACACGTTATTCATAGTTTTCACCATGAATACATTTGTTTATAGTGGCTTGGAAGAAGATGGCTTTTCTTTTGCTACCACTTGGGTCGTTCTCTTCTCACTAGTAGTCCTAATGACCACACGGGAAGACAGACCCTCTAAAGATTAAACAAAAAGAGCCTATTGCTCAAGACACAAAAGACAATGATTTAATTTTAGTGCTCCAATGGAAGTTTTTGCTAATCTATGAAAACAAGGCACACAACAAAATTACAAAACCCTAGCCAAGGCCCTGCAACAAAATTTGTTAGTAGTTTGGGTTGTTTCAAATGATCACCCCTTCCTGCAAGCACACAAGTTAGGTAAATTTTTGAAAACCCAAAAAGACTTTGTGAAAAAGGGGCCTTCAACAAAAATGTTTTTGCTTCCAAAACAAGCTGCACAAACTTGGTTAGCTAGATCTACAAGGGTTAGTCCAAAAATAAACCAGATCTGAAACCCTAAGTGCGAAATCCAAAAAATTGAATCATAGAAAAATTGAAAATTTCAAAATAGTAAAACACAGACGCTGTTATACCAGACACAGACGCAGTTCTGTGATGCACAGACGCGCTCAAAATACACAGACGCCCTTCCAGGACATAGACGCGATCAAATGCAACACAGACGCATTTTGGAAACACAGACGCCCCTTTCAGAAACCTGCAAAATAAATATTGGCAAAAACACAAGCGTGATTCCCGATCCCGCAGATGCTTTTGAAACTCAAAGATGCGATCCGAACGCTCGCAGACGTGGAAATACCTAAATGTTGTCAAAAGATGTCCGATCTAAAACTTCAAAAATGCAAAATCTGCAACAAAAACGTTAAATGCAAAGGGACAAGAGTCCCACCGGACGTGCCAAAATGTATATGGTGAAAATGGATAACAATAACAACAATATTGAAAGGCTAAATGAATCCAACCACTAAACCCTAGCCCAACAATCAACAAAGATCCACCATAACATATGAATATTACCTAAGACAATGCAAAATAAAACAAAATCACAAAGATTATACCATCACATGTCCAATAGGGTTTTGATCTTCACTCTTCCTATCTCCATTGATCTTGCTTGATATATTTGCTCTCAGATTTTATGTGCACAAGAGCTCAACAAAGAATGGAATGTGGTTGCAAATAGGATCGTAGTGTAGCAAGTTGCATGAAAGATCATTAGCATGAGTGATTAGGGTTTGACAATGAAGGAAGCATCTTCTTAAATAGAAGACACAATATGAAATGGAGGGTTAAGATTGAGAGGTGTAAAAAGAAAGGTCAGCTAGGATTAGAGGGTAGGTAAAAGAAATACCAAAATAAGGAAAGAGGTAGGTAGTGTAGGAATTAAGAGATGAATGACATGTGTCATGTGTAGAAAAAGGTAATGAATTAATTAAATAAATAAAGATTTATTTAATTAATAGAAGAAATAGGACAATTAAATAAATAAAATATTTATTTAATTTAGGAAAGGATAATTTAAATAAATAAATGTATTTATTTAAATAAGAAATAAGGCTAGAAGAGGATAAATGAATTAATTAAATAAATAAAAATTTATTTAATTAATAGAAGAATTAGGCTTAGATAATTAAATAAATAAAATATTTATTTAATTAAACATGACAATTTTGGGTGTCTACAGTATGCATTTAGGCTATAGACATTTTTAGAGAGCATTTAGCATAAACAATCTAACATCTTATCATTTTGGTTAAAATATATCATTTTAGCATCAATAGATTAGTATTAGCTTTTCATTTCACATTTAGAGCTATACTACAATCTCAATCCTCCATAAGCATCCATAGTGCAAAAAGCTGCTGAGAGCTACACTATTTTGGAACTTGGAGAGGAGAGGAACAAGGGAGAAGAAGCTAAGGTCATGCTAAGAGGCAGTTGGAGATGTCTCATAATCTTTGTTTTGTTTATTAGATACATTAGCATGCTTTTTAGTGTCTCTTTTGGTATGCCTTCATAGATTAGTTTTTGATCGACTAACACTAATCGTTTTTGTGTCTTTTGTGTTGTTTATCATTTGCTAACCTTGTGCCATTTAGGAGGGCATTCATTTGGTGAACTCGACGTAAATTGAACACGCAACCATTTTTTAAGACTACTAACTTTTGACTGTTTTAATTGACACACAGGTCGCGCTTCAGTGCTATTGAACACGTTCTAGCGCTACCGACAATTTTTATTTTAGCGCTATTGTTCTTACAATAGCGCTATTGTAAAAGTTTCGGCACTTTTGAAATCATTCTAGCGCTTCTGATATTATTCTGGCGCTATTGGAAACATTCTAGCGCTTCTGTCTTTTTGTCTCTTCTGTTCTTTCAGCGCTACTGTGTAAATTAGTGCTTCTGTAAACATAGACTAGCGCTACTGTATAAATTAGCGCTTCTGTCAAAACACAAACTAGCGCTATTGCGACAGAGTGTCATCCAAGTTGCCTTGTAACCGAAAAATTGAACATTTTAGGCTTGTGGAAGCCCCCCTTGAGCACCGATTTTTACTAACTTGTTTTTGTTCATGCAGGTTAAAAAATCACCATAAAAATCACAAATTTATCCTTTGGTGCTTAAAAAGAACTTGAAAAACACAAAACAACAAATTTTCATTATTTTCTAGTTAGGATTCATCTTTATTTTGGTGTTTAAAATCAACCAAACAAAGTTTCTTTCCTTGCATAACATCTAAAAATCACAAGCCACATTTCAATTTTGGGCAAGTAAAAAGAACAATCCACTTGTTTTGATTTTTGGCAAAAACAAATTTTACTTCAAAGAAAACGTGTTTTTCATTAAGTTGATCGGGATTTTTTTTGAATTCTAGATTACAAAACACATTGCTTTTGAAGTTAAAAAGAATACCATGACTGTTGGAGCAACATCTCCAAATAGTT
The DNA here is from genome assembly GCF_030272615.1 of Cryptomeria japonica. Taxonomy (NCBI): domain Eukaryota; kingdom Viridiplantae; phylum Streptophyta; class Pinopsida; order Cupressales; family Cupressaceae; genus Cryptomeria; species Cryptomeria japonica. Next base: position 866,744,875 of record NC_081414.1, read on the forward strand.
CAATCACATTGCAATGATGGATTAAAAAGAACAAGTGAATTTGGTGTTTGGCATGCTTGTGCACAAAGGTTAGTTGAGTGGTACTACCTCTAACACACACTATCCTCTCCCTTGGCTCTCGTGGTCCTAGGTGCAAGAGAAAAGTGTTAGTAACACTCAAATTTTATCTTTTTAAGAGAGGTCTGCCAAGGGATCGATACTCTTGGGAACGACCTCGAGCGGTAAATCCTTCAAGCCGCTATAGAAATCAGGTGAGAGTGAAAGTTGTAGCCTTGGGTATAGTTGTTCCTACAGTGTAACTGGCCGAAAGGACAAATGGGCCCCACCACCAGTTACAAGGCTCTTAAGTGAGTCACTACAGAATGAACTTATGTCCAAAAATATCGAACATGACTAAACACCTTTAAGTAGTAGCCCACCTATTCTATTGATTGAGGATATTTGAGGTATAATTTAGTGCAAGAGCATAGATGGTTTTGCTCCCAAGATACTCACCATACATATTTCCTTGAGTAGAAACATAGCCTTTTGAAAAGTCACTTGTGGCTTGATAAAAGTGGTGACTCCCCCATCATAGGGATCATCTATTTGTTATGCTCGTGCAAGACTTAGTATATCACATCCTTACCTGCCACGATGGGATTCATAAGGTATGTAGTACCAAAGTCGAAGAAATATCAAGATGTGGGCTAAATTTATCACAACTGGCCATTTGACCTTAGGGATAAAAAGTGTTTGAAGTGTGTTCATTTTACAGACCTAGTGCAAATTGAGTTGACTTCAGGATTTGGAAATACACCTTAAAATACATCTAAAGGAAGGGTCAAAAACAAGTCCAAGGATTGGGTTAATCTAGACCCATACTCATTTGTGCCTTTGAGGCAACATTCTTGTGTTTGTGTGCTTGCTTTGTTTTCTTGTCAAAGAGAAAAATCAGAAAATCAATCCCAAAAACAAAGTATTTATCCAACATTTCTCAAACACAAACAATACCAAAACCAGAGTGCAAACAACAAAGAAACACATTTTATGACCATTCTTCACATCTTGTGAAAGAAGAAGCGTCATCAGAATATCAACTTGAAAAGAAGACCATTAAGCTCAAAGGCTTTGATCAAAAGAAGAAAGTTCTTCTATCTAAATAGACAAGTCTTTGTCTCACATAGAGTCTTTCTACATTGCATGCGTCTATACCTTCAAGGCAAAACAAACGAATTTGATTCTGAATCATTGAACCATAGAGCTTTTATGCAATATAGGGCTCTGAGTTATCACAAAAATCAAGGAGGAAAGATTAATCCCAACTTCTTCCCAAACGTCTGCATCACCTACAACACAGCTCGAGAAATACCATCAACACCTGAAAGGGAAGAGATAGAATTTGTTCCATTTGTGACACAAAGTTTTTATTGAAAGTTGAAAACAAAACATCCATCATCTTACTCATACATCATTATTCCATCATCAATCCATCTCAAAACTCTCAAAATATTAAGAGGTTCTTGTCCCAAGATTCCTTTTTAGATATTGCTTGAATCAAACACATCACATCACTTTTTAGATTGTTTCTACATCTAGGATAAGCTCATCCTAAGAGACACATCTATGCAGGTTAAAACTAGTTCATGAGTGAATCCTCTCATTGCTAGGTAGTCAAAATCTGTAACACATCTCAGATTTCTCTACACCTTATCACATCCAAACTCCTCAAACAAATAAGCAATTCAAAGAAGGAATTTCGGTTACATTTTACCTTAAAGTGCTAGAGATCCACATACAACACAAATCACCAATCATCAAATCAACAAACTCATCATCATCTTTGATCAACTTCAACAAAAACTTGTAAACAAAATGGCTCAATCCCGATCACGGTCAAGGCAACGAGAAATAGAAATTGAGGAAGAAGAAGACGAAAATCTCAATGAATTTCAAGAAGCACCTGGAGGCAATATAAATGACGAAAACCCAAGTACTCCCACTCCTTCAACAATCGAAAGGGTTCAGCATAACCCTCATTTTAACAAATTGTTTGATGAAATACTCAGGAGCAATGCAGATGCTCACTTCTTAAAACTCCCTCAAGAAGGAGCCAAACTCCCCTCTAACTTTGATCTTTCCCAATTAAGACAAGCATCAGAAAGACAAATTCGCCATGAGGAGGAAAGAGGTAGAAATCACATCAGATATAACATTCCTTGAGGTAACCCACCACCTCCTCCTCCAAATGAAATGGAGATGTTGCGGCAACAAGTTGAGAATCTCGCCCAACAACTTCATAGTGGTGTTAAGACCAATCAATTCTCACTTAACGACATTTTTCCCTATCCATTTGATAGGAATCTTTATATGCCACCCTTTCCACGAGGATTCGAAACACCCAAATTTGAAAAATATAGAGGAAAGGGGGATCCCCGTGATCATGTCCGAGAATTTCATTCTGCTTGTCTTGAAGTAGCATATGAAGACACATACCTAATGCACCTTTTTCCCCAAAGCTTGGGAGGAACAACCACATCATGGTTTTCTTGACTACCAGGTGGCATTAGAACATTTGAGGAACTCATCCAGAAGTTCCTATCTCATTACTCTTATAATATTGAACGCGACATCACCATGGCTGATCTGTGAAATACCAGGTGGCATTAGAACATTTGAGGAACTCATCCAGAAGTTCCTATCTCTTTACTCTTATAATATTGAATGCGACATCACCATGGTTGATCTGTGCAATACCAAACAAAAACCAAGTGAACTATTCTCAGTATTCCTGCAATGATGGCGCCAAATGTCTAGCAGACGTTCTCTTTAGTTACCTGAACGAGAACTAGTGGAAATTTTCATTTCCAACTTAAATGAAGAGATGGAATTTCACCTGGATGTCAAAGACATAGACTCTTTTAACGATATGATCACCAAAGGTATTAAATGTGAAAGGGCACTCATCAAGAAAGGACTCATCAAAATCTTTAATGAACCAAAAGATGGTCCTCACCCGCGCTTCAATAGTGATAAACCAAACTTCTGGAACAAGAACAAGAATATCGTCAATGATGGGGTTGTGGATGCTCGAACTATCCAAAATGCACAACCTATGGTTCGATTTGGAGGACAAAATTCTCCACCTCAGAATAACACAAATGTTCCTTCCAATCAAGGTCACATCACATCTCATGATGAACCAAGACCTCGTCAGCAAAAAAAAAAATGAACATACACTCCCTTAGGGGAACCCATTGAAATAGTGTTGCGACAACTCATTTCTCAGAATTTGATCACTCTACCTAAGCTATCAAACTATGAGCCTCAGGTCAAACAGGCATGGTGGAGAGATACTGAACACTGTGAGTTCCATCAAGGAAGAGGACACAAGACAAGTAATTGTCACTGATTGAAAGATCTCATTTAGGATCTTATTGTTCGAGGAGAAATTGAAATTGAAGGACATGACCCAAAAATGACCAATAATGATCATCTAATGTTCAAGAATCCACTTCCATCACAAGATCAAAGGGGTCCTTCCACTTCCTGGCGAGGCACTGATACCACTGATTATACGCAGGCTGCGTATAATTACACTATAAATCATCTGTATGATGCCAATGAACAAGTTGCAACTATAACCTTCAAAAAATCCCAACTCAAATTGCAATGTTGTTACGCGTCGCGGCAAAGCTACCATAAAGGCAGCTCCACAGGGCACTACCTCCATCCCAAAGCAGTACAATCTTGTGGAACACTTAGATAAAACACCTGCGCTTATATCCATTTTAGAGCTATTGCGCCTATTGCCCTCCCATAAAACAATCTTAGATCAAGCACTCCAAGAGGCGTCAGTCCCTGCAAACCTGAATACGGACCAATTTCAAGCCATGGTTGGAAATCTAAAGTCATCACCTTGTCTCACTTTTTTTGAAAGTGACAACTCTTCTTTCCAACAACCTCATAATGCTTCGCTACACATTGAAGGCTTTATCAACCAACACAAGATCAAGCGAGTCTTGATTGATAATGGAGCAGGCCTAAACATTTGCACACTATAGTTGGTCACAGCATTGGGATATGCAATAGAATCAATGGATCCTCGCAAGAAGATCACCATCAAGGCCTATGATGATGCAGAGTGTTCATCCAAAGGACTATGGTACTACCAATCCGAGTGGGCCCCATGGTAAAACACATCATCTACCAGGTTTTGGACCTTCCTCTACCATATAATCTATTATTAGGGAGACCTTGGATACATGCCATGCAAGCTGTTCCATCCACCTACCATCAATGTATCAAGTTCCCACATAATGCTGTAGAGATCACAATCCTGGGCGATGCAAATCCCTTTGCCTTTTGCCATAATATCAGCCATCAACCAGAAATTACTATTCCTAATAATAGGGAAGCCATTTCCTCCACATCATATGTAAGTCCCGCCTCTCTTGCCAGTTCGAACACCCCTATACCCAAGCAAGAAAAGCTTAAGATGAAAGTAGCAGAGGAAGGTCCTGGAGAATACAACTTGAGTCAGCTCTTTTGTGTGGGACAAATGCCACTTCTCCTCGAACACATGGTAAACCACAGCAGTTACTCCAACAACCCATAGTCACGCCATCATGTGCTTTGATGCCTTCCATCCTTGGAAAGAGTCAAGAGGAAGAGACACAAAATGAGGACCTAGTGGACTGGATCTATAAAGATCCCATCACCATTGATAAACCGCGAGTTACACTTCCTACAGAACAGTATGGCAAAGGCCTCCTCATTATGCAAAGAATGGGATATGATGGTTAGAGTGCTTTGGGATACTGCAAACAAGGATGACATGAACCTCTGCTACTAGAATTAAAACCCAAAGGTAATACAGGCCTTGGCTTTGAAAAAGAGATCCTTCCTAAACTTAGGTTCAAAGGCAAACCCAGCAAACCATTTTGCCCACCTACTGCAAAGAGGACACCTTTCATAATCAAAGCACCATCAAGCACTATCCCCACTGCCCCATCGAGGCTCACAACCCCACCGCAACCGCCACCAATGTCATTCATTCCATCAAACGAACCAGTAATCCCATCAGCAACACCATTTGTAGCAACAACTATATTGAAACCCACAGCAGCATCTATGGCACCAGCCATTCCAACAGAAGCCACTAAATCAACACTGTCGATACTTCCAGTAACAAATCCTTTAATCCCCATCACAGTTCCTATAGCACCGATCACTACAAAGATACATAAACCAATCACACCTGCCGTGTTTAACTCCAAAGACATCCCAGTATGGTATAGCAATCAGATGCTGGAGAGTGATTCAAAGACCGACTCACATGAGTGGGAATTTGATTCTATACAACTTAACACTTCAGATGAGGAAGACACATCACCACCTCCACCACGCAAAGACATCCATGTTTATGGAGAAGCACAGATAAAGACCACTTGGGTACTTGAGCTGGAAATATCTTCCACAAACCCTACATCTCATCCTACGCCTAATTCTGACAGGGAGAGTACCATCAACGACCTTCACCACACTGTCTTAACCCTCACTGATATATCTCCTGCACTTAACCTAATCGATGAAGTAATGCCCATTATCCACCCTAAACTCATTGAATGGAACCAATCAAATCCTCCATGTCTTGACCTCTTCCAAAATGATGAGGCTATCATTGACTTTTTGGAATTACGGGATAATCTACCAAGCGGGGATCACAAAGCTGGATTTGCCATTGAACTTAATAGTGCAGCATACTTCGGGGCGGATGCCAAACCCTTCAGCTGCAAAAATATAACAATAAAACATGGATCTTCCAGTGAAAATCACACTATGGCGCTGTTTGATCTGATAAAAGTAAAAAGAAAGAGCATATCCAACGGTGAAAACCTTTCTGAGGTGCCTGAGGATGAAGGGTTTGACATTCTCCCTACTAGTACACAACAAGAACGATCAACGATTCTTATCGAGGAAACTAATGAATACAATGTGGGGACTCCTGAAAATCCTCATATCATACATCTGGCATCTCTTCTCACTCCAGAGGAACAGCCTCAATTTATAGAGTTCTTCCAGAAGCGTCAGATCAACTTTGCATGGTCATATGCAGACATGCCTGGGCTTGATCCTGATTTAGTCATGCATCACCTCACCATAGGAGAAGGAGCCAAACCTGTCAAGAAGAAGCTTCGTAAGATGCATCCCCAGATTGCAGTGCTAGTCAAAACAAAACTCAAGAAACTCCTAGATGTTGGTTTCATTAGGCCAATTGATTATGCAGAATGGATCTCCAACATTGTGCGAGTTGGCAAACCAAAAGGGGGCATCCACATTTGTACTGACTTTAGAGATCTGAATAAGGCATGTCCTAAGGATGACTTCCCCCTACCAAATATCGACATCATAGTGGATTTGACAGCAGGACATGCCATGCTTTCACTCATGGATGGCTTTTCAGGATACAATCAAATAAAGATCGCACCAGAGGACCAACATAAGACAGCCTTCACATGTCCATGGGGCACATACTGCTGGAATGTAATGCCTTTTGGTCTAAAAAATGCGGGAGTGACCTATCAAAGAGCAATGACCACCATCTTCCATGACATGATGCATACTATGATGGAAGATTATGTGGATGACTTACTAGCAAAATCACTCACTAGAGATGGGCATCTCCACATCTTAGATCAAATCTTTGATAGACTGGAACAATACCATGTTCGACTCAACCCAAAGAAATGTGTCTTCGGAGTGACCTCCGAGAAGCTTCTAGGATACATTGTCTCAAGCAAAGGTATTAAGGTCAACCCAGCAAAGGTAAAAGCAATCATGGACATGCCACCACCAAAGAATATCAGTCAGCTAAGGACATTACAAGGACGGCTTCAATCCATCCAAAGATTCATTGTACAATTGGCTAATAAGTGTCACCCATTTACACATCTACTACACAAGAACATCCGCTTTCAGTGGGATGCCCGATGCCAGTAAGCATTTCGGACACTTAAAGACTATCTCATGAATCCACCATTGTTGATGCCACCAGATCCAAGTAGACCGTTGTTACTCTATATCTCAGCAACAAGTATAGTATTGGGTGTACTACTGGCACAACATAATGTGGAAGGAAAAGAGTGTGTTGTATACTACATCTATCGCACATTGGTTGGCTATGAACTCAATTACACACCTATTGAGTGAGTTTGCCTAGCAGTAATCTTAGTAGCCACTAAACTGCGACACTATCTGTTGACACACAAGGTACAACTCATCGCAAAGATTGATCCACTCAAGTATTTACTTAGCAAAGCAGCATTGACAGGTCGCTTGGCCAAATGGGTAATGATTCTAAGTGAATTTGACATTGATTATGTGGATCGTAAAGCTATCAAAGGTCAAGTTATTGCAGATTAGTTGGCCGATGCACCACTCATAGGCGATCATCCCCTCATTTCCAATTTTCCAGATGAAGAGATATTCATGATCATGGAAGCACAGCCATGGAAGCTATATTTTGATGGCTCATACACTAGGCATGGCTCGGGGGTAGGCATTCTATTTATCACACCTCAAGGTGATAGCATCCCAAAGTCTTACAGGCTCACATTTCCATGTACCAACAACATAGCAAAGTATGAGGCCTTGATCACGGGACTCAGGCTAGCCATACAATGGAAATTAAAAGAACTACAAGTATATGGCGACTCACAACTGGTCATTCGACAAGAAACAGATGAATATCAGACCAAGAATGATAAACTCATGCCATACAAGCAAATGGTGGACAATCTAAAGACATCATTTATTACTATCACCTTTGAGCAGATACCAAGAGAGCAGAATCACGTTGCTGATGCTATGGCTACTATCGCATTTCTACTAGATCTTCCACAGAATTCAACACGCTACGAGTTCTTGGTAGAACAGCTTTGGATCCCCGCTTATGATATCCTTGAATCTAAAATGATATGTCACCTTGTTGGTTCTGAATCCCCATGGTACAGTGATTTCTACACCTATCTCCACGATCACACCCTTCCTCCCAACCAATCAAATAACCAACGTAAAACCTTCATTCGCCAAACTGCTCGATATACAATTATGGCCAAAACCCTATACCAACGTAGTCTTGATGGTACTCTCCTTCGATGTCTGGAACAAGATGAGATAACAAAGGCTTTGGAAGAGGTACATGAAGGAATTTGCGGGACTCATGCAAGCGGTCCATCACTAGCCAAAAAGATCATGCGAGCTGGATACTATTGGCCATCTATGGAAAAGGATTCCTACTACTTTGTCAGGAAATGCAAGAAATGTCAAGTTCATGGTGACCTGATACATGCACCGGCCCAGGAACTGCAACCAATCACGACACCATGGCCTTTCTGTCAATGGGGCCTTAACCTTGTGGGTAAAATCCATCCATCTTCATCTAATGGCCATAAATTCATTATTACTGCCACCGAATATTTCACAAAGTGGATCGAAGCTGCTCCACTTACCCAAGTCACCGGCAAGCAGATCGCCTCATTCATCCTCAATTACATCATCTGCCGGTATGGTGTACCCATGTCCATCATCACAGATAACAATCTTCCTTTCAAAAATTAGGATGTCTGTGAGCTTTGTGAGAAGTTTCATATCTAACATCGCTTTTCCACCCCCTATTACCCACAAGGCAATGGTCAGGCCGAAGCATCCAATAAAAACATATTGAGGATCCTAAAGAAGACAGTCAATGATGCCGACCGTGATTGGCATGTTCAATTAAATCCAGCACTATGGGCATATCGAACTAGCATTCGAACCCCTATAGGTGCAACTCCTTATTCATTGGTCTATGGTGCTGAAGCTATTTTACCTATTGAGGTCGAGATACCATCCTTATGGGTTTCATTGCACAATCTCATCGATGATGAAGCATATAGAGTATCCCGTCTTCAGGACTTGGAGTTACTTGATGAAAAGCGACAAGCTGCATACAACCATCTCAAAGCCTATCAGCAGTGCATGAGTAGAAGCTACAATCACCGAGTTAGATCTCGTACATTTGAGGTAGGTGATCTTGTTCTTCGAGAGAATCCTCGCAACCAACCAAATAGAGAACATCAAGGCAAGTTTGAATCAAACTGGCTGGGCGCATATGTTGTCACTATTGTATTCGGGTCTGGGGAATATCAGTTGGCTACATCAGAAGGAGAACCACTCACCGATCCAATCAATAGCATGCACCTCAAACAGTTTTATACTTAAGGTGTACAGAGCATCAGGCTCCCCTGCATATCAGAAAATACCAAAAACATTCAGAAAAATGTCTTGAAGAAAATCCAAAAACATTCAAAAAGTAAAAAACAATCATGCATCCAAACGGTGAACAACCACTCCAGTGGCACCTTGGGTAAGTGCGATGGCAAAAACCTAGCAAATAGGTGCCACTCGTAAAGGCTATGGCTCCATTGTCTTTTCTGACTTGTTGCGATCACATTTACTTCATACATACATCCATCCATCCAAAGCCATGGCTTGTTATTCATCTATCATTAAGAAAGTACTCCATGCGTCTAGCATCCCACTTTTTCATAGTTAGGTCTAACAACTGGGGGCAATACCCTTAACCTATTGATGGAAGTGGATTCTACATTGTCTTATGCATCATTACGTTCTTCATTCAAGCAATCATCAAAAATATCAAAAACATTCAAAAATGTCCCAGAAAATACCAAAAACATTCAAAAACAATGCAAAAATACCAAAAACATCGGAAAAACCATCGAAAATCACCCAAAAATATGGCAACACCGTGTACATATTCATCCAAACAGATACAAAACAAACATTGACAAAATACTCACACAAATGACCACTTATCACTCGACCAAACCAATCAACATCAACAAATCCAAACTGTCTTTAAACAAGGATGCATCCTTCCTTACCAAAACAAAGACAAAAGTGACATTTTCTTTGACAAGAAAATTATGTTAAGCTATCAAATGCTTGGTTGATTCGGTAGTAATTCATTTGTTTATCTGTATTGGCATATTTCAGCATTATTTTGTATCATTTGCACATTATTTCCGATGAAGTTCTGGGGCATGTACTAATGGTGTCTACGTGGGAAGTTCACTAAGCTATGTGATCATAGGCAAAAATACAGTCATAGATCACTACAGCTTGGTGACTATAGTGTATACCTCGACCATATGGGCATGAACAATTACCAAGGATCCTTATTCTTTATTCTTTATGTATATACTATTTGTTTTGTAGGTACAATGCTCATTCTTTGGTTCCTCCCCCTCCAAATTAGATAAAGGTTTTATTTCTTAGTACGGTATGCACTTGTCTCAGGATCTGATCAGCCTAAGATCAAGGAGGATGATCCAAGTCATGCATGAAAGGAGATAATCCTTTTCTGTTCCGCAAGCAATACTCTGGTCGACTTGACCCTTATATCAAGTCGTTTGTATTAACTTGCTATATTAAAAATCCATGAAAGAAATACTCAGGTCATCTTGAATCATTATGTCAAGATGCTTGTATTCTCTTCCAACATTTTCAAGCTCAATGATGAAAATAGAGCACTATGGATCATCATTTTGCCTCATCTGTTTATATCTTGCAGTCCGTTGCATATCACCCATCCATTCATTCATTCATATGTAGGATATACATGCAAAACTGACCAATAAAAGCTAGTCCTGGATACAATCACGACTGAGTACTCTGATACATCATCAATGCATCATGCAAAGTCTTACAAACCTTGCATTCCTCATGATCATAACATCCTCACATTTAGTTGCATCTTGCATCTTGCATTAACTATTTAGTTGCATCTTGCATTAAACATTTAGTTATATCTTGTATTAATCATTCATGTCATTTTTAAAACTATAGTTTGTTTTCTTGACATTTGTTTTCATGAATCATTTTGCATCATTGCATTAATCATAAGTAGGTAGATTTATTCATAGGATTAAATTGTCTTTGATTATATTTAGTCTTTTACTAGGCATTGATTTAGGGTCAATTATCCATCATCATTTCATTATCTCTTATCATTTATCATTGCATACATTCATAAACATTGCATTCATTCATCCAGTTATTAAAGTATTTTTTTATGCTCATTTTAGGATCCATTTCACATCGCATTCATTATCCTCTTTTTAATTGCATTAAGGTGCAGTTATTACAAATATTAGTTATAGTATCATCCCACTTTCATATTTAAGCATTTAGAGTCATAAGTCCATTTGTTTACAAATCATTGGTTCATACCATTTCATATATCCATTTTATATATGCATTCATTTAACACATCATCATATAAACATTTGTACTTTACATTTTGTTTATCCGTATGCATTCATTTTACACATTATCATATAAACATTGGTTCATAACATTTTTTTATCCATATTGCATTCATTTAATAAAACATCTAGATGCATACTCATACATAACATCATTCATTCCACCATTGCATTAACATTATCTCATCATTTACATCGCAATAGGAAACACCAAAATCCTGTTCATGCATCAAGCATAAGTATATATCATCATCATGGCATTACATACATAAAGCATTACATCAAAAATCAAAAAACAAATCATACATATATCAACCTGCATTCATATGTTAGTATCCAACATCATAAAATCATCATAAAAACATGCATAAAAGAAACATCTCATCAAAAATGCATACATATACATCTAAGCAATAAATCATCATCATGCATAAACATCCATACATAATCAAATGCATATCATCACAATATGGGATCTCCTCATATCATCTCATATATTAGAGTACAATGAAGTCTACAAAATTGGCTACCAAGAGCCATCCAAGATACAGTCCATGAATAAACAATGATACAATATATGTATGCAAAAATGCTCTCTCAAATGCCGCTCTGGCCAGATGCTATCCCACCACCTCTACCTGCTCCACCACTGGTGCCTGCACCACCTGATCCATCTCTCTGTGGAGGCCTCATCGAACCCCCACTCTCTCCTGCATCTCTTGATCTCTCCCGCCTCAAAGGACCCATCACTCCCCCACTGCTCTGCATCCTCTGTGATCGCTCTGATCTCGTCTGCCGCATCTGGGTATAACTAAGAGCTCACTGATTGAGTGGCACCACCTGCTCATATAAACCTCGCCAGTACTCTATCTCAACTTGTGCTTGCCCAAAATACCTCATAACCTCCCCTATAGGCCCCTGTGCTCCTACTCCAGCTCGGACTCTCTCTTGCAGCTCCACCAATCTCTCCACCACCGTATCTCTCTCCCGCAGCACCACCATCAGCTTTGACTCTCGTGCAAATAGCTGCACATCCCTAGCTACTACCTCCTCCTCTAACCTCTCTATCCTGGTCTGCAAGTAACCTATCATATGATCCCGCAAATCTCCAGTAGCTCCCTCTCCCGTATCCATCGCTGCCTCACCTATATCACCCTCTCCAATAGGTCCCTCCCCTGCACCCCCCTCTTCAGTAATCTCCTCTTCTCTATCCATCAAGATCTCTCTCTCCATCCCCCTCCCACTCAACTACACTCCTCCCTGCATCAAGGGTCCCTATGATATCTGCAGAGGTAGTCCACCTCTCCCTCTCCGCTGCCTCGGCATCCCCAGCCCACCCCCTCCTCCCCCACCTCCTCCTTTGCCACCTCCACCCCCACCTCCTCCTCCATCTCCTCCTCCTCCTCCTCCTCCTCCTCGATCGCCTGCTTTCCATCCTCATCCCTGTCCTCTCTCATCCTCAAAAGCTGGGATCGACTCTGCCAGGTCTGATATACGTAGGATCGGGTGCACCGCTCGATACTATGTGTACTCATTTGTCACCCCTGCATCAACGACCTTTGGTCGTAGATCCCATGGCCTCACTTGCAGTGTCTGAAACTCTGCCAGTGCCTGATCATACGGTAGCACTGGACCCCATGCATACTATTCCCGAATCACCCGTGCATACTCTCCTGATCCGCTAGGCAGTCCCTGCTATTGTCCAAACTGCCTCATCAGTCATCCAGACCCCTGTCTCTCCACATGATATGAGGTCCTCCAAATGAGGAATTGGGTCATGAACACATATGGTAATGCCTCTGCGTCATCCTCCCATGGCTCACACTCCAAGTATGGCTGCCATATCACTACATCTAGGTCATCCAATGCCCGCCGCCACCACTCTAACTTCCCCAAGTGGGGCTGACTCATCATGCCACTATACATAAACATGTATGGCTGGTCCACGGCTCAGAATCTGAGACTCACTAGTCGAGTCACTGGTAGGTGCTCCATGCCCAAACATGTAGCAACGTCATGCCCACTGCAAGAGAACCCCTCCCTCGGTACACTACCTCATGGAGCTCCTGATACATGTGCGCTAGCACGCACGCGCCCCATGCAAATCGGGTCCCCTCGGTCATCATCATCTCTATCACCTATCCCCATCCCACTGCTAATCCATGTGACCACCTATCTGGACAAAGAAGTCCTCCCACAATCTCTGACAACACTGCTGGAAGGGGCTCATATAGTGCTGCTATATCCTCCCATGCGATCGAGCCATCGTCAATATATACATCATCATCAAAAATCCTCTGACATAAAACCGTCCCCCAAGATCTGTCATATGTGACTAACTCCCCTCGAATCGGAATCCGAAGGATGAGCCACATGTCCTCCAAGGTCACAGTCATCTCTCCCTGTGCCAAATGAAAGGTGCACGTCTCACTGTGCCACCGCTCTGCCAAAGCTGTAATCAAACCGTGATTCATATGAATCATGGGCATGTGTATCACCTCGTACAAACCAGTCACAACAATGCAGTCTATCTCAATCTGAGTCAATCAGTCCTGCAACCCCTGTGTTGCAGGATGACGCTCGCATAACTGCAACACGCGCAGATCCTCCTGCACATAAACATTCATCAATCACCATCAGTTGTTTTATTTTCAAACTTTCTTAAGTTTAAACCTAGACTATCATCAGATACTTTGATCAAGTATCTTCGGGTTTCAACAGGTAAGCAATCATGGTCACCTAGACTTCAATAGGCATTTATCCTAACAAATGACCTAAGTCTCATCGGGCTGCTATGGTTCAAAACAACTCCCACTTCACCTCGCCATCCATCAATCATTGGCATCAGGAGATCTGTTTTACCCAACACTGGGGCATCTCTTTATCGTAAGGAAAAAGCGCTATTTTACCTACAAAAGTGCTAGTTTTACAAAATAGCGCTACAATCCTAACAAAAGCACTCAACAAGCTATACAAAAGTGCTACAACTACAAAAGCACTAAACTAGCTATACAATAGCGCTCCTTCGCAACAATAGCGCTCAATTAACCTTCCAATAGCGCTACTTAGTCAATAGCGCTAAAACTTTCATACAATAGCGCTAATGCATGGCACAAGTGCTCAAATAGGAGCATAATAGCGCTATTGTGGCACAATAGCACTAGTTTATGGAGCAAAAGTGCCAAAACTAGAGTTTCAGCGCTCTCGCTCCGACTTGACTTGGACTCAGCTAAAAACCTATCAAAAATGCATGAAAATTAAGTTTTCGAATTTGCGTACTGCTGGTCCGTAGTCCTCTGGCCGCTGGAACCGTCGGACTCATTCGAATCTATGCTCAGTGATCAGAATCGACATCGTAGCTACCCCTTGCTTTTCCAAATGTCACTATTAGAGTTCTCGTTTTCAACTAGTCGCGGTCACAAATGATCCTATTTTCACCCCTTTCACCCCATTTATACCCCTAAGCCGTCACCGTAACTTCGCCCCGCTCATCGCCGTGGTCCCCGTGAACTTCTCGAGCCCCCCATTTCTCCATATTTCTCCCGATTTCTTCTATTTTTCACCAGTATACCTAACTTTTTCTCTTCTACCACCCTGCCAATTTTCATTCTTTTTCGAGAGATCACCCGATTTTTTAAAATTTTTTGACCCATCTCTCGAGGGGGCATACCACTCATTAAATTTACATTTTATGGGGTATTTCTTCACACCAGTTTTTCTTTCTTTGAAACGATGCGATAAACCACACCGTCTCAAAGAGGGGCAAATGTAGTCACACAAATCTGTCCATTTTAATTAAATGAATATTTTGTATTTATTTGGTTAAAAAATCCACTAGTCATTAGTTAATTAAATTAATATTTAATTAATTCATCCCCAAACATTCTCCTATTAATTAAAAAAATTATTCAATTTATTTTAATTAATTCATTAAATAAAATTCCAATCAATTAAATAAATAAAATCTATTTATTTAATTAAAATCCCCTTTTCCTCTTTTAAATAAATTAAATAAAACATTTATTTAAATCATTATCCCCAACCCACTTGCATTTTCCTACAAATGCAACTTGCACACATTTATTGAAATAAATGAATTTTTATTTTTAATAAAATCCTATTTTCCCTCACCCACCAAATCCACTTGCAAGAATTAATCCCCTTCTAGATTCTTCTAACCCCTTCCTAATTAGTCTAATCCATCCCCTAATTATTGTCACATTCCTAAGCAAAATGGAGTCACTTCTCAAAGCCTAAAAGTCTTTGATAACTATTAAAGGCTTTCAACCTTCAACCACTTAATTCCTCAAAGTCTTTGATAGCCATTAAAGGCTTCCAACTTTTAACCACTTAATCCACCAAAGTCTCCAATAACCATTAATGGTTAACCCAAACCCTCCTACATGGTTAAAACATTTGTTTTGACTCAACCTCTACCCAACCCAAGGGTCTCATCAAGCCTTTAATGCTTTGACCATGATTATCTCTTAATCATTTGCACAAAGGTTTATCCTTGGATTAACTCTTAATCCAGTGGATAATCTTAATTTAGACTTGACCCTTAGCCTTTAGATAACCATGAAGTCTTCTCAGGCCTTTAATGCCTCCAACCTCTTCTCTCAACCCAATCTTATGTTGACACTTGTCACCATTTCATTGGTGCAAATTGTGCACATGGATCCCCAACTTTCAAGCTTGACCCTTGATTAAACCTTTCAATCTTGGCCATCCTTTGCTCCATTTTTCCTATAAATAGAGCCCATTCCTTCATAATCCAGATCCTGAAAACTTGTATGCATTTAGGCTATAGACATTTTTAGAGAGCATTTAGCATAAACAATCTAACATCTTATCATTTTGGTTAAAATATATCATTTTAGCATCAATAGATTAGTATTAGCTTTTCATTTCACATTTAGAGCTATACTACAATCTCAATCCTCCATAAGCATCCATAGTGCAAAAAGCTGCTGAGAGCTACACTATTTTGGAACTTGGAGAGGAGAGGAACAAGGGAGAAGAAGCTAAGGTCATGCTAAGAGGCAGTTGGAGATGTCTCATAATCTTTGTTTTGTTTATTAGATACATTAGCATGCTTTTTAGTGTCTCTTTTGGTATGCCTTCATAGATTAGTTTTTGATTGACTAACACTAATCGTTTTTGTGTCTTTTGTGTTGTTTATCATTTGCTAACCTTGTGCCATTTAGGAGGGCATCAAGAACTATATAAAATTAATCCTCCAATTTAATTTCAGCTAAAAGTGAAAGGGGTCTAATTATTACTTAAGCATTCATTAATATTTATTAATAAAATAAAATCAAATTGGTTTCAACTTAACCTCTTATATATATATATATATATATATATATGGTGTTAAATTAAATAATCCAGCTATACCTACTAATTATAATATTACAACTTACACCAAAAACGTAAATTTAAAAGTTATAATTAAAACTATAAATCAAATCTCTCTTTTATATTTTTTTTATATGCAAACCCTAACCCGAATATGGGCTAGGGTTGCATTTTTAAGTTTATTTTATTTTGCATTTTTATCAACTAAAATTATTTTCTTTTCTCTTTGCTGTTACCCTAAACCAAAATTGGGTTAGGGTTTATTATTTTTTTTATTTTTTTTTGTGTGTGTTGCAGGGTACGGTGGCCATGGAGACGGGTTCTCATGCAAGCAGTGGAGGTTTTAGGGCCTACGTGGGGGGGGGGCTCCCTGGATGCCACTGTGATTACCCACAATGGTGGTCGTGAGCCGTCCACTATGGTTACCCACAGTGGTGGCCCTGTGCCGACAACTATGGTTAACTACAGTGGCAGCTCGTGTCGTCCATTGTGTGTAAACAAAGTGGCAGCCTGTGTCATCCACTGTGTGTAAACACAGTGGTTCGGCCTGTGTGTCGTCCACTATGTGTTATCACAGTGGTTCAACCTCAAAAAGGAATTTCTTTTTTTTGGTTATATTTTTTTTTTTTATTTAAAATATATTTAATATATATATATATACACATATATTTCCAGAGTTGGATTTTTTATCTCTTTTTTTTTTACATGCAGGAAATAGAAAAATAGTGACAGCATAAAACAGATACATATTCATTTTTTTTTTTTCATGTTAAATGTGATCTAGTTAACATGTATACAAGTATTCATTTAGCTAGATTAAATAGATTTATATTATGCAGCATTAACAACATTATGACTATTAGTTTTTAACAGTTTGATAAACATATCAACCAGTTCATTTCCTCTTTTAAAATAGTCATAAATCTATTTGTAGATTTCTGGCTTTCTAAGTCTATGCATGCATATATTTTCTTTTAAAAATCACATAACATCAGACTTTTCTAAACTAGCAAATTTATCTAACAACATTTCTTTTCATTTTAACTTCTAATAGTTAACTGAATGAAAAGGTCAATTTAAATTTGTCTACTTTAGCTTTCTGCATTTTTTTGAAGTAGAAAAATGATAGTAATAAATACAGTAACAACATTTAAATAGTATAGAAAAACACTTAAAACATTATCATTTCTCTTTCTGCATTTCTTTTTTTTAAAAATATGACAGAAATAGATAAATGATAGATTTCAATATAAGACAGATTTAAATAAAAGACAACAGCATAATACATTATTTTGTTCTTTTTTTCTTTGCAACTCTTACAAAATAGAATCAATCAAATGCATTCTTTTTTTTGTATTTAAATGATCCATACATCAGTAAAGTACAACTAAAAACTCGATTAATACAGTTTCTTATTCCTTTACAATATCATTACAACAAAAAAATCCTTCCTTTCCCTTCTTTTCTTTTCAACAAAATACAATATTACATTCTTTTCCTTTCTACAACTAAAGTAAAATCAGCAACTCCTAGCTTTCTTTTCTTTCTTTTCCAAGCAACCTGCATACAAAGTCTTAAGGTTGTGACCATGGAGTGCTCACCTCCTAGCCTAGGCTTACTAGAAGCCACCCCTGAGCTTGGAGAACCAAGTCCTAGATGGGTTACACTCAAACAAACACAAACAAGCAAGGGATAAACTCAAGCAAACACATCCTCATCCCAAGGCTGAAACTTTATCACATAATGTGATATTTACATGGGTGGAAGTGGACAAAGTACCTTGAGGAGAACTGCAAGATAGTAGATCATAGCCAACTCATGGCAACCAAGAACATAACAAGAATCCATCTTAACCCAACATCCTTATGACCCCCAAGGCATAAATGCCATATTTTCTCCCCTTATGACCTCCGAATGCATAAACAAAACTATGCAGCAAGGGTCACATAAAAAAACCCTTGAGATCACTCTCATAGTGAGAGCTTCTCACTCTAAGGCTGTCAAACTCCTTCCATCCCCAAGACCATTCTACCCTCCCAAGGGTAAGAAGGCCTTAGATACTCCCAAAACACAAGAAAATGCATAAACATAAATAAGAGGAAGATCACATGATATTTTCACAAAGGAAAAAGCAAGGAAAACAACATTTACATTCAAGCAATCCTACGAACATATTTCCAACATACAAGTAAGAAAATGCACCAACCTTGAATCTGCCAAGGGTTTTCTAGGGATAGCTTGAAGAAGAGCAGCCCAATTCCACAAATCTTTTCTGCAACACTTAATCAAAAAATTCTATTCTAAAACTGGTTTTCTTTCAAAATTGCAAGATCTCCAAAGATGGAGAGTGGGTGATTAACTCACTAGGTCTGAATCTCTTCCCTAAGAAGGCTTATCTCACTCCTTCCAACCTCTTGGATAGAGTGAGAGGCTCCCATTGGTTGGTCTTCCCTAAGTCTTACACACTCGCTAACCAAGGTACCTCAAGAAGAGGAATGAAATGGGGAAGAGGAATGAAACATACCAAGAAGGTTATCTAACTAAAGATGGCACTCCTAAAGATGAAATTCGGCCATCTAGAAAAAACCACTTTTTTGGGAGGTAAAACAAGTCCTAGGGGAAGGACACATGGCCAAATTTGGCCTTCACCCATAGGTACCCCATAGGGCCCTCTAAAAATGCTCCAAAACTGACTCTAGGAACTGGTTTAACCCTCAGAAAGTCCACCTAAAGTTAACCTACGGGTCAACTCTGAGTTGACCCTTCTTATAGCTCACTATCCTAGATTTCTTGGAACCTTCAAGGATAATTTGAAAATATATCAATTAAACAAAATCTCTCAAAATGGTGACATGACAATTGCCAACACAACATATAACATGTTCAAGTGACACTACAAAAATAATTCCACATCACAAATACACACATGGCAATTATCTCTTGAATGATTTAAACAATTTAATAAATACAATTTACATATGCAAACATTTACATTTACAAATAAAATAAGATACATATGGGGTGTTGTCTCTCCAAATAGACAACCCCTGGTTTTACGAACGTACATAGGCCTAGGCTTGATTCTCCATAATGTTTCCATGGTCACATGGATAATTTTCCTGCGCATCTCAATTACACATTAGTACTTCCCAATAGCCTCATATAATATTAAACACATAAATGAGAATACAAATCAATCACTCTGCATACAATTGACATCATACAAATCAATTGACCATATAACAAGGCAAATCCACATAAGCAATTATCATAATCTTCATAAATTTAATCCATTCATAAGATATGCATCATATTTCTAGGATCATAATAAAGTCCTGCAAATCAAATAATGACATACACCATATCAATGCTATCATATTCTAGAATCATATAAAATTCTATATTCACAATGCATAGAAATGAAGCATCAATATATCAATGTTATCCAATTCCTGGGATCATATAAAGTTTTATATCCATAATGCATAAAAATAAAACATCCATAATAGCTCCAACATGAAAATCACTAAAATGCTAGGATGGGCTAGGGTAGGGCCTCACAATTCTCCAAATTCACTCAACTCAAATGCAGCCAACTTACCAACCAACATATCTCTTGTCATAGTAGTCATGCTCTAGATCTCATCAATATCAACAACTTTAGCTTTATAAGCAGAAGGCAAGGATCTCAACACCTTAGAAAAAATCTCATCTTCCTCTAGAGTTCTACTAACATATTTGATATTCATAACAAGATCATTTACTTTATCCATAAAGGAAGTTATGTTCTCATCTTATCCCATCTTCAGTGTCTCATATTTTCCCTTCAAACTCTGTAACTAAGCAACTTTAACTTGTGCGTCTCCTTCATACAAGACCTCTATATTTTTCCATATCTCATGTGCAGTCTAAAGTCCCATCACATTAGTCATCTTTGAATGAGTCAAAAGCACTCAACAATGCTTCCTTAGCCCTTATGTTATGTTCATCTTCCTTGATTTCACCAGTAATAATCGGTCCATTTAGAGGAACATCGTAGACATTCTTTGTAATCTTCCATTAATCTTCACTAAGACACTTCAAATGAACTTCCATTTGGTCCTTCCATACAGTATAATTATTTCCATCAAATCTAGGACTCTCCTTCTTAAACACATAGGTTTCCATCCCGGATCTCCTCAAGTGGTTAAGCTTCTTCCAGAGAATCTAGCTCTGATACCACTTGTTGTCAAATACAAGGAAAGAAAACTGTGAGGGGCGGTAAATCTGTTTTGACCTAATTAAACCAATTAAGCACAATCTCAGATCTGATCAACTGTAGCAAAAAGAAAGATAACAACAATAACAACAACACACATAGCACCAATATTTTTTACGTGGAAAACCCAGTTAAGGGAGAAACCATGGTGCAATCCTACCCACAATAAGATGATACTTTGTAGTAGTATGTGTAAATATTACAATGGGGACAATTCACTACCTCTGCAAGAACTCTAACCATCTCATGTGTTTTTGACTCAACTTACTCTAATTGTTCAAATACTACAAAACTTGATGACTTGTATGTTGAATATTGTTTCTGCTAGGATATGTTGGTCTCATTGAGCTCACTGCTCAAATTACAATGACCCAAAAGGCTCCAACTCTTTGGGATAGTTCACTACCTTACAATAATGATCGGACTACAACCCAAAATACTTGAACTACAAAGATAGCATATGCTAATGCCTGATGACAGTTCTAGTTAAGCTCATTCGTTTTCCTTTCACCAATCTCTACTCAATACACCACACCAAAGGATGAATTCATTTGTTTGCATATACACCACTCTTTGATAATGCAAACACAACATCAACACCCAAATTAGATGAATATGTCACCTATTTATACAGATCATCAACCTTGACTACAAGGTTGGTCAAACCACATAGACCTAAATCAAATCTCCAACCATTCATCACCATCAAAAATCTTGCCAAGACCAACCACAATACATTACACCACCAAAATACTGCATAACACAAAGAATGTCACCGGACCAAAAAGATCATCAAGAACTCACACAATAATCAATTCAGACCACCAATAGAAATAGGACATGATTAGGAGACACCAACAAGAATATTAGAACCATCTGTAATAGTTGTACCAACACCACTTAATGAAATCTTCATCAATCAACACAGTAACACTCAAGAACATTAAACAACAGCAACTCGGATAAGAAAGATAACTTTCAGAGCATCAAATCATGAACCATTTTAAATGGAGATACACATGAACATACCAAAAACTCTCCCAAATTTGCAACACAAGATATGATCATACCGGAGCACAACATATCTATAGCGTCCTAAAATTGCGACACTTGCAATTTTGACTACATTTGGGTCTTCACGATGGTGACGCAACACTGAACCTGAATGGAGACCCTAAAACTTGTTTACGACATCAAAAATTGCATATTTCTACACCTTGGCCTGATCCTCCTTGCACCCTGCTATCCCGGGAGGTGGGACCATGGTGCCCAACGCCCTGGTCCCTCAGGACCATGGTGCCCAGCGCCCTGGTCCCTGGCCCTATTTTGGGCTCGGTCTCTTATGGGGCATCAGGTCTTCAAGTTTGCAATTTGGAAAATAATGTCTCTAGGTTGGCCCAAGGTCAGAAATATCAGTCTCTTAACCCTAATTGACAAGTATATAAACTACATTTTCCCCTCTCAGAAAGGGTAGGTGGTAGATGAAAGAAACATACATAGCGGAAGCGATATTCAAACGTTCAAGCATTCAAGCATCCCTTCAAGCAATTGAGCATTCTAAGTCTCCATTCAAGGCTAAGTGTTGCATTCAAGACAAGGATTCAACCATTGAAGAGGAGATCACTTACAACATACAACATACAACAACATTTACACCTTCGCATGTAAGAATACAAACATTCTTACAACAAGGTATCAGTACTTGATTACATTACAAACATTTTTACAGCATTCTCATTTCTTGGTTAATTCCAAAATCGGGATTTGACCTAAAGGGAAACCCCTAATCCCTAACCCCCCAATCGTCCTCTCTTTTCTGTGTGTAGGTTGCAGGTACGTGGCTATAATTGAAGATCTGGAACCCTTGTGCAGAGACGAATAGATCCCCCTTCATTTCGCGGATTTTTCGGAGGACCGTGTGCACTCTGCGCGCCATCGTCCTATCAACTTTCGCTCAAATTTGTAGGGCAGCATCATCTCGACATTTTACTACTAATTCCAGGTCCGTAGCTTCATCCCATGTTTCTATTTCTGTCTGCAAGCGAATCTTTCTTACTTTCATATACACTCCTAGTTCAATCCTTCTATCTACATTCTTTACAAAAGAGGGCAGCCTTGCTGTCACAACCCTTGAAACTCATTTAGAATCTAGTCTTGCATTGTGTGGGATTGGATCTTGTGGGTTTCAACCCCTCTTTTGAATGTAAAGTCTCTCCTAAGTGAAAACCATCAATCCTAGTGACCTCCTTTCTCTCTCCTTGGAGTGGGGGGAACACCTAGGGTTCAATTTTTCCGCTTTACATTTTGGTGAACCCGACGTGAACATCCTAATTCTGATTATTCATGGTTAGATCTGAAAATTTTATGCTTCCTTAATCACATTTCCATGTTTGATCTTTTGCAAATTTTAGAGGTTAATTGCATAAAAACCCTAAATTTTCTTTTTAGTAATTGAGCTTGTGAAATGTCTAATTGTTAATGCTTGTTTCAGATCTACCCTTCTATTGCAAATTATCAATTCATATTTGTGCTTTAATTCTGAAAATTAAGTGGTTAAGTGTCAAAACCCTAATTTTTTAAAACCCTCTTGATTCAGCCTTTGACCGACAATTTCACTGATCAAAACACCTCCAAATCGGTTGTAACTTTGGATTCGACAACAAAATCATAATATCTTTCATCCCTAAAAATTTTGAAAAAAGTTGTGAGGACCGTTTGCACCCTGAGCGCCACTGTCCTCGACATTTTTTCCGAAATTTCAGGAGCTAGATCTTACTGTATTTTCCTGCTAAAATCCAGAATCTTAGTTGATTTAATCAATTCTAACACCTTCAAAATTAAAGTCAAAGTTGGTCTAGTGATTGCTTGGATTAAGGCTTCTAATCATTCAAAAATTGTTGAAATTGAAATTTTGTGTCAAAATTGTGTTTCTTACTATCCTAAATCTGAAAAGTGTGTTGGCATTCATTCAAAGTTTCAGTGCTTTATTCAAATTTTTGCAAATTGTGACTTTTGAAATTAAGTGTTTAATTGCAACAACTTTGATTTCCACTTTCAAAATTGAATTTTGCATGAAATTGAGTCAACTTTTAAATTTCAAAGTTTGCATTGCTTTTAGTATTCCCTCTAAAATCATAAAATTCAAAATTTCAGTTTCCCTCTCTTTTTCAAAATTCAAATTTTAAATTTTTCAACAATCTTGGTAGGATTCAATTTTAAGATTGCAACATTAATTTGGCCTATCTACAGATCGTAAAATCACTCAATTTTTTCAGATTAGCTTTAAAATCATCAGAACTTTCATCCCTGAAAATTTCAAAAAAAGTTGCGAGGACCGTGTGCACTCCGTTCGCCACGGTCCCTGACATTTTTTTCAAAATTTTCGGAGATTGTCGTGATTGCATTTAACAGCTTAAATCTAGGAGATTGGCTGATTTTATTGAAATTTTCTACCTCTAAATTCAAAATCTTCTCTCTCTCTAGTGCATGAGTTTTACAAAAATAAGCCCTACTTATACTATTCCCGTTAGATGAAGCCTTAGAATTAAGTCTTTCCAAGGTTTAATTACCGAGGAGATGGAACCTAATTTGAATGGCCTTTTTAACGAGGACACGGGTAATTCCTCTAATCCTCCTAATGATGAAGAAGCTCTCCATGAGGTTTCTGTAGAACAACTTTCAAAATTGGATAACCAATTTGATGATTTTCAGCAATGGATGTCTCGAGAATACCCTGGTAGTCAAGCTCTTTCCTTAATTGAGGGTCTAAAATGTATGGTTCAAAGTGATAAGAATGGAATTGATATTTTGCATGGTATTGCACACATTGTGGATTCGAATGTGATGCCTATGAAGAGTTGTGCCGAAACTTTAGGTTATACACAACCTCCTACTCAAGTCAATCATTTTATCCCTTTGATGACTTCTATTTCTAGTATACCTACTTTTACATCAAACATAATGACCACTTCAATACAAGACATTCCGCCTATGATCACCAGTCACGGGGGCAACCCTTCTTCTTCAATCAACCCTCTTCCTTCATTCAATCCAACTTCTTCATTCATTCCTTCAATGAGTGTTCCTATTACATCTCCACAAATGAACATGATGCAAGGGGTCAATTCATTTAATCATTCCATTCCTCCTTGTAGTGTTCCTTTTTTCCAATCATCTCCTATGACTAACCATCATAGTGTCCCACCACCTTACTCTCAATCAATACCTTCTTTCAATAACATAATACCTCCACCACAATCTAACATGTCTAATATGAACTCTTCAACTGAAGCGACCATTAACAATCTTGCACAAACCGTCTCTTCTTTATAGCAACAAATTGCCTCTATGAATCAATCTAAGTTTAGTGTGCCCACATTTGATGTTGCGAGCCCACTTTCTCTTGACATTGTTCAAGCTATCCCTCCTAAGCATGTTGAAATCCCGCAGCTGGAGCTTTATAATGGTAAAGGTGATCCTCTAACACATGTTAAGACCTTTCAAACAATATGTACTGATTTTGCTCATGACCAAAGGTTGCTTGCAAAACTGTTTACTAGAACATTAAGAGATAAGGCCCTACAATGGTATTGCTCGTTGCCTTCCTATTCTATTACTTCTTTCCAACAACTTGCAAATGCTTTTATTCAACAATTTCAAAACAATATAGGTCCTAAAGTTACTTTGATTGATTTAATGCATTGTAAACAAGGTGTTCAAGAAAAAGTGACTGATTTCATTGGTAGATATAAGCATTTATGTGCTCAAATTTCTTTTCCAGTGCCTAACAATGATATTCAAAGAATTTTTATTTCTAATTTACAAAAAGATATTAGAGAAAAACTTCTATTTTCTGAGTTTACTTCTTTCCAATAGTTGTGTGCAACTCTTCAGAATTATCAATTGACTGTGAGTCAAATGGAACAAGCAAATCCTATGGTTTTGAGTGATAAGGGTGATAGTAGTCAACAACCATTTCAGAAGTTTAAACCAAATAGAGAGTTTGTTAAGTTCAATGAAAACATCATCAACAATAATGTGAATGCAGCATCAGGTGTGCCTCCTATTTCTAAGTTTTTCAAGAAAGAAAGAAAGTTTACTCCTTTGAATGAATCATTGCATAGTATTATGAATAAGTTATTGGAACAAAATGTGCTTACTCTCCCTCCTATAAGGCAAATAGATCCTGCAAAGATTAATTCACCCTATTTTGATAACAAATCTTTTTGTCAATTTCATCGTCAACCTGGGCATGATACTGAAAATTTTTTTGCTTTAAAGGGTAAAATTTAAGATTTGATTGATAATAATAATATCTCTATTTCTAGTGTGAATGATAAAGGCAACACATCTGTAGCTCCTCCTAACCAAAATCTTAAGATCTTTACTGATCCATTGCCTTCTCATACCTCTAATGTGATTGAGACTAATGATTCCTCTTTCTCACCTAATGGTCTTGTGTCTATGACTCCGAATGTGATTAACTTTGTAGAGCAGAAGAAAATCCCTAAAGAACCTTCCAACACATTTGATTCCAGTGAAACTATCAAGGCACCTGATGGTCCTTTATATATAGTTGCAAAAGTCAAGAATACACCTTGTCGGGGAGTGCTTATTGATCCTTCTTGCATGGTTAATGTCATTACTAAAGAATTTCATTTTAATTTGCAATTGAATCAAGTGATTTATGACAAAACAAATGTGGTTGTGAAATTATTTGATGCATTTTCTTCTCCTGCAATTGGTTCTATTACATTACCTATTGAGGTCCATAACAAATCCCTTGATGTGAGCTTTGCTATTATTCCATCATCCAAACAATTTCGTGTGAAGCTAGGCTATCCTTGGCTATCTTCCATGAAAGCTATTGCTTCTCCTATTCACAAGTGTTTGAAATTTCCCCATAATGGTGAAGTTGTTACTGTTAATCATAGTCTCCTTAAACCAGCTAAAAGAACTTCTAGTGTTCCTAGCATTCCTATTGATTATTTTTGGCCTAAACAATTCCAATCTCTTCCACCATGAAGTGATCATCTTTTCAAATCTTATCAAAAGTGGAAAAAAGATATGATCCTATCTCTAAGTGAACCTAGAACACCCAAACTTGATATTCCTATCAGTCTTGAGAAGGAAGTTCTTCCTTTGAAAGATAAAACTAATGTCTTTCCTCAAGAATATTCCCAACCCATTCCTATGGATGTGACTATGTCTATGTCTAATAAACTTTCTAAAAGTAGACCTATACCTCCTCATCATGATGGACTTGGTCTCCTTCCTAAACCAAATATTCCTCCTTTATATGGAGCAGTCCCTCCTCCTTCCTCTTATAGAGAGAAGAGACCTTCCCCTTCTCCTATCATCCAACCTAAGAGACCACAAACTAAACACCCAAGTGATAAGGATGAGAACATTCCTCCTCCTCAATCTTCTCAACTTCCTACTAAGACTAGACGAAATCATTCTGCATGTGAACACCGACAAAAGTGTCATCTTAGAGCTTGTGCAGCTGCTTCTCAAACTTTGCAATCCCCAAAAACACCTTCAGCTAGTATTATTCCATTTTCTCCTTAGCCGAAAATTGAGCCAAAATCTCCTAAACAGAAGATGCATGATGGTTTTGATCTTGTGTGAGTTAAAGATCCTATTTTTATAAATCTTGATGATGATATAGATGAAAATGTTATTCATGATGAAAATGTTACTTCTCTTACTTCTGATAGTGAATATGAATATGTTGATGTTGATAACCATTTATCTAACGAATTTTCTAAAACACTTATCCTAGCTCCTAGACAAGAACAACGTGGCTTGGAACATGAACATAGCCCTTGTTTGTATCTTGTGATAGCTCCATCTGCTATGTTGGATGTTCCTCCTCTAGCGTGTTCCCTACCTTCCTGAAATATTGATTAGCAAGATCGGGGGGTGGATGACGTGCTAGACTAGTTTCATTAGCATAGCAGACTCTCTTCTCCTCTCTTGATCTCTTTTGTTACTTCTTCTATGTGTTATTCCTATTCTTCTATTTGTTGTCCTTAGTGTTGTCTACTTGAGGATGATGCAAAGCATTGAGATCTCTTTTGGTCTCCCTCATGTTGACTCAAAAGACACATGTATTCCCTTCTTCTAGGTGATCTTCTTTGATTGGGGAATGAAGAACAATTATGCATACATACATATGATATACATGAACTATCATATAGCATACTAACCCCGAGGAAAGCAAAGTCACCTCGTGCTTTGTGTTTTGTGTCTATTATCCTTGGGTTTATCTCACACTTGGGGGCTAAATCTTTGTGATAACGTGCTCCTTTCCCTTCTCATTTCTTATGTGTATCACTACCTTAAAGCAATCACCCCCATTGAGGTGGGTGCGATCGCTTTAACGTAGGGGGGCATACACCCCGTCCATCTCTTCAAGATACTTGAAAATTTCTTTGCGAACTTAGCTTTGCCTTGAAAATTTTTGGTACTTTTCTTGCATGACTCATAGTGAGGGAACCTTACTACTGACAGTCAAGGTTCTCCCTCATGATCTTCCCTTTTACTTTGTCAATCAAAGTCATAAGATCCTTAGTCCACTGGGGGCTTGGTGTATCTTGCCTCCTTGACATGGTAAAAGTCTTTAAATGTTGTTTCCTTGTACTTTACTGGAAGTATGGGTGTACGCTTATACTCCCGCTAAAGTGGGGGCTAAATGTAGCATCCTAAAATTGTGACACTTGCAATTTCGATTGCATTTGGGTCTTCACGATGGTGACGCAACACTGAACCTAAATGGAGAACCTAAAACTTGTTTACGACATCAAAAACTGCATATTTCTACACCTTGGCCTGATCCTCCTTGCACCCTACTGTCTTGGGAGGTGGGACCATGGTGCCCAGCACCCTGGTCCCTAGCCCTATTTTGGGCCCAGTCTCTTATGGGGCATCAGGTCTTCAAGTTTGTAATTTGGAAAATAATGTCTCTAGGTCAGCCGAAGGTTGAAAAAATTAGTCTCCTAACCCTAATTGACAAGTATATAAACTATATTTTCCCCTCTCAGAAAGGGTAGGTGGTAGATGAAAGAAACATACGTAGCGGAAGTGATATTCAAACATTCAAGCATTCAAGCATCCCTTCAAGCAATTGAGCATTCTAAGTCTCCATTCAAGGCTAAGTGTTGCATTCAAGACAAGGATTCAACCATTGAAGAGGAGATCACTTACAACATACAACATACAACAACATTTACACCTTTGCATGTAAGAATACAAACATTCTTACAACAAGGTATCAGTACTTGATTACATTACAAACATTTACATTTACAGCATTCTCATTTCTTGGTTAATTCCAAAACTGGGGTTTGACCTAAAGGCAAACCCCTAATCCCTAACCCCCCAATCGTCCTCTCTTTTCTATGTGTAGGTTGTAGGTATGTGGCTGTAATTGAAGATCTGGAACCCTTGTGCAGAGACGAATAGATCCCCCTTCATTTTGTGGATTTTTCGGAGGACCGTGTGCACTTCGGGTGCCATCATCCTGTCAACTTTCACTCAAATTTTCAGCACAGCATCGTCTTGACATTTTACTACTAATTCCAGGTCCACAACTTCATCCCATTTTTCTATTTCTGTCTGCAAGTGAATCTTTCTTACTTTCATATACACTCCTAGTTCAATCCTTCTATCTACATTCTTTACAAAAGAGGGTAGCCTTGTTGTCACAACCCTTGAAACTCATTTAGAATCTAGTCTTGCATTGTGTGGGATTGGATCTTGTGGGTTTCAACCCCTCTTTTGAATGTAAAGTCTCTCCTAAGTGAAAACCATCAATCCTAGTGACCTCCTTTCTCTCTCCTTGGAGTGGGGGGAACACCTAGGGTTCGATTTTTCCGCTTTACAATATCAAACACTAAAACACTGCAACACTGAACATTGAAAATGAGTCTCCATACTGGAATCCATATCTTGACAAAATCATCACATAGAATCATGGAATCAATAAAGAATGAATTGGAGATACTAAAGATAGTTCATACTGAACAAAAAATCCAATCAATTCTCAGCAATCACCGGATCACCAAATAGCTCTTTGCAACACAAACACCAAAATATGTTGACATCAATGCACCAACATATCCTACCAGAAACAATATTCAACATACAAGTCATCAAGATTTGTAGCATTTGAACAAATAGAGTAAGTTGAATAAAAAACACATGAGATGGTTAGAGTTCTTGCAGAGTTATACCTTTGTGTTGAAACATAGAAGTGGAAAGTCAAATAAAGTTGTTGATACATTGAGTAGAAGGGAAAACTTTCAAGTAGAGATGAAAGTGGAGCTAATAGGTTTTGAGGAATTGAAGAACTTGTATGAGGATGACCCAGATTTTATAGAACCTTGGAAAGCATGTAAGGAACCAATTATGGTGGATAGAAGTAAGTGGTTGGATTATTTCATTCAAGATGAGATGTTGTTTAGAGGAGTTCAATTGTGTATACCTAGGAGTTCTATTAAAGAAAGTCTAATAAAGGGGAAGCATAGTGGAGGATTAGCTAGACACATTGGAGTTGATAAGACAGTGGCATTGATAAGTGAAAATTACTTTTAGCCTCAAATTCATAAGGATGTTAGGAAATTTTTGTAGAGCTGTAGAATTTGTCAACTTGCAATAGGTAGTAGTCAGAATGTTGGATTGTATAAGCCTTTGATAGTTCAAAAGAGACCTTGGGAGGACATAAGCATAGATTTTATACTTGGCTTTCCTAGGACACAAAGAGGAATTTTTTTTATATTTGTGGTGGTGGATAGATTCTAAAAAATGGCACATTTCTTACCTTGTAAGAAGATAAAAGATGCAGTACATGTTGAAGACCTATTTTTCAAGGGGGTGGTGAGATTGCATGGATTACCTAAGAGCATAGTTTTAGACAGAGACACTAAGTTTGTTTGATATTTTTAGAGAACACTTTGGAAGAAGATGAAGAAAGATTTGAAGTCCAGTTCTACTTTTTACCCACAAACTGATGGAGAAATAGAGGTAGTGAATAGGAACTTGTTGAGATGCTTAGTAGGAGAGAAAACCAGAAGTTCAGACTTGATTCTTGCACAAATAGAATTGGCCTACAATAATTCTATGAACGGGAGTACCAAAAGAACACCTTTTGAGATTATTACCAAAGCACACCCTAGAGGCATATCAAAATTGAAAGACGTTAGTAATGAAGACAAGAGGAGTGTAGAAGCAGAATAACTTGCAAAACATATGAAGATAGTATACTAATGCAGCCATAATTGGTGAAACCCTCAAAAGAGAGTGACTGGATTGTGCAGCAAGAATAACACAATAGAAGAAACAAGGGAAAATAGGAGAATTGCAAGAACATATTATATTATTTCCTTGGAACTTCTAGCAACCAACCAGTTATCATCTTACAATCATCATATAACATTCAGTAGTTAACCAGTTACATGTAGGCTTCAAGCCAGATACAATCCAACTGGGACTCTCACAATCAACAAGATACCTAAATATAAATCTAAATCCTTATTCTCAATTCTACTTCCTTTATATTACAAATGATCACATAATACCCTATATATACCCATCGAAACATATCTGGGTCAGCCATAAAAGATTACATTTACCAATGCAAGAAAATGAAATGTGTAACAAGGTCAGCCCCAAGAATAAAAGAAATCCTTCCAGAAAATAACAAACAAGAAGTGAGGTTCATCAGGAAGGTCGGCCACATGCCAAAGAACATTGAACAAGACCCAAAATAGATCCACACACCAAGAATCACTCCAATAATGTAGAAAATTCAACCGGTAAGCACACGAACTATCCCGGAACCCAAAAATAGTCAACCAAAAGTGATAACTGACTGAAAAAGAATCCAATTGGACTGAAAATCTAGAATTAGGCACATAATCTAGCCTAGAAACCAAAAATAAGATCTGCAATGAAAAGAAAGCAATTACTGGTACCAACCGATAAGAACACAGAAAATTGTACAATGAACTAAACAAGACCTAAATTGAAAGGAAATATTTTTGGTTGATGCAAGATTGCTCATAAACTAGGGATGCTCCTACATTAGACACCCTAGGTAGAAAGAGATGTTTCATGAGAGGCAACTCATGAACATCTAAAAGGATTTTGGATAAAGACCCCATGCTCACTTTCGATCCAAACATCTTCCTTATCTGCCATCTTCTTTAAATCCTTTGGGATCTCAACCAGCTTCTCTAACCCCTGACTCTCTTTGCTTCTCTTCCTTTGCTTCAAATCTACACATTGTCTCTATTTACAGCTCTCTTTCTTCTACAACTCTGATTTGTTTCTACCACAAGACTTCATTTAGTTTGTCACCATAAGCTCTCTGTCATTTGGTTCCATCTGCCCATCAGCCTTATCTGTTAGATCCTTCTACAAATTCAAGTCAACCTCTGGTATAACCTCTTCTACCAGTTCTATCAGATCTTTCTACAAACTCAAGTCACCTTGTGGTATAGCCTCTGCAACTGGTTTCTTAGTACTGCAATTTTTCTCAGGGTTTAGATTCTTTACCTCCTTCTCTTTCTCCTTCAAAGAAGTTAATGTGAACTTCTGCCCATCCTTCTCAATAGTGAGTAGGTTTCTTTTACAATCATAAATAGCTCCTCTATCAAACTACCAAGG
Source organism: Cryptomeria japonica (assembly GCF_030272615.1). Taxonomy (NCBI): domain Eukaryota; kingdom Viridiplantae; phylum Streptophyta; class Pinopsida; order Cupressales; family Cupressaceae; genus Cryptomeria; species Cryptomeria japonica. Next base: position 866,777,470 of record NC_081414.1, read on the forward strand.
TCTTCCCAACAAGACATGACAAGCACTCATAGATACAACATGATGCAGGAGCATCCCCAATTCACAACAATCTTGCATCAGCCAAAAAAAATTTCCTTTTGGTTTTGTCTTCTATTTGCAGTTTCAATTTTCATTTCTGTGTCTCAGTTTTGGATCACTAGATCCTATGGAGTTGGATTATACTTCAAGACTTGATCATCTTTCTTTCTTTCAGGCCGCATCTCATTTGGATCACTTACTGACAAGATATTGCTACCAGTTTCCATGATAGTTTCTTGTTGCCAGTTGTTGCTTTGTTACCTGTTGCCTCAGGCCTATTCTGGTGATCTACCGAAACCGATTCCAAAGCTTGCAAAGCCTTGGGCATTGATTTCAATGTTCCTTTGCATGTTGTCAACCTTTTCCCATGATCTACATTTCATCCTTTGGATTGGAATCTCTTGGTGGAGGCTGACCTTGTTTATTTTGTATGTTAGGTCTTGTTCTTCAAGTTTTGATCCTTTTTGGGCCAAGTGGATCCTTTGGATATATATATATATATATATATATATATATATATATATATATATATATATATATATATATATATATATATATATATATATATATATATATATATATATATATATATATATATATATATATATATATATATATATATATATATATTGTAATCATGCTTTAGAATGTAATAAATTAGAATCAATTAGAGTATCATATAGATATACTGTGCCTAGAAAATAGATCTTTCAATTGAAGGTTTTAGAGAAAACATAAGTTTTTAATTGTTGAAGCAAAAAGTGACTGGAAGAGTTCAGAAGAAGAAGATTTTGCAGATCACATGTCACCATTGCATATTTAGGTTAAACAGCATTTGGAAGACATGAATTGCAAATATAAGGAGAAGGCATATGAGAAGAAGAGACATAAGGAATTTGAAGTTGGTGATGAATTGATGCTATATCTGAGAAAAGAGAGATTCCCAGTTGGAACTTATAATAAGTTGCAGATGAATAAGTTTGGATCCTATAAGATTTTGAGGAATTTTAGTTCTAGAAATGTGTATGAAGTGGAGCTACTGGGTAGTCTAAGTATTTCACATATATTCAACATTGTAGACCTTCATGAGTACCATGAACTAGAATTTAGTGAGGATAGTGTTGCAGACATTAAGAAACAATTCCCCCAGAAGGAACCAGATTAGATTGAAGAGATTTTGGACAATAGGATTGGGCATAGTACCCAGACCAGTCAGTACAAAGAATATCTTGTGAAGTGGAAGGGCAGACTAGTTGAAGATTCATCTTAGATTTCTTAGGTAGAGGTAGACCACCTTGGTTTCCCTCTGAACCTAGCAAAGTGAGAGGCTCACTTTTTCATTAAGCCTAGATGTTTGATGCAGGAGCATCCTCGGTTCACAACAATCTTGCATCAACCAAAAACATTTTCCTTTCTATTTTGTTTTCTATTTGTAGTTTCAATTTTCCTTTCTGTGTGTCCCAGTTTTGGCTCACTGGATCCTATAGAGTTGGATTCTACTTGAATACTTGATCATCTTTCTTTTCTTTAGACCACATCTCATTTGGATCACTTTCTGACAAGATATTGCTACTGGTTTCCATGATAGTTTCTTGTTACCGATTGTTCCTTTCTTACTGATTTCCTGAGACCTATTCTGGTGATCTACCAAAACCCATTCCAAATATTTTAGAGCCTTGGGTGTTGATTTCAATGTTCCTTGGTGTGTGGCCAAACTTTTCCTGTGATCTATGTTTCATCCTTTGGGTTTTCTGAAGAAATCTCTTGGTGGAGGCCAACCTTGTTTATTTTGCACGTTAGGTCTTCTTCTTTGGGTTTTGATCCCTTTTGGGATGGCTTGATCCTTTGGATTAATATATATATTTGTAATCATGCTTTATAATGTAATAAATTATAATCAATTAGAGTATCAGATAGATAGACCATGCCTAGAAGATAGATCTTTAGATTCAAGCTCTTGGTTGTGACCTATTCTACCAGGCCTATGTGCTAGTATGTTGTATCCCAGTTGTTATTGGTTGGGTGTAATCAAATTTCATGCAATAAAACTACCTATTCCACATTGCCTCCATCATATCTATGTGTTTCCATTATGTTTAGTCTTGTTGACTGGTCAAGATTGATCTCTTTGAGGTCCCTCCTCACCGGTGTCTGCTTCACAACATCACACAAAACCTCATCTCTAAAAGGCCCATTATTAAAATTCACCAAACACTATTCCTTTACTTCTATCTTTTCATCATCTTGTAACCAAATTATCTCATAAGGACAAGGATGTGCAAACCTCATCAACCCAAGCTTCACAACCATCTCCTCAAATACCAAATTATCAGTACTCTCAATATCCACAATAAACTTGCAACACTTAGCACTTGATTTACACATAGTCTGAAAAAGACTGTTCTTTTGAGTAGATCTGGTATCCTTTCTTCTAAACATAAGGGATTCTCCTTGCTCCAGTGCACAGTTAGATATGGTACCTTCTCCTTCCAGTTCCTCACTTGCCACACAACTTCTTGCCATTCCTTGCTTACACTCATAGAATCTATGTTCAGTTTCTCCACACTTGGAAACATTTGTCAAGAAATTCTCTACCGGTATTGCCACTACCTTTCTTCTTTGTTTTTTGTTATGGTTCTTTACTCCACTTAGATTTTGAATCATCTTCCTCAACAGGTTTCTTTATACTATCACTCATTTGCCCCTTGAATTTCTCCTTCCCTCTAGGGTTAAGTCTTCTTCTCACCTTCTCCTTAGCATTCAAAGCATACTAGTAAGCTTCTTCAACTGTGGAAATCCTCAACATACTCATCTCATCCTAAATGTACCTCATCACATTTTCTCTATCCATCTCTCTATGTCAAAATCTAATCATCACCTTGTATAATTCCTCAGTATATTATTTCATAGTCATGTTTCTCTATTTCAGGTTTTGCAACTTGTTGAACAATTCCAACTCATAGTCTCCTGGTATGAACTTGCCCTTCAATCTTGCAACCATCTATCTCCACTGGGTGATCTTCAATTCACTATTCTCCACTCTATCTTTCTACAATTCTTTCCACCATAAGGAAGCATGCCCTTTCAACTTATTTTGTGCCAACCAGACTCTCTGTGGGTCCTTGATATCCTCAAACTCAAATTAATCCTCCAACTCTCCAATCCAGTCAATCAAATCCTCTAGGTTTAGTGTTCTGGAAAATTTTGAACTTCAACTTTATGAACTTTACTCATTTGTGCCACTTCTCTCAGGATTCTTTCATCTTTCATCTTTTGGTCCTTCAGCCTCTTCAATATCTTCACCAGCTTCCTCATACTCATCCTTATATTCAAGGTTCCTTCACAAACCAGCTAATGCATTCCATATTTCATTCCTCACTTCATTCCTGAATACCTCCATCATCTTCTCTACCCTCTAGGAGTTTGTCCTTCTAGGCAACATCTCCTCTTCTACTCTGGTGAATTGTCTCAACTTGATGATTTGAATACTAGTTTCAATTGCCTCTCCTCAGTAATCTATTGAACACACGTGCAACCTGCCTCCAATTGGTGATCTGCCCACCCAAAAGAATTCCTCAAGGTTTTGAAAACAACTCTTCCGCCAACCAGCTAGCTCTGATACCACTTGATGTAGCCATAACTGGTAAAACCCTCAAAAGAGAGTGACCAACTTATGCAGCAAGAGTAACACAATAGAAGTAACAAGGAAAAATAGGAGAATTACAATAATAGATCATATTATTTCCTTAGAATTTTCGGCAACCAACCGGTTATCATTATACAATCATCATAGGACATCTGATAGTTGACTGGTTACATGTAGGTTTCAAGCCAAATATAATCCAAATGAGACTCTAAGAATCAATCAGATCATTAAATGTGAATCTAAATCCTTATTCTCGATTCTACTTCCTCTGATGCTACAAATGATCACATAATACCGTATATATACCCACCGGAACATATCCGGGTCTGCTAAAAAAGATTACATTTACCAATGCAGGAAATTGAAATGTGTAACTAGGTCGGGCCCAAGAATGAAAGAAATCCTTCTGGAAAATAACAACCAAGAAGCATGGTTTAGTAGTAAGGTCGACCACATGCCAAAGAACATTGAACAAGACCCAAAATAGATCCACATGCCAAGAATTTCTCTGGTAATGAAGGAAAACCTATTGGCATTTGCATGAAGACTGCATTGATGAAATGTTATGTTGTCATTGATATCAATTAACTGGTAATGATGTTGTTATAATGTTGTTTTGTAACTAGTAGGAAGAGCTATTGAAGGGAACTGCAACCGGTAGGTGAGTTTGTGGAGGAAACCAATATTGCTATGAAATGGAGAGGTGAACTAGTAAACCCTAACCAATGAAGTTTGGAGAATCAATTGTATTGGTATGATCTGATGATGAGTAGTAATGATTACGACACGTATACATGTTGTATGAGAAGAGTTTCAAATGGTTTTTGGTATGTAGAGATAATGGTTTTTATCTTGGGAATGAGAAAGTTCATTCCATGTAATGTAAACCACATGATGAGTTACAGTGTTCGATGAAGTGGTGATCAAGGAGCAGTCAAGGTTATCTTAAATGATGTGCAGTGATTGTTATGTAATCACATGATCATACTTGAACTGATTTGTTTGTAATCTCTGTGAGAGAATTAGATTTGTGATGTGTTACTGACCTATTGTTTTGTTTATAAGGTTGATGAATTGTTTTGTTAAAGAGTTGGCAACTTGTAGTTGAGAGTGAGAGTGTGTTTATCAAACTAGATGATGTATCTATAGTTTGTGTAAAGGTAGATAGGAGCATGAAAAGGATCTACACAAGCAAGTGTAGTGCTATTCAAACAGATCAACAAACCCCTGTTGTTTTCTAAAAATTACAACAATTAAATCCTCTAACTGGGTAAGCTGTAACAAGCTTAGTGCTATTACAATCCTCTAACCAAGTGATCCATTAGCTTGGATTTCAAATCCTCTACCGAGGTTACTCCTTATAGGGTATTGCTTCTAATAGGGAATTATAGTCAATCCCTTGATCGGGTGGTCCCTAACAAGATTTGTTCTTAATAGGATGTATTGTAAAGCTTTAACAGGCTTGGCTCCTAAAAGGGCAAACTTCAGAAGAGTTCAGAATACTTGTGGGCATTCATCCCCATCATGGTTTTTTGCATTTGGGTTTCCACATCAAAATATTGTGTCAAGTGGTGAATGTTTTTGTGGTTATGTTTACTATGGTTGAATTCCTTAACTTCTAAATCCACTTTGATATATTATCTTAGTTGGCAACAATCTGAAATGAGGTTTTACTTATGTTAGTAAAGTATTTGAATGATTCAATTAAATGGTTTGTGAGTTTCAAAGATGTTTTACTATTAGTCTATTATTATAGTTAGCTGTTTTAACTTGTTAGTATTATTTTATTTGTAGTTCAGTGTTTAAACTTGTCCGTTTAGAGTTTTCATTGAGAGGTTGATTTTGAGATTGGTAAAAGTTTATATCAGTTTTCTATCTAACTATTCACCCCCCCCCACCTCTCAGTAGTTGACCGAATCCTTATTCTTTCATCATACCATTAATTGGTATCAGAGCATTTCAGGTCCTCTAAGGTCTAAGCTTAACAACTTGAGGTAAAGGTCTTGTATAACATGATGAAGAAGGAAGGTCCAAAGTTTAATAGAGAGAACTATAGGATATGGAGTGATAGAATAAAAATTTATATCAAGAGTCTAGGAAGTCAATACTGGGAACATGTCAGTACTCAATATGTTGCACCTAGTGGGATTATGACTAATGATTAGAAGAAAGAGCCACAAGAAAACAATCAAGCATTACAAGTTATTATCAGTTCTTTGTATAATACAAAGTATGTAGATGTCCTTGGTCTAGAGACTGCATATGAGGTATGGAAGAAACTTTAAGAGATCTATAGTAGTGATGAGCATGTGAAGAATGCCAAAGAAGAGAGTCTAAGAGGAAAATTTGATGACATGCGGATGGTTGAAGGTGAGAATATACAATAGTATGGTCAGAGGATCAAAGAGATAGTTGGTGAGATCAAGAGTGCTACTAGTCTACGCTATCCAAGTTGCATCCATTCAGGAGCTAAAGTCAATTGAAAAAACTAAGGTAACCCTTGACTCCATCATTGGTAAGCTTACTAATTTTGAATTAAATGGTTATGATGGTAGTGTTTAGAAATTTAAATCTGCATTTAGGGCTTCAGTTTCTAACCCATCTATGAGGAAAAGTAGAGATGTCAGACACAACTATGAATCTAGATCCAGCAGAGAAGTTGATGATGAAGATAGTTTGGCTTATCTTGAAGCATTGTTGGCCAAGTGGTTTCCCAGAGGTACCAGTAAGTACATAGGTAAATTACCTTTGAAATGTTTTGCATGCAAAAATATTGGACACATTGTAGCTAATTTTCCTAATGGCAACAATGAGAACAAGAGGGAGAAGTTTAAGAAGTACAAAGGAAAAGGCAAAAGAGATTGTCTCATTGTAGTTGATGGTGGTATCACTAATGAGGAATCTGAGGGAAATGCTAATGAAGACTTTGTTTTTGTAGCCATCAAAGAAGAGACATCTTATCAGAAGGCATTAGTTTCTTGCATGGATAACTTTGATGATTGGATTATTGATAGTGGTTGTTCACACCACATGACCGGTGATCGGAGAAAATTTCTTTCCTTGAAAGAATTTGATGGAGGAGTTGTGAGATTTGGTAATGACTCACCTTGCATGGTAAAAGGTAAGGCAACTATTTCTCTTAATGGAAAGAGCAGTGCAGATGATCTCTACTGGGTTGAAGGATTAAAGCACAATCTTTTGAGTGTTTCACAACTCAATGACAGAGGATATCCATTGGAATTTAAGAATGGAATATGCAAAATCTATGGGAGAAAAGGTGAACTGATTGCAACTAGCAAGTAGACTAAAGGTAACTTTTTTCACCTAAATCCTAAAGTCAACAACTATTTAATTGCTAAAGTAGATGATAGTTGGCTTTGGCATAGGAGATTTTTTCATATAAATTTTGATAACATTGTTAAATTGAGTAAGTCGAAGACAGTGAGAGGTTTTCCTTAGTTGGACAAATCAGTTAATGCTCTGTGTAAGGAATGTCAGTTGGGAAAGATGACATCCTCAACTTTTAAGAGCAAATCTTTTTCAGTGGAACATCTATTAGATTTGGTTCATACATACCTCTGTGGACCAATAAGGACCAAAAGTATTCAAGGTGATAGATATTTTATCATCTTCACTGATGATTTCTCAAGAATGATTTGGGTCACATTATTGAAGGATAAAACATAAGCATTTATTAAGTTCAACACATTTGGGGCCTTAGCTGAAAAGGAAAGTGGCAAGAAGATAAAGTGTCTGATGACCGATCAAGGTGGTGAATTCACTTATGTGGATCTCACTAGATATTGTGAAGAAAATGGTATCAAATGGCCACTAGAACGATGTTGATACAACCAATCATTTGTTGAAGCTGCTAGAATGATGTTGATACAAGGTGTAGCAAAAGAATTATGGAGAGAAACTGTCAGCACAGTTGTCTACTCTATGAACTAGATATTGGTAAAAAGAGGTAAGGATAAGACTCCTTATGAATACTGGTATGGTAGATCACCTAATGTAAGTTATTTTAAGATATTTGACAGTAAATGTTTTATTAAGAGAGGTGTTTATGTCAGCAAATTTGAGGCTAAAAGTGATGAAGGTATAATTCTTGGTTACTCCAAGAGTAAGGCCTACAAATGTTATAACAAACCAGACAAAAAGAATTATTGAGAGTGTTGATGTTTGAGTGGACGAGTATCCTGAAGTCTCAGGGGAAACCAGTTTGGTCAAAAAGGATGAAGATCCTTGCATTTTGATTTTGGAACTAGAACCAGTGAAACCTGAAACTGGTAAAGAGAATGTTGTTGTACCAGTTCAACCAAAATAGGTAGATTTAGAAGAAGAAGATGATAATGAAGATGACGAACCTTGTGTGGGAGAAAAAGTGACACTAAGCAAACAGGCCCTAATCTCACTTTCAACCACACACTTGTGGAATACGAAAGAGCCTAGAGGTATCACACAATTGGCTACTCCCTTTTGTGGAAGAGAGAGCCATGGGCTACCTATTAGGATTTTTATTCCTTTGTTGTAATTGAAAGATAAAATGATGCAAGTTCAATCCCTCACCCCAAAGTGAAAGTATGAACTAATAACAAGATTGCAGAATTGAGATTAAACAATGGAAAGCTGTAAACACAAGGACAAGACAAGAATGCAAATGCGTACCCGGAGTCAAAATCTGAGTGAAAATGTTTAGGACAGGGGCGCGGGCACCACTGTCCTGATTCTGCCCCTAAAACTGCTCCGAAAACTACTGTTTTGCAACCTGAAAAGCTATCAGAAAAATGTTGAAACTGCTGTTTGACATAAGGACCAGGGCGCCCAGTACCCCTATGCCAGGGACTAGGGCACCCAGTGCCCCTATCCTGGCAGGACCAGGGCACCCCATGCCCCTCTCCTGGTCTTTTTCTCTGAGATTTGGTGTGAAGTTCTGTCTCGGTCTGCTTCTTCTGGATCTGTAACTTGTGGCATCGTCCGAATTTCAAAACCTGCACTTATATCTGAAAAGGTGTTTTGGGCAACTATATAGGGTTTTGCCTTAGTCAAAACCATGCTTTGGTGATTTCCACCTCCATGAATAGCCAAGTTGTATTGTAAAAGTAATGTGTGTGCAGACCTTGTGCGTGTGCAAGATCCTAAAATGTAAGTAAGCAAACTAGAGCAACCTAGAAAGTAAACCCTAATTGCTTGTAAATGATAATGTAAATGCTCTAAATCAAGATGCAAAGTGATCTAAAGCATGAATACAAATGATATAATGAGGCTTATGCAAAGACATGAAAACAACATGAAATCATACCCAACCCCAAGGGAGGGGTACAAGCCAATCTTCAGTCGATAATCTCCTATTGCTCTTCAATGTCTTCCAAGCCCTAAATGGATGAATGAAATTGATAAATGCTTGATAGATGGATGTTGAATGTTGTTGAAGTCTTCAAAGATCTACTCTTTCGCTGCATATGAGGTTCCTAAAAACAAAATTCCCCTCCTTTCAAATGAAGAAAGAGAGCTCTTATATATGAAACCCTAGGTCTTAATTTCAACTTTTGGCCGACCTAGAGATTGAATCTCCCACCAATTTCTTGGGGTTAAGCTTTATTTTATGATTGGATTGTGCTCCTAAAATTTTGGGAAAAATGTCCGGGACCATGTGCACTCCGGGAGAAATGATCCTCTTTAGGCGCCATGGTCCCAACAACTTTTTAGAGAGAATCCCGAAGTTACAGGTGATTTCGAGATGTTTTGACCCCCGAAATCAAGCCCCCAAGTTCAAAATAGGACCTAATTAGGGTTTTTGATTAAATGATGTATTGGAGGAAGAAAATGAAAAGGGCACACTTTAATGAAAGGGCCCAACTTTATGATATAGGAGATGATAAAATAGAACCTTAGACCTAATTAATTTAATTAATTAAGTGCTAAAGGGGGAATGCAATGCAAAATGCAAAATGTGCCAAGGCGGGTGCTAAACTAGGTGTGAAATTGTAGCACCCTAACAAGTGCGTACAATTTATGATGCTACATTTAGCCTCCACTTTAGCAGTCATATGAACACTACGTGCATATGCAAGCTAAAGTACAGAAAAGTAAACATTATTTGAAAAAGGATATATCCATAAGTTTGTCGAACGAAGCCCCCAGCGGTATCTGTAGTACACAGTTAGGAACCGCACCCTACAAAACACATGTTAGATCACAAAATCACCTAATGCTTACTAAGGAAGGTGATGAAAATTTGAGGGTAGCTATATGCCCCCCCCAGTTTCGGCTTGCTAATTTTAGTGAGTTGAAACAGGGTATCATGTTTACCACTTCGAATTGTTAAAGAATATTGATGACAAATGCTCACAAGAAGATTTGATAGGAGATCAAAAACTAATGGAGAATAATTTGGTAAGAAAGAGGACTAAATCTCAATTCCAACACAACAAAGAGTGTGAGAATTTGAGAGTTCTCTAACACAAGATGAAGGATGTAAATGGAAACAAAATGCAAAGAGAAGAAAAGAAAGGAAAAAAGCATGAATACACACATTGGTGATCCATGAAAAGAATAGTGAGAGAGAAAACATGGACTTCTCACCCCTAGATCTTGTCTAGGTGATCCATGGGAAAAGGACATGGAAAACTAGCCCCTAGAGTCTGTCTAGGTGATCCATGTAAGGGAGGAGAGTGAGAAAGTCTAGCCTTATGCTGCTAGTTCCACTCAACCTCGTGCATGTGTGTGTAAGGGAGGTTAGAAGCACCTCATAGGAGTCTATGCCTGAGTATGCTACAACCTGTATATGTATAGTACAAAAGCGTGACATCTCGCTCTAAGAGTTTGTGCTCTGGTTCCGAGAATAATCACCTTGCATAAAAGAAAAATGGAGACATCTCGCTCTAAGAGTCTGTGCTCTGGTTCCGAGAATGACCCATTGCTCAAAAAGTGTAATGTTTATGTCATAAGAAAAGTAGAACAAGGATACCTACCTTCATCACATAAGAAGATACCCCAAAAATGCAACAATGTCATAGATCCAAGCAAGAGAGTTTTGCACTCTTTAAGCAAGGATAAGATAGTTGAAAAGGGATATCTTGTAGTATGTGTAGAAGGAGATCCTTAGAGGAGAAGAGATCTTTGCACAAAAGACACCTATCCCTAAGAGGAATTGTCTTAGACAAATATAACATCTTCTAGAATAAGACAAAGAAGAGAATAAGAATGCAATACTTCCTTCTTTTGTGAGGTGAAAGTGATTCTTAATGAAGGATGACACTCCTTTTAACCCAATTGGGAGAGTGAATTCATTATGGATGTATTTTACCAAGTGAAAAATAGGTTGTAGTCAAGGACTTACACCTCTTGTAAGAGAGAATCCTTGAACAAACAACAACAAATGCATACAAGGAATAACATCAAGTAATAAAGTTCACACCATCCACAAAATAGGAAAAAGTGGATCCTTAGATAAAAATAAGGAAAGATCATTGCCTCCCAAGAATAGGGACAATGAGAAGGACTTACACAATCTTCTAGGGAGAGATTTAGACATAAGCAAAATGTATTACATACTCACATGAGTTCATTCAAGCAAGACATTGGTGTATGTAAAATGCTCCTCACAAGAAGTGGGTAGGATAAGAAAGAGGATACACATCTTCTCCCATATCTAGGAAAAGAGGATTCTAAAGAAAAGATGATCAATATTTCCACACTATTACCCCAAAGGGAAATTTTAACCAAAAAAAGAAGAGATGTATGAAATCACTCTTGTCTCCATAGGAACAAGAGATAACATAGAAAATTAGGCTATTATGTTGCTTCAAAAATATGATTGCACTTGAAATTGTACCATCATGAATGACAATGAGCCCCCAGTAAATGAGCTACCAATGTCACATAATGATGAGCAACATAATAGCAATTAATGTTATTTAAAGACATGATAGACTGAATGAGGTATTTGAATATGACATGCTAAATGCTCAACTATAAGTGAGATCAAAAACATGTATAAAATGATAAAAATTGAAGAAGAAAAGTCACAAGAAATCTTAGAAGAGGGATGAGTGTAATTTATTAGAGCCTTATCCCTAGAGGAAAGGACTTTATGATGAATAGGAGATAAAGATTCATAAGTGGATTTAGAAATTTGATGGGATTCATAAAGAGATTTGTTCATCGCCAAGATTTCCTTATGAGGGGAATGAGAGTTGATAGAAGTAGAAGATGATTTTGTTGAAGTGAGATAATCATCACTACTAAATATAGCATTCACATTGAGAGATGGTCTTTTAGATGCTTTGGTGCACTTAGAAAGATTATATCCAAGTCCAAATGAATATTCATGCATGTTGGGTTCTAAAGGAACTTTAATTCCTTGTTCATTTGTGCCACAACCATTTCCACTATAGCCACTCTTAGCCAAAATATGAAAACCACGACCATAACAATTAGCCATTTCAGAAAGAAAAGGTGACTTTTCATAAGACAAAGAATCAAATTCTTCAGAATTAGAGGTGTGAGGAGAAGAAGTTTGAGAAGCAGCCACAAAATTATTGCTCATAGGTTCAGGTAAGACAGATTGATCTCTAGTTTCTTCCTTCTTTTTAACTTTAAGCTCTCTAGGAGGAACCTTATACTCACCTACAAAGGTGGGATTGAAATCAAGAGATCCCTAATCATCTTCTGTGAGAACCTTCTCAGGATCAAAAACCTTTTCATGTGTAGATTCAAGTTGAGAAGAATCTTCTTTAGGAACCTTAGGCTCATCCAAAGAATTTTGATTATCAGAAGGTGATGATTCATCCATAGGTATCTTGTTTAAAGAGTCATCACTAGAAGAGGAAGGTTTAGAAGAACTCCCTTTGGAAGTAGATGTTTGCAAAGAAGCTTGAAAATTAGTATCACCTATCAAGGTATATGTCTTATTGTTATAAATAAATTTAACTTGTCTATGCAATGTAGAGGGGACATCTTGCATACTGTGAATCCAAGGTCTCCCTAATAACAAGTTGTATGTTAGATTTCCTGACATAACATGGATAGGAGTAGGCAAAGTAATAGGTGCCACTGTGATGGGTAAGGTGATAATACTTAATGAAGACTTAGCCACATTATCAAAGCCTCGAATGGGATGAGAGTCAGGCTCAATAAGGGATGTATCCACATTCATCTTATGCAATAGATTAATGCTACACACATTAAGGCCAGAGCCATTATCTACCAGTGTTTGTCTTATAGCAGTGTCATTTATGATAACCACAATCACCAAGGGATCATATTGATGTTGAATTTCACTAGTAGGCAATTCATCTTGAGTAAACACAATTTGAGCTTTAGGATTCATCACAGAGTTAACCAAAGACACTATATTACTAGATGTATTAGGTGGAGGAACATTCAAATCTTTCAAGGCATCTTGTAACATTCCATGATGAGCGGAAGAAGTTTGGATCAAATCCCAAAGGGATATCTTAGCAAGGGTAGCTTTAAGTTGTTCTATGAGATCATATTCCTTACCAAGAACTTGTGAAATACGCAGAGCTTGTGGAAGAATTGGTTGAGAAGGAGGAAGTGAAGTTGGGCTAACTGGAGGAGGATTAGGTTGCCTATTGTTTCTTGTGTTATAGGTATGGGCAACTGCATGATAACTCTCTCTAGTCAGTTGCTTAGCATACTCATAAGGGCTCTTAGAAGAATAACCTCCTTGCACAGTAATAATAGGTTTCTTAGGAGTGCAAAAGGAATCATTAGCATAAACACCTTCAACCACTAAGATAGGCTTATTTAAAGGTTGAGAATTTTGAGAAGGACAAGCACCTTGGAAAGTGAAGAGGGGTTTGTTAGGTGTCTCATTCACATGTATCAAATTGATTGAGGATGGTTTAGAGGAATGAACAAAAGTGTTGGAAGAATTATTGATAGTCTTCTCTTGCACTAAAATCTTATCACAGATTAAATCAATTTTAGGAGAGAGACAAGGGGTAGGCATTGATGTTCTATTAGGGAGAGTAATACTAGGAAAGGTCATATCATCCTATATCATCAAAGGATCTACATGGGGAATAAACTCTCTAGGAGAAGGATCAACATTACTCTCTAAAGTCTCACTTTTGAGAGGGAGATCTTTGAAAGAAATGTTAACCATCTTGCTTTGAACTAGGGTATCCTTATGAGTAGGACCAAGTTGAGGAGAGGGAGATGCTTTATTTTTAGAGGGAGAATATTTGAGATTCAAGGAAGGTGAGAAATTATCAAGGGAGAGAGAATAATCTACACCTTCTTCTAATGGTTCATCCCAAATAGTGAAGTTGTTGAAAGGAATGTTTGAAGTATTGTTAATTTCGGGAGAGGAGATAACATTGTTTATTAATTCCTCATCCTCAGGAGGGAGAGCATCAATAGATGTGTTAAACTCATCCTCTTTCCTCAAAATATGTTCAATATGACCTTTAGGGGAGAGAGAATTAAGGAAATTGCTTATTATTTCATCTTCTTTCTCTAAGGGATGCTTATTGGTAAGACAAACTTTAGGAGAAGGGTAAGCATTTATCATTAATTCATCATCTCTAGTGGGAATTTTGTTGGAAAAGGAAATGCCATCACTAGGAAATGTAGGGATAATGCCATCTTCTTGCACAAAAGGATCCTCATGAAGGGAGTGTTTTTTAGGAGGAACATGAACATATTTCTCCAAAGATTCATGCTTAGGAAGGAGATCTTTGAAAGAAGTGTTCATAACCTCTTGTTGCACTAACATGCCCCCATTGGAAGGACCAACTTTAGGAGAAAATAGGTCAATGTCCATCAATACCTTTTCACTTAGAGAGGCATCCTGTAGGGAAGGTGAAGTAACATTAAGAAAGGTGTTTATGATATCATTCTCTTCCTCTAGGATATCTAAATAGGAAGGGCACATTTTAGGAGAATTGTTAAGATCACTCTTAAAGTCTTCATCCTTAGAACATGGGAGAGTCTCAAAGGGATTGGTAGCAACTCTTTTAGGCACAAAAATGTTGTTATATATGGGGGGAGGTTCTTTAGGAGGAGGAAAAATTGAAACAAGGGAAGCTAACCCATTATCACATCTATGAAATGAATGCATCGTGATAACAATCCTCCTCTTTCAAATGATAACACATGCAAAATAGAAGGAAATGTTTAATTTGTAGAAATGCAAGAACTTAGAATGTAGATTTAGAAAATGAAATTTATGATTCAAATGAGTTCCTAAATCATATTTGAAATTATTGATCCCAATTAAGCTATCCACAAGTTCAACTTTGAATTGAAAAATTAGGGTTTTAGCAAAAATTTCCTCTAAATTTTTTGAATCTTGCAAGAAATTAAAACTTATAAATAGCATAAACACTCAAATTTGAAAACATAAATCAGAATTAGAGAAGATTGGAATTCACGTCGAGTTCACCAAAAATGTGTGGGAGAAAAAGTGACACTAAGCAAACAGGCCCTAATCTCACTTTCAACCACACACTTGTGGAATACGAAAGAGCCTAGAGGTATCACACAATTGGATACTCCCTTTTGTGGAAGAGAGAGCCGCGAGCTACCTATTAGGATTTCTATTCCTTTGTTGTAATTGAAAGATAAAATGATGCAAGTTCAATCCATCACCCCAAAGTGCAAGTATGAACTAATAACAAGATTGCAGAATTGAGATTAAACAATGGAAAGCTGTAAACACAAGGACAAGACAAGAATGCAAATGTGTACCCGGAGTCAAAATCTGAGTGAAAATGTTTGGGACGGGGGTGTGGGCCCACTGTCCCGATTCTGCCCCTGAAACTGCTCTGGAAACTGCTATTTTGCAACCTGAAAAGCTGTCAGAAAAATGCTGAAACTGCTGTCTAACAGAAGGACCAGGGTGCCCAGCGCCCCTATCCCAGGGACCAGGGCACCCAGCGCCCCTTTCTTGGCAGGACCAGGGCACCCCATGCCCCTATCCTAGTCTTTTTCTTTGAGATTTGGTGTGAAGTTTTGTCTTGGTCTACTTCTTCCGGATCTGCAACTTGCGGCGTTGTCCAAATTCTGAAACCTACACTTATATCTGAAAAGGTGTTTTGGGTGGCTATATAGGGTTTTGCCTTAGTCAAACCCCCGCTTCGGTGATTTCCACCTCCATGAATAGCCAAGTTGTATTGTAAAAGTAATGTGTGTGCAAACCTTGTGTGTGTGCAAGATCCTAAAATGCAAGTAAGCAAACTAGAGCAACCTAGAAAGTAAACCCTAATTGCTTGTAAATGATAATGTAAATTCTCTAAATCAAGATGCAAAGTGATCTAAGGCATGAATACAAATGATATAATGAGGCTTATGCAAAGACATGAAAACAACATGAAATCATACCCAACCCCAAGGGAGGGGTACAAGCCAATCTTCAGTCGGTAATCTCCTATTGCTCTTCAATGTCTTCCAAGCCCTAAATGGATGAATGAAATTGATAAATTCTTGATAGATGGATGTTGAATGTTGTTTAAGTCTTCAAAGATCTTCTCTTTTGCTGCATATGAGGTTCCTGAAAACAAAATTCCCCTCCTTTCAAATGAAGAAAGAGAGCTCTTATATATGAAACCCTAGGTCTTAATTTCAACTTTTGGCTAACCTAGAGATTGAATCTCCCGCCCATTTCTTGGGGTTAAGCTTTATTTTATGATTGGATTGTGCTCCTAAAATTTTGGGAAAAATGTCCGGGACCATGTGCACTCTGGGCGCCATGGTCCTCTCCGGGTGCCATGGTCCCAACAACTTTTCACCAAATTTTCAGGGCCGTCGAATATTATGATTTTATAGAGAATCTCAAAGTTACAGGTGATTTTGAGATGTTTTGACCCTCGAAATCAAACCCCCAAGTTTGAAATAGGACCTAATTAGGGTTTTTGATTAAATGATGTATTGGAGGAATAAAATGAAAAGGGCACACTTTAATGAAAGGGCCCAACTTTATGATATAGGAGATGATAAAATAGAACCTTAGACCTAATTAATTTAATTAATTAAGTGCTAAAGGGGAAATGCAATGCAAAATGCAAAATGCGCCAAGGCGGGTGCTAAACTAGGTGTGAAATTGTACCACCCTAACAAGTGCGTACAATTTACGACACTACAAACCCAAAGATAATGATCATGTTATTCCAAGGTATGTGAGACTCAATCACATTCCTAGACAAATTATTGGAGATAAGGATGTTGGGGTGTTAACCAGAAGAAGAATTAGAGAGAATTCTTGCATGATCTTAACTATGGATCCTAGAACTAGTAAGGAAGCATTTGGAGATGATCATTGGGTCAAAGCTATGGAGGAGGAGCTTGATCAAATTGAGAAGAACAACACATGAACCCTAGTACCTAGACCAGTGAATAAAAATGTGATAGGTACTAAGTGGATATTCATGAATAAATTGAATGAAGATGGTGTAGTAGTTTGAAACAAAGCTAGATTGGTTTGCAAAGGTTATGCACAAGAAGAAGGAGAAGACTATCATGAGACTTTTGCACCAGTTGCTAGACTAGAAGGTGTTAGAACTTTACTTGCATTTGCAGCATATAAGAATTCAAAGTATATCAGATGGATGTGAAGTCAACATTTCTGAATGAGATACTAGAAGAAGAAGTATACATTGAGTAGCTAGATGGTTATGCTTTGATTGGTGAAAAGGACATGGTATGCAAATTGCACAAGGAACTATATGGGTTAAAGAAAGCACCGAGAGCATGGTATGAGAGGATTCATTCACACCTGATGAAGATAGGTTTTTAGAGAACCAGTGAAGACAACAACATATATCTCAAATCTAAAGGAGATAAGATACTGGTTAGTGAAGTGTTTGTGAATGATATCATATTTGGAGGAAATGATGACATGAGCAATGACTTTGCAAATGAGTTTGAAATGTCTCTAGTGGGAGAGATAAAAAATTTCATAGGCTTGCAAATACAACAAATGAAGAGTGGTATTTTACTCACATAATCTAAATATGTGAAAGAGGTATTGAAGATATTTGGAATGAGTGACTATAAACTAGTTGGGACACCAATGGTTACAGGTTGTAAATTATCTAAAGATGATGAAGCCACATTTGTTGATGAAAAGGAGTACAAGACAATGATTGGGAAATTGCACTATGTTGTTCACAAGAGACTGGATATAGCTCATGCAGTTGGTCTAGTTGCTAGATTTCAAAAGAATCATAAGGAAACACATTTGATAGCAACCAAGAGGATATTTAGATATTTGAAAGGTACTATTGACTATGGATTATGGTATCCATATGCAGGTAAATTTGATTTGAAGGTGTATACAGATGCAGAATGGGTAGGTAATGTTGATGATAGGAAAAGAACAATCAATGGAGCATTCTTTCTTGAAGGAAGACTTGTTTCATGGAGTAGAAAGAAGCAGAGTTATATATCATAGTCTACTGCTAAAGCTGAGTATGTTGTAGTTTATATGAATTGTACCCAGGCTATTTGGATGAGGCACATTCTGGAAAGATTCAAGTTGAAGATATCAGAACCGGTAAAGATCTTATGTGACAATACCAGTGCCATAAATATTTCAAAGAACCCTGTTTTGCATGCATGAACCAAACATATGGAATTGAAGTGTCATTTCTTGAGGGAAAAAGTGCAGAGTAAAGATGTGATATTAGAGCATATTTCTACCAAGGAGAAGCTTACAGATATATTTACTAAACCTCTACCTAAGACTACTTTTGAGTATCTTAGAAGTCAGCTAGGGGTTGTACGCCTTCATTAGGTCAATTGAGTATGATATAGATTACATCAGTCCCAGAGCTACTTGTAGAATTTTATAGTAGGATTGGTGTAGAGTGGAGTTATTCCATAGGGGGAGCATCAAGTTGCGGGTTGATGATGCTTAACAGTGAAGTTTGACATTGCATTTTTTACTTTCACTTTGGTATTGTTGTCAAAGGAGGAGATGAACTATGTGATTATGGGAAGAAGAATTATATGAATGACATAGAGAAGGTCTATATCCAGTTACCAGCTAAAGACGAGGTGAATACATGGTAAAATGTAAACCACAATTCTTATTCATAATCATAGCAATCAAGGGTATTGATACTTGTATTTCCATCAATGCCAAAGGGGGAGATTGTTGGCATTTGCATGAAGATTGCATTGATGAAGTGTTATGTTGTCATTGATATCAATTAACCAGTAATGATGTTGTTATAATGTTGTTTTGTAACTGGTAGGAAGAGCTAGGGAAGGGAACTGTAACTGGTAGGTGAGTTTGTGGAGGAAACTAATATTGCTATGAAATGGAGAGGTGAACCCATAAACCCTACCTATTGATATGATAAACCCTAACCGATGAAGTTTGGTGAATTGGTTGTATTGGTTTATGATTTGATGATAAGTGGTAATGATAATGACATGTATGCATGTTGTATGAGAAGAGTTTCAAATGGTTTTTGGTGTGTAGAGATAATGGTTTTTATCTTGGGAATGAGAAAGTTTGTTGCATGTAATGTAAACTGCGTGATGAGTTACAGTGTTCAATGAAGCACTGATCAAGGAGCGGTCGAGGTTATCTTGAATGATGTGTAGTGATTGTTATGTAATCCAATAGTCATACTTGAACCGACTTGTTTGTAATCTCTATGAGAGAATTAGGTTTGTGATGTGTTACCAACCTATTGTTTTGTTTATAACATTGATGAATTGTTTTGTTGAAGAGTTGGAAATTTGTAGTTGAGAGTGAGAGTGGTTGCCAAAATAGATGATGTATCTATAGTTTGTGTAAAGGTAGATAGGAGCATGAAAAGGATCTGAACAAGCAAGTGTAGTTTTATTCAAACAGATCAACAAACCGCTATTATTTTCTAACAATGACAATAGTTAAATCCCCTAACCAGGTAAGCTCTAACAAGTTTAGTGCTATTCAAATCTTCTAACTAGGTGATCCATTAGCTTGGATTTCAAATCCTCTACCGAGGTTACTCCTTACAAGGTATTGCTTCTAATAGGTCATTATAGTCAATCCCTTAACCAGGTGGTCCCTAACATGATCTGTTCTTAACATGACTTATTGTAAAGCTTTAACAGGCTTGGCTCCTAAGAGGAAAAACTTTAGAAGATTTTAGAATACTTATGGGTATTCATCCCCACTGTGGTTTTTCCCATTTTGGTTTTCACGTCAAAATATTGTGTCAAGTGGTGAATGTTTTTGTGGTTATTTTTACTATGGTTGAATTGCTTAACTACTAAATCCACTTTGATATATTATGTTAACTGACAGTAATTTGAAATGAGGTTTTACTTATGTCAGCAAAGTATTTTAATGATTCAGTTAAATGGTTTGTGAGTTTCAAAGATGTTTTACTATTAGTCTCTTATTACAGTCAACCGGTTTAACTTGTTAGTATTATTGCATTTGAAGTTTAGTGTTTAAACTTGTTAGTTTAGATTTTGTATTGAGAGGTTGATTTTGAGATTTTTAAAAGTTTATATTAGTTTTCTATCTACTGATTCACCCCCCTCTCAGTGGTTGATCAGATCCTTATTATTTCATCATATCATTAAAACCAACCAGTAAGCACAAGAACTGTCTTGGAACCCAAAAATAGTCAACTAGAAGTGATAACTAACCAGAAAAGAATCCAATTGCACTGAAAATATGGAATTAAGCACATGAACCAGCCTAGAAACCAAAAATAAGATCTGCAATGAAAAGAAAGAATTTACTAGTACCAACTAGTAAGAACACAAAAAACTACACAATGAACTAAACAAGAACTAAACTGAAAGGAAATTTTTTTGGTTCATGCAAGATTGCTCGTAGACTGGGGATGATCCTACATCATACACACTCAAGTCAAAAAACATTTAGACAAAATGAACAATAAGTATAAGGAGAAAGAAAAGGAGAAGAGGAGACTGTTGTCACTCAAATTGCACCCGTAATGCACAAGCCAAAAGCTCAAGCAACTTGGTGACACATGGGATAATTCTCAAGCCTATGGGTTTCCTATAGTGAGAATTAACCTCCAGATTAAGGGTCATTTCCCTCTGAATAACTCTAAATATCTACCAAGAAAAGGGATAGAAACTAAAAAGACTTTGCAAAAGCTAAACCTAGGTGAAGCATCAATAAGATATGTCAAAATGAAAGAAATACACTCCTTAAAAACACTAATATGAACAAATAGACTTCTGCTTCATAACACATAAATATTTCATGCAAAGGATTTAAACTTCAAGAAATTGAAAGGAAAGAAAAATTTCACAATCAACCAAATGAACCAATTTATCACAATGCACAACTTGTGACTTACAAATGAGACAAAAAAATTAAAGGTTATCTAGACTATAACACAATAAACTAACTCTCAATCATGAATAAGAAAATGAACTTTAAAGATATAAGGCATAAGTTGATAATTTTATTTAGTATTTTATCATAAAACTGCACATGAGCTACAAGAATGTATTCTCTGCTAAAATCAACAAGAGAATGATCAACTAGTGAAGAAAGATAAAAAAAATTTCACTTTATACAAAAACCTTCCAAAAAGGTAGAGGAAAGATGACTCCAGAATGACTGAAGATAAACTCCCACTAAAAATATCTTTTCTGAAAACTGGTCCTTGAGTAGAAATAGTAAGCCACCAAAATACGCTCAAAATCATGAGAAAAACTCATGCAAACTTGCTCTCAAGCTCAAATCGGACCTGAAACTACTTGATGACTTCTCCTCATTTCATGCTGAGTTCACCTAGATGCTACTCATTATTTAACCATTTGACTTAAACACCCACATTAACTGTCACCACATGACATATTAACATTCAACTGCCAGGACTGCTGACGACTTATCAGTATGTCGCGAGGATTAACATTCAGGCTTCTTTTCATTGCGGTACAACAACAGTCGTAAGATCTTCAAGAACCTATTCACTTTTTAACCACTTTAACCTTCAAAATGGGCCCACTTTTGAGTCACTCATCTGCAAACAACTTACAACTCATGCACCTTCTTATCAGGTTATTGGTGTAGCATCAAAACACTCCCACTGATATCCGATGGCGTGCTCCCAACAGTGTGTTGTTCCATTGGGTCTTCGGTGTAGCTCTCAAACATGTTGTACTGATAGCTGATGGTGCGCTCCAAAATAGTATGCTTTCCTATCAGGTTATCAAGCAACACGAAAACTAGTCTTGCTGATACCCGATAGCTCCACTCTGAACTTACTCTGACTCACTCCAATCCACTGGCAACCTCATTGGGATTTTAGGGTAGGTGGAAAACACTTTTGCCAATATCTGATAGCTCTTTTTCGGCCTTATGCAAACTCATCAAGCATTAGGGTAGGGTAAAACTGGTTGTTCTAATAGCCGATGGTAGCACTCTACACGCTCGCTACTTATCTCCTTGTTCAGCCATGCCATGTGTCAGCCACTGGCTCACTCATGAGATCTTCCTATCTCGCCACTTGAACCTACCACTAGACTTGGTCCCACCTTGGTTCATTCGATATTATTATTTCGGCCAAACTTCCTCCCTTGGCAAACTGCTCACATGTCTCATGGATACCTTAGTTTCATCAATACCTTTTATTTTATTGACAAGACTAGTTCTAATCTCTTTGATGTGCCTTATGTCGATGGAATCGATGCTTTCAGTGAATCCTTTTAGAGATCCATCAATGCCAAGGTCTGTTTGATAGGTCACTCTCTAGTGTATATGCACATCTAGCTGACCACCATCTAGGTGCCACTTGTTTGCCACCTTGTCAGTTGCTAGGGTATTCATTCTGGGCACTTGACAACCATGGTACAGTGACAGTCATGGATAGTCTCACAATTTCACTCCATCGTGTGATCTTTCTTGATCTGCATGCCCTTTAACCACCTCTTTTTGGCATGTGCTTTATCGCCAAGTCATAGGGAGTATTCAGCGGGCATCTTTCTATCATGGTATAGCAACCACCATCAGATCTTTCTTGATCACCATTGATCTTCCCAACTTGCTCACTAGTTAATTTTCCCTTTTGCTACAAAATTTGGGTGCCTTGAGTTGCGCACACACGCGGGGGACCCACCAATGCTAAGCTTCTCCTTCTCAAAAGCCCTCAAGCTTTGATACTAAGGATATATGCTACTTTGCCTTTAAATGCAATGAATTTCCTCTGTGCGACCAACGTGGGATAAATGGTCTATGCCTGGGCCTTTCCATCGGGTCATTGGGATAACATGAAACTAGGGCTACCGATGACTGATGACTATACACACCGCTTTGCACTTTCCATTAGGTCATCGGGGAGACTTCAAAACCTGACTTCCGATGGCCAATGACAACTTTCTACACTCTGCACTTCTTATCAGGTCATCAATGTAACATTAAATAGCTCCTTTTGATAGCTAATGACTTACCCTGGTCCATCCACTTTTCTATTGGGCATTGGCATAGGGGAGAACCTTACCTGCTGATACCTGATACAACCACTCCACACCTACACTTTCTCATCAGGGTAGGTCTTGCCGATAAGGAAGAAATTCAAAAATTGCAAAGAAACAATCTAGAGCTAGTCCTTAAGTATTTACATGACCACTGGAAGGCCTCACAAGCCAAAATTGGTCAAGGGAATTTCAACCCTTAGGTGCTCCTACACCGGGGTCTCTCAAAATTGCCATCATTTTATGAGTCCCAATGGGTTTGATAAGCCATGCCATTCTTGAAAGTGCAATGGAGCATGAAAATCTATGTGATCTATTTATCTTTGTAACACCCATCTCCATTAGCATGCTGGGCTCAACCCTCGTGGGAGCCACATTTTAACCCACATGTTGTATTTTACTTTCTTGTATTTGCACATGAAGCAAAGAAGTTGAAAAAATAATGTATATCTGATTTCTTGTTGATGATTTGACCTAATATTTGCTGATTTTCTTAGCACTTTTCAATATGAATGAAAGCAAGGCTTCATTAGACCACCAAATTTAGCATGTGCAAAAATTTGGTAACATTTTTTGCAACCTCTATGGAGTGTTTTCCTACTAAACACTATAGACCAGTCATGGCTTATCCATTGGGCTTATGGAGTCATCTTAGCCCTCTCTCCAAAAGGAACTTCTTGAAATTCAGCTACTCTACAGCATGACAACAATACAAAATAGGAAAACTAGGAAAAAACATGTGGTGCTACCTAAAATAGAAACCACAAAATTGTGTGTAAGCACTTATTGAAACTCAGAACAACAAAATGGAAAAAAAAAAGTGCATCAATACTTATTAACCTAAATGAAATATCAAAGGCAATCTTTGAGATGAATCCCTTTATCTGGGATTGGAAGGGTTTCACCATTCTACTTTGAAAGTTGAAAAAGCATTATGTTGCTTTTTCTCAATAATGATGTATGGGCCATCCCATATGGCATCAGATTTAGTATGCTTTCTAGGCCTACTCTTTAATTCATCCCACTTCAAACCCAAATCTCCCTCATTGAAAACTCTTAGAGATACCTTCCTATTGAAAGTCCTCTTCATCTAAGCTTGATGATTTTCAATAGTCAATAATGCTTGCTTTCTTACCTCCTCCAACTCCATTAGATTTGCCAGCCTAACCTGCATGGGTTCTTCTTGCAAAATTTCTAGCTCTCTAATCAGAGTTAGTGTAGGCATTTCAACTAAAATTGGGAGTCTTGCCTCTTTACCATAAACAAGGACATAGAGAGATATACCTGTAGCTCTCTTAGGGGTGATTCTATCAGCCCACAATGGATGTTTCAGCTGAGTGTGTCAAGTTATTTGATTATCTTCTACTGTCCTCTTGATTATCCTAATCAAGTTCTTATTAGTAGACTCAACTTGTCCATTACCCTGAGGGTAAAAATTGGACAAAGTACTTAAAAATATGTTGTTGTGGACAGCCCAATTAGTAATATTAAATCCTACAAAAGTTAATGCATTATCTAAAATAATAGATTCAGGGATACCAAACCTTTCTACTAAGTCCTGATAAAAGTTTAGGACTACACTTTCATTTGCCTCCTTCAAGGATACAACTTCAGTCCACTTGGTAAAGTAATTAGTGGCTATCAAGATCCATTTATGCCCAGAACTTGAAGGTGGATTGATGACTCTGATAAAATCAAGACCCCACTGCATGAATGGTTGTTCAATTTGAACAGGTTACAAGGATAAAGCTGCCATCTTCTGTTTGTCTACAAATAGTGCACAATTCTTACATTTCCTTACCCAAGCATATGCATCTTTATGCAAATTAGGCCAAAAATATCCTACCATCATGATCTTTAATGTTGTAGTCCATGGTGCAAAGTGATCACCAGCTGGTCCATTATAGAATTCCTCTAATATTCTGTTAGTTTGATCTAAATCTACGCATTTTAAGAATACACCATTAAAATCTTTTCTAAACAAAATTCCATCCAAAATGATATAAGGTGTTGGGACTCATAAAATTTTGATGAATTTGGGAGGCCCATTTCAAATTTTTTTCTCTACTATCAAAAGACCACCTAATGAGTCAACTTAATGGGCATTTTTTGAAAAAGGGCATAATTAAACTTTAGCATATGCAATGGCATTGAAATTATTTTCAACAAGCCAAGTGTGTGGGTCGTTAATGCGAAGATTGAAAAATTGCTATTGCTAGAGATGAAATTTGATTTCTCCTCTCTTCCCTCTTATTTGGAAGTAACTTCTCATTTTGTAGAGGTTGTAGAATCTTTGTGAGAAGGCTCTATAATCTTGGTTTCCAATTCTGAGTTTACCAAGTTTGTAATGTATTGTCTTCTTTCAAGTAATGGAGTATATCTTTTGGTTGTAGGTGTTTCTATTGCAGGTTCTTATGTGTATAATGCATGCATAAATTCACACAAAATTGTCTCTAGATATGTGTTTCTTTGTTACAAATTAAATCATTAAGGAGTCTAATATTTTTCATCTCAAGGAGAATGTTGTGATTGCTTGCAAGCATTATTTAAGGAAGAGTTTAAATTTTGTAATCAATCATGAATAATGGAATATATTTTCAAGATCTGATGGTTTTGTGAATAAGCTGAGTAATGCATTTATGTAGGAATATTTTAATATGACTAATAGTAGAGGTTTTCATTTGTAGTTTGATGTATGAATCCATTCCCTTGGATAAGGCAGTGGTCTTGCAAATTTTGGGGATTCTCACAGATTTTAAAAATAAAATATCCATTTACTTTTATGTTTGTAGGTTTATTTTCTTCCCACCTATCTCATGCTTCAACTTAGTTGAGATGTCAATGTAGATCTAGCCAATTTGTAGTAACCTCCTAGTTGTTAAAGCCCTATGAGATTTATTTGCTTTCTATTGATGTCGTTATGTGTGTAATGGGTCTGATTTAATGCATCAAAGGTATACCCACTTAGGTTTTGCAGAGCCTAAAGAGTAGAAGGTTTTTTATCCTTGTTATGTTGTCCAAGTTCTAAAGTTCTTCATTGTATGAAGTTGGCCACTTCATAGATAAATTGCAAATGAACTTGGTTTGCTCTTTTCTTTTAGAACAAAAAAAGTGGTGACTCTGCTGGGGAATCCATGAGTCTAGCCAAAGTCATTTGGGGAAGAGTCTTAGAAGTTCACAAATCTAAAAGTTATCTTCAGATTTGAAAGTGTGTGTCCTAGAAGTTTTGTTGCTAAGAAATAAATATATTAAGTGACTCTGCTATGTGAGACCCAGAAATCTGAAAGTGTTTCAGAGTGAAGATCAGTGGTTAAATTTTATTCCTCTTTAGGGAGGTGGCGACTCTGTAAGAATGAACCTGAGATTTGGAGATACTCTTCAAATTTTTAGTAAGTGGTGAAGTGGACAGTAGCAACGTATATAACCAGGTATTTCCCATTCATGAGATAATTATTTGTTCCTTATGAGGTGAATAGGTCATGTTGTTCTCAAAAAAGACAAAGGCAAGTTCACCTGCAATCTATCTATGAAATAATCAATCTCAATCAATGAAAAGCTTTAGGGCTTGGACAACATAACATAGGATCATAATGATCCTCGTACACTTCAGGTTCTACTAGACCTAGGGGGGACACCCTTTTGATGCATAAAATATAACTAGTTATAGACATAAGGCATCAATAAAAGCATACGAATCTCAAAAGGCTCAACAACAAGGAGGTTACTATAGATGGGCTATATCTTCATTGACATCTCAACTAGATTGGAGCATGAGATTGGTGGAATAACCAAAACTACAAACATAAAGGTAAAAGGATATTTGATTATTAAAACTCTTTGAGAATCACCTAAATCTGCAAGATTAGTGCCTTATCCAAGGGCATGGAGTCATACATCAATCTGCAAATGAAAACCTCTATTGCAAATCCAATTTATTGAGAAAGATATCCTTGTATTAATGCCTAACATTAATACATTCTAAACTCAAACAAAGGATCATACATATCCAAAGATTCTCTTGAATCCAAAATGATTATTCATAAAATTTAAACTCTTCCTTGAAGAATACCTAAGGACAACCATTACACTCTCACATTGAGAGGACAAACCCAAACTCCCTTGAAGACTGGATTTATTGAAAAGAAGAGAAGGTCTAAAGACAATCCAATAAACTATATATATGCCTTACATATATGTGACATGGAACAAAAAACATCTACAATAAGAAGATACTCTATTACTTGAAAGGACAATGTATTACAAACTTGGGAAAAAGCTCAAAATTGCAAACCAAGATTGAGGAACCTTCCTCACAAAAATATCAAACCCCCACAAAAGATAAGACAAAGAGAATAAGAAGGAGGAGGGGACGAAATCAGATTTCATTCTCTAACCATGGCAACCACCCTATCATTCAGCATTAACTCTTGCACACAACTTGGCCTGTAGAAAATCCAATCCCTTTGACTGAAACATAAATTCTGAGATCCCAAGGTAACTGCCCCAAAAATATTTGGTGTGGGTTGCACTTGACTGCAGGAATGGATTCCTTGGATCGAGAGCTTTCCAACGATATATAAAACTTATATATCAGGCAAAAAATAAATCACAAATATATAACACTTGCTTATTAAAAAACATTACAAAGTCATGGCTTCATGGAAGAGAAATGGTTGAACCTTGAACCTTGAACCGATTTGGTTCAAGGGTTCAAGTTCCAAATGAATTACAATAATGTGCTACAAAGGTTTAATATTTTAAATGTTTTCATGAAAAAGTAAAAACCCTAAACCCTGAGAACCACAAACTCACAAGCAAAGGTCAAATTCTGAATTTTGATAGACTCCAACAACTAAAAAGCAAGATTTTCAACATATTTGAAATAGTGATAACATATTCATCAAGTGCCATTAGAAAGTGTAGAGCGGAATTTTTGAAATGGGCCACTAAAAATCTCAAAATTTTTATAGGTCTCAAAAGTGGCTCTAACTAGGGATGGTTGATTGCAAGATCAATACAAGAATTTTAGAAATCTTGGTAGAGAAGACCACCCAAAAAAAATAGGACACCTCTTTTCTTATAAATTCTTCAATGAGCTTTACTCCCCAAAACAGGGGTTCCTTATTCCACCCAAACAACAGGGCTCCTTATTGAAAACCACACAACTAAAAGCAAAGTGACTATATTGTAGAATTTATTTACATATGACCCCAAGCCATCAAAATTGGAATCAATGCTTACCTCTATCAAACACATGATTCTCATTTCCATGAATCAAGGGTAAGTTGGAAGTTTCATTTACATTTGTTTGATCACAAACTCTGCAACTTCTCATTAGCTCATCACATAAAAGGTAATCAACATGCTGGTAATCATTCAATCTTTGAAAAACAAAACTTGCCTCTAAATGTTGATTATCAAATGACATATAACTATCATATTGTTTACAATTATTTCCCAGCTGAAAAGGAAAGTAATTGTGCTCCATCTAATCACTGGGAACATCAGGCACATGTTGATTGCTATTTTGCACAAATGGAAAGCACTCATCCATAATACAAGCTTGCAACCTATAGAGGAACATTTCCTCATAAAATGACTACAATCTAGCATGCTGATTACACCTTATATCAACCTTTTGCAAACATAAAAATGCATGATCATTTGTCAATGGTTCATTTACCAATTACAAATCTAGGAAAACAACTTCAGATTTGTCTTTCTCTTTAACACCAAGATCCACACAATGCATATCAAATTCTAATTTCATATCAACATATGAATCCACATTATCACATTTATCAACATTATATGCATTTTTATCTTGTCCATTAGTCAAATCAAATGTAGGGAAAGAAATATCACATGTATCATACCTCGCACCCTCAAGAAAATCATTGGTATCAAAACACATACTGACTGGGTATGAGAGATTGGGGACATTTCTAGATGTATACCTCTTAAGACCAGCAACTAAGAGTTCTGAGATTTGTTCACTACTTAGTGAACCTTCTCCTTCATTTTCATTTTCCTTGGCTTCATCTTCTATGTTATAAACCTTGTCCCAATCTGATGCATGCATTAAATCTATAGTTTTCATGTCTGTGTGCACATTTATTTTGTCATTACAACAAATTGCATCTGCATCATGACCTTTATCATGCTGATCATAAAGTGTTTCTATATGTTGCAACATAGTTTCATAACCTTGGTTGCAAACACTTTGTGGATTGAAGTTAACTGCAAGGTGATCTATATTATTCAAATTTGAAACCTCAACAGGCTCATGACTATTTGAACAATAACCTATGCTCTCACAATTTTCTTCTTGCTTTGAATACACATCTGCACTATCATGCTGAGAGTAAGAGTCATCTTCAGCATCATAAGAGGTATATCCACTCATGGATTCATCTCTATCACTATACTCAATACAATGTACATTTTTAGATTTAGTCATTTCAATCTCATTTATCCACTCCTTAATATGTGCAACACTTTCTACCCTCAAAGTTGAAGACCAATTAATTGAGTTAAGCTCATCAAGATCTAAAAATAATTCAATCCAAACTGACTCCTGGGTTCTAACATCAACTAGAAGCTCATTTAATGCAGCAATAAATCTTTCATAAAAAACATGTGATGATTCAACCTTTCCCTTCCCTACCTTCCTTCTTAAAAACAAGATGCACCTATCTTGGCTCTTTGGAAGATGTATTTGAATCTCCCTATCAATGTCTTTCAAATTTGACAAAGAATTTATTGTTCACCAAATCTGGTTAACCCAAGTTCACTTGCAATCCTTCTATGAAATGGCCAATTTCAGTCTATGAAACACATCAGGACTTGGACAACATAACATAGGATCATAATTGATCCTCCTACACTTCAGGTTCTACTAGACCTAGCAGGGGACACCCTTTTGATGCATAGAATTAACTCATTCAACACTAATGACAACATCAAACAATAAGCAGATAGATCATTCCACAAGCTCAACAAGTTAGGAAACACCACATAATGGATAGATCTATACAAACAATAGATGAAACAGATCTTAGAATGAATGGAATACAACCCCTAAACATGAAGGGAAATAGATTTTTCTTTAAATTTGTGTAAATATGAAATTATCCCCAAATCCTTCAAAGACTAGTGCCTTATTCATTGGGCATGGAGTCACACATAGAACTGCAAATGCAAATCATAGCTGCAAATTTGTTTTCCTTACAAGATATTCCTGCTTCAATACCTTATACTAATGCATTACTCAATTTCTTCACAAAATTATCAAATCTAGGATACATATTCCATTATTTATGACTGATTACAGAATTTAAAACCTTCATTGAAGGATACCTACAAACAATCATAACCATCTCCTAGAGATGACAATAAAATACAGGCCTAGAGACAATCTTGTGTGAAATATACTCATGCCTAACATAAGTAAAACCTACAACTAGAAAACAATTTGCAATACTGCAATGTAACCTTATACCCTGAAAAAAAACCAAAGAGTTTTATAGACTTGGAAAACAAATTCAGAAACTAAAAACCAAGAAATCTAGAGCATTTCTCTTAGAATTCTAGAACCCTTACAAAAGAGAAGAAATGGGAATAAGAAGGAGAGGGAAAAAGATCATAATCCATCAGAACATGCCAAGTGTCCTTTTTCCATAACTGCAATAATATATCCTTTTCTTCCCATGGAAACATCTCTCACAATATCCCATGTTTGTTGAAAAAAAGTTCAAAAATGGATTCCTCGTCTCGATAGCTTTCCAATGGTATATGATACTTCCTATTTTGAATAAAAAAAACCCTCTGAGCGAATTAAACTTTGAATGCAGACCATCACTTAAATTTTTCATTTTTACACTATAGTCTACACTATATATTTAATTTTGATTTTTGCCTAATTATTGGCCCTATGTCCTGCCACATGGCAACCTACGATTTGCTCATGAATCCACCTTTTGCCACCTGGGATGACACCTCATCTATCAGCCACGAGTTTGCTACATGACCACCTCATGGATTGCCACATGTTTGCCACTTATCGGCCACGTCATTGCCACCTCACTCAGACCCACCAACCAGATTGCCACTTGGACCTGCCACATCACCTTTCACCATTTCATGAAGGGTAATTGGCGTGCATCTTCACTTTGCAAAATAGTGCCATTGATCTGCTGATAACTTGCTCACCAGTTAACTAGCCATTTCTCTACAAAATTTGCCTTGGGAACTGTGCACATGGTGGGGTCCGTCTAGTCACCAACTAGCCTTTTCACCTTGAGAGTCATGCACGTGCATGTGGGATCCACTAGGTGCCAAGCTTGTACTTGTGTTAAAATCCTTCAAGGCTTTCACAGTATGGTTGTGTGGAGATTTACATTTAAATACAAAAACATTTCCTTGCCCAACCAATGTGGGACTAAAGCTTATGCCTGGGACTACAATTTTTGAAGGTTTTCTAAGGGTTTTAATGGCATTTTACTAAAAAATTTCCTCAAACCTTCATTCCACACATAGGAGGACATTGGTAAAGGATTAGAAATTTCTTACACCTTCTAATGTGCATTTGCTGGAAGTTATTTGGCATTCAAACCTGTCAATTGGATTTTCTTTTGAAATTATTTGATGCCCATGGCCACGCAGGAAGGGGAAAATGGTTTGTAGTTGCTATTAGAATTTGCATTAAAATTTGAAGTTTTAACTTTTACCCATTCCACTCTAAGTATAGCAAGGAGAAATGGGCAAAGTTTATGGAATTTGGGCTTTTAGCTACACTGCACAGGGGGAAAGAGGAGCTACCAAATCAACTTGCATTTGCCTGAGGGTTTCTAATTCCTTAGTCAACCATGTGACATTTCCTCCTTTTGTAGGGGAAGAAAATGGTTTGCAGCTGCTAGTTTGCATTGGGTGAAATTTTCATGGGCTTTACCCATGCCACACCATTCATACACAGTAGGAGGTTTCACATGGGTTTATTTTACACCTGTCAATAAATTTGCGATAGTTTTTAAAACCTTTTCAACCTGCACTTCATCTTAGACGTGGGAGGATGCTGGCTGGCATTTCACATGCTAGTTACATTTGCATTTTTTTTTGTCTCTTCTCAGTCGCTGAAGGAAGATTTCTCATTAAACTTGCCAATTTGAAATTGCCTAGAGAGTTTAAATGATTTATTACCTTGGTCAAACACCACGCTACCAATTGCCAATTTGCTTGCAATTTATGTTGCCCTCTTGCATTAGTATGTCATATGTTCCCTTTCCAGACTATTGATGTGTTTTTTGTACACATTCAAACACAAAATAAAATACCTAAAGGTACCTTATCCTCTCTTGAACAAAGTTCCCAACTGCTAAAGATCTCACCAAAGGATCAATCAAGGTAACTCTAAGGTTCCTATATGTAGGTTCTCTACATGTGGATAAGCTCTTTGTGGTACGATGTGATTCAGCTGGAATCACAAGGGGACTTACATTCAAAGACTTGAACATCTAATTTGCTTTGGATATTACTGGAATGTGAGATTTTACTGGTCCTAGATTTTGAAAAAAAGGAAAAAGGAGAAGGGTTGAAATGGGATCTATTTCTAATACTAAGAATATAAGAGCAATGAATTACCTTTGATGAAATTCTAACTAAGTCTTGCTTTGACATCCCAGGACCATCTCCACAAGGTTAGTGCGATCTTTTGAGGAAAGCTTTATGATGTTCATATCATGGCTACATGCATGGACACCATTAGGATGATGCATATCAATGAAGAAGTGATAATTGAAGTTAAGCTTCAGCTGAATGATTCTAGTTAACTACAAAAGGCAAGTCTGCAATCAACAAACTGCTAGTACTATAGATATACAAATTTCACCATCAATCATACACATTTCTTCCACTCATCTAATAACATGAAATCAAAGTTGAGAAGTATAGAGACCATGAAAATTGTTGAATCAACCCATAGAATTCACCATTTCTTCAATGAAGTTTACAAGTCCTTTAAAACAACATATTGGCAACAATCTTTGCCTTCTCTTTCTATTCTACTTTCCTATTCTCTGACTATTCACTACTATCTATTCTCTATTAACCAACTATTAAACTTTACAAATGAGGAGCTAGGGTTTTATATAGAGAGTCCCTTTATGAACAAACAACTCTGATTGACTTAGAATCAAAGGCTAGGATTAAAAGATAGAAACCCTAATTATGGTTTGTTATAACAAACTTCCTTTAGCCAATGAGAAAATTACATTCCAGGAGTGAGCACCAATAGGAAGTAGGGGTAGGTGCCTCAAAGTTTGTGCTGCCTCTAGTAAATTAGGTACATTGAATCTGGTCATGCTGAGGTGGACCAATCCAGATAGAGGAGTAATGACTGGGATGCCACCTTATCTAACACTTGTAACTTGGTTGATGTTCAATTTGATGATACTGAGGAGCCAACTTTAATTAACTTTTCTGAAACTATCTACTTCTTCAATGAACCCTTGCTTTGATATCCTTTGTCTTTGATGTGCTGGATGGATGGTGTAACTTTCCTTGAAATACTGGCATCACCTTTCTTTGTCATCTTGTGGTTCCCTAGTGTGGCAAAATGAAGGTTCTAGAAGTAGCTGGCAATTCCTTTAACACATTGAGTCTTCCAATGCTTCAAAGCGTCTTGAGTCTTCCCTTTTCCCTATGGAACGTTCTTGATGATGATGGACTGGAAGAGTTAATCTTTGTCCTGGCCTGGTCTTCTTTCATCTGCAAAACAAACCAAAAGATTATTAAGGACACATATGACATATTCATTTCACATAACATTTTCTACCTTAAATCATTAATGAGAAGACATCAAAATGGAATTTTGCTCAAGATTTTCCCCAGGCTCATGCCTTATAATAATTTCGCCCTGGACCCTCTCGAAGGGTCAGGTGAGAAATTTGCATTCCTGGCCTATTTAGACCTCATTTCATCATAATCTCACAACTAGCCCCTTTGTGTAGCTTAAACAGGGTGAAAAATAGGAGTTTCAAAGGATCTCACCCCAGACCCTCTAAAAGGGTCAAGAGAGAAATTTTTGACTAAGCTCAAATTCCATCACTCTCCATTCCAAAATGCCTTCCAATATGATCAAATGCTAGCCTTCTCTCACCAAGGCTTAGGAATTCATACCTTGACCTTCATCATAGGCAAACTAGGTGATTTTGGGAATTTTGCTTTGGACCCTTTGGAAGGGTCAGGAGCGAAATTCAAGTTTTAGATTTGATCCTTCATTTTCTTCATTCCAATTCACCTTACAAGGAAAGAATATCTCACTCCACCTTCGACCATGCCATAGGAATCAAAGTTTTGGCTTCACACAAGGAGATAATAGGTGTTTTGAGGAATTTCACTGTAGACCCTTTGGAAGGTTTAGGAGTGAAATTCAAGTTTTAGGTCTCAATTATTCATCTCCTTCACTTCAATTCATCTTGTAGGGAAAAGTAACATCATTTCAATCTCAACCATGCCCTAGGACTCAAAGTCCTGACTTGACACAAGGAGGAAATAGGTAGTTTGAAGAATTTTTCTCTGGACCCTTTGGAAGGGTTAGGAGCGAAATTCATGTTTTTCTTGTCTTCTCCTACCTAGCTCCATTATTTTCAGTTTGTTTCCTCTAGACTCCTTCATTTGAATCCATTTCTCAACTTGGCAACATTTGCTTGATCCTAAAAAGGCTTGAAAAGGAAAATTCACTCAAAATCCTAGCTAGGGACAGGACCTATCTAGAATTTCACTCTGGACCCTTTGGAAGGGTCAAGAGCAAAATTCATGTTTTAGCTCAAAACTTGCATTTTTGGTGATCAAAAATCATTCAAAGGCAATCCAAAGGGCTTTTCTTGCCTTGGTCTAGTCCTGAATTCACACAAAATTTGGAAAAAAAATGGTTTTAAGGTTTTTGGCTCTGGACCCTTTGGAAGGGTCAGGAGCAAAAATCTTGTTTTGAGCTTATTCTTCCATCCTTTCAACCTCAATCAGCTTCAAAAGGGAAAGAAAACCTCTCCTCACACTCATCCAAGCTATAAAAACTCAAAGTTTGACTTGACGTGCAAGAAAAATAGGTGATTTTAGAAATTTCGCTCTAGGCCCTTTGGAAGGGTCAAGAGTGAAATTCATATTTTTCTTAATTCCTTCAAATTCCTAGATCACTAGCAACTCAAAGTCATTCCTAGGGACATCTCCTTCTTGAATTTACCTTAGCCCACACTTCATCTAGCACAAAGTTCATCTAGCACAAAGTTAAGAGAAAAGAGTGGTTTTGAGAAAATTCACTCTAGACCCTTTGGAAGGGTCAGGAGTGAATTTCTCACTCTTGACTTGAGTCTTCATCCTTTCAATCTCATTCTTCATTACAAGATAAAATTTCATCATTTTTCACCCAAAGAACAAAGATTTAAGACCAAGTAAGGTTAAAAAATAGGTTTGTAAGGAATTTCGCTCTAGACACTTTGGAAGGGTCAAGAGCAAAATTCATGTTCTAGGCTAAAATCCTTCACATTCTTACATCCCATCACTTCAAAACTAGAACGCAGGTCCAAACAAGGAAGGAAATGAGGTTTATGGGAAAGTTCGCTCTGGACCCTTTGGAAGGGTCAGGAGCAAAATTTCCATTCTTGGATAAAATCCTCACTTTTCAATGCTTTCAATAATCCCCCAAGGCAAGAACACGTCAATCCACCTTCCAACGTGCCTTAGAAACCAACACTTAGCCAAAATTAGGAAGGAAATGAGGGTTATGAGGATTTTCGCTCTGGACCCTTTGGAAGGGTCAGGAACAAAATTCCCACTTTAGGCTAATTTCCATCATTTTGTAGTCTTAAACCTCCTCTCCAAGGCAAACATGCATCCAAGTCTCCTCAACTATGCCTCAAAAATCCAAAACTTGGCCATATGAAAGAGCAAAATAGAGGAAAAGGTGAATTTTTCTCTGGACCCTTTGGAAGGGTCAGGAGTGAAATTCATGCTTTAGACAAAATCCATAGTCTCTAACTCCTTCAATCACTCCCTAGGGCTAGAACATATCAAATTTCCCTTACCATGCCCAAGGAACAAGGTTTTTAGTGCAAACAAGGAGAAAAAGAAGATGTCTAAGAATTTCACTCTGGACCCTTTGGAAGGGTCAGGAGCAAAATTTACCTTTTGAGCTAATTTCTCACTTATTTTCTCCTCTTAATACCTTGGACAAACTTTGTTAGGCTTCCTTCCATCATGGTCACATGAATTTTCTCTTCAAGTTGACATCTAGCTCAAGAATTTGGTGAAAAATAGGGTTGAAATCTTGACTTCATTTTCACATTTCTTCACTCCAAATAAGTATTTTGCCTTCACAAATTCCTGGTAATGAGCTGGTTAATGAATTTGGGCAATGTAGAGTGTCTTACAAAGGAATTCTCTCTAGACCCTTTGGAAGGGTCAGGAGTGAAATTCCTATTCTAGGCTTGATTTACTTTGGCCTAGACTCACACCTTGATGCATATCCTTCCATATCCTTTCCCATTCACTCAACCACTCTTTGACTTAGGTGAGATCCTGAGTCCTTGGTCAATTTTTTCTCTAGACCCTTTGGAAGGGTCAGGAGCGAAATTGAAATTCACTCTGGACCCCTTGGAAGGGTCAAGAGCAAAATTTGACATTTTAGCCTCTCCGTTAGGATTCATTTATGGAATATAACATTTAACTATAAGTGACATTTCCTTATATCTTTCTTCTTTCATATACTTTAATTTATATTCCA
Source organism: Cryptomeria japonica (assembly GCF_030272615.1). Taxonomy (NCBI): domain Eukaryota; kingdom Viridiplantae; phylum Streptophyta; class Pinopsida; order Cupressales; family Cupressaceae; genus Cryptomeria; species Cryptomeria japonica. The sequence continues at coordinate 866,814,363 of NC_081414.1, forward strand.
TATATACTACCAGGATGTTTGAGAGTGGTTTCGGACCTCTAGGAGTTATAAGGCAAAATCTAGTTTTTGGAGGATTCTTCAATTTTCCAGACTTAATCAAATTTCAGGATTAGGATGACATTCCAGACAACCAAAATTCAGGACATTTGAAGATCAAGATGACATTCCATACTTCATCACTCACCAATTTGACTTAACTCAAACCTTCAAGGATGATATTCACTCACCAAGCCTCATTGACCTCCTCAAACAAGACACAATTAGCAACAAGAGAAAAACTTTGTCCTAAGGAAGAATTTCAAAGAAACCCTAATTTTGGGGCCTTGTGGACTCACCTGGCTCAAGAAGAGCCTGCTATCTTAGTGATCCCTTTGGAAACACTCATCATGAAAAGGCTAATAGACAAAACCCTAAAAGACCTAGAAAAACAAACCACAAAAAGCAAAAGGTAGGGTCCCCATTTGCAATGGGGCAATTTGTGAATACGTCACAACATCTAGCACCACCTTGAATAAATGTTCCTAAGCATTTCAGAGATAAAGACTCAATTGACACTTAGAACCTCCAGAAAATTCAACCCAACTTATCAAGAGACTAGAAAATGCACTCAAAGTGGAAGGAAAATCTTTAACCAGATCCAGACACTTAGACTTTGATTACCCAGTTGTGTGCAAGTGTATTCATTCCTCTCAACATGACAACTATGACTTTTAGGCTCCCCTGTGATTGGCTACATAGTATATCTAGACTTCATAAGCATCCTATATAGAGCCTCATTGCCAGCCAGATGTCTATAGTCCTGACAAGGTTATCACCACAATCTCATGAACATTGCTCCATTGCTAGTCAAGTGTCCATAGCCCCGATGGAGTTACTCACATATTCCCATTAGCCAATTTTGATATTTCATTTTGCTTATTTTCTTTTGATTTTTCTCTTTCATTTTCTCATTTTTTCTCTTTTAATATTGTTGTTTGTTTCCTTCAATTCCTTTGGCTTGTAAGCAGTGAAGCTTACTAGGGTTTGAGGATTGTAGTGGCACTGAAGTTAGATTTTAGATTATTTACTAATCATAGCTTTTCCTGGAAACCATAATGACTCAGAGTCTATTAATGTGTAAATATATAGTAGCCAAAAGATGTCAGTATCAAGATATAGAAAGTGATTATCTTCCAATTCAAGTACAAGTCCTAGCCAAATGATCAAGCTAGAGAGGAATAAGCTTGGATTCAAAGAACTTCATGAATAGATAACTAAGAGGTGAACCAAACTTAAGATCCAAAGTTTTACAAGTGTGTGAGTAAACAATGCAAATGCCTTTCTCACAAATGAAGGTTCCCACTTAGGACACCTAAACTAAGAAAACCTACTGACTAACTCAAAAGAAAAACAAACCCAAAGCAAACTAAGCTAAAGCACACAAGAACAAACCAAACAAAGGAAAACCAAAAAAAAATGAAAGAAAGAAAACAACTAACTACTTGAGCTATTCAAGATCATGAGTCAAATGACTCAAGGAAAATTAAGAACAAGGCTCAAAAGGACCTCTAACTAAAACAGACGAAAAGAAAACCTACTCTATAAACAATATACAAGACTCCCAGACTTAATACGACTCAAAGAAGTGAAATATACACATGACTTTACATGATTTCTCAATGTATGCAACATGAGCATGGCAAAAGTGATAGTTCGTAGTCAAGCTAATTCATATTTAAATATAGAAAAGAAAGCTCTCACCATTCATCTCTCATACTCAAGCAAGTTTTCACTTAAAATCATCAACTAGGGCAATTTGTTAGGACCACGATCAATCCAGATGCAAGTTGTTTTCCCAAAATCCCCATAATCAAAATCATAATAACTTTCAAGACTAGGATTAAGGAAAGAGAAGACCTAACATATTTCAAGCTTAGATGGAACTGTATTGTTGGAAGCGAGGTCACCAATTGCTTCAAGAAGTCACCATTGATGATGAAACATTCCACGAGCATTCACAATATGACCTTGATTTGGAGGTTCCTCTTGAATCAAGCCTCGTGCCCCTTTGAATAGCTCAATATTCTCTATTTTCACTGAGATATCTTGCATAAACCAGGCATCTTCATGAAATTTTCTTAGCATATCTTCAAAAATGAGAGTCTCCTTGATAGATTGAGCTTCAAACATCTCCTCTAGCTGATCAAATATAATATTTGGTGGCCTTTCTTCTTCAAGCATAGTCTTGGGAGGTCGGAGCTGATGATGGATCATATCACTCACATGGTTATCTTGAAATTATTTTGGCAATGATTCCATTTTTACTTCTTCCATGAGACCTTTCAATACCTCCTCAAATATCATGATGATAATGGTGTCTCTGAGCACCCCCTCGAATTGTTCTACATACCTGGGCTCACTTATGATGATTTGTATCTCTTTGTTCAACATCTCAACTTGATTATCTTCTTCATGGATGCTATTTTGAAACCTCTTGCAATTCAATCTCAAGGATCTCTTTTTGTAGCTTGAATGAAAATTCATCAAGGAATGATTCATTTTCTTCTTTGATTACTTGTTCAGCTCTTGGATCTTCCTTTATCACTGTTGGAGTATCTTCAACTGATTCTTAAACTTTTGTTTCATGATATTCCTTTTCAAGTGCAAGGCATCGTGAGCTATCCACTGTAATATATTGTTCCTTGGGTGCATTTGTATGCTCAATGTACAACTGATCCTTCTCACAATCAGATGTTGGAGCAATATATTGTTCATAGGTTCTCCTGAATTCAGCTGCAAGATGTGCACCTTGAGATCTATTCACAATACAGTCTTCCTTGGATAAAGTTGGAATTGCAAACTGATTTCTGACTTGATTGATGGCCGTTTCACATACTAGGCAAGTAAATTCTGAGTGAGGTGAATTGTGAATCCTACACTACAATGGAATTAATTTTTTCCCTAAATGCATTTCACCATTCAAAATAAGTTGACTCTTGATCATCCACAAGAAGCTCAGAAGAGGATCTTTGGTTTCTGGGACACTGAAGCTGCCTTCTTTTATTTCTGGCCTAGGGACATCCCAAAAGAAGATCTTTCCCTATGTGGCCGATTCTATCCTTGATAAGTATTTCAAGCAATGCATTTCATCATGTTCATCTATCTCATGGATTTGACACTGCTTTGGCCTTAAAAGTTCAGACAATCTATGTGGATAAAGCTGTGTATTCAATCTCCACCAAAGTTGAGGAAAATCAACTTGTTTCTCATTGTGAAACTATTGTCGCTCCATCAAGAAATCTTTCTTTTTTTATTTTTTGAACTTTTTGGATTTTATATTTTTCACTTTTTTTTTGGATTTTTTGGTTTTTTACTGTTTGGATTTTCTAGAATAAGAGAGATCTTGAATATCTCAGATTCAACTTGAAAGCTCAATTGATTCCAGGTTGCTTCCTTCTTTCATAAGTCCAACTGATGACCCAACAATCACCTCCTTTCTATGTACCACTTTTGTCGAGCGTTGAAAAAAGGCTCTCCACTGGTCTTCCTTGGATTCAAGAATTCGCATTCACTGTCAGGCACTCTTAATTCTATCATTTGTTTGAGCGTTTATTACAATCATTCCCTCCTTCTAGCAGCAATTCTATTGATGTGTTTTTTGTACACATGCAAACACAGAATAAAATACCTAAAGGTACCTTATCCTCTCTTGAACAAAGTTCCCAACTGCTGAAGATCTTGCCAAAGCATCAATCAAGGCAACTCCAAGGTTCTTATATGTAGGTTCTCTATGTGTGGATAAGCTCTTTGCGGTACAATGTGATTTTACTAGAATCACAAGAGGACTTACATTCGATGACCTGAATGTCTGATTTTCTTTGGATATTGCTAGAACGTAAGATTTTACTGGTCCTAGATTTTCAAAAAAAGGAAAAAGGAGAAGGGTTGAAATGAGATCTATTTCTAATACTAAGAATGTAAGAGCAATGAATGACCTTTGATGAAATTCTAACTAAGTCTTGCTTTGACATCCCAAGACCATCTCCACAAGGTTAGTGCAATCTTCTGAGGAAAGCTTTATGATGTTCAGATCACCACTATAGGAATAGACACCATCAAGCTGATGCATATCAATGAAGAAGCAACAATTAGGCTTAAGCTAAATGATTCCAGTTGACTACACAAGGCAAGTCTACAATCAACAAACTGCTAGTAGTATGAATATACAAATTTCACCATTGATCAGACACATTTCTTCCACTCATCTAATAACATGAAATCAAATTTGAGAAGTATAGAGACCATGAAAATTGTTTAATTGACCCATAGAATTCACCATTTCTTCAATGAAGTTTAAAAGTCCTTTACAACAACATCTTGGCAACAATCTTTGCCTTCTCTTTCTATTCTACTCTAACTATTACCTATTCTCTAACTATTCACTACTATCTATTCTTTATTAACCAACTATTAACCTTTAAAAATGAGGAGCTAGGGTTTTATATAGAGAGTCCCTTTATAAACATATGACTTTGATTAACTTAGAATCAAAGGCTAGGATTACAAGATAGAAACCCTAATTAGGGTTTGTTACAACAAAATTCCTCCAGCCAATGAGAAAATTACATTCCAGGAGTGAGGACCAATAGGAAGTAGGGGTAGGTGCCTCAAAGTTTGTGTCACATCCAGTAAATTAGGTACATTGAATCTGGTCATGCTGAGGTGGACCAATCCGACTGGAGGAGTGATGACTAGGATGCCACCTTGTCTAACACTTGCAACTTGGTTGATGTTCAATTTGATGATGCTGAGAAGCTAACTTTAATTAACTCTTCTAAAACTATCTGCTTCTTCAATGAACCCTTGCTTTGACCTCCTTTGTCTTTGATGTGCTGGATGGATGGTGTACCTTTCCTTGAAATGCTATCATCACCTTTCTTTTTCATCTTGTGGTTCCTTAGTGTGGCAAAGTGAAGGTTCTAGAGGTAGCTAGCAATTCCTTGAACACATTGAGTGTTCCAACACTTCAAAGTGCCTTGAGTCTCCCCTTTTCCCTTTGGAACATTCTTGATGATGATGGAATGGAAGAGGTCATATTTGTCTTGGCTTGCTTTTCTTTCATCTGCAAAACAAACCAAAAGATGATTAAGGACACATATGACATATTCATTTCACATAACATTTTCCAGCTTAAATCATTACTAAGAAGACATCAAAATGGAATTTCTCTCAAGATTTTCCCCAGGGACATGCCCTATAAGAATTTTTCCTTGGACCCTCTAGAAGGGTTAGGAGTAAAATTTGCATTCCTGGACAATTTAGACCTCATTTCATCATAATCTCACAACTAGCCCCTTTGCCTAGCTCAAACAGGGCAAAAAATAGGAGTTTCAAAGGATCTAACCTTGGACGCTCTGGAAGGGTCAAGAGTGAAATTCTTGACTAATCTCAAATTCAATCATTCTCCACTCCAAAATGCCTCCCAAGATGTACACATGCTAGGCTTCTCTCCAGCAAAGCTTAGGAATTCATACCTTGACCTTCATCATGGGCAAACTAGGTGATTTTGGGAAGTTTGCTCTGCACCCTTTCGAAGGGTCAAGAGTGAAATTCAAGTTTTAGATTTGATCCATCATTTTCTTCATTCCAATTCACCTTACAAGGAAAGAATATCTCACTCCACCTTCGACCATGCCATAGGAATCAAATTTTTGGCTTCACACAAGGAGAAAATAGGTGTTTTGCGGAATTTCGCTCTGGACCCTTTAGAAGGGTCAGGAGTGAAATTCAAGTTTTAGGTCTCAATTATTCATCTCCTTCACTTCAAGTCATCCTGCAGGGAAAAGTAACATAATTTCAACCTCAACCACAACTTAGGACTCAAATTCCTGACTTGACACAAGGAGGAAATAGGTAGTTTGAAGAATTTCATTTTGGACCCTTTGGAAGGGTCAGGAGCGAAATTCATGTTTTGCTTGTCTTCTCCTACCTAGCTCCATTCTTTTCAATTTTTTTCCTCTAGAATCTTTCATTTGAATCCATTTCTCCACTTGGCAAAATTTACTTGATCCTAAAAAGGCTTGAAAAGGAAAATTTGCTCAAAATCCTAGCTAGGGACAAGACCTATCCAAAATTTCGCTTTGGACCCTTTGGAAGAGTCAGGAGTAAAATTCATGTTTTAACTCAAAACTTGCATTTTTGGTGATCAAAAATAATTCAAAGGCAATCTAAATGGCTTTTCTTACCTTGGTCTAGTCCTGACTTCACACAAAATTTGGAAAAAAAGATGGTTTTAGGGTTTTTGGCTCTGGACCCTTTGGAAGGGTCAGGAGCGAAAATCTTGTTTTGAGCTTATTTTTCCATCCTTTCTACCTCAATCAACTTCAGAAGGGCAAGAAAACCTCTCCTCACACTCATCCAAGCTATAAAAAGTCAAAGTTTGACTTGACCTGCAGGGAAAAAAGGTGATTTTAGAAATTTTGCTCTAGACCCTTTGGAAGGGTTAGGAGAAAAATTCATATTTTGCTCAATTCCTTCAAACTCTTGGATCACTAAAAACTCAATGTCATTCCTATGGACATCTCCTTCTTGAATTTACCTTAGCCCATACTTGATCTAGCACAAAGTTAAGAGAAAAGAGTGGTTTTGAGAAAATTCACTTTGGACCCTTTGGAAGGTCAGGACCGAATTTCTCACTCTTGACTTGATTCTTCATCCTTTCAATCTCATTCTTCATTACAAGATAAAATTTGATCATTTTTCACCCAAGAAACAAAGTTTTAAGCCCGAGCAAGGTTAAAAAATAGGTTTGTAAAGAATTTCGCTCTAGACCCTTTGGAAGGGTCAAGAGTGAAATTCATGCTCTAGACAAAATCCACAGTCTCCAACTCCTTCAATCACTCCCTAGGGCTAGAACATATCAAATTTCCCTTACCATGCCCAAGGAACAAGGTTTTCAATGCAAACAAGGACAAAAAGGTGACCTCTAAGAATTTTGCCTTGGACCCTTTGGAAGGGTCAGGAGTGAAATTCACCTTTTCGGCTAATTTCTCACTTATTTTCTCCTCTTCATACCTTGGACAAACTTTTTTAGGCTTCCTTCCATCATGATCACATGAATTTTATCTTCAAGTTGACATCCAACCCAAGAATTTGGTGAAAAATAAGGTTTTACATGAATTTCGCTTTGGACCCTTTGGAAGGGTCAGGAGCAAAATTCTTCCCTGGGCTCAAATCCTGACTTCATTTTCACATTTCTTCCCTCCAAATAAGTGTTTGGTCTTCACAAATGCCTGGGAATGAGCTAGTTCATGACTCTGGTCAATGTAGAGTGTCTTACAAAGGAATTCTCTCTGGACCCTTTGGAAGGGTCAGGAGCAAAATTCCTATTCTAGGCTTGATTTACTTTGCAATTGACTTGACTTTGGCCTAGACTCATGCGTTGATGCATATCCTTCCATATCCTTGCCCATTCACTCAACTACTCTTTGACTTAGGTGAGATTCTGAGTCCTTGGTGAATTTTTGCTCTGGACCCTTTGGAATGGTCAGGAGCAAAATTGAAATTCGCTTTGGACCTCTTGGAAGGGTCAGGAGTGAAATTTGACATTTTAGCCTCTCCGTTAGGATTCATTTATGGAATATAACATTTAAGTATAAGTGAATAAGGAAATGTCACTTATACTTTAAGTTATATTCCATATATATTGTCAGGATGTTTGAGAGTGGTTTCAGACCTCCATGAGTTATAATGCAAAATCTAGTTTTTGGAGGATTCTTCAATTTTCCAGACTTAGTCAAATTTTAGGATCAGGATGGCATTCCAGACTTAGCCAAATTTTAGGACATTTGAAGATCAAGATGACATTCCATACTTCATCACTCACCAAGCCTCATTGACCTCCTCAAACAAGACACAATTAGCAACAAGAGAAAAACTTTGTCCTAAGGAAGAATTTCAAATAAACCCTAATTTTGGGGCCCTATGGACTCACCCTAGCTCAAGCAGAGCCTGCTATCTTAGTGGTCCCCCTAGCAACACTCGGCATGCAAAGGCTAATAGACAAAACCCTAAAAGACCTATAAAAACAAACCCCAGAAAGTAAAAAGTAAGGGTCCCCATTTGCAATGGGGTGATGTGTAAATACATCACAACACAGCCCAAAATAGTGGATCCCCAAATAGTTCTCATTCAAATTTACAATGAAATGTCTGATCACTTATCTTGTATGAGCCTCCAGCAACATCCTTGATGTTAAAATCTTTTAATTTGCCACATACAAATTTGTATTTGGTGCTGGAGTCTCTCTTCTCTCTTGCTATCCAATTGGTGAATTGTAGTTGAGCCGGTATTGATATACATTGCCATGAATTAAGACCATTTCACCATAAAATTAATGTAGAGGCATTTATCCAAGTCAGACCCCAAAGTGGGTCTGGCTAAAATTTTTTTTATTTTCATGCAATTGACCTTTAACACACCTGAGGAACCTTGAACATGCCTCTAGAATTCATCGGCACGGTTTTCAGATCATCAAACTGAGTTTCGCAACTTTTAGGCGCTTACACCACATTGTCGCATTTGATTGCAAAGATGTAATTTTCAAACTTGTCAAAACATCTTTCTAGACTTCACCAACTAATAGGTGTGTACTCTAATATACAAACATAAACTCTGCCAAGCGGTTTCTCAAGAGGAATCTCGAGTGAAAAAATATTAATGGTCAAAGATGACCAACTGGCTTTGTCAAGACTGCGAACCTGATAAAGTTGCATAGGGAACTCATGATGCCTTTCATAAAAACATCAAACGATCTCCATGGACCCTCAAATTTAAGTGTAGACACCCAAAAATGGTCAACGCTTGCGAAGTCATACTTTAACATTTGCGCATTGCCTCATTTTAGGTTTTTGCGTCGCATTAACATTTCTCCTATGTCACGCACTTGGTCTTTATCATTTGCAAACATTGAGTCATTCTTCTACATTCTTCAATCATCTCGTCTTCGAATTTGGTCTTGTCGACAACATTATCCAGTCATGATTTTGATCAATTTTACTCTGTCGCATCAATGTGCGTATTCATTTGTCATCATTTTGGACATCGTTAATCCTAATTAGGGTTTAGTCCTCTTATCAATCTTGTCAATTTATCATCAATCCTTTAATCTTGTCGTTTTACGATCGATTTGTCATCGACCATTGTCATGTTCGATCTTGTCATCTTGCAATCCATTTTGTTGTCGATTCTTGTCCTCTTGTCGATTTTGTCATTTTGCAACCGATTTGTCATCATTTCACTATAATCCATTATCTGTCTCAATTGTGTCAATTTGGATCAAATCATGTCAATTGGCGTATTTCTCAATCAAATCATTTATCGCATTGGTCATTTATCAAAATCAAGTCATGACATTAATTTTCTTCAATCAAGACCTAATTGTCATTTTCGCATTTCTAATTCGTCTTCTAAGGTTTTATGATTTAGTCATTTAACCTAATTTGCCATTTCTTCCTCCAGGATTACTAAATTATTTATTAATCCTAAGTCTTCTCATTACAATTAAATCTCTATTTAATTGGCTAATTATTCCTCTTTGTGAATTGATTAATAAATGAAAAATTATTAATTGATTCACTAAATCCTAATTTCTAATTTCTTTCAATTTCTAATTCCTAATTTGTCATCAATTTCAATTTCCTAATTTTTTAAATTTCTAAATTCTTTTCCCTCCTATTTCATCTCCTAATTCTATGGGAATGACATTTCAATTTGTCATGAAATTGTCATAATTGACAATCAATCAATTTGACATAGAATGTGTCATAATTTGTCATCAAATTGTCAATCAATCAAATTGTGCATGGAAAGTGCATAATTTGTCATAATTTGTCATATTGATTTGCAATTTCCATTTGAATTGCATCATGCCAATTTTGTGATTTCTCCAATTTCTCTATAAATTGGATAATTTTCTTCAATCAATCCCTTCATGAATCTCGAATTTTTACCGAACCTTCGTTTCTAGTACTCTTGAGCCTTTTTGCTTTCAAATTGTGTGAGCACTCGTAGGTGAGATCCACAAACCCATTGAAGAGGAAAGAACAACAATGGAGCCGCATGGAAGGAGTATTCAATCTTGAATCTGGTTTGCATAATGTTTTCTTTTGAATGCTTCATTTCCATACCTCTATTGAATGTGCTTTGGAATTAGGTTCATTTCATGAGTATTCCTTTGATTATGTTATCATGTCTTGTGTTTTTGATTTGATATATCTTATGTTTTGATGATTCCTAATTCTTACGCGACATTAACTGGTGAACCCGACGTGAATACTAACCTTCTAACCATCTTACTGTGTTTTGGAGTGCTCCTAAGCTGATTTGCAGGTCAAAACTCAAAAACAGGGCCGTGCAGTGCATTCTGGACACATCCTATGCCTGTGTGAAGAATCTTGCGCCTGTGTTGAAGAGTCTTGCGCCTATGTCAAGACATTCTGCGCTTGTGTCAGACATCTTGCGCCTGTGTCATAACTTCTGCACTTGTGTAAAGTCCAGATCAGAGGTGAAAAATGCAATTTTTACTTGAAAATTTTTATATGTTTTAGTAAATTGAAATTTTGAGGGTCTTCGGTGCATTTTTGGACAAATATGGTGCCCGTAAACACGACGAGACATCATTGATGTTTCCGAAATTTGGTTCTAGATTATTTGAATACCTTTCCAACGCATCAAACGGTTTGTAATTCGGAGCTAGGATGAGAAAGTTATGCCTTCTCAAAGTGGACTGAAATTTTGATAGTTTTGATAAATCAGATCATCTATGCTTTGGATTTTGGTACTAATTATTTGTGCAGGATCTTGGCATACGCATGACAAAGACTAAAAATCAAACTACTAACATGTGTTATGCAGATTCGATGGTCAAAGACAACAAATCAAACTTCTGACATGTGTTTTGCAGGTTGCCTTGGAGAAACAACCAAATCGTGTGTTTGAGATTTTTAATTAGGCACTTAGTGATTTATAAATAGGAGGAAATGAACCTTTGTTTGCTTTGTTTGTTAAGTATGACATTGGAGTAGGAGAGTATGCTCTCATCCTTCATAGGGTGATCAGAAATCCAGATCTTCGATACCATGCTTGTCTTGTTGATTGTTTGTCTCCATTAGAGGGCCTGCCTTCCCGACCACTTTGCTTTAGCAAGCAAGTGATAATCGTGAGAAGGGAACGACCCAAAGTGAGTACGGCTAGAATTCCTTGGCATTCTAACTCACTATAAAAAAATACCTGATGGGCGAAAGCTTTGAAGGAAGTGTTACGTGGGAATTGCAGTTACTTGGGAAGTGATGCCCCTTGAACTCTTTCTCATATCAACATCTAAGTAGGGCCTCTTGGTCTAAATCGTGCTTGCGCGACTACATTTGTTTGGTATCTTGATGGGCTTAATGTCTCAATCATGCTTGCATGACATCAAGGAGTAATGCTTAACAGAAATCCTTATTAAACACCTTGTTTTTAGAGGCCAAAAACCCTTCTAGTTGCTTGAGAAGGACAAATTCGGATACTTGGAAGAGATACTAAGTTCGCCATGGGGAGATTCCATGGGGACTGATGCTTGGCTGCCCTGAGAAGTGAGTGCCGTGGAGGGGAGCCCGTGGGGTCAAGCATCTATGTATTCTCCTTGAATCCCATAATGAGTCTACCTCTCAAGTACCTAATGTCTTTGCCTACCATGAGGAATGTGGAAATGAGCATGATTGTCTTGAGTCTAAGTTGCAATATCTTGTATTCTTTGATTGTCAAAAGTTGAATACCATTTCAAGAACAAGCACATTGATATAACATAAGATCAAACACCAAAGACATTCATCCAACAAACATTCAACAAGATTCAAAGATCATATTCCTAAAGCATAGTTATCCAACAATGTTCAAAAACTTGTCTCAACTCTTATGTCACTTACATTTAGGTTCATCCTAGGTTGCATTTTTCAAAGTCATTATCAAGTGTCAAGGTTAGGTTTCATCTAAGTCATACTTCTTTTGCATACCAATAAAAGTCATCCATTTACATGAGTCCTCTTGTATAAGAGCAATATCATTTCATAATTAAACCTTAGGTTTCATCTTAGGTTGACATTGTCATACATTTGCATTTGCATAGCCCAAGTCTCTTCATTAAACCTAAGTCATTATCATATCATATTAATATCATATACATATTAATTATCCCTTCGCATATAGTGTCAAACCTAGATCTTGTCATACTTGAGTAATCCAAACCTTTGATAAACCCTAAGTCATTGTTGGGAAGTCTAGACATTATCAAACTTTTGTCCTTTTGTCATCAATATCATTTCATCAAACCTAGCTTAGTATCCAAGCATATAGGGGAGACATTGTCATCTTGTCCTTTGTCACTTGGTCCTTTTGTCCTTTGAGGTCTAGACATCATTTCAATTTTCTAAGGGTCTCTTTTAGATTTGCATTCAAAAGTTTGTCAAAATCTTCAAAAACAAACAAAAACATAGATTGCATTTTCATTTATTTAGTTTGCATTTAATTGCATATCATACATTATACTTGAAAAATTCCAAAAAAATATTGCATTTGCATAGTGACATGTCTATTGAAACAAGGTTCCAAGCACCAATGATGCAACAAAGTTTGACATATCAACCGACAATGCAATCAAATTTTAATCCAAGGCAATCACAATTATATCCAACCCAACAACAAGGCAATATCGGTCAAACTTATCATGATGATTTAAATGTCCAAATACAAAAACTAGAGGAGAAACTAGCTCAAGAAAAGGAGATATTGGAGCAAAAAGTGATAAACAGTGAGAAGATAAGATCTCAAATGTCCAAAATGTTTCAAAAATTTCCAGGTCAAAATCCAAATTTTGAGCCAATTAATGTAAGATCTCTTCTTGAACGATCAGACATACCAGCTCTCCTCTCCCAAATAGAGATGATGAAACAATTACAAGAAAGGAGACAACATCAATTTCAACATTATGTGCCTCCACAACAAGAACAAGGTGTTTACTATCAATCGGATTGTCAACCATCACAACCAATTGTTCAACATATGCAACCAACACAATCAATGGTTCAATTTCAACAATATGTCCAACCAACTATACAATGTCAACAAATGGTTCAACCAATGGTGGAATATCAATGTCAACAATCACAATCACCAATTCAAAAACAAAACTTGCAACATGCACCAAGCCGAATTTTGAACATGTCAAACCAAAATGATCAACATCTAGTTCAATATCAGAAAATGACATCAAATCAAAAACAAGTTCAAGTTCAATCAACATATCAATGCCAACAACTGCCACAAAACATTCAAAAACAAAGGTTGCAACACACACCAACCCAAGTTTCAAACATGTCAAACCAATCTGATCAACATCAAGTCCAATATCAAAACATGACATCAAATCAAAAACAAGTTCAAATTCCAAGTCCAATCATGTCAAAACCTAAAAAGAAGGGTGGCCTTATTGCAATGCTCTTAAGGAAATGACTAAGTGAGTCTTTTGAGGAAGATAAAGATAATACACTTATGTCTAGCAATGCCTCATCCCCCCGCAAGAAAATTGACTCTCCAGTGGCATCTATCCCTACACCTTTAAAAGTTTCACAAGAACCTTCCATATTGTCCTCATTAAACAATACACCCAAGGCTGCAATTATCCAAGAGCTATCCATAATTGATTGCCAAGATAATCCAATTCATGATGCACATCCTTGCCATGTTTTAGAGATACAAGACCCAATGCCACCATACACTTTATTGCCATTACCTGTTTTAGAGGACCCCATTCAAAGTCCCTCTTCCTCATGTTCAAGCATTGATTCCTTGCCAGAATCCATCGCAAATGTTCAAAGTGCATCCCCTTCATGCCAAAGCATTGATTCCTTGTCAGAATCCTCCATGCATATCCAAAGTCCAACCTCATGTCAAGAGGATAATTTAGAGCATGAAGAAATGAGTCCTAAAGCAAATCAAGATCAAGATCCTGAAACCTTATCACCCCATCCAATTGTTGACCAAGATCCCATTTCCCCAGACACTCATAATGATTCCCCTATTCTTGTACATCCTATCCAAAGTCCTATTGGCACTCCATTCCCCAGGCAAGATCAAGATATCCTAGTCCATTCGATCCCAAAGGATCCCATTCCATTTAATGAGCAAAATGTCCTTTCAAATCCCATTGACATTCCACTTCCTCAGAAAGATCAAGATATCCCTTCCATCCTTTCCGATGATCCCATTGAAAGTCAAGAGCAAAGCACCTTTAAAGAAGATTCCAATGATCTTCCTCCTTGTCAAGATCAAATCATTCCTTCAGATCCTCCACAAGATCCACTTGTCCCTCCATCTCCACGTCCTAATCCCACATATCCACTCCAAGATTGCATTTCTTTTGACGATCCCATTATTTCTTCCATTCCATCTCTTGAAGAGCCTATCATTGAACCATGTCTACTACACGATCCTAGTCCCCCTCATGATCCTGATACCCCTCATGATTCTAACGTGTCAGTGCAAGATGTTCATGAACCCTCGACATGCATAATGGGTTCTTCCACTTTGGTGCAATCTGATCCACTTCAAGATCTCATTATTTCTCTCATATCACATCCACCTCATAATGGACTCTCGTCTTCTTCCCAAAGAAAAGAGTATCCTATTAGTCAAAATATTGATAAAGGCAAAGGGGTAGACCTTCACAAGCAAGAACCCTTCCATATCAAAGAGTATACTAATGGTCATGGCTACAGAGCTCACACTCAAGGCGTTGGTATCCCTTCAAAGTCAAAATCCAAATGTCCACCTTCCCCATCATCGCTTCCATCCATTCTAGGTCCCTATATCCCTCCATCTCCTATGCAACATCAGCAAAGGCACACATCTTGGAGAACCTTCCATCCATCCCACATGCCTCCATATCATTCCCATCCACACCAACATTCATTCCCTCTTCCAAGCAATTTGGATGCCAAGCATAAAAGTCGTAAGTCTAGAAATCCACATGTGTTCAAGGATCAACATGTCCAATATAATCGACATGTCAAAACAAAGAACAATATGATCTATAAAGAAAAAGAAATATCCAAAAGGCCACAAAGGCCCACTGAGCAAAATAAAGCAAATTCAAAATATATATGGGTTCCTAAATCCCTTGTGCAAGTAATGCATTCCAAGGAACCACAAAAGCATGAAAAATCAAAAACCATGTGGATTCCTAAGAAGCTC
The DNA here is from genome assembly GCF_030272615.1 of Cryptomeria japonica. Taxonomy (NCBI): domain Eukaryota; kingdom Viridiplantae; phylum Streptophyta; class Pinopsida; order Cupressales; family Cupressaceae; genus Cryptomeria; species Cryptomeria japonica. The sequence continues at coordinate 866,829,630 of NC_081414.1, forward strand.
CTTGAAGCACAAAAAGAACAACCCAGCTTGGCATCCAAAATTGCTATTCCTCCATCCCAACCTCCCAAGTCCGTTCCTCCATCACCTCCTTCATCCGTTTTGGGCCCTTATGTCCCAAAATCCCACGCTATTCCTCCATCAAAATCTCAATATCCAAAATATGTCTTTCCTCCATCAGTCCATCACCCCTCAAGGTGTGTGCCAATGTCGATCTTGCCTTCATTTCCATCCACTGAAGCCCAATTCTTCCAATACCCTATCCATTATCCAATGCATATTTTCCATCCTTCCATCCCTCTCGTCCAATCCTTTGCATAAATCATTGCCTTAGTTTCATCTCATTGTTCATGTCCTTATCCTACCAACATCTTTGAGCATACTTTTAAAGGTCACGGTCCATTCTTTTCAAGGTTACTATCCAAATAAAAAGACGCTTGAGTCCTTCTTCCATCCCCTATCATGTGTCCATCTTCTATTGAAAAAATCAAAAAAAGTGAAAAAGTGAAAAGACAAAAGCAAAGAAAAAAAAAAAGTAAAGCAAAAATAATTCGTCCACTGGTGAAAACCTGGCAAACAGGCACCTTGGGCAAGTACCGTGATGAAAACCTGGCAAACAGGCGTCATGAGTAATCCATGAACTTCTTGCACACCACACTTGGGGGCAGGTTTTCTCCTTCATATCCTTTTGTCCTTCATTGTTCCATTATCCTATCATACCCCTGTCATTACCCTCCATTATCCTATTGTCCCTCATGTCCATTTCCTCTTTCCACCTTTGATCTTGACAAGGCTGACGATCTTCATGAGCATCATGCATCTTGTTTGCATCTTTTAGTCCATCATAGCTTTTGGTCATTTATCCATTTGCTTATTACAACCTTTCATCGATATTCCCTGTCTTATTGCAACTTTCTGCCACTATCCCTTAGCCTATCCTGACCTTCAGTCCATGTCCCTTATCCATTCTTGGTCTTGCTTATCCTATCCATATCTTATTGCTATCCATACACTCATGTTCATTCCTTGATCTTGATCTGACATAAGGACGCAAAATTTAAACATGGTTTCAAACATCTCTTGACATGTCCCTCATGCCATGTTCCTGCTTTACATTGTCATATCCAGTCTCTTGTCCCATCACGCCATAGCCCTTGGAAATTGCATCCGTCTTGTCTCCATGATAAAAGGCCTTTCTCTTCCTTCTATCCACCAACATTTTAGCAAGCCTATTTATTCACCTATCATATTCCTTTCCTTGCTAGACACTGGGGGCAAAATCTCTAAAAAAGTCTTAAAAAATTGAAAAATGTCATGAAAAAAAAAAATCTCATAAAAATTGAAAAATGTCATGAAAAAAGTCATAAAAATCCAAAAATGTCCTGAAAAAATCCATAAAAAAAATCAAATAAAGTCCTGAAAAAAATTCAAAAAAATTGAAAAATGTCCTGAAATAAATCCATAAAAAATTGAAAAATGACCTGAAATAAGATCATAAAAATTGAAAAAAGTCCTGAAAAAAAAAAAAAAAAATTCTAAAAATTTCAAAAATGTCCTGAAGAAATCCATAAAAATCGAAAAATGTCCTGAAAAAATTCTAAAAATCAAATAAAGTCCTGAAAAAATGAACAAAAAAAATAAAAAATTGTAAAAACTCCAAAAAAACCAAAAACATGCATTTTTGCAATAATTATCCCTTTTGTGCATCGACAAATCACTGAGCATTCCTCCAATGACATTCGCAATCATACGCTATGCTTTAATGAAATCATGCTTTAACAGATGAACTTTTTCAATCAACTCAGACATTCCAACCTGATCAAAATTGTCATATCAATCGAATATCAGCATCGAAAATCATTTGTCCTTGTCACATTATCATGGGTCTTATAAAGGGTGTGGTATACTCGAAACCAGACTGTGTCCTATCTTAGACGGGGTACCACATTTCCTGAAACCAGACAGCATGATCGTCCTATCAGCACGTTCAACTTTTGACAATAAAGATCAAGATGTTTGTTTGATTTGCTTGAATTTGTGAGTCTTATCTTCTTATTGATTTATCTTTGGCTTCGATCATGTTCCTATGTTGCTCGATGATGTCACCGAGTGATTTAGAGTGACCGGGATGGTTCATGATCCTTTTCTTTTTTGATTGTGATTGTCGTTTGTTTATGCTGTGTCTATTTTTCGCAAATCGGGTTGCATTTCAGCTCTGGCCTTCAATGCCATGATGCTACGCATTCGTTTTGCTACATAAAAATAAAGGTTCTCACCTACAAAGTGCATTACTGAAAGCAAATTTTCATCATCTCTAATTGTCCTCTGTCTTATTTCTTCGTACTAACACTTCTTCCGTCCGGTCGGATAGTCAGTTCGGTCTAGTGCTCCGATATCCAAAACCATATTGTGTCCTGCATACATTTGGTCAATACATTTGCATTCCATTACACATTACATCACGCATTTTATACATTTCATTTCATAAATGCATCAAAAAATACATAAAAATGCATCCATACATGTTCATAAACCAGTACATAAGTCATCCATACATAGAAAAATCACTACATCAGTCATAACATATTGCATCCATCATATCGATGCCTATCATATCACATATCATCATAATGTCGGAGTACAAAACCGGACTGTTTGTCCTAAGTATGGCCCGCAGGCTGACTACATAATGGCAAACTACATAATGTCCACTGTCTGTCATATGGAGCACGTGCCTCTGTCACTGGGTGCTCCCTCTGTCCTCCTCATCCCTGCCATGTCTCGCAGATGATGTCCCTCCTGGTCCTGGCTGTGGTGGTCTCATCGATCCACTCACTCCTATGCTACTCAATGTCCTCCGAGAGCATGACCTGCTCTCTGTCCTCGATCGTGCCCGATATGAAGGTGCTCTCTGCTCCGGTGGAACTGCACCCTCATATAGTGTCCTCCAGTACAGTCTCTCCTCGCCGGTCTCTACTAGCATCTGTGCCATCTCCTGTGCACTGGCATCCCTAATCGACCCAATGAACTCAGCGACTCTCTGTCCCTCTCGCTGTGCCTGAGCTATGGCTGTATCCCGAGCCTCTGTGAGTCTGGCTATCTCCGCTCTGAACTGCTCATGCTATCTCTCCAATATTGCAATATAATCCTGTTGGCTCGCTATGGTAGCCCTGTACATGTCTATCTCCTCTGTCCTAGCTGTCTCTGGTTCTATGGGAATATCTTGCAAAGTCTCCTGATCCACTAAGTCTGGCTCCTCATCATCCTCACCACCATAACCATCCTCTCCCTCATCTCCCTCATCCTCCTCATCACCTCCATCAGCTCCGTCCTCATCTCCATCACCATCATCCTCTTCATCCTCGTCATCCTCCTCGTCCTCATCATCTCCCTCCTCTCCTGTGAGTGGGAAGTCCTCCTGTCTCCTCGGTACTGGAATATCCGGATCGGTCAAAGGCACTGGCCGTTGCTGTGCGAACCATGTCTCATACTCCTCTGTAGTCCCAGCATCTACCACATCTGACATCCAATCCCACTGTCTCTGCTGTAACTGTGCAAAGTCGGCATATGCTATACGTGGCTGAATCATATTACCCCACTGACTCGTCTCTCGGTGAGATCGAGCAAAGCATGCAGTTCTCCAAGGAACATCCTGTGTCTCTCCAAACTATCGCCGAACTCTCTCTGGAAGGTATAACTCAATCACTCTCTGACGGTTTACTGGTCGCCCAATCAAGTACCTCTCCTGTCTACAATATGGTAACTCATCATGATCATCTGACCATCCGGGGCAATCTAGATATGGCCTCCATATGAACTCTCTAAGTCTGTCTAGCTCATGTCGCCAGTATAATATGTATCCAAAAGGACCCTATCTCAGTGCTCCACCATAGCTGTACACATATGGTCGGTGTAGTACAACCTGTCTATCTGTAATCGGCCGACATATGGCAATATGCTCAAATGCCCATACCTGAAGCAATGTCACTCCACAACTCAACGTCTGCACTCCCTAATATGCTATCTGATGCAGCTGGAAATATAACATAGCAAGTACACATGGTCCCCATGCATACACTGTCCCCTCTGTCACCATCTGCTCTAATACTCTTCCCCAACCAATAGGGAATCCATGTCCTCGTCTATCACCTGCCAGAAGACATGCTATCACCACTGCTATCACCACACATTGCTGCTCATACTCGGCTGCCATAGTCTCCCACCAAATCTCCCTCTCGACAATGTCTAGATCCTCTGCGTCACACTCAAACAGTCTGCATAACGCGTCTCTCCCTGTCACTGGGTCGTACTCTATCATCTCCCCATGTATAGGAATGCGGAGGATGCGCCATACATCCTCTAGAGTCACTGTCGCCTCGCTAGTCGCCAAATGGAATGAGGAAGTCTCTGAATGCCATCGCTCTGCCAATGCGGTAAGCAATCCTGTGTTTGCCCTAATCTCGGGCATATATGTGATGTAATACAATCCCAATCCAGCTAATGTGTCTCTCTCTGTGCTCCTGAGTCTATGTCGTAGCATGAAACAGTCCGGTCGATTCTCCCGTGCGATCAATGGATATTGTCGACTCTGCATCACAATCGGGGCATCATTTTGTCAGTTTTAGGGTTTGTTCCTACGGGTTGCATGTCTTCATTTTCATGATCAAATCAGGGTGTTTTTCATCCACATTACCCTATCCTATCCTTCCCACCCCCTGTCAGGTCATTTGCATGCAATTTCAAGTCAAAACTAAGGATTTTATGCCAACTTGCGCCTGTGTTTGAGAAGCTGCGCCTGTGTTAGATTAATTGCGCTTGTGTCTTCCTACACAAGCGCAGAACTCCTTACACAAGCGCAGGTTTAGCCTACACAAGCGCAAGAGACCATTTTGGTATCCCCTGTGGGCCTCGCAATGTCCCGTAAGCCATCAAAATTCATGAAATTCAAAACATGGGTTTTCGAGATACATACCGCTGCTCCTGCATCCTCCAGTCATCTGAATGTGTGTACACGTTCTCCAAGGTGATCCGCCGTTGGAATGTTCGCCATCTGTTTGCAAGTGTCCTTGTCCAGAGCAACAAATCCTCCTCTTTCGCTACTGCAAATGAGTCATTTTCACCCTCTTGGTCCCATTTATAGCTCTTTGTCATTGCATAGATGGACGTGCGTCCTCTCCATCTTATGTTGGTCGCGGTCTTGTGCTCCTTAAATTGCTTGTCTATCATGCATCCGATCTCCGATTGTCAGTCCGTTTGATCCTATCATTTTCTATCATTTTTATCGATCAATTGGCCTCTTTTCTACATGTTTCCGGCCAATTCCTCGAGGGGGCATGCATATGTCATTATCATTGTCTGGGGCATTTTTTGTTATTGTTCTCCGAAACAACGCTCAGAATCGCATTGTCTCAAAGAGGGGCAAAATGTAGACACCCAAAAATGGTCAACGCTTGCGAAGTCATACTTTAACATTTGCGCATTGCCTCATTTTAGGTTTTTGCGTCGCATTAACATTTCTCCTATGTCACGCACTTGGTCTTTATCATTTGCAAACATTGAGTCATTCTTCTACATTCTTCAATCATCTCGTCTTCGAATTTGGTCTTGTCGACAACATTATCCAGTCATGATTTTGATCAATTTTACTCTGTCGCATCAATGTGCGTATTCATTTGTCATCATTTTGGACATCGTTAATCCTAATTAGGGTTTAGTCCTCTTATCAATCTTGTCGATTTATCATCAATCCTTTAATCTTGTCGTTTTACGATCGATTTGTCATCGACCGTTGTCATGTTCGATCTTGTCATCTTGCAATCCATTTTGTTGTCGATTCTTGTCCTCTTGTCGATTTTGTCATTTTGCAACCGATTTGTCATCATTTCACTATCAATCATTATCTGTCTCAATTGTGTCAATTTGGATCAAATCATGTCAATTGGCATATTTCTCAATCAAATCATTTATCGCATTGGTCATTTATCAAAATCAAGTCATGACATTAATTTTCTTCAATCAAGACCTAATTGTCATTTTCGCATTTCTAATTCATCTTCTAGGGTTTTATGATTTAGTCATTTAACCTAATTTGCCATTTCTTCCTCCAGGATTACTAAATTATTTATTAATCCTAAGTCTTCTCATTACAATTAAATCTCTATTTAATTGGCTAATTATTTCTCTTTGTGAATTGATTAATAAATGAAAAATTATTAATTGATTCACTAAATCCTAATTTCTAATTTCTTTCAATTTCTAATTCCTAATTTGTCATCAATTTCAATTTCCTAATTTTTTAAATTTCTAAATTCTTTTCCCTCCTATTTCATCTCCTAATTCTATGGGAATGACATTTCAATTTGTCATGAAATTGTCATAATTGACAATCAATCAATTTGACATAGAATGTGTCATAATTTGTCATCAAATTGTCAATCAATCAAATTGTGCATGGAAAGTGCATAATTTGTCATAATTTGTCATATTGATTTGCAATTTCCATTTGAATTGCATCATGCCAATTTTGTGATTTCTCCAATTTCTCTATAAATTGGATAATTTTCTTCAATCAATCCCTTCATGAATCTCGAATTTTTACCGAACCTTCATTTCTAGTACTCTTGAGCCTTTTTGCTTTCAAATTGTGTGAGCACTCGTAGGTGAGATCCACAAACCCATTGAAGAGGAAAGAACAACAATGGAGCCGCATGGAAGGAGTATTCAATCTTGAATCTGGTTTGCATAATGTTTTCTTTTGAATGCTTCATTTCCATACCTCTATTGAATGTGCTTTGGAATTAGGTTCATTTCATGAGTATTCCTTTGATTATGTTATCATGTCTTGTGTTTTTGATTTGATATATCTTATTTTGATGAATCCTAATTTCTATCCCACACTAAGAAATAGCTACCTTGAAATATAGATCAAAACTTAGAATGCTTAGTTTGACCGGGAAGCTGATAGGGTACAAATAGTGCGCTCATGAAAACAACCTTTTTAACTAATGTAGCAATGAAAATATAGAACACTGAATAAGGTGGCTCAAGAAACCCTTTTGAAAAATGATCAAATGGATTGGAAGGAGCTTAAAATATGAAACATATCTTGTCTTTTATACTAGAAAAATCCTAGAAAAAATATCCTGACATGACATTCATCGAGGCATCATTTACAAATGTGCAAATCGAGGCTCTAACTAGCTATTGAAATAGGGACTTGTACAAATCATAAATTGCAAACAGATTGAGCTTACAAAACTGAGCAAATGGATTGATAGGGACTTGAAATTTTGCATGTTGACTCACATTTATGCATACAATTCAATACACTTTGAATTTCACCATGACAATCAACCAGTCAAAAGTTATAGGCACTCAAAGTAGGCTACTTAATAAAATATGGATCTGCACCTAGCATGGACTTTCAACTCACCCCTTGAAATGGGTACCTAATAAACTAATCCAAATTGAAATCTAAAAGGTGCAAAATACTTCATAGGCCAAATGAAAGGTATAGGACACATTTCAAAGCTTTACCTCTTGATGATTAACTGGCTCCATTTTACATGCCCTCAAAGTAGGCCTATCTGAATGAGATTAGGTGGTCAATTGAAAGTGAAAATGCAAAATTTTGAAATGGGCCTCAAAACTTGACTCAAATTTAATGAGTCCCAACAGAAGTTTCAAATCTAGGAAACACATCTAGATCCATCAAATTTGAAACATCTATTGAACCATTACCATGACAATGCATCTTATTGTTTTACTCTATTTTAAAAACATATGTAGTCATTAACTTCATAATCAGACATCTCACCATATTTCTGACTGAAACTTTTCAAAACAAGAAGTATGTGAAGTGCAGATTTCTTTTCCTTTCAATGGTGACTGTTTCACCTTATAACGAACAAATAAATATCTAAACAATGAGGAATACCTGGAGTAAATTTGATGCCCTGATATTCCATGAGATCTTTCTCAAACCTTCTAACATTGTACATTGATCTTCATACAAAGTCGCCACCTCCTTCATGGAGGAAATTATCTTCAATAAATTTCATAATTCCCCCGCAGAGTCACCACTTTTGTTGTGGTGATGCGGATGTGCAAACTCTCTTACAATCTAACTCATCAATCTATACCTGAGAACTTTAGATTCATCCCCAACAGAGTCGGCATTTTTGTTGTTCTCAAAAAAGAGAAACCCAAGTTCACTTGCAATCTATCTATGAAATAGCCAATCTCAATCAATGAAAAGCTTCAAGGCTTGGACAACATAACATAGGATCCTAATGATCCTCCTACACTTCAGGTCCTACTAAACCTAGGGGGGACACCGTTTTGATGCATAAAATATAACCAATTATAGACATATGGTATCAATAAAAGCAGATGAATCTCAAAAGGCTCAACAAGAAGGAGGTTACTGCAGATGGGCTAGATCTACATTGACATCTCAACTAGATTGGAGCATGAGATTGGTGGAACAACCAAAACTACACACATAAAAGTAAAATGATATTTGATTATTAAAACTCTATGAGAATCACTAGAATCTACAAGATCAGTTCCTTATCCAAGGGCATGGAGTCATACATCAATCTACAAATGTAAACTTCGATTGCAAATCTAATTTATTGAGAAAGATATCCCTGTATTAATGCCTGACATTAATACATTCTAAACTCAAATAGAGGATCATACATATCTAGACGTTATTCTGAATCCAAAATGATTACTCATAGAATTTAAACTCTTCCTTGAAGAGTACCTAAGAACAACCATTACAGTCTCACTTTGAGAGGACAAACCCAAACTCCCTTGAAGACTAGATTTATTGAAAATAAGAGAAGGTCTAAAGACAATCCAATAAAATGTATATATGCCTTACATATATGTGACCTGCAACAACAAACATACATAGCAAGAAGATACTCTATTACTTGAAATAAGGACACTGTATTACAAACTTGGGAAAAAGCTCAGAATTGGAAACCAAGATTGAGGAGCCTTCCTCACAAAAATATCAAGCCCACACAAAAGAGAAGACAAAGAGAATAAGAAGGAGGAGGGGATGAAATCAGATTTCATTCTCTAACCATGGTAACCACCCTATCATTCAACATTAACTATTTCGCACAACTTGGCTTGTAGAAAATCCAATCTCTTTGACTGAAACATAAATTCTCAGATCTTGAGGTAACTACCTCAAAAATATTTGACATGGGTTACACTTGGCTGCAGGAATGGATTCCTTGGATTGAGAGATTTCCAATGATATATAACACTTATATATTGGGAAAAAAATAAGTCCTTCAGCCACTAATCTTTTTGTAGGTCGGTCATTTAATTTTTTGCTCTTTCATCATAGTGAGAAACTATATTTTAAACCTTTGAATCTCTGACATAGATCTCTACCACGTGTCTTCCTCTGGATTGGCCATGAGTCCCTATGGACTCCACCTATTTTCCACATGGACCGCCACTGGAATTGGGCCTACCTTGGTTCTACTTCTACTCCCTACCACGTGGTACATCTTGATACGTTCCGAGCCCATCTAGATGGCCACCACAACTACCACCTCATCAGTCACCATGTCGCAGGGGATAACCATCAAGCATCTTCATCTTGTGGTATAGTGATGACCGTAGATCTTCCCTCAACCTACTCAATCATTAATGCCTAGGTCGCTTCACCTTTTCCACATGTGCTTTGTCGCCAAGTTGCAAGGGATAACAATCAAGCTTCTTTACATGGCGGTATAGCGATGGTCGTATATCGGCTCAAACCTGCTTGATCCTTAACACTTGAACTGCTCACCCTTTTCGGCACGTGCTTTGTCACCAAGTTGTGATGATATCTGGCAAGCATCTTTATGTCGTGACATAGTAATAGCCGTTGGATCTTTTGCAATCATTGTTGATCTACCTAACTTTCTCACTGGTTATTTTGCCTTTCTGCTACAAAATTTGGGTTCTTTTAGATGCGCATGGGGGGCTCACCAGATCGCTAAGTGGCACCTTATCAAAAGCCTATAAGGTTTGACACTAAGGATGTGTGTGACTTTTCATTTGAATACATAAATTCTCCTCCCCACGGTCAATGTGGGATAAATGGTTTACATGCCAGGTGACTGAAATTGCTTCCTTAGACTGTGCAGAGAGGATGGTTCTAGTCTTGGCCTTGACTATACATCTACCATTGCATTGTTTATAAAAATTTGATGCCTCCCCAAATGCTTGCAAATATTTATTTGCCTGAATTGCTTGCGTTAACTACCAGCCATGGTTCACCGCTTGTGGTTTGTCACCATGTCGCAGTGAATAACCATCAAGAAATTTTATGCTGCAGTATAGCAATAGCCACGAGATCTAAAGAAACTTGCTCGATCTTTAGGAAACCCGACAGATTCATAGGAAAAGACATAAGACTTAAGAAAAATTAAAATTTATCAGAACCCACCCACGCCTAGACTTAAAAGGGGCTCCCTCTTGATGATGCACAGACCCTTCCACTTAAGTGGAAAAGGTAAAGAGAAAAGACCTTTAACAAAAGAAAGGGAAATTTGAATCTTGAACCTTGAACTAATTTGTAAATGGTTCAAAACTACTAACACATTCACACTTGGTTATTAAAAAACATTACAAAGTTGCATCTTCACACAAGAGAAATGGTTGAACCTTGAACATTGAACCTATTTGGTTCAAGGGTTCAAGTTCAAAATGAATTACAATAATGTGCTACAAAGGTTTAATATTTTAAATATTTTCATGAAAAAGTAAAACCCCTAAACCCTAAGAACCACAAACTCATAGGCAACAGTCAAATTCTAAATTTTGACAGACTCCAACATCTAAAAGGCAAGATTTTTAACAAATTTGAAACAATGATAACAAATTCATCAATTGCCATTAGAAAGTGTAGAGCAGAACTTTTAAAATTGGCCACTCAAAATCTCAAAATTTATATAGGTCCCAACAGGTCACCAATGAAAGGAAAAGAAATATGCACTTCACATACTTCTTGTTTTGAAAAGTTTCAGTCAAAAATATCATGAGAAGTATGTCTGGTTATGAAGTTAATGACTGCATATGTTTTGAAAAGAGAGTAAAATAGTAAGATGCATTCTCAAAGTAATGGTTCAATAGATTTTTCAACTTTGATGGATCTAGATGTGGTTCCTAGATCTAAAATATCTTTGTCAAATTTGAAGGTTATTGATAGGGAGATTGAAATACATCTTCAAAAGATCCAAGAAAAGTGCATCTTGTTTTTAACAAGGAAAGTAGGGAAGAGAAAGGTAGAATCATCATATGTTTTTTATGAAATATTTATTGCTGCATTAAATGAGCTTCCAGTTGATGTTAGACCCCATGAGTCAGTTTGGATTGAATTATTTTTAGAGCCTGATGAGCCTAACTCAGTTAGTTGGTCTTCAACCTTGAGGGAAGAAAGTGTTTCCCACATTAAAGAGTGGATAAATGAGATTGAAATGACCAAATCTGAAAATGCACAAAGTTTTGAGTACAGTGATGGAGATGAATCCGTGAGTGGATATACCTCTTATCATGCTAAAGGTTACTCTTATTCTTAGCATGACAGTGTAGATGTGTATTTAGAGAAAGAAGAAAACTGTGAGAGCATAAGTTATTGTTCAAATATTCATGAGCCTATTGAGTTTTCATATCTGAATGATATAGATCACCTTGCTATCAATATCAATCCACAAAGTGTTTGCAACCAAGGTTATGAAACTATGTGGCAACATATAGCAACACTCTATGAGCAGCATGATAAAGGTAATGATGCAAATTCAAGTTGTTGTAATGACAAAATAAATGTGCACAAAGACATGAGCACTGTAGATTTAATGCATGCATCATATTGGGACAATGTTTACAACACAAAAGGTAAAGCCAAGGAAAGTGAAAATAGAGGAGAAGGTTCACTAAGTAGTGAACAAATCTCAAAACTCTTAGTTGTTGATCTTTAGAGGTATACATCCAGAAGTGTTCCCAATATATCATACCCAATCAGTATATGTTTTGATATTGATGATGCTCTTAAGGTTTGAGGTATGATACATATGATAATTATTTCCCTACATTTCAGTTGAATTGTAGACAAGATGAAAATGCATATAAGGTTGATAGATGTGATAATATGGATTCATATGCTAATATGAACTCAGAATGTAATGTGCATTGTGTGGATCTTGCCTTCAAAAGGAAAGACAAATTTGAAGTGGTTTTCCCAGGTTTGCAATTGGTAAATGAACCATTACTTGATGATACATTTTCATGTTTGCAAGAGGCTGATAGGAATTGTGATCAGCAAGATATTGAATTGCAGGAAGTATTCCTCTATAGTTTTCAAGACATTATTAAGGATGAGTATTTCCCTTTTGTGCAAACTAGCAATCAACATGTGCCTGATGTTCCTGATGAATAATGATGAACAGTTAGTACCAAACCAGTATTGAGAGGAGGGGTGAATCAATACAGACAAAAACTTTCTTCGAACTAGTTTGACTGCAAAGACTGCACTAAAATGGTAAATAGTAACACTGGTCTAAATCAGGGCACTACCCATAACACATAGTGAATAAGAAAGACATAAACCAGTAAACACTTAGATCTCCACAAAATCTAATATCTCATTTCCACTTCACCCATATGCATAAACAACTAATATATCATCAGAAATATAATGACTGTTGGTTCAATATGCTTCACCATTTGATAGAAAATATTAAAGCATCACATGAAAAGCATCACACATGACACACTAATTTTTCATGTGGAAACCCAACTGGGAAAAACCATGGTGGGGATGAATACCCACAAGCTATTCTTTGAGCTCTTTGGAAGTCCACTTTGTTAGGATCCTAGTCTAGTTAGAGACTTTTACAATAGGTTCTGCTAGGAACTGATCCTGTTGGAGATCACCCAGATAAGGGATGGTTAAATACCCAGTTAAAGGTTTACAAACCTATTAAAGGTTACCTCGCAAGAGGATTTGAAGAACTAATTGAATTGAGTCACCCTGTTAAAGGATTTACACAAAAGCCTGTTAAAACTACCCGGTTAAGGGATTTTCCAACTGCCAAAATGGTTAGAAGTCAATAGGTAATACACTAATCTGATAGTAGCACTCAATGCCAAGGCACATCCACTTTAGCTCCTTTTCTTCTACAATCACACTCTGTAGGTATTACCACACTTCTTCAGTCTAGCAAGAATCAAGTATCACTCACTGGGATACACACATACCATTTTCCAACAACTTCAAAATGAAAAACATCATTGACCTTATAGGAAACAGACAGGTTGGTAGCGTAAACCCTAAACCTTAAACATTTAGGTTTAACAATTCAAATCCTGATCATTAATCATACTACATTGAATACAACAATCTTGAACAGATCTCAAGACATTCTCCAATGTTCATTCTTTGTCGCTTCAAGAGGTTGATAACCTATCATGCATTCTCCACCATTTATAGAGACTTCGCACATTCCCGAGGTAGATAGGATTCAATCTCCATGTAAGGCCCTCAAGAAAATCCTTCATGTGCACAAGGCTGATGTAGCAACACAATCTGATCTTCATAATAATGCTAACTCATCACATGATGTTATCGGTTGAATCACATAGGCTTGGAATGCATCAATTGGAAACCTTGAAGTAGAGACTACTAACCGGTAGTCATGCCAAATGAAACCCTGATACAAAACTTCCCATATATCGATTCTCATATATCATACCAGTTCTCACATATACCGGTTCTCACACTTTAGCATATTGACATCAATGACACATACAATATCATAATGTCATCAAGCTTTGCACATATGCCAACAATCTCTCCCTTTGGCATTGATGGCAATATACAAACATATCTCTTTGCTTCACATCTTCTCCCCAATGCTATAGATATATTCTTTGCTTCACATCTTCTCCCTCTTTGACAACAATGCCAAAGTGGAGGCACAAACAGCCATGTTCCACTATGTTGCTCCCCCTAAGGAGTAGCATCCATCAACACACCAATCCTGAAAAAGATTTATCAATGCAATACTTGACTGATGTGGATCACACACCTCTAGTTCACCTCTTGAAGGGGCAACACCCCTAATTCACCTCTTAAATAGGTAAATGTAGCCTTTGGTAGAGGCTTCATGAATATGTCTGCTAACTTCTCCTTACTGGAAACATGTTCCAATACAACTTCTTTGTTCTGAACCTTCTCCCTCAAGAAATGATACTTGACCTCGAAGTGCTTGGTTCTAGCATGCAAAATCAGATTCTTGGAAATATTAATTGCACTTGTGTTGTCAAAAAATATACTTACCAGTATAGATACAGGAACTTTGAAGCCACTTAATACATGCTTCATCCAAATTATCTTGGTACAGTTCATAAATACTACAACATATTCTTCTTTTTATGCAGACTGAGAGCTACAACTCTACTTCTTACTCATCCATGAGACTAGTCTACCACCAAGAAAGAATGCACCACCGGTTGTGCTCTTCTGGTCATCCACATTGCTAGCCCAATCAGCATCTATAAACACTTTCAGGTTGAAATCATTACTGTATGGATACCATAATCCATAGTCAATAGTTCCCTTCAAATATCTAAGAATCTACTTGATTGCTAACAAGTGGGATTCTCTTAGACTTTTCTAGAATCGTGCAGTAATGCCTATTGTATGTGCAATGTCTAGTCTGCTATGTACTACATAGTACAACTTACCAATCATTGATAAGTATTCCATTTCATTCACCAATGCTAAGTCATCTTCTTTTGATGATTTACAACTGGTCACCATTGGTGTACCAACCGGTTTGCTGTCTTCCATGCCAAAGGTCTTGAACACCTCTTTGACATACTTGGAGTGAGTGATAAAGATACCATCTTTCATTTCTTGAATCTGTAGTCCAATGAAGAACATAATCTCCCTTATAAGTGGCATCTCAAATTCCTCCTTCATCTCATTTGCAAAATCATGACTCATCTTGTCATCTCCACCAAAAATTATGTCATCAAAAAATACTTCATAGATCAAAATCTAATCTCCTTCGGACTTCAAATAGATATTGCTATCCTCACTTGTTCTTTCAAATCCAATCTTCACAAGATGGGAGTGTAAGCATTCATATCATGCTCTAGGGGCCTGCTTGAATCCATACAAGGCTTTATGTAGCCTACACACCATGTCACTATCTTCTGATAGGGCAAACCCATCTGGTTGCTCTATATACACCTCCTCTTCAAGTATTCCATTCAGAAATGCAGATTTTACATCCATTTGATACACTTTGAATCCCTTGAAGGCTGCATATGCAAGAAACATACGAACTCCTTTCAATCTACCTACTAGAGAAAAGGTTTCTCCATAGTCTTCTCCTTCTTCTTGAGCATATCCCTTACACATCAGTCTGGCTTTTTTTCTTACCACTGTGCCATCTTCATTCAGTTTATTTATGCAAACCCATTTGGTGCCAATGACATTTTTATGCTCAAGTCTGGGTACCAAAGACCATGTACCAATATTTTCTATTTGGTCAAGTTCCTCTTCCATAGCCTTGATCAAATCTTCATCTTTATGTGCCTCTTTAAATATTTTAGGCTCAAATTCAAAGATTAGGCAAAAAATTTCTCTGACCTTTCTTCTTGTAAGAATTCCTGCATCCTTATCTCCTATGATCTTCTTTGGATCATGATTTAGCTTTACATACCTAGGAATGATCTTAGTTGTTTCCTCTCGCTTTTCTTCTTCATCCTCATCTTCATCAGCATCAACATCTACTGGTGTAGAAACACTATTACTGGTACTAGGTTGTTTTGTAACCGGTTTCCAGAAGGTTACAACCGGTTCATCTACCACTTGCTCACTTCCGGTTTCCTTATGTTTCTTAGAGGTTTCATCAATTTTGACATTAATACTTTCAACAATTCTTTGAGTCCTATTGTTGAAACACTTGAGAGCTTTACTCTTGGTGGAATATCCTAGGAATATTCCCTCATCACATTTTGCATCAAACCTATTCTAATGTTCACTCCTCTTGATATAAAATTTTCTACCAAACACTCTAAAGTAGCTAACTATAGGAGTCTTACTGGTCCAATACTCATAAGGTGTTTTATCCTTACCTTTCTTGATGAGTACCTGGTTCATAGTGCAGACTGCAGTGCTCACCACTTCTCTCTAGAAGGTGTGAGCAACCTTCCCTTGAATCAACATCGTTTTGGTTGCTTCAACTACAGTTTGATTGTTCTTCTCTACTAGGCCATTTTACTATGGATTCTGGGGGGCAGATAGTTTCCTCTTGATGTCATTCCCTTCACAGTACTTGTTGAATTCATCGGAAGTGAATTCTCCTCCTTGATCAGTTCTTAGGCACTTAATCCTCTTACCACTTTCTTTTTCAACTAGTGCTCTAAAAGCTTTGAACTTTCCATAAGCTTCAAACTTATCTTTCAAGAATGTGACCCACATCATTTTTTAGCAGTCATCAGTGAGAATCATAAAGTACCTATCTCCCTACACACTCCTAGTTTTCATAGGACCAAACAAATTAGTATGCACAAGATCAAGTAAATTTTCTACAGTGAAAGATTTACCTTTGAAGGTTGAGGAAGACATTTTCCCCAGCTGACACTCTCTGCACAAAGGGTTCTCCAGTTTTCTTAGCACAAGAAATCCTCTAACTTACTTGATCTTACTGGCCTTCACAATATTATCAAAGTTTACATGGCAGAGTCTCCTATGCCATATCCAACTATCATCAAACTTAGCCATTAGACATGTACTGATATTTGTATTCAGCTGAAATAAGTTACCTCTGGTCTACATACTAGTGGCCATTAGTTCACCACTCTTTCCTTTTATTTTTCACATTCCATCTTTGAATTCCAGAGTGATTCCATTATCATTCAACTAGGCAACACTCAAAAGGTTGTGCATGAGACCTTCTACCCAATACACATTGTCAGCACTACCTTTTCCATTTAGAGAGATGAACCCTCTACCTTTTACCATACATGGTGCATCATTACCAAATCAGTCCACATCACCATCATACTCTTTCAGAGACAGAAACTTACTCTGGTCACCAGTCATGTGGTGAGAACAACCACTATCAATAATCCACTCATTGGAATTATCAAAAAGACAGACAAAAGCCTTCTTGTCTGACACATCTTCATTAACTACTACAAACACAATGTCTTCACTTTCTTCATCATCTAATTCCTCATCAGTGACACCTTCATCAACTTCTACAAAATAGTTTCTCCTGTTTCCTCCTTTGAAATTATTGAAATTCTCTGGTTTGTCCTTGTTATCACCATTAGGACAATTTATAGCAATGTGTCCTATCCTATTGCAAGAAAATCATTTCAGAGGGAGCTTACCTCTATATTTACCAGTTCCCTTAGGAAGTCTCTTAGCAAGAAGAACTTCAAATTCCATCAGGATCTCCTTAGCATCCATTTCTCTGCTTTGTCTTGGTTCACAACTAGTACTAGCATCTTTACCCTTTCTAGATGGTGTTGTAGATGCTCTAAAGGCTAATTCAATCTTCTGAATACTGCCATCATAATTATTTAGCTCATATGTGGTCAACTTAGCAATGATGGAGTCTAGGGATACCTTTTCCTTGTCTATAGACCTCAACTCCTGAATAGAAGCAACCCTTATTGCATAGACTAGTAACAAGGATCTCAAGACTTTATTAACAACAGTGGAATCATCTATTTTAACTCCTACACTCTTCATGTCTCCAACAATAGTTTTGATTCTAATTCCATATTATTGAATGGTCTCTGCTTCAACCATTCACATGTCTTCAAACTTTCGCCTAAGGTTTTCTTCCTTAGCTTGTTTCACATGCTCATCACCGCCATAGATATTCTCCAGAGCTACCCATACTTCTTTTGGATTATCTTTATCCTGAACATCAATAAACTCAATGTTAGATAGAATGCTAATTAGAGCTTCAATGACTTGTCCATTCTCCTGAATCTCTCTTTTTTGATCATCAGTGAGAGTACCAGTAGGAATAACATAAGAATTCTCAATATAGCTCCAATGTTGAGCACCCATGCTTCTGATGTAGATCTTCATTCTATCCTTCCATATCTTAAAGTTATCTCTATTGAACTTTGGACCTTCCCTCTTCATCATTAGAGTAGGATCTTTTCCTCAAGCGGTTAAGCTTGCAACACAGAGGACCTGGAAGATGCTCTGATACCAATTGATGAATAATGATGAATAGTTAGTACCAAACTAGTAGTAAGAGTGGTGGGTGAATCAGTATAGACAAAAACTTACTCTGAACCAGTTTGACTACAAAGACTGCACTAAACTGGTAAATAGTAACAGCGGTCTAAATCAAGGCACTATGGGTAACACACAATGAGTAAGAAACACATAAACTGGTAAACACTTAGATCTCCACTCAATCTAATATCTCATTTCCACTTCACCCATATGCATAAACAAGTAATATATCATCAAAAATATAATGAATGTTGGTTCAACATGCTTCACCACTTGACAGAAAATATTAAAGCATCACATGAAAAGCATCACACATGACACACTGATTTTTCATGTGGAAACCAAACTGGGAAAAACCATGGTGGGGATGAATACCCACAAGCTATTGTTTGAACTCTTTTGAAGTCTACTCTATTAGGAGCCTAGTCTATTAGAGACTTTTACAATAGGTTTTGCTAGGAACTGATCCTGCTAGGGATCATCTGGTTAAGGGATGGCTAAATACCCAGTTAAAGGTTACCTCACAAGAGGATTTGAAGAACTCATTGAATTGAGTCACCCTATTAAAGGATTTACACAAAATCCTATTAAAGGTACCTGGTTAAGGGATTTTCCAATTGCTAAAATGGTTAGAAATCAATAGGTAATACACTAATCTGATAATAGCACGCAATGCCAAGGCACATCCACTTTAGCTCCTTTTCTTCTGCAATCACACTATGTAGGTATTACCACACTTCTTTGGTCTAGCAAGAATCAAGTATCACTCATTGGGATACACACATATCATTTGCCAACAACTTCAGAATGAAAAACATCATCAAACTTATAGGAAACAGATAGGTTGGTAGCATAAACCCTAAACCCTAAACATTTAGGTTTAACAATTCAAATGGTTCAATCCTAACCGTTAATCATACTGCATTGAATACAATAGTCTTGAATAGATCTCAAGATGTTCTCCAATGTTCATTCTTTGTCACTTCAGGAGGTTGATAACCCATCACGCATTCTCCACCATTTACAAAGACTTCGCACATTCTCGAGGTAGATAGGATTCAATATCCATGCAAGATCCTCAAGAAACTCCTTCATGTGCACAAGCTTGACATAGCAACACAATCTGATCTTCATAACAATGCTAACTCATCACACGATGTCATTAGTTGAATCACAAAGGCTTGGAATGCATCAACTGGAAACTCTACAGTAGAGACTACCAACTGGTAGTCTTGCCAAATGAAACCTTGATACAAAAATTCCCATATATTGGCTCTCATATATCATACCAGTTCTCACATATACTAGTTCACAATATCATACAACATATTGACATCAATGACAATCATATAATATCATAATGTCTTCAAGCTCTACACATATGCCAATAGTTCTTGGTGATCAGATGGAGTTGGGATACTTTTCTTTTTAGTAGGGAATCAATTGTAAACAATATGATAGTTATGTGTCATTTGATGATCAGCATTCAGAGGTAGGTTTTGTTTTTAAAAGATTGAATGATTACTAGCATGTTGATTATCTTTTATGTGATGAGCTGATGAGAAGTTGCAGAGTTTGTGATCAAGTAGATGATAGTGAAAGTTCCAGCTTACCTTTAGGTCATGGAAGTGAGAATCATGTGTTTGATAGAGGTAAGAATTAACTTCAATTTTGATGGCCCGGGGCCATATGTAAATAAATGGTCTTTGTACACTTGCTTTGCTTCAGTTGTGTGGTATTCAATAAGGAACCCCTATTTTGAGAAGAAGAAGAAGTGTCTTGTTTTTTGGGTGGTTTGCTCTACCTAAGATTTTGAATTCTTGTGTTGATCTTGCAGTCAACCATCACCAGTCAGAGCCATTGTTGGGACTCATAAAATTTTGATGAATTTGGGAGTCCCATTTCAAATTTTTTTCTCTGCTATCAAAAGTCTAACTAATGAGTCAGCGTGAGGGGCATTTTTTGAAGAAGGGCATAATAAAACTTTAGCATATGCAATGGTGTTGAAATAGTTTTCAGCAGGCCAAGTATGTGGTTCATTAATGCGAAGATTGGGCAGTTGCCATTGTCAAAGATTAAATTTGATTTCTCCTCTCTTCCTTCTTATTCGGAGGTCTTCTCATTTTGTAGAGGTTCTAGAATTTTTGTGAGCAAGGCTCCATAATCTTGGTTTCTAATTCTGATTTTTTTCCAAGTTTGTAATATATTGTCTTCTTTCAAGTAATGGAGTACATCTTCTTGCTGTAGGTGTTTCTATTATAGGTTATTATGTGTGTAATGCATGCATAAATTCACACAAAATTGTCTCTAGATATGTATTTCTTTGTTAAAAATTAAATCCTCAAGGAGGATGGAATTTGTCATCTCAAGGAGATTGTTGTGATTGCTTGCAGGCATTCTTCAAGGAAGAATTTAAATTCTATAATCAATCAAGAATAATGGAATATATTTTCAAGATCTAATGGTTTTGTGAATAAGCTGAGTAATGCATTTATGCAAGGAATTAATGAAGGAATATTGTAATATGAAGGTTAACTTGTAGTAGAGGTTTTCATTTGTAGTTTGATGTATGACTCCATGCCCTTGGATAAGGCATTGGTCTTGTAGATTCTAGGGATTCTCAAATATTTTAAAAATCAAATATCCATTTACTTTTATGTTTTTAGGTTTAATTTTTTCACACCTATCTCATGCTTCAACTTAGTTGAGATTTCAATGTAGATCTGGCCCATCTACAGTAACCTTCTAGTTGTTAAAGCCCTATGAGACTTATCTACTTTCTATTGATGTTGTTATGTGTGTAATGGGTTTGATTTAATGCATCAAAGGTATACCCACCTAGGTTTTGCAGAGCCTAAATAGTAGAAGGATATTTATCCTTGTTATGTTGTCCAAGTCCTGAAGTTCTTCATTGTATGAAGTTGGCCACTTCATAGATAGATTGTAGGTGAACTTGGTTTGTTCTTTTTTAGAACAACATAAGGGATAGCTTGAAGTATATAGCATATTTTCTTAGCATTGCTCAAGCCTTTAGGACACTCACCAGTCTGAAGAAAATGCATCATTTCATGCACCCAACCTGTAGGAGGTGTTGCTACAACAATTGGATCATTACCTTCATGAACTAGGATAGCTTCTTCATTCTCTTGTTTGGTGTTTTGATTGTGACCAAAAAGTTGTTCACATAATCCCTTACCTCTAAGCAGCTTCATTACCTTTATATTGACATCATACTCCATCACATTTGTGATCTAGCCAGCTCTTTTGTCATTAAGATCTCTATTTAACAAAAAATCTTTTATATTAGGATGAGCAACCATTAGGTGAATTTTGTTATTTGAAAGCATGTGTCTAAATTTTTTTAGACTTCTAATGATTGTTAATGCATGTTTTTCAACAAAAGAATAATTTTGTTTGTAGCCTTCTAGGCCTTGGCCAAAGAATGCTATTGGCTGCTCCAATCCCTCATCATTCTGTTGAATCAACATAGCTGAAATAGTATTAAAAGTACCAAAAGCATATAGTATAAAATCCTTTACAAAGTTTGGATTCATCAAAGTAGGCACTGATGCTATGGCAGTCTTAATTTCTTCAAAATTATTCTTAGCCTCTTTGGACCAGTTAAAAGTAACATTTTTCTTAAGCATGCTAGTCAATGGCTTCAAAAGAAATGCTATATTGGGGATGAATCTTCTTACAAAATTGATTTTGCCTATAAATATTTGAAGGCCTTTCTTATGTGCAAGTAAAGGCAAAGCTAAAATAGCACTTACCCTCTCCAGATCTATGGTTATTCCATGTTTGGAGACAATATAGCCCAACAAATTACCCTCGTGTACAACAAAAATGTACTTTTTGGGATTTAAAGATACTCCATATTCTCTACACCTTTCAAAAATCTGCCTTAAGTGAGAAAAGTGCTCTTTTGTATGCTTTGAAAAAATGGTTACGTCATTAAGATAAACCAAAATTAATTTATTTATAAGACCTTGGAAGGCAACATCCATTGCCCTCTGAAAGGTTGCTCCTACATTAGACAAACCAAAAGGCATTTTCCTTTATGCCATTGTTCCCCATTTTAGAGTAAAGGCAGTTTTAAATTGATCATCCTCTTTTACCAAAATCTAATTATAACTAGAATAACCATCAAGTAGTGAAAATCTATCTGAACCTAAAACTACTTGTAAGATCTACTCCATTGAGGGCAGTGGGCAATGATCTTTAAGAGAAACTTTGTTAAGATCTCTAAAGTCTACAGAAAGTCTAAGCTCACCATTCTTCTTTCTTATGGGAACCAAATTTGAAACCCAAGATGTATGCTTTATAGGAAAGATGATATTACCTTGGATCAGCTTGCTTAGTTTTGTCTTTATGAGATGCTCGAGTTTTGGATTAAGGGGCCTTTGCTTTTGTCTCACAGGCTTGGCATCAACTTCCAACTCTATGGTGTGTTGGGATAATGCAGGATTAAATCCCTTCAAATCTTCATACTACCATGCAAACATGTCATGAACTCTTGACAAAGAAAAACAAATGCTTGTTTCTCTTCAACTGTACATACCTTTACAACCTTTAATAACTTATCTCTGAAGATCTCAGTAGGTTCGTAGTGCTCCTCTTTAACTAGCATGATACATTTTTCCTTTCTAACCTAATCATCACTGTTAAAGATTGACTCAAGGGTTACCAATCCCTTTGGAACATTATTACTTTTCAATTGAAGAATCTGACTTTCATATTGCTTTACAAATTTATGCTGATTACTAACTACAAATTCAGCCTCTTCAATAAGAAGATTAATAATTTGTTCATCTGAATCAAAGACTTGCCAATTGAAACTATTATCTGGAATTGAAGGCCTAACAACCAGTTTGACATATTGTTGTCTTTCAATATTTCTTACCTCATCTAGTATGTCAAATTGAGCACCTAAGGCAACCAACTTATCTGCTTCCTTATTCTAATTTCTAGGCATGGACAATAGATTGAAAGCATCAAATTCTTCAATTAAGTCCCATATCCTATGCTTATACATTTTAAGGGCATCATTTTTAGTCACATTGACACCTCTTACTTGATTTACCACTAGCTCACTATCCCCAAATACTTGCAAACACTTTACACTTCTTTTTCTAGCCCATTCCAATCCATGTGCAAGTGACTCATATTCAGTTGTATTATTAGTACAACTAAAAGAAAATCTAAAGGCTGAAAAGTATTTCTTACCTTCAGGAGAGATTAAGATAACACCACCTCTGGAACCAACCTTGCTCCTCAAGCCATCAAAATAGAGTTTCCAAAATTCATTGTTCTATTGTTCACCTTACTGATTAGACAATTGATTGTCACCCTTTTCAAGATTAAGGACAATGATACCTTCTTCATGGATCATGTAGACACCTAGCTCTAATTCTTCCATATGCTTGAATGGATCTTCTTCATCATTCTCTACTGCCTATTCATCTAATACTACATCAAGTATCCCTTCTACTGGGGTGTTTGGATCTGGGATATCAAGTTGGTCATTAGATTCTTGTATAGACAAATTTGCACTAACAACACTTGGGATGTATGGTTCTATATGATCATTAACTAATAATTCTGATTCTATGGTCACTTTGGTACCATGTCTTGTTCTGAAAAACATGTGTGACCAATCAGAAGACAAATACCCACCCAACTTGGCTGTGAAATCTTTGGACAAGCATTAAGAAAAGTAAGGTGGAAGATCTATGATGTAGACATCTTGTGGAATTGAGAAGTTTGGGCATGCATGAAATATGAGATCCAAATTTTTAATCACACCTACTATGTTTACTGTTGTCCCATCTAGCTAGACTACCCCTTTTGAAAGAGGCTCATATGTCAAAACCATCTTATTAAATATCTTCTTTGGCATGACAGAACTACTTGCACATGAATCAATCATACAATTATGCACTAGGTGTTGACCTATGATTAAAGTCAGATAAAAAGGAGGGGGTTTAATCTTCTAAGTTTGTTGGTTGTCCTTCTTTTCTTGAGGGGAATAGGATAAGACTACTTTTGGTTTCTCATTAATAAGCTCTTGTAGCAAAGAGATGTTAGACAAGAATCCTTTTGCCCTAGAAGAGCTAAGGAATCCCACATTGAGACACTAACATGCATCTTTTTCAATTGATCCAAAATATTAAATGAACTTGTACTAACCTTCTATTGTCCTCTTTTAATAACAACATCCTCTTGAACTTGTGATGTTTGTAATTGACCTCTTAGCTGATCCTTGTTGACCACTGGTTTCCCTTTTGGTAGGATTTGTGTATTTGGAGTGGGTTGAGGTCCAGGTGGTACTTGTTGGCTTATAGAAGCCTGATTGATGCCTTTATTAGCTTTTTGTCCTATATCAATGGCTCTCTTTTTGGACCATGTATTGGCCACAATAGAAGTGTAGGACTGATTCTGAACTTGTGACTGATTCACTCCACAAAATTCTTCACCTTGCCAAATGACCAAGGTGACATTCAAGCCTTGTTCAGAATGAGAAACTTGTTGATCATGAGTTCCATGAGTACTATCCTCTAAGACAACAATATTATTTTGAACCATGAGTTCTTGATGTAGCATACCATTTGAACAAGTGATCTGATTATGAGATTGGTTGCAAGGATAACACTAATCATAATTCAATGCCCTGTTGTTTTTAGTTGGGACAATATCTCTGGATGTGCTGGTAGTATTGGGATTGTAAGGTATATTGGATCTTTGGTTATAATTTCTTCTTTGACCTTGAGGGTCAGTTTGATAAGGAGGCCTATTCTGCTGGTTGTTCTGATAAGGGGCTTGATAAGGCTTGGTGTTCTGAGAAACTTGCTTCTCAATATTGGTCATTTTGTTACCAAAACCTTGGAACATGGTTTCATTTCATTTTTAAACTCTTGAAACTCTTGATTTGGGAGTGTGACGGCATTTGCTTGAGCTGCCATTTGATAATTCAGTGTTGGTAAAGGTGGGACAATGACTAGAGGAGGCTCTAAAAGAGGTACAATAGGCTGTATTTCTGGTAATATGGGCATTGGGGGCCTAGGGGCTATTTTACCAACTTGAATTAGGAATTTTTCTACTCTAATAGCAACATCAAATGCATTTGGTAGAGTATTTGCACCCATAGACTGAATCATGACTGAAATGTCACTATTAAGGGCCTTAAGATAAGATAGAAATGCATGTGTTGGAGTAGGCCTTACCATGATAGGGATTCTGCTCCAAGTCTTCTAGAAACAAAAATTGAAGTTAGTCATTTTCTCTTGAGGGGATCTCTTTATGGTATTCAGCTGTTCTAATAGTGACAAATGGTCATATTTGTCCTCAAACTGTGAATTTAATCTGTCACCTAACTGATCCCAAATATCAATTGAATTTATAGGTAGTCCTTTGAACCATTGAAGAACTTTCTCTTTAAATGAGGCATCCAAGAGTTTGATTGCAACATTCTATTGTGTGGTATGATGTACACCACACAACGAAGCTACATCCCTTATATGTTTGATTGGAGTGGTCTGATCTTCTCCTATAAAAAAAGGTAAGCTTTTCAATGCTGCTACAGGGATATCATCATAATAAGTAATATTCAAAGGGTTGTCTTGATTGAAAGGTACAAAAGGCTAAGCTCTTGGCAAAGCCACTGGGATAATAGATGGATTTACTTGTGCTTGAGATAAGGAGTTTGAAAACAAAAGATTATTGTAGGTTGTAACTGGAGGCTGAACAATGAGGGGAGTAGACAAATCTAGAACTGATGAATTACAAGGGTTTGATGGATTTGAAACCTTCTTTGTTACCTCTTTAACTCTTTTTGGTGGTGATAGATGAGAATGTTCAATAAGATCCTTACTTGATCTGGTTTGAATCTTTCTAATGCTACAAAATATCACCAAATCTATATAGAAACCAAGAAAAATGAGCTGCCAGGTATGAAAATTTTTGCCTCTAAAGGCTGGAATTGTTGCTCCTCACACCAAAAGTAGCAAGAGTGAATATTTTTTGAACTTAGATAGCTTAAATGGGTCCCACCAGGTGTGCCAAAAATTGTTGTCACTCAAATTGCACCCATAATGCACAAGCTGAAAGCTCAAGCAGCTTGGTGACACATGGGATAATTCTCAGGCCAGTGGGTTGCCTATAGTGAGAGTTAACCTCCAAATGAAGGGCTAGTTCCCTCTGAACAACTCTAAATCTTTACCAAGAAAATAGATAGGAACTAAAAAAATGAAACTAGAAAGACTTTGCAAAAGCTAAACTAAGGTGAAGCATCAATTAGATATCTCAAAATGATAGAAATACACTCCTAAAAACACCAATATGCACAAATAGACTTTTGGTTCATAGCACATAAATATTTCATGCAAAGGATTTAAACTTCAAGAAATTAAAAGAAAAGAAAACTTTTACAATCAACCAAATGAACCAATTTATCACAATGCACAACCTGTGACTTACAAATGAGATAGAAAATTTAAAGGTTATCTAGACAATAACACAATAAACTTACTCTCAATCCTGAATAAGAAAATGAACTCCAAAGATATAAGGCATAAGCTGATAATTTTATTCAGTATTCTATCATAAAACTGCACATGAGCTACAAGAATGTATTCTCTACTAAAATCAACAAGAGAATGATCAAGAACTAGTGAAGAAAGATTAAAAACTTTTTCACTTTATACAAAAACCATCCAAAAAGGTAGAGGAAAGATGACTCCAAAATGACTAAAGATGAACTCCCACTGAAAATATCTTTTCTTAAAACTAATCCTTGAGTAGAAATAGAAAGCCACCAAAATAGGCTCAAAATCATGAGAAAAACTCATGCAAACTTGCTCTCAAGCTCAAATCGGACCCCAAACTACCTGATGACTTCTCCTCATTTTGCGCTAAGTTCACTTGGATGCTACTGATTATTTGACCATTTGATTTAAATGTCTGCATTAGCCGTCAGTACATGACATATTAACATTCAACCACCGGGACTGCTGATGGCTTGTCACTATGTCACAAGGATTAACATTCAGGCACCTTTTCATTGTGTTACAGAGACAACCACTAGATCTTCAAGAACCTGTTCTCTTTTTTATCACTTTAACCTTCAAAATGGGCCCACTTTTGAGTCACTCTTCTGTAGATAGTTTACAACTCATGCACCTTCTTATCGAGTTATCGGCGTAGAGTCAAAGCACTCCCACCGATATCTAATAGCATGCTCCCAATAGTGTGTTATTCCATCAGGTCTTCGGTGTAGCTCCCAAACATGTATTGATAGCAGATGGTGCACTCCAAAATAGGATGCTTTCCTATCAGGTTATCGGGCGACATGAAAAATAGTCTTGTCGATACCCGATAGCTCCACTCCGAACTTTGACTCGCTCCAATCTACTAGCGACCTCATCGGGATATTGAGGTAGTTACAATACAGTTCCATTGATATTTGATAGCTCCTTTTCAGCCTTATGCAAACACATCGAACATTAGGGTAGGGTTAAACCAGTTGTTCTGATAGATGATGGTAGCACTCCACAAGCTCACTCCTTATCTCCTTGTCCAGTCATGCCATGTGTCAGCAACTGGTTCACTCATGAGATCTTCTTGTCTTGCCACTTGGACCTGCCACTGGACTTGGGCCCACCTTTATTCGTTTGATATTATTCTTTCTATCAAACTTCCTCCCTCGGTGAGCTGCTCACATGTCTTGTCGATACCTTAGTTTCATTGATACCTTTTATTTTATTGGCAGGAATGGTTCTGATTTCTTTGATGTTCCTTATGTCGATGGAACCAATGCTTTTAGTAAATCCTTTTAGAGATCCATTGATGCCAAGGTTTGTTTAATAGGTCACTCTCTGGTTTGTCTGCACATCCATCTGGCCACCATTTGGGTGCCACCTGTCTGCCACTTCGCTAGTCACTAGGGTATTCATTCTAGGCACTTCACAACCATGGTACAATGATAGTCATGGATAGTCCCAGAATTTGACTCCGCCATCTAATCTTTCTTGATCTGCATGCCCTTTAACGACCTCTTTTTGCACGTGCTTTGTCGCTAAGTCATGGGGAATATTTGACGACCATCTTTCTATCACGTTATAGTGACCACCATTGGATCTTTGTTGATCACCATTGATCTTCCCAACTTGCTTGCTGGTTAATTTTCCCTTCTGCTACAAAATTTGGGTGCCTTGAGATGTGTGTGCATGTGGGAGACCCACCAACATTGAGTTGCTCATTGTCAAAAGCCCATAAGCTTTGACACTAAGAATATATGTGACTTTTCCTTTAAATGCGATGAATTTCCTCCACGCGGCCAATGTGGGATAAATGTTCTACACTTGGGTCTTTCCATCGAGTCATCGGGGTAACATGAAACTAGGGCTACCGATGAATACACACACTAATTTGCACTTTCCATCGGGTCATCGGGGAGACTTCAAAACCTAACTTTCGATGGTTGATGACAAATTTCCATGCTCTCCACTTCTTATTGGGTCATCGATGTAACATTAAATAGCTCCTTTCGATAGCCAATGACTTACTCTAGTCCGTCCACCTTTCTATCGGGCGTTGGCATAGGGGAAAACCTTTCTTGTTGATACCTGATACAATCGCTCCATGCCTATGCTTTCTCATTAGGGTAGGTCTTGCCAATAAGGAAAATATTCAAAAACTACAAAGAAATAACCACACAAAAGGACTAGAGCCAGTTCTTATGTATTTACATGACCAGTGGAAGGCATCACAAGCCAAAATTGGTTAAGGGAATTTCAACCCTTAGATGCTCCTGCACTAGGGTCTCTCAAAATTCAAATCATTTTATGAGTCCCAACAAGTTTGATAAGCCATGCCATTCTTGAAAGTGCATTGGAGCATGAAAATCTCTGTCATCTATTTATCTTTGTAACACCCATCTCCATCAGCATGTTGGGCTAAACCCTCGTGGGAGCCATATTTTAACCCACATGCTGTATTTTACTTTCCTGTATCTGCACATGAAGCAAACAAGTTGAAAAAAGTAGTGCATATATGATTTTTTGCTAATGATTTGACCTGATATTTGCTAATTTTCTTGGCACTTTTCAATATCAATGAAAGCAAGGCCTCATTAGGCCACCAAATTTAGCATGTGCAAAAATTTGGTAACAGAGACATAAGGAATTTGAAGTAGTTGATGAAGTGATCATGTATCTAAGAAAAGAAATATTTCTAGTTGAAACCTACAACAAGTTGCAGATGAGGAAATTTAGTTCTGAAAATGCATATGAAGTGGAGTTACCAGATAGTTTGGGTATTTCACCTATATCTAACATTGTAGATCTACATAAGTATCATGAGATATAATTCAATGTGGAAAGTGTGGTAGACTTGGAGAAGCAGATGCCTCGAAAGGAACTGGATTAGATTGAAGACATTTTGGACAATAGGATTGGGCATAGCACCTGAAGCAACAAGTACAGATCTTGTGAAGTGGAAAGGCAGACCCATTGAAGATTCATCATGGATTTATCAAATAGAGATAGATTATTTTGGTTTTCCTTTGACCTCGACAAAGTGAGGGACTCACTTAGTTAACAACCCTAGATGTCTAATGTAGGAGCATCCCTAGTTCTTGGCAGTCTTGCATCAACCAAAAACATTTTCTTTCAATTTATTTCCTGTTTTACAGTTTCAACATTTCATTTTGTGTTTATTTGCATTTTCTCACTAGATCTTGTAGAGTTTGATTTTTCTCATGGACTTGTTCATCTACCTTACCCTAAGTCTGCAAGACATTTAGACTTATTTTTGACAAGTTGTCACTTCCAGAAACCAAGACCATTTTCTGGCTTATAACACTAGAACCTCTTGGGCTTGCTTTGGCTATTGGAGAATCTTTTGGACCATTTCTATAGCTTGCAGAGCTTCAACCCATCATTTCTAGCATTCTTTGGTGTGTGGCCGACCTTCCCTTAGGTCTGCATTTCATCTTATGGATTTTCTAGAAGGATCTCTTTGGTGGAGGTTGACCTTGTTCTTTTACACATTTCACCTTGTTCATCGGTAATTGTTTCACCTTGGACTAACATGGATCACCCTTGATCATATAAATAAATGTAATTGAACATTAGAAATAAATTGATTAGAACATAGAAGATAGATCTTGAGTTTAGGAGGTCTAGAGTTGACTGATATTGTATTTGAGCATGTATGTACTCAAGCTAGTGGACCAAATCTTGTAGCCCACTTGTTGTTGGCAGATTGTAATTGGTTTTCATGATATAATTGAGTTAGTCTTGCATTGCTTCCATCATAATGTCTTGTTTCCATTGTGTTTACTCTTCTTGCACAGTCTAGATTGTTCTCCTTAAGGACCCTCCTTACCATGAATCCACCAAAAGTAGATGACAAGATCCAACCAACACACATGAACAAGTCCACTAGTCCCCTATGGAGGTTAGCAAAACCTCCCAACCATGTGGAAACATTATGTCGACCCCACTATGTTGAGGTGACAGATACAAAGCCCCCCACACACAAGGAAACTAGGCCAACTCACAATCACAACACCAGTACCCAAAAACATAATATATAGAAGGATAAATAAGATATATAACTAGGTTTTACCAGAGGTTTCTATACACAACCACATAGGATAGGGTCATAGAGTACTTATAGGGAAGAGTTTCATCACATAGACTCAACATGGGTTCTCTTGGTGATCTCTCTAGACCTCGACCCCTATTTGACAACTCATGTGGAACTAAACAATCCTTTCATGAAGATAAGGAGGTTTGATCATCCCAAATCAATGCTCCATAGATGGCAAGGCTTTTCCAATCCCATCCTTAATCTATATGAGCACTCAAGGCCATAGGTGAGGCACCAAATTATCTTGTTAATATTTGTTTTACCCCTAGTTCATTAAGTTAGTTTAGTTAAGAAACTCACAATGGGTTATCTTGGCAGTCTCTTTAGGGCCTCGACCCCCATTAACAGCCAATCCCCATAAAGTGCACCTAGATACCTCTAACTTATTCTAGGGTATGATAAGAATCCAAATCATATGAATAATACATATGTCCATTATCAAGAATGTGAATCTTAAATCATACACAAGGCCTCTCTAGATGCTAACTATCACAAATTCATCAACTAAACCATTCTTAATGCAACTACAATAGGATTGTTTCACATCCAAACATAGAGAACCATATGTAAATATGAATCAATCCAATTCAAGCCATATAGACTCAAAAACATAAAGACACTAGAGAACAAACCTATCCCAAGCCTCTTCAACTTATTGCAAAACCCTTCAAACAAAAACAGGGCCAAATAAGAGAAAAACAAAACTTTTGTGCATTTGGCCTATGCCATGCCTAGTTGAGGGCTTAGGTTGCATAGTTGGGGACTCCTATTACATAGTTGAGTGCCCCTGTTGTGTAGTTGGGGACTTCTATTGTGCTTTTCACTCCTACCTTTGTGTAAAAGCATTTAGGGTCCTTCTTGTATACACCTAAAAATGACTATGATTAATTAAATTAATTAAATAAACATTTATTATTTATTTAATATTTATTCTTATATTAAATAAATAATTTGAAAAGTTTATTTATGTAATTCATTGCTCCTATTCTTCTATGTTAATTTATTAATTAAATATCAATTATTTAATTATTTTTATTATCTTTCTAAATTCCTCTTTGATTAAATAAAATAAAATAATTTAATTAAATCTATTTCACATCATTTCTTTCTCAACATCATCTTAGTTTCCAACTCATTTCCATATGGCTAAATAAATTAATTTTTCCTACAGTTTAAATTAGCTATATTAATCTCCAACTTCTAGTCCTAGTCAAGGGGAGGAAAAAATCCACTAGTCCTCCTACTCCCTATATTCTATCCACTACTCCTACATCTTTGGAGGAGGTTTTGTCCACCTCACCCTAGTCAAAATCTACTTGTCCTGCATTTCCTAGATCATCTCCAACCATCCTATATTCTTGGAGTTTCCCTCTTTGGTCAAGGTGAGCATACTGCCACTTGGACTCTTCTTCCACCTTTTCCTCCATCTTGCATGTGTAGGAGGAACATCTTCGGGTGGGTGCAAGAAGTTGGGTCCTAATTCTGTGGAAGTCTATGATCAAAAAATTTTGCCGCTAGAAACGAGTGCCTATTTTTTAAGAAACATGCACCCGTTTAGCTTTGGAGCCCCGACCCATAAAAATAAAACAGGTGCACTTTTTGAAAAATGGGTGCCCGCTTAGGATCGGACCACCATAGAGAAACGGGTGCATGATTTTTAGAAATGGGCACATGTTTATAAAAATGAGCACCCATTTCTAAAAACGTGTACCCGTTTCTAAAAATGAGCACACGTTTCTTAAAGTACTATAAATTTCAAAATGGGTGCTCATTTTTTGAATTTTAAATAACGGGCGCCTGTTTCGTAAAAGATGGAGCGGGAAATAGACCTATGCCTTGGTTTTGGCTTCGGGTTAGACTTGGTGGGACCAAGCCTATGCTTAGATCTCCAAAAAAATGTCTAAGGCACTGGAATACTAGATTTTTGCCTTGCCGTAATTTTTTGAAGGTCTTCCTGATTGTATTTTTTGATGAAACAAAAACCCATTAGAGTTCTCACTGTCCTAATTTCAAAAATGTAAATTTCATAGTGATATGATTAGTTTTACTATTTTTGCATTATTTATTAATCAAAAGTGGTACCCAAATGTAAAATAGTGAGGTTTAGTAAAACTTTAATAACTTTTTTGTTTTTAAGTTTTTTTGAAAATAAGTTATATGACATCAATCTGCATAAAATTCTTTTGAAGATTAAAAAATTAAAAATTAAAAAATATGAAATTTTCATCAAATTATGGTGGTTGTACACCAGATGTTTTGAAAATGTACTTTCTAATCAGTTAAAAATTAATTAAAAAAAATTTAATCAATAAAAAAATAAGAAAAATAATTCTCAACGATATTTGGTGTATTAGGTATCTTTTCCAAGAAGGATTTGCAAACATTCTTTTATTTACATCAAAATATGGTGGTCGTACACATGTGTGGTATGGTCCTGAAATAGGCATTTTGGAAAAGTGGTTTTTAAATATGCCTACTAAAAACAAATTTATACCATGTGGGTATTGAAATAAATTACATATTTGAAAACGACGTTGAGCACTATATTTTCTATTACTAAAGTTTTTTCAGATTCATACTCTATGTACCTCAAATTTTGACATCAATCCACAAAAAAATTGAAAAATAGAGAAAACACTTCCACTTTTTGCCCAAAAGTGGGACTCAACTTCTTGCACCCACCCCTTACTCCTTTCTCTCTAACATTATAACTAGTAATTCATAGTCATTTATCTGTCAAGATTCACTCTCAACTATTGATCCTTGCCATGTAGGATTTTGCTTTTGAAAAGTCTATAAAAGATGCATTTCTCCAACAATTTGAAACTAGTTGTTATCTAGCAATAAAATCATCTTAGAGAAAATCATAGAGAATTTAGCAATAATAGTGTGCCTCTTTCTTAGCATAAGTTTTGCATATGTTCATATAGTTGCATATTATATTGCACAATCCATATATCTTGCATTTAGAATTCAAATGCCATTGTCTATTCATCTCTTGTCATCTTTAGAACCAAAAATTAGTGCAATATGAGAGAAACCACATCAGTAAGAAATATTAAAATATGATAGGACACAATGAGACAACAATTGGAGGTTTACTTATTTTGGTTTACTTCTTCTATTTGTTTCATTGGCAATCTTAGATGTTTTGTAGAATTTTAGAGTTTGTGGTAGCTTAACATAGTCTTGCAGTTTTTACTTCATTTTTCCAGGTTACATTTTTTAGCCCACCATGCGGCTCTTGCGTAGCTTTTTCATTGATTTATTTCTTTTATTTTTGTGAGAGTCACACTTTTGGTGTCCATTTTAGTGCATATATTTCACAATTTAGTGTCTATGTATCGCATAGTCATGTATTTATTTTGCACTATAGTGCTTTTGTCTAATAGAGTAGCACTTTTGTTTACTAGTGTACTGCCTTTGTTTACTAGTGTAGTGCTTTTATTTAATAGTGTAGCACCTATGTTTATTAGAATAGAATTTTTTTTCTGATGTGGGAGCATCCCCGGTTCTTGGCAATCTTGCATCAACCAAAAATATTTCCTTTCTATTTGATTTCTGTTTTTATAGTTTTAGCATTTCTTTCTATATTTTCTTGCATTGGCTCACCAGATCTTGCAGACCTGGATTTTTCTTGAGGACATGGTCATCTTCCTTATTAATAAATCGTGGAGCATTTGGATCATTTTCCAGTAAGTTATCAATTCTAGATTCCAAGATAGTTTTTCTAGCATGGAAACCATTTGGACCTATTTGCATTGGTGAATCTACCAGATTCCTTCCGTAGTTTGCAGAGCCCTCTGCATGGATTTTGATGTTCCTTGGCATGTGGCTAACCTTCCCTTTGTTACGCACTTTGTCCTTTGGATTTTTCAAAGGAATCTCTTTGGCAGAGGCCGACCTATTGGTTTTACACGTTTGATCTTGTTCTTCAAAATTTGATCCCTTTTGGGCCAACTGCATCTTCTTGGATCATATAAATTATTTTAATTGAGCATTAGAAGTCAGTCAAAATGAAATTAGATAGAATATAGTAGATACATCTTAGGTTGGAGGTAAAGGAGTGATCTATTGTTTAATTAGGCATGTTTGTAGCAGGCCAGTGAGCCGAATCTTGTAACCTAGATGTTACCAGTTATCTTTAATCAGTTTTCATGATATAATATATTTAGTTTTGTATTATCTCCATCATAGCCTCTTATTTTCATTGGTTTTACTCTTGTTGTTTGGTATGGATTGATCTCTTTGAGGTCCCTCCTAACTGAAGATTGCACCAAGTGGTATTAGAGCAAGATTTCATTTCATAGATTGTGTTGTCCTAAGATTATTTTGTGGGGTGGTGGATTGTGGATCCGATTTATAGCTACAAGGACTAGCATGAAGATGGCACGAAGAGGAAATAGGAATAGTGGAGCACATGGGAATGCAAACCTTGTTGTGATCGAAATGTTCTGAGGAATTGCAGCCCAGTTGGAAGCCATTAAGATAGCCCAGAGAAGAGGTTGACATATTGAAGATGTGAGTGAAGATGAGGCCCCAACAGAACAAGTAGAAAATCCATCGGTGATTGATCCAGATAAAGAGAGGTTTTTGAGGGTTTTAAGTAGGGCGAACACTAAACCACATTTTACCCCATCAGAGTATGATGGAAAATTGGATTAAGATGAATTAATAGATTGGATCTCAGAGATGGAGAAATATTTTGATTTTGAGAACACCACAGAAGAAAGAAAGGTGAAATATGTCTGTACCTAGTTGAAAGGTCATGCATCTCTTTTGTGGGAACATTTTTAGGTTGATAGATAGAGAAGAGGTAAAGAGAAGATCAAAACATGGGAGCAGATGGTTTCCAAGTTAAAATCAAAATTTGTGCCACTTGATTATCAAGTGAACCTATTTTAGAAGTTGCACAACTTGAAGAAGAAGGAATCTAGTGTGAAGGAGTATATCAAAGCATTATACAAGCTAAATATCAGGTCCGGACATGTCAATGATGAGGTTGAATAATTTTTAAGATATTTGAATGAATTGTGAATGTCTATACAGGATGAACTCATTTTTATCAAGTTATAGAGTGTTGAAGAAGCTTGTCAATATGCCCTGAAAGCAGAACAGAAGCTGAACAAAAGACATGAGCAGAGACAAAGAGGTTGAGGTGGAAGGTTTTTTGAAGGAATATTTCAATGAGGAAGATGATATTATGGAGGAAGAGGAACCTATATAGATCAGAACATGGACAAGGAAGTAAGAAAAGATGGCAGTTCATATGGAAAGGATGACAAAAATTTGTATCAGAGGAGAGAACCCAATGTCTACCGAAATGAGGGTTTTGGAAAAGATGATAGAAGACAAGACAAGAGAGTGTTTAGAGGAGCTTTCTTTAAGTGTGGAGGAGAAGGACATCATTATTTTAAATGTAAGAAGACATAGAACACTGGGAGAACAACATTAGTAGAAAAAATCCCTACTAGATCAACTAAAAAATCAGAAGATGGAAAATTGTTGATGAGGAGGAGAGATTTGTGTCACACTGGAGGAGATGAGGAACCCTTGCACAGGAGAAATTTGTTCAAAACCAAATGTAAGGTATCTGATAAGTGTTGTAAATTTGTTATTGATAGTGGTAGTTTGGATAATCTTCTTTCAGAAGAAATGGTGAATAAATTGAAGTTGGAAAGATTGAAACACCCTAAGCCTTATCAGATAGCATGGATTCAGGATGATCATAAGTTGTTAGTAAGTGATAAATTTCTGGTGAAATTGAAAATTAGAAATTATCATGATGAAGTCTTGTGTGATATTATACCTATGGATATATTTGTCACCTTTTATTGGGTAGACATTGGCAGTTTGATAGATAAGTAATACATGATGGGAGAAAGAACATATACACTATTTTAGCAAATGGGATGAAAAAAAACTTGTTACTTTTGGAGGAACCCCTGAAGAGTGAAGTCTGCATGAATGCTAGAATATTTTTCATGGATGGAAGGAAATTCCTAGATGCAATGAGACATGAGAATGTTTGTTTTGCCTTAGTTCCTAAAAAGATTGAGAACCTAGAGCATGAAGAACAACCAAAAGAGATAAAGTAGTTACTGACAGAGTATGAAGACATCATTTCAGATAATGTACTTGAGGGATTGCCAACTCTGAGATGTATCAGTCATTGCATGGACCTAATTTTTGGAGCTAGTTTGCCTAACAAAGCTGCACATCGATTAGCACCAATAGAGAATGAAGAGTTGAATTTTGGCATTTTGTATAGAGATTGCATTAATGATATGTTGTCATTGATGTCAATTGAACCAGTAAATGGTATTCATGTTATTGTTGATATTGTTGTTTTTGATATTGGCTAGTGTAGATAGGAATTTGGGAATCATCAAAGCAATATAAACATTAGCCTAGCTCAATCACAAAAACTAAATTGCAATGACAAATCCTTATAACATTCAATAGAGATACTGAAAACAAGACATTCAAATCAAATGCAAACCATTACAAACTCGAATACCTCCTCCAGAATTCTCCATTGTCCTTCTTTCTCCTTCAAATTAGTGTGTTTGTGGATCTCACCTACAAGTGCATAAGCATAATATGAAAGCAAGATTGACAAGACAGCATAAGGATACTAGAAGCATGATTGATTCGGCCCCTTGATTGAAGAAATTCATCCAATTTATAGATAAATTGGAGAAAAGACAAGATTAGCATGAAGAGATTTGAAAGGAAATTCAAATCAAGAATAGAAAAATTATGACAAGTGTATGACAAATTGCTATGCAAGGTGTTATGACAATTTATGACAAATTGCTATGCAAGAAGTTATGACAAGAATTTGAAATAGAAATAAAAATTTAGGAATTTAGGAGAAATTAGAAAATTAGGTGAATTAATTAATACTTTTTCATTCATTAATTAATTCACAAAAAGAGAAGGAATTAATTAGCCAATTAAATAAAAAATTAATTGTGACAAGAAGACTTACGATAAATAAATAAATTATTTAACCTAGAGGGAAAATGACAAACAAGATTAAATGAATAAATCATAAAACCCTAGAAGATGAATTAGAAATGCAAGGATGACAATTAGGTCTTGAAAAAAGATAATTGATGTTGATTCAATCATGATTTTAATTGACAGAGGATCAATGTTGATAAACGATTGAGATTGGTTGACGAATTGACCAAGATTGATAAAGAGACCAAATTGAAAGGCACCAATTGACGAGGAACAATAATTGATCCAAATTGACACGATTAAAAAGAACAACGATCAATGACAAATTGATCGCAAAATTGACGAGATTGACAAGAGGACAAGGATTGATGACAAATTGATTGCAAAATGACAAGATTGACAAGAACAACAATCAATGACAAATTGATCGCAAAATTGATGAGATTGACAAGAGCAAGGATTGATGACGAATTGATCGCAAAATGACAAGTTTGGAAAGGACAACAATCAATGACAAATCGATCGCAAAATTGATGAGATTGACCAAAGGACAAGGATCGATGATGAATCGATCGCAAAATGACAAGTTTGAAAAAGACGAGGATCGATGATGAATTGATCACAAGATGACAAGAGGACAAAACCCTAATTCCATCATCAATTAGGATTGACGATGTCCAAAATGATGATAAATGAGCATGCACATTGATGCAATAGGATAAGATCGACCAAAATCATGACTGAAGATTGTTATCGACAAGACCTAATTCGAAAGCAAGAAAAATGAAGAATGCAGAAGGACTCGATGCTCACAAATGATAAAGACCAAGTGTGCAACATAGAAGAAATGTTAATGCGATGCAAAAACCCTAAAATAAGGCAATGCGCAAATGTTAAAGTATGACTCTGCAAGCGTTGACCATTTTTAGATGTCTACATTTTGCCCCTCTTTGAGACAATGCGATTCTAAGCATTGTTTCAAAGAACAATAATGAAAATGCCCTAGACAATGACAATGACATATGCATGCCCCCTCAAGGAATTGACTGGAAAAATCTAGAAAAGAGGCCAATTGATCGATAAGAATGACAGAAAATGATAGGTTCGAATGGACTGCCAAGATTGATAGAAGAAATGTTAGTAAGAAGAAATTAGACAAAGGACAGTTAGAGATGAAGGAAAACTTGCTTTCACAAATGCACATAAGTAGGTGAGAACCTTTATTTATTGTAGCAAAGCAAATGTAGAGCATCATCGCATTGAAGGCCAGAGCTAAAACACAACCCTTTTTGCAAAAGATAGACACATTGCATACAAAGAATGAGTGAAGCATCCTAGGGTGCACACATCAAGGGTTGAGGTATGTGCGGCGTTCACAAAGCGAATGTACTTATCACAAACACCCAATGATATAGTTGCCCTAGTTTGTGACAAAAATTCCACAAACAGCAAACACAACAAAAAAAAAAGGAAAGGGGACCATGAACCATCTTGGTTACCCTAAATCACTCAGTGACATCATCGAGAAACATAGGAACATGATCAAAGCCAAAGATAAATCAGTAAAAAGATAAGAAGCACAAAGTCAACTAAGTCAAAAAAATAGTCTGATTGTCATTGTCAAAAGTGGAAAACAAGAATGATCATGTTGTCTAGTTTTAGAGAATGCAGTACCCCATTGAAGACATGATATAGTCTAGTTTCGAGAATACCACACCCTGTATAAGACCCATGATAATATTGACAAGGACCAATGGTAATGTTGATGCTATTTTGATTGATGTGACAACTGTGATCAGGTTGAATGCTTGCTTGGTCGAACAGTTCATCTATTAATGCGTGATTTCATTAAAGCACAATGTTTGATTGATTGTCGTTGGAGGTATGCTTGGCGATCTATCTATGCACAAACGAGATATTTATTGACAAAATGCAAAATGTCAAAGAAATTGTTTCTGGATTTTGATGTTTTGAAATTTATTTTTTATTTATTTTTTTCGTTTTTCAAGACTTTATTTGACTTTTTAGGGATTTTTTCAAGACATTATTTGATTTTTTTGGATTTTTTCAGGACATTCTTTTTTTTTTGGATTTTTTTAGGACTTTTTTTTTTTTTTTTTTTTTAGGACTTTATATGATTTGTAGGGATGTTTTTCAGTTTTTTTTATTATTTCAGGACATTTTTCAATTTTTATGATTTTGCCCCCAGTGTCTAGCAAGGAAAGGAATATGATAGGTGAATAAATAGGCTTGCTAAAACATTGGTGGATAGAGGGAAGACAAAGGCCTTTTATTATGGAGACAATACGAATGCAATTTTCAAGGGCTATTGCATGATGGGACAAGATCATAAAATAGGAACATGGCATGAGGGATATATCAAGAGATGTTTGAAACCATGTTTAAATTTTGTGTCCTTATGTCAGATCAAGATCAAGGAATGAAAAAGAGTGTATGGATAGTGATAAGATATGGATAGGATAAGCAAGACCAAGAATGGATAAGGGACATGGACTGAAGGTCGGGGTAGGCTAAGGGATAGTGGCAAAAAGTTGCAATAAGCTAGGGAATATGGATGAAAGGTTGCAATAAGAAAATGCAATGATCTATCCTAAAACACAATCAATAGAGACATGAAAACAAAGCATACAAAACTAAAGACTATGAAAACCAGATGTCAATTTGAATGCTCCTTCATGTGGCTCCATTGTCCTTCTTTCTTCTCCAAATAGCCTTTGTTTCTGGATCTCACCTTCAAGTGCACACACCTAATGTGAAAGCAAGATGGATATTGGCACAAGAGTACTTGAAGCGTGATTGATTAGCAATTCGATAACCTGATTATTCTCATTAGTTGGGATTGAAGAAATTCATCCAATTTATAGAGAAATTGGAGAAAAAGACCAAATTAGCATGATTCAATTCAAATGGAAATTGCAAATCAAACATGTCAATTATGACAAATTATGACAAATTATGCACTTTCTATGCAAAAAATGATTGATTGATGACTATTACAAATTATGACAAATTTCTATGTCAAGAATTGATTGATTGTCAATTATGACAAGTTATGACAAATTTATATGTCATTCCCATGAAATTAGGAGAAAAATAGGAGAGAATTGAAATTAGAATTTAAGAAATTAGAAAATTGAAATTGATGAAAATTAGAAATTAAGAAATTAGGTAGATTAATTAATAATTTGTCATTTATTAATTAATTCACAAAAGAGGAATAATTAGCCAAGTAAATGAATATTTAATTGTAATGAGAATACTTAGGATAAATAAATAATTATTAATCCTAGAGGAAGAAATGAGACACAAGGTTTAATGATAAATCATGAAACCCTAGAAGATGAGTTAGCAATGCGAGAATGACAATTAGGTCTTGATGGAAAATAATTAATGTCGATTTGATTTGATCATGATTTTGAATTGATAAATGACCAATGTGATAAATGATTTGATTGATTGACAAATTAACTGAGATTGATAAGGAGACCAAATTGATAGGCGCCAATTGACGAGGAACAATGACTAATTGATCCAAATTGACATGATTGAGAAGATGACGATGATTGATGACAAATCAATTGCAAAATTGAAGAGATTGACAAGGACAATGATCAATGACAAAACGATTGCAAAATGACAAGATTGAAAACAACCACGATCGATGACAAATCGATCGCAAGATGATAAGACTGAAGATGATGACAATCGATGACAAAATGGATAAGAGGACAATGATCGATGACAAATCGATCATATGATGATAGGATTGAAAAGAGGACAAAACCCTAATTAGGATTGATGATGTCCAAATAAGCATGCACATTGATGTGATAGGATAAGTTTGACCAAAATCATGACTGAAGATTGTTGTCGACAAGACCAAATTTGAGAACGAGATGATTGAAGAATGTAGAAGAATGACTCGATGCTCACAAATGATAAAGATCAAGTGTGAATCATAGGAGAAAAGTTAATGCAATGCAAAAACCTAAAATGAGGTAATGCGCAAATGTTAAAGTATGACTCCGCAAGCGTTGACCATTTTTAGGTGTCTACATTTTGCCCCTCTTTGAGACAATGCAATTTTAAGTGTTGTTTCAAAGAACAATAATGAAAATGCCCCAGACAACTGACAATGACATATGCATGCCCCCTCGAGAAATTGGCTAGAAACGTGCAAAAAAAAGAGGCCAATTGATCGATAAAAATGATAGGATCGAATGGACTAACAATCGGAGATCGGATGCATGAAGGACAAGCAATTTAAGGTGCAAAAGACCACGACCAACATAAGATGGAGAGGGTGCACATCCATCTATGCACTGACAAAGATCTATAAATGGGACCAAGAGGGTGAAAATTGCTCATTTGCACTAGCCAAAGAGGAGAATTTGTTGCTCTGGACAAGGACACTTACAGAGAGATGGTGAAGATTCCAATGGTGGATCACCTCAGAGAACATGTATGTACTTACAGATGACCGAACGACCCAGGAGCAGCGGTATGTATCGCGAAAATCCATATTTTCAATTTCATGAATTTTGATCGCTTGCGGGACATTAAAGGGCCCACAGAAATTGCAAAAATTGACTTCTACGCCTATGTAGGGTGAATCTTGCACTTGTGTAGGGTCTTCTGTGCTTCTGTAAGGGTACACAGGTGCAAGTTACATGACACAGGTGCAGGAGTCTTGACACAGGTGCAATTATGCATTTATGACTCAGATTTGGTGCGAAACTGCATGCAAATGATCCGAAAAGGGGGGGCAATGGTAGGATAGGTCAAAATAAATAAAAAACACCCTAATTTGGCCATGAAACAAGGAAATGCAACCCATAGGAGCAAACCCTAATACTGACAAAATTGTGCCCCAATTGTGATGCAGAGTCGACAGTATCCGTTGATCACGCGGG
This sequence comes from Cryptomeria japonica, assembly GCF_030272615.1. Lineage (NCBI taxonomy): Eukaryota > Viridiplantae > Streptophyta > Pinopsida > Cupressales > Cupressaceae > Cryptomeria > Cryptomeria japonica. The sequence goes on from NC_081414.1 coordinate 866,872,473, forward strand.
AGAATCGACCAAACTATTTCATGCTACGACATAGACTCAAGAGCACGGACAGAGATACCTTAGTAGGAATTGGCATATATTACATCACATTTATGCCTGAGATTAGGGCAAACATAGGATTTCTTACCACATTGGCAGAGTGATGGCATTCAGAGACCTCCTCATTCCATTTTGCGACTGGAGAGGCGACAGTGACATTAGAGGATGTATGGCGCATCCTCCGCATTCCGATACATGGAGAGATGATAGAGTATGACCCAGTGATTGGGAGAGAAGTGTTATGTAGGCTATTTGAGTGTGAGACAGATGATCTGGACATAGTCGAGAGGGAGATCAGCTGGGAGAGCATGGCTTTTGAGTATGACCGATGATATGTGGTGATAGCAGTAGTGATAGCATGTCTTCTAGTAGGGGACAGATGAGGACATGGATTTCCTATTGGCTAGGGAAGAGTTCTAGAGTGAATGGTGATAGAGGGGATAGTGTACACATGGGGACCATGTGTGCTTGCTATGTTGTATTTTCAGCTGCATCAGATAGCATATCAGGGAGTTCAGACTCTGAGCTGTGGAGTCACATTGCTACAGGTATGGGCATTTGAGCACATAGCCATATGTCGACCGATTACAAAGAGACAAGTTGTACCACACCGACCATATGTATACTGCTATGGGGGAACACTGAGATAGGGTCCATTTGGATATATATTGTACTGGCGACATGAGCTAGACAGACTTAGAGATTTCACATGGAGGCCATATCTTGATTGCCCTGGATGGTCAGATGATCATGAGGAGCTACCATATTGTAGACAGGAGAGGTACCTGATTGGGCAACCAGTGAATCACCAAAGAGTGATTGAGATGTGCCTGCCAGAGAGGGTTAGACGATAGTTTGGAGAGAGGCAGGATGTACCTAGGAGGACTGCATAGTTCGCCCGATCACACAGAGAGACGAGTCAGTGGGGGAGTATGATTCAGCCACACATAGCATATGCCGACTTTGCACAGCTACAACAGAGATAGTGGGATTGGAGGTCAGATGTGGTAGATGCTGGGATGACAGAGGAGTATGAGATATGGTTTGCACGACGACGGCCAGTGCCATTGATAGATACAAATATTCTAGTACCGAGGAGACAGGAGGACTTCCCACTCACAGGGGAGGAGGGCGATGAGGATGATGAGGAGGATGAGGGGGATGAGGGTGAGGATGAGGATGGAGATGATGGTGGGAATGACGATGATGAGCCAGACTCAGCTGATCAGGAGACATTACAGGATATACCCCTAGAGCCAGAGATAGCTAAGACAGAGGAGATGGAGATAGCAAGTCAGAGTGGAGATAGCCAGACTCACAGGGGCTCGAGATACAGCAATAGCTCAGGCACAGCAAGAGGAACAGAGAGTCACTGAGTTCATTGGGTCAATTATGGATGCCAGTGCACGTGAGATGGCACAGATGCTAGTAGAGACTAGAGAGGAGATACACCATTGGAGGACACTATATGATGGTGCCGTTCCACCAGAGTAGAGGGCAGCTTCATATTGGGCACGATCGAGGATACAGAGCAAGGCACGCTCTCGGAGGTCATTGAGTAGCATGTGAGTGAGTGGACCTATGAGACCACCACAGCCAGGACCAGGGGCAGGAGGGACATCAGCCATAAGACATGCAGGGCTGAGGAAGACAGAGGGAGCACCCGGTGACAGAGGCATGTGCTCCTTTATGATAGACAGATGACATATGTAGTTTGATATTATGTAGTCAGCCTGTGAGCCATACTTAGGATAGACAGTCCGATTTTGTACGTTGATATTATTGTGATATGCATCGATATGATGGGATGCAATGTGTTATGACTTATAGTTGTTTTTCATGTATGGATGACTTATGCACTGTTTATGAACATGTATGGATATATTTTTTTTTTTTTTTGATGCATTTATAATATGAAATGGATAAAATGCTTGATATAATGCTCGATGTAATGCAAATGTACTAACCAATGAATGCAGGATGCAGCATATGTGTGTGGAGATCAGAGCAGTAGACCGAACTGACTATCCAAACTGACGGAAGAAATGTTAGTAAGAAGAAATAAGACAGAGGACAGTTAGAGATGAAGAAAATCTTTCTTTCAATGATGCACATTGTAGGTGAGAATTTTTATTTTTATGTAGCAAAATGGATGCGTAGCATCATGGCATTGAAGGCCAGAGCTGAAATGCAACCCTTTTTGCAAAAGATAGACACATCACAGACAAATGACCATCACAATCAAAAAAAGAAAGGGACCATGAGCCATCCTGGTCACTCTAAATCACTCAGTGACATCATGGAGCAACATAGGAACATGATCGAAGCCAAGGATAAATCAATAAAAAGATAAGATGCACAAACTCAACCAAGTCAAACAAACATCTTGATCTGCATTGTCAAAAGTTGAAAGTGCTGATAGGATGATCATGCTGTCTGGTTTCAGGACATGTGGTACCCGATCTAAGACAGGACACAGTCTGGTTTCGAGTATACCACACCCTGTATAAGACCCATGATAATAGGAACAAGGAAAAATGATTTTGATGCCGATATTCGATTGATATAATAGTTTGGATCAGTTTGAATGTTTGATTTGATTGAAAAGTTCATCTGTTAATGCGTACTTTCATTAAAGCACAGTGTGTGATTACATGTCATTGGAGGGATGCTCAGCAATCTGTCTATGCACAAAAGGAATATTTTTTTTGCTTTTCGAGTTTTTACAATTTTTTTTTGTTCATTTTTTCACGACTTTATTTGACTTTTTAGGGATTTTTTTAAGGACATTTTTCAATTTTTTTTTGGATTATTTGAGGACACTTTTCAATTTTTATGATTTTTTTCAGGACATTTTTCAATTTTTTTGAATTATTTCAGGACATTTAAAAAAATTTTGGATTATTTCAGGACATTTTAAAAAAAATTTGGATTATTTCAGGACATTTTTAAATTTTTATGATTTTTTTCAGGACAATTTTCAATTTTTAAAAGTGTCGGTGATTGATCATGACAAGGGGAAGACACCCAATGCACATCTGAAAGACATATATATAGACCGGGGCCAAAACATATGCACAAGAAACCAGAGTATGTAAGACAATGATGTCGACCAATAACAGGCCTGAAATAGAACATTGGGTCAAGACAAAGATAGGCATGATAAACCAGCTGAGAGAAAGCATAGCTAGAAGTCATGATAGATGACGGAGCAATGATCTCATTACTCATGGTGCTTGATTGCCAAGTTTTCACCATGGTACTTGCCCAAAGCGCCTTTTTGCCAGGTTTTCACTAGAGGGCGAATCATTTTTCTTTACTTTTTTTGCTCTTTTTTTTCTTTTCTTTTTTCACTTTTTTCTTTGTATTTTCTTTATTTTTTCATTTTTTTGTAGTTTTTGCTTTTTTTTGTTTTTTTGTATTTTTTTTTTTCACTTTTTTTTTTGTATTTTGACTTATTCAATAGAAGATGGACACATGATAGGGGATGGAAGAAGGACTCAAGCATCTTTTTTTTTGGATAGTAGCCTTGAAAAAAAAATGGACCATGACCTTTAAAAGTATGCTCAAAGACGTTGGTAGGATAAGGACATGGAATATGAGATGAAACTAAGGCAAGGATTTATGCAAAGGATTGGATCAAAGGGATCGAAGGATGGAAAATATGAATTGGATAATGGATAGGGTATTTGAATAATTGTGCTTCACTAAATGGAAATGTTGGCAAGATTGACATTGGCACACACCTTGAGGGGTGATGGACTAATGGACGAAAAATGTATTTTGGATATTGAGATTTGGATGGAAAAATAGCTTGGGATTTGCGGACATAAGGACCCAAAATGGATGAAGAAGGTGATGGAGGAACAAATTTGAGAGGGTTGGATGGAGGAACAACAATTTTAGATGCCAATCTGGGTTGTTCTTTTTGTGCTTCAAGGAGCTTCTTGGGGACCCACATGGTTTTTGATTTTTCATGCTTTTGTGGTTCCTTGGAGTGCATTGCTTGCACAAGGGATTTAGGAACCCATATATATTTTTAATTTGCTTTATTTTTCTTAGTGGGCCTTTCTGACCTTTTGGATATTTCATTTTCTTTATAGATCATATTGTTCTTTGTTTTGACATGTCGATTATATTGGACATGTTGATCCTTGAATACACATGGATTGCTAGACTTATGATGCTTATACTTGACATCCAAATTGCTTGGAGGGGGAAAGGAATGCATGGGTGGATATGAATGAAATGGAGTTATTTTGGATTGATGAAATTTACTCAAGGATGTGTGCCTTTCCCAACCTTGCATAGAGGATGAAGGGATATAAGGACCTAAGATGGATGGAAGAGATGATGGGCAAGGGATATGTTTGGATTTTGAAGGGATGTTGGATTTAGTAGGGGTACCCACGTCTTGAGGAATTTCACTAAGGCCATGACCCTTAATATTTTCTTTAACATGAAGGGATTCTTGCTTATGAAGATCTACTCCTTTGCCTTTATGAATATCTTGACTTGTAGGATACTCTTTTCTTTGGGAAGAAGACGCGAGTCCATTATGAGGTGGATATGATATGAGAGAAATAATGAGATCTTGAAGTGGATCGGATTGCACCAAAGTGGAAGAACCCATTATGCATGTCAAGGGTTCATGAACATCTTGCACTGACACATTAGAATCATGAAGGGGATTATGATCATGAGGGGGACTAGGATTGTGTAGTGGACATGGTTCAATGACAGGCTCTTCAAGAGATGGAATGGGAGAAATAATGGGATCATCAAAAGAAATGTGATCTTCGAGTGTATATGGAGCATTAAGACAAGGAGATGGAGGAACAAGTGGATCTTGTGGAGGATCTGAAGGAATAATTTGATCTTGACAAGGAGGAAGATCATTGGAATCCTCTTTAAAGGTGCTTTTCTCTTGACTTTCAATGGGATCATCATAAAGGATGGAAAGGATATCTTGATCTTGCTTAGGAAGTGGAATGTCAATGGGATTTGAAAGGACATTTTTTTCATGAAATGGAATGGGATCATTTGGGATTGGATGGACTGGGATATCTTGATCTTGCTTGGGGAATGGAGTGTCAATAGGACTTTGAATAGGATGGACAAGAATAGGGGAATCATCATGAGTGTTTGGGAACATGGGGTCCTAGTCAACAATTGGATGGGATGATAAAGTTTCAGGATCTTGATCTTGATCTATTTTAAGACATGTTTCTTCATGCTCTAAATTATCCTCTTGACATGAGGTTGGACTTTGGATATGCATGGAGGGTTCTGACAAGGAATCAATGTTTTGGCATGAAGGAAATGCACTTTGAACATTTGTGATGGATTCTAGAAAGGAATCAATGCTTGAACATGAGGAAGAGGGACTTCGAATGGGGTCCTCTAAAACAGGTAATGGCAATAAAGTGCATGGTGGCATTGGGTCTTGTATTTCTAAAACATGACAAGGATGTGCATCATGAATTGGATTATCGTGGCAATCAATTATGGATAGCTCTTGGATAATTTCATCCTTGGGTGTATTGTTTGATGAGGACAATATAGAAGGTTCTTATAGAACTTCTAAAAGTGTAGGGATAGATGCCACTAGAGAGTCAATTTGCTTGTGGGGGGATGAGGCATTGCTAGACATAATTGTATTATCTTTATCTTCCTCAAAGAACTCACTTGGTAGGTTCCTTAAGATCCTTGCAATAAAGCCACCCTTCTTTCAAGGTTTTGACATGGTTGTATCTAGAGTTTGAACTTGTTTGGCAAGAATTTGGTCTTGGTTTGATGTCATGTTTTGATATTGGACTTGGTTCAATTGTTCTGACATGTTTGAAACTTGGTTTGGTGTGTGCTGCAACCTTTGTTTTTGAATGTTTGGTTGCGGTTGTTGACATTGATATTCCACCATTGGTTGAACCATTTGTGGACATTGTATAGTTGGTTGGACATATTGTTGAAATTGGACCATTGGTTGAACCATTGGTTGTATTGGTTGAAAATCTGATTGATAGTAAACACCTTCTTGTTCTTGTTGTGGAGGCACATAATGTTGAAATTGATGTTGTCTCTTTTCTTGAAATTGTTTCATCATCTCTATTTGGGAGAGGAGAGCTGGTATGTCTGATCATTCAAGAAGAGATCTTACATCAATTGGCTCAATTTTTGGATTTGAACCTGGAAATTTTTGAAACATTTTGGACATTTGTGATCTATTCTTCTCAATGTTTTTCACTCTTTGTTCCAAAATCTCATTTTCTTGAGCTAGTTTCTCCTCTAGTTTTTGTATTTGGATATTTACATCATCATGATAAGTTTGACCAATATTGCATTGTTGTTGGGTTGGATAGAATTGTGATTGCCTTGGATTAAAATTTGATTGCATCATCGGTTGATACGTCATACTTTGTTGCATCATTGGTGCTTGGAACCTTGTTTCAATAGACATGTCACTATGCAATGCAACTAATGGGATTGATGAATGCAACCTAAAAGGATGTCAATGCAACTTAATGTTTTTGGACTTTTTGAATTTTTTGAATGACAACTAGATGCAACTAAATGCAATGAAAATGCAATCTATGGCAAAAATGCAACCTATGTTTTTTTGTTCTTTCAAGATTTTGACAAACTTTTTGGAATGCAAATCTAAAAAGAGACCCTTAGGAAATTGAAATGATGTCTAGACCTCAAAGGACAAAAGGACCAAGTGAAAATAGGACAAATTGACAATGTCTCACCTATATGCTTGGATACTAAGCTAGGTTTGATGAAATGACAAAAGATAAAAGTTTGATAAGGTCAAGACTTCTTAACAATGACTTAGGGTTTATTAAAGATTTGGATTACTCAAGTATGACAAAACCTAACTTTGACACTATATTCAAAGGGACAATTACTATGCAAGTGATCCTAATATGATATGATAATGACCTAAGCTTAATGAAGAGACCTAGGGCATTGCAAATGTGACCTAATGTTATGAGGACAAAGATGCAAATGCAAATGTATGACAATGTCAACCTAAGACAAAACATAAGGTTGAATTATGAAATGGTATTACTCTAATGCAAGAGGACATATGCAAATGGATGACCCTTATTGATATGCAAAGGAGTATGACCTAGGCGAAACTTAACCTTGGTAGTTGACAATGACTTGCAAAGTGCAAACCTAAGATGAACCTAAATCTAAGTGACATGAATGTTGAGACAAGATTTTGAAAAATGTTTGACAACCATGTTTGAAGGTGTTTTGAACTTTGTTGGATGAAATGTTCTTTTGTTTAACCTTGTTTTGAATCGATTTGTCTTATTTTTGAAATGAGACACAACTCAACTTTTGACAAGCAAAGAAGACAAGATATTTCAACTTAGACTCAAGACAGTCATGCTCATTCCCACATTTCTTATGGTAGGCAAGGACATTAGGTACTTGAGAGGTCGACTCATTATGAGATTCAAGGAGAATACATAGATGCTTGACCCCACGGGCTCCCCTCCATGGCACTCACTTCTTAGGGCAGCCAAGCATCAGTCCCCATGGAAATCTCCCCATGGAAAACTTAGTATCTCTTCCAAGTATCCGAATTTGTCCTTCTCAAGCAACTAGAAGGGTTTTTGGCCCCTAAAAACAAGGTGTTTAGTAAGGATTTCTATTAAGTGTTACTCCTTGATGTCACGCAAGTGTGATTGAGACATTAATCCCACCAAGATACCAAACAAATGTAGTTGTGAAAGTGTGATTTAGACCGTGAGGTCTTACTTAGATGTTGATATGAGAAAGAATCCAAGGGTCATCACTTCCCAAGTAACTACAATTCCCACGTAACACTTCCTTCAAAGCTTTCGCTCATCAGGTATTTGTTTATAGTGAGTTAGAATGCCAAGGTATTATAGCCGTACTCACTTTGGGTCATTCCCTTCTCATGATTATCACTTGCTCGCAAAAGCAAATGGTCGGGAAGGCAGGCCCTCTAAAGGTGACACACAATCACAAACATGAGCATGGTATCGAAGATCTGGATTTCTGATCACCCTAAGAAGGATGAGAGCATACTCTCCTACTCCAATGTCACACTCAACAATCAAAGCAAAAAAATGTTCATTCCAACCTATTTAGAAATCATATGAGGTGCCTATAACATTAATGACAAACACAAAGTTTAGTTGTTTCTCCAAGGCAACCTGCAAAAACCCAAGTTAGAAGTTTGAGGTGTTTATTCTTTGACTATCCATTCTGCATAAAACATGTTAGGAGTTTCATTTGTTATCTTTTCCATGCATATGCCAAGATGCTGCACAGATAATTAGTACCAAAAACCAAAAAACAGAAAGTAGAATGCAAAAAGAAAACAAATTTTTAAGCAAAACACTACCTTTTTACCTCTGATCTGGACTTTACACAGGCGTAGAACTCATGACACAGGTGTAGAACTCATGACACAAGCACAGAATGTCATTAACACAAGCGTAGAATGCATAACACAGGCATAGGTTGTCTCACACAGGCGCAGAAGTCCCCAGAACACCCTGCATTACCCTGTTTCTTGGGTTTTTGACCTGTAAATCAACTCAAAAGGCACTCAAGACATGATTAGAGGGTTAGTTCATGTCATGTTCACCAATTAATGTATGTTAGGAAATTAGGAATCATCACAAGAAAATCAAAATACTAATCTAGCTCAATCACGAAAGCACAAATGCAATGATCTATCCTAAAACACACTCAATAGAGACATGAAAACAAAGCATACAAAACTAAAGACTATGCAAACTAGATGTCGATTTGAATGCTCCTTCATGCGGCTCCATTTTCCTTCTTTCTTCTCCAAATAGCCTTTGTTTGTGGATCTCACCTTCAAGTGCACACACCTAATGTGAAAGCAAGATGGATATTGGCACAAGAGTACTTGAAGCGTGATTCATTAGCAATTCGATAACCTGATTATTCTCATTAGTTGGGATTGAAGAAATTCATCCAATTTATAGAGAAATTGGAGAAAAAGACCAAATTAGCATGATTTAATTCGAATGGAAATTGCAAATCAAACATGTCAATTATGACAAATTATGCACTTTCTATGCAAAAAATGATTGATTGATGATTATGACAAATTATGACAAATTTCTATGTCAAGAATTGATTGATTGTCAATTATGACAAATTATGACAAATTTCTATGTCATTCCCATGAAATTAGGAGAAAAATAGGAGAGAATTGAAATTAGAATTTAAGAAACTAGAAAATTGAAATTGATGAAAATTACAAATTAAGAAATTAGGTAGATTAATTAATAATTTGTCATTTATTAATTAATTCACAAAAGAGGAATAATTAGCCAATTAAATGAATATTTAATTGTAATGACAAGACTTAGGGTAAATAAATAATTATTAATCCTAGAGGAAGAAATGAGACACACAGTTTAATGATAAATCATGAAACCCTAGAAGATGAGTTAGCAATGCGAGAATGACAATTAGGTCTTGATTGAAAATAATTAATGTCGATTTGATTTGATCATGATTTTGAATTGATAAATGACCAATGTGATAAATGATTTGATTGATTGACAAACTAACCGAGATTGATAAGGAGACCAAATTGATAGGTGCCAATTGACGAGGAACAATGACTAATTGATCCAAATTGACATGATTGAGAAGATGACAATGATTGATGACAAATCGATTGCAAAATTGAAGAGATTGACAAGGACAACGATTGATGACAAATCGATCGCAAAATGACAAGATTGAAAACAACCACGATCGATGACAAATCGATCACAAGATGATAAGACTGAAAATGATGACAATCAATGACAAAATGGATAAAAGGACAATGATCGATGACAAATCGATCATATGATGATAAGATTGAAAAGAGGACAAAACCCTAATTAGGATTGACAATGTCCAAATAAGCACGCACATTGATGCAACAGGATAAGTTTGACCAAAATCATGACTAAAGATTGTTGTCGACAAGACCAAATTTGAGAACAAGATGATTGAAGAATGTAGAAGAATGACTCAATGCTCACAAATGATAAAGATCAAGTGTGAATCATAGGAGAAATGTTAATGCAATGCAAAAACCTAAAATGAGGTAATGCGTAAATGTTAAAGTATGACTCCGCAAGCGTTGACAATTTTTAGGTGTCTACAGATAGGATAAGCAAGACCAAGAATGGATAAAGGACATGGACTGAAGGTTGGGGTAGGCTAAGGGATAGTGGCAAAAAGTTGCAATAAGCTAGGGAATATGGATGAAAGGTTGCAATAAGAAAATGCAATGATCTATCCTAAAACACAATCAATAGAGACATGAAACTAAAGCATACAAAACTAAAGACTATGCAACCCAGATGTCGATTTGAATGCTCCTTCATGCAGCTCCATTGTCCTTCTTTCTTCTCCAAATAGCCTTTGTTTGTGGATCTAACCTTCAAGTGCACACACCTAATGTGAAAGCAAGATGGATATTGGCACAAGAGTACTTGAAGCATGATTGATTAGCAATTCGATAACTTGATTATTCTCATTAGTTGGGATTGAATAAATTCATCCAATTTATAGAGAAATTGGAGAGAAAGACCAAATTAGCATGATTCAATTCGAATGGAAATTGCAAATCAAACATGTCAATTATGACAAATTATGACAAATTAAGCACTTTCTATGAAAAAAATGATTGATTGATGATTATGACAAATTATGACAAATTTCTATGTCAAGAATTAATTGATTGTCAATTATGACAAGTTATGACAAATTTATATGTCATTCCCATGAAATTAGGAGAAAAATAGGAGAGAATTGAAATTAGAATTTAAGAAACTAGAAAATTGAAATTGATGAAAATTACAAATTAAGAAATTAGATAGATTAATTAATAATTTGTCATTTATTAATTAATTCACAAAAGAGGAATAATTAGCCAATTAAATGAATATTTAATTGTAATGACAAGACTTAGGGTAAATAAATAATTATTAATCCTAGAGGAAGAAATGAGACACACAGTTTAATGATAAATCATGAAACCCTAGAAGATGAGTTAGCAATGCGAGAATGACAATTAGGTCTTGATGGAAAATAATTAATGTCGATTTGATTTGATCATGATTTTGAATTGATAAATGACCAATGTGATAAATGATTTGATTTATTGACAAACTAACCGAGATTGATAAGGAGACCAAATTGTAGGCGCCAATTGACGAGGAACAATGACTAATTGATCCAAATTGACATGGTTGAGAAGATGACAATGATTGATGACAAATCGATTGCAAAATTGAAGAGATTGATAAGGAAAACGATTGATGACAAATCGATCACAAAATGACAAGATTGAAAACAACCACGATCGATGACAAATCGATCACAAGATGATAAGACTGAAAATGATGACAATCGATGACAAAATGGATAAGAGGACAACGATCGATGACAAATCGATCGTATGATGATAAGATTGAAAAGAGGACAAAACCCTAATTAGGATTGACGATGTCCAAATAAGCACGCACATTGATGCAACAGGATAAGTTTGACCAAAATCATGACTAAAGATTGTTGTCGACAAGACCAAATTTGAGAACGAGATGATTGAAGAATGTAGAAGAATGACTCGATGCTCACAAATGATAAAGATCAAGTGTGAATCATAGGAGAAATGTTAATGCAATGCAAAAACCTAAAATGAGGTAATGCGCAAATGTTAAAGTATGACTCCGCAAGCGTTGACCATTTTTAGGTGTCTACAGATAGGATAAGCAAGACCAAGAATGGATAAGGGACATGGACTGAAGGTCGAGGTAGGATAAGGGATAGTGGCAAAAAGTTACAATAAGCTAGGGAATATGGATGAAAGGTTGCAATAAGCAAATGGATAAAGACTAAAAGTTGTGATGGACTAAAAGATGCAAAGAAGATGCATGATGCTCATGAAGATCCTCAGCCTTGTCAAGATCAAAGGTGGAAAGAGGAAATGGACATGAGGGACAATAGGATATGAAGGGGTAATAGGACATGAGAGGATAATGAAGGGTAATGACAGGGGTTCGATAGGATAATGGAACAATGAAGGACAAAAGGATATGATAGGATAAAACCTGTCCCCAAGTACGGTATGCAAGAATTTCATAGATTATGCATGATGCCTGTTTGCCAAGTTTTCATCATGGTACTTGCCCAAGATGCCTGTTTGTCAGGTTTTCACTAGTGGACGAATTATTTTTGCTTAATTTTTTTCTTTTTGTCATTTTTTTTTTTCACTTTTTTTTTTTGTATTTTGACTTTTTCAATAGAAGATGGACACATGATAGGGGATGGAAGAAGGACTCAAGCATATTTTTGTTTGGATAGTAGCCTTAAAAAAAACTGGACCATGACCTTTAAAAGTATACTTAAAGACATCGGTAGGATAAGGACATGGAAAAAGAGATGAAACTAAGGCAAGGATTTATGCAAAGGATTGGACCAAAGGGATCAAAGGATGGAAAATATGCATTGGATAATGGATAGGGTATTGGAAGAATTGGGCTTCAGTGGATGGAAATGAAGGCAAGATCAACATTGGCACACACCTTGATGGGTGGTGGACTGATGGAGGAAACATGGATCTTAGATTGTGAGATTTGGATGGAGGAATAGCTTGGGATTCTGGGACATAAGGGCCCAAGATGGAAGAAGGAGGTCATGGAGAAACAAATTTGAGAGATTTGGATGGAGGAATAGAAATTTTGGATGCCAAGTTGGATTTTTATTTAGGCTTTTGTGCTTCAAGGAGCTTCTTAGGGATCCACATGGTTTTTGATGTTTCATGCTTTTGTGGTTCCTTGGACTGCATTGCTTGCACAAGGGATTTAGGAACCCATATAAATTTTGACTTTTGTTTTTGAGCAATGGACCTTTGTGACATTTTGGATTTTTCCTTTTCTTTATAGATCAAATTTTTCTTTGTTTTGATATGTTGATTATATTGGACATGTTGATCCTTGAATACATGTGGATTTATAGACTTATGACTTTTATGCTTGGCATCCAAATTGCTTGGAGGGGGAAAGGAATGCATGGATGGATATGAATGAAATGGAGTTCTTTTGGATGGATGGAATTTACTCAAGGATGTGTGCCTTTGCTGACCTTGCATAGAGGATGAAGGGATATAAGGACCTAAGATGGATGGAAAGTATGATGGGGAAGGGATATGTTTTGATTTTGATGGAGGGATACCAACATCTTGAGAGTGAGTTGTGTAGACATGAGCCTTAAGATCTTCTTTGATATGGAGGGATTCTTGATTATGGAGATCTACTCCTTTGCCTTTATGAATATCTTGACTTGTAGGATACTCTTTTCTTTGGGAAGAAGACGCGAGACCATTATGAGGTGGATATGATATGAGAGAAATAATGAGATCTTGAAGTGGATCAGATTGGACCAAAGTGGATGAACCCATTATGCATGTCGACAGTTCATAAACATCTTGCACTGACACGTTAGAATCATGAGGGGGATTACGATCATGAGGGGGACTAGGATTTTGTATTGGACATGGTTCAATGACAGGTTCTTCAAGAGATGGAATGGGAGAAATAATGGGATCATCGAAAGGAATGAGATCTTGGAGTGTATATGGAGCATTAAGAAAAGGAGATCGAGGAACAAAAGGATCTTGTGGAGGATTTAAAGGAATAATTTGATCTTGACAAGGAGGAAGATCATTGGAATCCTCTTTAAAGGTACTTTGCTCTTGACTTTTATTGGGATCATCGGAAAGGATGGAAGGGATATCTTGATCTTTCTTAGGAAGTGGAATGTCAATGGGATTTGAAAGGACATTTTTTTCATGAAATGGAAGTGGATTATTTAGGATTGGATGGACTAGGATATCTTGATCTTGCTCAGGGAATGGAGTGTAAATAGGATCTTGGATAGGATGGACAAGAATAGGGGAATCATCATGAGTGTCTGGGAACATGGGGTCCTAGTCAACAATTGGATGGGATGATAAGGTTTTAGGATCTTGATCTTGATTTTCTTTAGGACACATTTCTTCATGCTCTAAATTATCCTCTTGACATGAGCTTGGACTTTGGATATGCATGGGGGATTCTGACAAGGGATTAATGCATTGGCATGAAGGAAATGCACTTTGAACATTTGTGACCAAGGAATCAATGCTTGAAGATGAGGAAGAGGGATGTCAAATGGGGTCCTCTAAAATAGGTAATGGCAATAAAGTGCATGGTGGCATTGGGTATTGTATTTCTAAAACATGACAAGGATGTGCATCATGAATTGGATTATTTTGCAACCAATTATGGATAGCCCTATGATAATTGCATCCTTGGGTGTATTGTTTGATGAGGACAATATGGAAGGTTCTTGTGAAACTTCGAAACATGTAGGGATAGATGCCACTGGAGAGTCAATTTGTTTGTGGGGGGATGAGGCATTGCTAGACATAAGTGTATTATCTTGATCTTCCTCAAAGAACTCACTTGGTAGGTTCCTTAAGAGCCTTGCAATAAAGCTACCTTTCTTTCGAGGTTCACCAAAAAATGTAGATAGGAATTTGGGAATCATCAAAGCAATATAAACATTAGCCTAGCTCAATCACAAAAACTAAATTGTAATGACAAATCCTAATAACATTCAATAGAGATACTAAAAACAAGGCATTCAAATCAAATGCAAACCATTAAAAACATGAATACCTCCTCCAGAATTCTCCATTTTCCTTCTTTCTCCTTCAAATTAGTGTGTTTGTGGATCTCACCTACAAGTGCATAAGCATAATATGAAAGCAAGATTGACAAGACAACATAAGGATACTAGAAGCGTGATTGATTCGGCCCCCTGATTGAAGAAATTCATCCAATTTATAGATAAATTGGAGAAAAGACAAGATTAGCATGAAGAGATTTGAAAGGAAATTCAAATCAAGAATAGCAAAATTATGACAAGTGTATGACAAATTTCTATGGAAGGTGTTATTACAATTTATGACAATTTATGACAAATTGCTATGCAAGAAATTATGACAAGAATTTGAAATAGAAATAAAAATTTAGGAATTTAGGAGAAATTAGAAAATTAGGTGAATTAATTAATACTTTTTCATTCATTAATTAATTCACAAAAAGAGAAGGAATTAATTAGCCAATTAAATAAAAATTTAATTGTGACAAGAAGACTTAGGATAAATAAATAAATTATTTAACCTAGAGGGAAAATGATAAACAAGATTAAATGAATAAATCATAAAACCCTAGAAGATGAATTAGAAATGCAAGGATGACAATTAGGTCTTGACAAAAGATAATTGATGTCGATTCAATCATGATTTTAATTGACAGAGGATCAATGCTGATAAACGATTGAGATTGGTTGACGAATTGACCAAGATGGATAAAGAGACCAAATTGAAAGGTGCCAATTGATGAGGAACAATAATTGATCCAAATTGACATGATTAAAAAGAACAACGATTGATGATAAATTGATCACAAAATTGATGAGATTGACAAGAGGACAAGGATCAATGACAAATCGACTGCAAAATGACAAGATTGACAAGAACAACAATCGATGACAAATTGATCACAAAATTGATGAGATTGACAAGAGGAAGGATCGATGATGAATCGATCACAAAATGACAAGTTTGAAAAGGATAATGATCGATGACAAATCAATCACAAAATTGATGAGATTGACCAGAGGACAAGGATCGATGACGAATCGATCGCAAAATGACAAGTTTGAAAAAGATGAGGATCGATGATGAACCGATTGCAAGATGATAAGAGGACAAAACCCTAATTCCATCATCGATTAGGATTGATGATGTCCAAAATGATGATAAATGAGCATGCACATTGATGTGATAGGATAAGATCGACCAAAATCATGACTGAAGATTGTTATCGACAAGACCTAATTAAAAAGCGAGAAAAATGAAGAATGCAAAAGAAGGACTTAATGCTTGCAAATGATAAAGACCAAGTGCACAACATAGAAGAAATGTTAATGTGATGCAAAAACCCTAAAGTAAGGCAATGCGCAAATGTTAAAGTATGACTCCGCAAGTGTTGACCATTTTTAGATGTCTATAGCTAGTAACTAGTATGTAAAGTTTGTGAGTTGAACCGGTGAACTGGTGTGAAGGGTTAAACCTTTCTATGTAATATAACTGGTAAACCCTATTAGTTGTTCAACCCTAACCGATCAAGTTTGTTGGTTTATTATCTGATGAGCGGTAATGATGGAGACACGTGTGATCATTGTATGAGGATAATTTCAAATTGGTTTGGCACATTTTCTTATTGTCTAGGGAAGGAGAAAAGTGGATTGCATTTAATGCATAGCATGTGATGAGTTGCAAAGTCCAATGAAGTGGTGATCATGGAGTAGTTAGAATTGTCTTGAAGAATGTGAAGAGATTGAAATGATTTCTAATAGTCAAGATTGAACCCACTTGTTTGTAATCTCAATGATGAGAATTAGGTTTTTGTTGTGTTACCAACCTGATTGATTTGTATTTAAGGTCGATGAAGTTGTTTGTAAAGGTTGTTGGCAAGATTGGTAGAAAACTTGTTGTGTGTGTAGTTTCCCAACTAGTGAATGGATCTGCACTTTGAGTGAAGGAAAATTGAAGCTTAGAAGGATTTGATCAAGCAAATATAGTGCTACTTAGATAGATCAAGAAAACTTGTTGTTTTCTAACAATTATAGCAAAAGTAAAAACCCTTAACTGGGGAATCTCTAACAAGATTGGTTACTCATTAAATCCTCTAACAAGGTGGTCCATTAGTTTGGATTCTTAAATCCTCTAACGAGGTTACTCCTAACATGGTATTGTTCTTCTAACAAGGCATATTTGTAAATCCCTTAGTAGGGTGATTCCTAACCGGAATTAGTTCTTAATAGGACTTATTGTAAAGCTCTAACAGGCTTTGGCTCCTAATAGGGAAAACTTTGAAAGAGTTCAGATAGCTATCCTTGTGAGTTCCATCTCGCCATGGTTTTTACCTATTTGGGTTTTCCATGTATAAACATTTATGTCAAGTGGTGAATGCTTTTGTGGTTGTTATCTTATTTGTTGATTTGGTTAACTTCTGATAAGGCATGTTAAGTAAAAGCATTGAGAGATGAATATGTTGAGCTATGATTAAGCATTGTTGATGTTTACAAGATTGAAGGTGTTTACTATTAAAGTTGTCATAATAGTTAAACAAGTTAATGTCAAGTATTCCTATGAATATTGATCTTGATTGAGATATGTTTACATTGTTTGACTGAGTTTGAGTTTGGAAATTTGTATGTTTTTCATTATACTGATTCACCTCCCCTTCTTAGTATTCTACTAGATACTTATTCTTTCATCATACCATCATTTGGTATCAGAGCATCTCAGGTCCTCTTAATCTAAAAGCCTAACATCTTGAGGAAAAGATCTTGTAGATCATGATGAAGAAAGAAGGTCCAAATTTTAACAAAGATAACTATAGAATATGGAGTGACAAGATGAATATTTACATTAATAGTCTTGGTAGTCAGTATTGGGATCATATAGAACATAAGTATACTACACCTACTGGACCCCTGACTAATTATTAGAATAAAGAACAGAAAGGAAAATCACCATGCATTAGAAGCTATTATCATTTCCTTGTTTGATGCTGAATATGTAGATGTTCATGGTCTTGAACCTACATATGAAGTATGGAAGAAACTTGAAGATTTCTATAGCAATGATGAGCATGTCAAGATTACTAAAGAAAAGAGTTTAAGAGGCAAGTTTGATGACATGAGAATGTTTGAAGGTAAGAACATCCAGCAGTATGGTCAAAGGATCAAAGAGATAATGGGAGAGATAAAGAGTGTAGGAAGGAAAGTGGAAGATGCCATAGTAATCAGTAAGGTACTGAGTTGTAGCTATTCAGGAGCTGAAATCCATTGACAAGAAAAAGATAACTCTTGACTCTATTATTGGAAAACTTACTACTTTTGAACTAAATGGCTATGATGGTAGTGTACAGAAATCAGAATCTGCATTCAGAGCTTCTATCTCTAACCCATCTATGAGAAGAAGTAGAGATATCCACAATAGTTATGAATCTAGATCCAGTAGATTTGTTGATGATGAAGAAAACTTAGTGGAACTTGAAGCATTGTTGGCAAAACAACTGCCTAGAGGCACTCATAAATATAGAGATAAGCTACCTTTAAAATGTTTTGCATGCAACAAGATTGGTCATATAACAACAAACTTCCCGAATGGTGAAAATGATTACAAGAGAGACAAATTTAAGAAGTACAAGGGTAAAGACAAGAGAGATTGTCTTGTACCTATTGATAGTGGTATTATTGATGATGAATCTGATGATGATACTAGTGAAGATATTGTGTTTGTAGCAATTAAGGAATAATTATCAGATCAGAAGGCACTAGTATCCAAAATTGATAACTCTAATGATTGCATCATTGATAGTGGTTGTTCATATCACATGATTGGTGATTGAAGAAAATTTCTTTCCCTGAAGGAATTTGATGGTGGTGTTACCAGATTTGGCAATGACTCACACTGTATGGTAAAAGATAAGGGAGTTATTTCTCTTAATGGGAAGAGCAGTGTTGATGATGTCTATTGGGTTAAAGGCCTAAAGCACAATTTGTTAATTGTGGTACAACTTAATGATAGAGGATACCCAGTGGAGTTTAGAAGTGGTATATGCAAAATCTTTGACAACAAAGGTGAATTGAGTTAAACCAGGAAGTAGACTAGAGGCAATCTATTTCTAATAACTCAATGATGAACAAATAGTACCAAACCAGTACTGAGAGGGGGGGTGAATAAATATAGACAAAAACACACTCTTAAATCAGTTTGTCTACAGACACTATGCATTGATAGGAAAAACAATAACACTGGTCCTTAAATAGAGTACAACCAGTAAAACCCAGAGTAACTGAGACAAGCATAAACCAGTTGACAATTATCTTCTCATACAATCTAACACTTTATTTCATTTCACCCAAATGCATGAACAGGTATTCTATCATCAACGATATACATATAAGCATCTAGATCAACATGATTTACTGCTTAAAAGAAAACAACATAGCATCACATGAAAAAGACATCACATATGACACACATATTTTTCATGTGGAAACCCAACTGGCAAAAACCACAGTGGGGATGAATACCCACAAGCTTGTTTTTGAACTATTTTGAAGTCTTCTCTATTACAAGCCTTGTCTGGTTAAAGACTGAAACAATAGGTTCTATTAGGAATCAATCCTGTTAGGGATCACCTAGTTAAGGGATGGCTAGAATACTCAGTTAAGGGTTAAACCCTATTAAAGGTTACCTTGTTAGAGGATTTCAAGAACTCAATGGTTTTGAGTCACCCTGTTAAAGGATTTATAGCAAGCCGATTAAAGCTACCCTATTAAGGGATTTCTCAACTATTGAAGTGGTTAGAGATCAACAAGTATTACAATGATCTGGTAACAACACTCAATGCAAATGCAGATCCGCTTAAGCTCCTCTTCACCTTCTGCACTTACACTCTACAGGTATCACTTCTCTCCTTTGGTCTGGCAAGAATCACGTATCCTTTCTCTTGGATACACACACACATATTTTTCCAACAACTCTAAAAAGAATCACAACATTGACCTTATAGGAAAATAGATAGGTCAGTAGCATAAACCCTAAACCCTAAACCTGTTAGGTTAAGGAATTCAAACAGTTCAATCCTGACCATTGAGCATACTGCATTAATCTCCATCGTTCATTTTCCACTGATTTCATAGCGGTTGATAACCCATCACGCATTATCACCGATTACAGACTTTGCACATTCCCAAGGTAGATAGGGAAAATCTCCTTCATGCAAGATCCTTCACATGCACAAGGCATACATGGAAACATGATCTGTTCTTTGTTATTATGCTAACTCATCACATAAAGTAACCAGTTGAGCCACACAAGCTTGAAGCACTTCAACTGGAAACCCTGAAGTTGAGACTACCAACCGGTATTCATACAATGCATCCATGTGTCGGTTCTCATAACCATATGCCGGTTCACCTTGAACAAACACATTGCTTCACTTTGCCACAAATGCCGGTTCACAGTGTTATATCGTTCGTCACATATGCTGGTTCTCACCTCTTCAGCATATTGACATCAATGACAAGACACAATGTCATTATGTCCTCATACCAGTTCACATAATGCCAACAATCTCCCCCTTTGGCATTGATGGAAATATACACAAGATATCTCTCTGCTTCACATCTTTTCCCAATTTCTGTAGATATCTTTTCCACTTCACATCTTCTCCCCCTTTGACAACAATGCCAAAGTGGAGGCACAAGCTTCCCTGTTCCATTATGCTACTCCCCCTGAGGAGTAGCATCCTTCAACACATCAATCTTGAAGAAAAATTTGACTATGCAATACTTGACTGATGTGGAGCATATACCTTTAGTTTACTTCTTGAAGGGGCAACACCCGTAATTCACCTCTTAAGTACATAAATGTAGCCTTTGGGAGAGGCTTGGTGAATATGTTTGCTAACTGCTCCTTATTGGAAACATGTTCCAGTGTAATCTCTTTGTTTTGAACCTTTTCCCTCAAGAAATGATACTTAAGCTCAAAGTGCTTGGTTCTAGAGTGTAAAACTAGATTCTTGGAGATGTTAATTGCACTAGTATTGTCACAAAATATACTTACCGATTCAGATACAAGAATTTTGAAGCCATTCAATACATGCTTTATCCAAATTGTCTGTGTGCAGTTCGTGAAAGCTGCAACATACTCTGCTTCCGCTATAGATTGAGAGATACAACTCTACTTCTTACTCATCCATGAGACCAGTCTACCACTGAGAAAGAATGCACCACTGGTTGTGCTTTTTTGGTCATCTACATTACCTACCCAATCAGCATCTGTGTATACTTTCAAATTGAAATCTTTGCTATATGGATACCACTATCCATAGTCAACAGCTCCCTTCAGATACCTAAGAATCCACTTGACTACAACCAAGTGGGATTCTCTTGGACTTTTCTTGGATCTTGTAGTAATGCCAACTACATGTGCAATATCTGGTCTGCTATGCGCTACATAATGCAACTTACCAATCATGGAACGCTATTCCTTCTCATCAACCAATGCTAAGTCATCCTCTTTGGATAGTTTACAACCAATTACCATTAGTGTACCAACCAATTTGCTAACTTCCATGCCAAAGGTCTTCAACACCTCTTTTACATACTTGGACTGAGTGATAAAGATTCCATCTCTCATCTACTAGATTTGTAGTCCAATGAAGAACTTAATCTCCCCTATCAGTCACATCTCAAACTCTTTCTTCATCTCATCTACAAACTCATGACTCAACTTGTCATCTCCACCAAAGGTAATGTCATCAACAAATACCTCACAGATCAAGATTTGATCTCCTTAAGACTTCAAGTAGATATTGCTATCTTGACTTGTTCTCTCAAAGACAATCTTCACAAGATGGGAATGCAGGCATTCATACCATGCTCTAGGTGCCTGCTTTAGACCATATAAGGCTTTATGTAGCCTACACACCATGTCACTATCTTCAGATAGGGAAAACCCATCTAGTTTCTCTATATACACCTCCTCTTCAAGTACACCATTTAGGAATACATATTTTAAGACCATGTACCATTTTTCTCTATTTGGTCAAGTTCCTCTTCCATTGCCTTGATCTAATCTTCATCTTTATGTGCCTCTTTTAATGATTTAGGCTCAAATTTAGAGATCATACATGAGTTTTCTCTGACCTTTCTTCTTGTAAGGATTCCTACATCCTTATCTCCTATGATCTATTTGGGATCATGATTCAGCTCGACATACCAAGGAATGGTCTTGATAGATTCCTCTTGCTTTTCTTCTTTATCCTCATCTCCATCAGTATCAGCATCTACATCTACCGGTGTAGCAACACTATTACTGGTACTTGGTTGACTAACAAATGGTTCCCAGAAGGTTGCAACCAGTTCATTTACCACTTGCTCACTACCAGTTTCCTTAGTTTTCTCAGAGGTTTCATCAACTCTTACATTGATGCTTTCCATAATTCTCTGATTCCTATTGTTGAAACACTTGAGAGCTTTTCTCTTGGTGGAATACCCTAGGAATATTTCCTCATCACATTTTGCATCAAATTTTCTCTAGTGTTCACTCCTCTTGATGTAAAATTTGCTACCAAACACTCTAAAGTAGCTAACCATAGATGTCTTACCGGTCCAATACTCATAAGGAGTTTTATCCTTACCTTTCTTGATGAGTACCCAGTTCATTGTGTAGACTGCAGTGCTCACCGCTTCTCTCCAAAAGGTGTGAGCTACCTTTCCTTGAATGAACATGGTTCTAGCTGCTTCAACCACAGTCTGGTTATTCCTCTCTGCTACACCATTCTATTTTGGAGTTTGGGGGGCAGACAGTTGCCTCTTGATGCCATGTTCTTCACAGTACTTGTTAAATTCACTGGAAGTGAATTCCCCTCCTTAATTAATTCTCAGGCACTTGATTCTTTTACCACTTTCCTTCTCCACTAATTCTCTGAAAGCTTTAAACTTTAAAAAAGCTTCAGACTTATCTTTCAAGAATGTGACCCACATCATTCTTAAGTAGCCATCAGTGAGAATCATGAAGTACCTATCACCTTGCACACTCTAGTTTTCATAGGACCACACAAATCAGTATGCACAAGATCAAGCAAATTGTCAGCAGTGAAAGATTTACCCTTAAATATTGAGGAAGACATTTTTCCTAATTGACATTCTCTGCACAAGGTATTATCTAGTTTTCTTAGCACCAGCAACTCTTTGACTGCCTTGATCTTACTAGCCTTCACAATGTTATTGAAGTTTACATGGAAGAGTCTCCTATGCCATATCAAGCTATCATCAAATTTAGCCATAAGACATGCACTTATATTTGCATTCAGCTGAAATAGGTTACCTTTGATCTGCATGCCGGTGGCCACCAATTCACCACTCTTTCCTTTGATGGTGCAAACTCCATTCTTGAATTTTAGAGTGAGAACACTGTCATTCAGCTGGGCAAAACTCAGAAGGTTGTGTCTAAGACCACCAACCCAATACACATTGTCAGCACCACTCTTTCCATTCAGAGAGATGGACCCTCTACCTTTGACCATGTTAGGTCCCAGAGACAACTGAGAGGGGGGGTGAATCAGTTGTCAAATAAATTTAAACCCAAAGCAACTTAACCAACCTAATGCTTAATACCGGTAAACTAGTTTAGTATGCTGGTAGACAGTGTTAACAGTTAATTGCTATACCGGTAAATATTAATGCATGAAATATAAACATAAAGTCATCCACAACACATAATACCAATATTTGTACATGGAAACCATGTAAGGGGAAAAACCACAGTGGGAAACCTTACCCACAATCAGATGATACTACTATAGATAGTAAGTGTACATAAATGGGGTCTGCACATGCAGAAAGGCCAACAACCTAGAGCTCACTGCTCAATCACAGAATGGGAGTCACACTGACTACAGTTGGATGGTTAAATCCAATAAGAATTTACTACACAAAATAGCATCTTCATATGCTAGATTCAGTACCAGTGTAATGTTGATATGCTTCCATAAAAACCTAACTTCACCTTCAAAAGATGTCTTCATGTATAGCTCTACTTAATCTCACATATACCTTCTCACAATTCTTTTTCGCAGTCCACATTCGATCTTACAACTAAGATCTTACATTTATACCATAACCTAAGACCAATTTTATTAGGTTGGCTCTACAAGATATTACAATAAAAACATTTTACAAATAATATAATATCCGATGCAATAAATGATTAAACATGTTGGCTTAATGCATTTACAACATTAATAAATCATCTCCATATTGTGCCATGTTGATCTGGAAAAGATAAACCTACCGATGTAACCGTAGGTTACCCTGGACCTATTTGTCGGTAAAAGAAAATATGCAAATATGATTATACCAATGATTAATTCTTCAAAACAAAGTATCCAAATGATGTCTTCAACATTACCAAGTGTCTTCCATATCATTCCAAGTGCCAGTGAACATTATATCATGTCGGTGAACTGTATACTAGTAACTGTGCAATAGTTACTTGCTTGCTGGTGAATGTTGTTGGATTTCCAAAGTTCTAGTGTTTTATTAGGTGTTGACATCAATGACAAAACCATACCAAAATACCAACAATCTCCCCCTTTGGCATTGATAGCAACACAAGATGGAAAAACCATCAAAGTGCCAAATCAAAAATGCCAAAAACCAAAAACCAACAATCTCTAAACCACAATCTCTCCCCCTAGGAGCAATATGTGTTTGTCGAAAGATTTTCAATACTAATCTCTCCTTTAAAAGATAATGTGTTTTTCCATAGATATCTCTCCCCCTTTGACATCAAATGCCAAAGTTATAATAAAACCAAGTTCTTATACAAAATACCAATCAATTCAAAATACCAACTACTCCCCTTGAGAAGTAGCTTCCTCATCAAAGCCGGAATAAAAGATTTCTTTATTAATTCTGCCAGTTGATGACAATCATCAACTTTCTAAGTCTCTACCAATGGTGGTATGACTCCAAGTTGATCTCTAAGATATTCAAAAGTTTCCTTAGGCAAAGGTTTTGTGAAAATATCTGGAAGTTGTTCTTTAGTATTCACATAAACCAATTTTATCTCCTTTTCTTCAACTTTTTCCCTTAGAAAATTTAGTTTGATAGAAACATGTTTTGTTTTAGAATGTAATACCAGATTCTTAGATATATCAATTGATGTAGTTTTATCACAATATATAGTAATAGGTTCCTTGCATTTTTACTTTATGTCTTTCAACATTTATTTAAGCCATAGTACTTGTGTATAGTTAGTTGCTACTGCAACATATTCTGATTTTGCTGTTGATAAAGATGTACAACTTTGTTTCTTACTCAACCAAGAAACTAATCTCTTTCCAAGAAAGAATGCTCCACCGATGGTTCTTTTTCTATCATCCACATCTCCTGCCCAATTTACATCTGTGTATGCACATAGATCAAAATTTTTATCTCTAGGATACCATAATCCAAGATTTGTGGTTCCTTGTAAGTACCAAAAAATCCTTTTTACTGTTGATTCATGATTTTCCCTAGGATTACTTTGAAATCTAGAAACAATACATACTGTATTCATAATATCAGGCCTGTTTTGTGTCAAATATAGTAAACCTCCTATCATAGATTTGTATCTAGTTGGATTAACAGGGGTAGATTCATCCCTTTGAGATAATTTGTCATTTGTGGTCATAGGTGTGCTTACCGGTTTAGAGTTCTCCATCCCAAATTTCTTTAGTAACTCTTTCAAGTACTTGGATTGACTAAAAAATATACCTTTGTCAGTCTATGAAATCTGCAATCCTAAAAAGAATTTTATTTCTCCAATCATAGACATTTCAAATTCTTGCTGCATTTTAATAGAAAATTCCTTACATAATCCATCTTCTCCTCCAAAGATTATATCATCAATGAATACTTCTATAATCAAGATGTCATCATTAGTTATTTTGTAATATAATTTGTTGTCTGCATTTCCTTTAGTAAAACCAATCTTTAAAATATACTTATCCAATCTTGCATACCAAGCTCTTGGGGCTTCTTTCAATCCATACAGAGATTTTCTTAACCTGCAAACCATATCATTGTCATCTGTCAAAGAAAATTCATCAGGTTGTTCAATATAGACTTCCTCTTCAAGATCTCCATTCAATAATGCACATTTAATATCCATTTGATAAACTTTGTAGTTCCTGTGAGCTGCAAAAGCCAAGAATAATCTGACTGCCTCAATTCTAGGTACCGGTGCAAAGGTTTCATTGTAGTCAACTCCTTCTTTCTGAGAATATCCCTTACACACTAGTCTTACTTTATTTTTGACAACCTTACCATCTTCATTAAGTTTGTTTCTAAATACCCATTTGGTTCCAATTACATTTTTATCTTTAGGCCAGGGAACTAATGTCCAAGTCTCATTTTTCTCAATTTGTCCTAATTCTTCTTCCATAGCTTTAATCCAAAATTTATCTTCACATGCCTCATTAACAAATGATGGTTCAATATGAGAAATAAGACATACCTCTTCATTTGGCAATCTTCCTCTTGTCATAACTCCTTTAAATTTGTTTCCAATTATCTGATCTTTAGAATGATTCAATTTTACATACCGGGGTGTCTTAGTTTGTTGTTCTTCAATTATTGTAGAATCTTCTGATGATACTGGGGTAACTAGATCTTCATTCTGTACTAGTGGATTTAGTGTAGGTTCATTTGTCATAGTTTCTGTTGCCGGTTTAGAGTCTATATACGTTGAAGTTCCTTTGAATTGTTCATCAATCTTTACATTTGTGCTCTCAACAATTTTCTGCAATCTCTTGTTAAAACATCTATATTCCTTGCTCTTAGATGAATAACCAATAAATATTCCTTCATCACTTCTAAGATAAAATTTTCCAATATACTCATCTCTTCTAATGTAACATTTACTTCCAAAAATTCTGAAATACTTAAGAGTAGGAGTATTACCAAACCATAGTTCATGAGGGGTCTTACCGGTTTCACCTTTGATGTGAACTTTGTTTAATGTATAGACCATTGTGCTAACTTCTTCTCTCCAATATACATGTGGTAGATTTGCTTCAAATAACATACTTCTTGCTGCATCCAAGATAGTTCTATTTTTCCTTTCAACAACTCCATTCTGCTGTGGTGTCCGAGGTGCTGATAGTTGTCTTTTCATTCCATTCACTTCACAAAATGTATTAAAGTCCTTAGATGTGAATTCTCCTTCTTGATCTGATCTTAAACATTTGATTTTCTTACCAGTTTCATTTTCAACCATTGCTTTGAATAGTTTGAACTTTCCAAGTGCTTCTAATTTTTCTTTTAGAAAAGTAACCCAACACATTCTAGAATAATCATCAATAATTAGCATGAAATATCTATCACCTTGTAAGCTTTTAGTTCTAGCTAGACCATATAAATTAGTGTGAATCAAATCAAGAGCATTGTTGGATTTTTCTGGAATACTTTTGAAAATAGCTCTAACATGTTTTCCAAATTGACATTCCTTACAAATTGTATTATGAGGTTTTACAATTTTGGGTTGATCTCTAACTACCTTAGAACTACTGATTTTTACCATGCAATCAAAGTTTACATGACATAGTCTCTTATGCCATAGCCAACTTTCATCTATATGTGCAATCAAGCATGCCTTTTCATTGTTGTTCAAATGAAAGATATTACCTCTAGTTTGATTACCGGTTGCAATTTCCAAACCAGTTCTATTCATGATTTTGCATTTTCCATTTTTAAATTGTAACTGAAATCCCTTCTCAACTAATTGACCAGCACTTAAAATATTATGCTTTAATCCTTCAACATAGTAGACATTGTCAGTGTTATGCTTACCATCAAGAGATATTGAACCCTTACCTTTGAGTGAACAGGCTTTGTCATCTCCAAATCTTACTAAACCTCCATTGTATTCTTGAAAGTTCAAGAATTTACCTTTGTCTCCTATCATATGATGTGAGCATCCTAAGTCAATGATCCATTCATCCTTCACTTCAACTTTAGCTGCTAGGGCTTGTTCTATCGGTTGAGTAGTATGTGCTGGTTGATCTTCTGTTATAGCAACAAAAACCCATCCATTGTCTGTTGGATCTTCATCAGAATCATCAGTCACACCTTCATCAGCAATGTAATAGGATTTGTCTTTATTCTTCTTAAATCTATATCTTTGATATTCTGGATTAGGCTTGTATGTCCTTCTAGCTTCTTCTCTTAGTCTAGAATATATATTAGGGCATCTCGAAGCCATATGACCAATCTTATTGCAATTAAAACATTTAAAGGGTGCTTTACCTTCATACTTACTTCCAATAGGACCTTTTGGCATTTTCCTTGCAAATAGTGATTCAAGTTCTTCAAGCTCTTCATTCTCCTTCCTAGTTTCTTCAAGTTCTTTTGTATAAAAGGCTTTCCAATCAGATTTGTCAAATGATGGAGTAGATGATGTTGATGCTTTAAAGGCCAAATTTGTCTTTATAGTAGCAACAGGACCAAATTCCTCAATTTCAAAAGCTGAAAGTTTTCCAATCAATGTATCCCTTGTTACTGATGTATTAGGCATTGTTCTCAACTCATTTATAGCAGTAACCTTCATTTTATATGTTGGTGGCAATCCTCTTAATATTTTTGAAACAATTTCATCCTCACTCAAGGTTCCTCCACAACATTTGATACCCAAAATAATTTCTTTTACTCTTTCCATAAAAGCAGTAATCCTTTCATCTTCTTCAATTTTTAGATGTTCATACCTGACTCGAAAGCTTTCAAGTTGTGCAATCTTGACTATGGAATCTCCTTCATTTAGTGTTTCGAAATGATCCCAAATAGCTTTAGCAGTAGACCTATCTGATAATCCCATGATTTTTTGATTTGATAATGCACTCAAAAGTGCTTCTCTTGCTTTGCAATCGTTCTCCTCATCTTTAGCTAAGGTAGTTGGAGTAGTCTGACCAACTACAGTAGCAGTATAACCATTCTTTGTAACTTCCTAGATATCCTTATCAATGCAATTCAGATGTGTCTCCATCCTAATCTTCCATATCCCATAGTTGGTTCCATCATGTTTAGGACTATCCTTCCTAAAATAATTAGTAGTCATTAGATCTCCTCAAGTTGTTAACCTTCTACAAAAAAGAGGACTAAGCTTTGATACCAATTGTTAGGTCCTAGAGACAACTAAGAGGGGGGGTGAATCATTTGTCAAATAAATTTGAACCAAAAGCAACTTAACCAACTTAATGCTTAATACCAGTAAACTAGTTTAGAATGTCGGTAGATAGTGTTAACAGTTAATTGCTATACCGGTAAAGATTAATGCATGAAACATAAACATAAAGTCATCCACAACACATAACACCAATATTTGTACATCAAAACACTGTAAGGGGAAAAACCATGGTGGGAAACCTTACCCACAATCAGATGATACTACTGCAGATAGTAAGTGTACATAAATGGGGTCTACACATGTAGAAAGGCCAATAGCCTAGAGCTCACTACTCAATCATAGAATGGGAGTCACACTGACTGCAGTTGGATGGTTAAATCCAAAAAGAATGTACTACACAAAATAGCATCTTCATATGCTGGATTCACTACCGGTGTAATGCTGATATGCTTCCATAAAAACCTAACTTCACCTTCAAAAGATGTCTTCGTGTATAGCTCTTCTTAATCTCGCATATACCTTCTCACAATTATTTTTCGCATTCCACATTCGATCTTACAACTAAGATCTTACATTTATACCATAACCTAGGACCAATTTTAGTAGGTCGACTCTACAAGATATTACAATAAAATAATTTTACAAACAATATAATATCCGATGCAATAACTAATTAAACATGTCAGCTTAATGCATTTACAACAATAATAAATCATCTCCATAGAGTGCCATGCTGATCTGAAAAATATAAAACTGTCGGCGTAACCCTAGGTTACCCTGGACCTATTTTCTAGTAAAAACAAATATGCAAATATGATTATACCAATGATTAATTCTTCAAAACAAAGTGTCCACATGATGTCTTCAACATTACCAAGTGTCTTCCATATCATTCCAAGTGTCAGTGAACATTATATCCTGCTGGTGAATTGTA
Source organism: Cryptomeria japonica (assembly GCF_030272615.1). NCBI lineage: Eukaryota > Viridiplantae > Streptophyta > Pinopsida > Cupressales > Cupressaceae > Cryptomeria > Cryptomeria japonica. The sequence goes on from NC_081414.1 coordinate 866,902,331, forward strand.
TACCAGTAACTGTGCAATAGTTACTTGCTTGCCGGTGAATGTTGTTGGATCTCCAAAGTGCTAGTGTTTTAGTAGGTGTTGACATCAATGACAAAACCATACCAAAATACCAATAGACCATACATGGTGCATCATTACCAAAGTGAACCACACCACCATCATACTCTTCCAAGGATAGAAACTTGCACCGGTCACCAGTCATATGGTGAGAACAACCCCTATCAATGATCCACTCATTGGAGTTATCAAACTAGGAGACAAGAGCCTTCTTGTCTAACACATCTTCCTTGACAACAAAAAACACAATATCTTCATTTTCTTCATCTTCCAATTCCTCATATGTGACACCTTCATCAACTGCCACAAAATAGTTTCTCCAGTTTCCTCCTTTGAATTTCTTGAACCTTTCCAGTTTGTTCTTGTTGTCCCCATTAGGACAGTTTATAGCAATGTGTCCTATTTGGTTACAAGAAAATCATTTCAAAGGGAGATTACCTCTATATTTGCCGGTTCCTTTAGGAAGTTTCTTGGCGAGGAGAGCTTCAAATGCCATTAGAATCTCCTCATGATCCATTTCTCTGCTTTGTCTTAGTTCACCACTAGTGTTGTGTTCTTTTCCTTTTCTAGATGGTACAATAGAAGCTTTAAAAGCTGATTCAGTCTTTTGAACACTACCATCAAAACTATTTAGCTCATAGGCTATCAACTTTGCAATGATGGAGTCTAGGGATACCTTAGTCTTGTCTATTGATCTCATCTCCTGAATAGCAGCAACCCTTATTGCATAGACTAGCAATAGGGATCTCAAGACTTTCCTAACCATAGTGGAATCCTCCATTTTACCACATGCAACACTCTTGATATCTCCAACAATGGTTTTGATTCTTATTCCATATTGTTGAATGGTCTCACCTTCAACCATCCACATATCTTCAAACTTCCCTCTAAGGCTTTCTTCCTTAGCTTGTTTTACATGCTCATCACTGCCATAGATATTTTCAAGAGTATCCCATACCTCTTTGGGATTTACCTTATCTTGGACATCAATAAACTCAATGTCAAATAAACTACTAATTAGGGCTTCCATGACTTGCCCATTCTCCTGCATCTCTCTCTTTTGGTCATTGGTGAGAGTACCAGTAGGGGCAACATAGACATTCTCAACATAGCTCCAGTGTTGAGCACCCATGCTTCTAATGTATATCTTCATTCTGTCTTTCCATATACTGAAATTTTCTTTTTTAAACTTTGGACCTTCCCTCTTCATCATTAGACTGGGATCTTTACCTCAAGCAGTTAAGCTTATAACACAGAGGACCTGGAGGATGCTCTAATACCAATTGATAACTCAATGATGAACAAATAGTACCAAACTGGTACTGAGGGGGGGGGTGAATTAGTACAAACAAAAACACACTCTTAAACCAGTTTGTCTATAGACATTATGCATTGACAAGCAAACAATAACACCGGTCCTTAAATAGAGTACAACCAGCAAAACCTAGAGTAACTGAGACAAGCATAAACTGGTTGACACTTATATTCTCATACAATCTAAGATTTCATTTCATTTCACCCTAATCCATGAATAGGTATTCTATCATCAATGATATACATATAAGCATCTAGATCAACATGACTCGCTGCTTAATAGAAAACAACATAGCATCACATGAAAAAGACATCACATATGACACACATATTTTTCACATGGAAACCCAACTGGGAAAAACCATAGTGGGGATGAATACCCACAAGCTTGTTTTTGAACTCTTTAGAAGTCTACTCTGTTAGGAGCCTTGTCTAGTTAAAGACTGATACAATAGGTTCTATTAGGAACCAATCCTATTAGGGATCACCCGATTAAGGGATGGCTAGAACACCCGATTAAGGGATGGCTTGAATACCCGATGTTTATGGTGAAAATGGATAACAACAATATTGAAAGACTAAATGAATTCAACCACAAAACCCTAGCCTAACAACAACAAAAATCCACCATAACATATGAAGATTACCTAAGACAATGCAAATCAAATGAAATCACAAACATTATAGCATCACATGTCCAATAGCGTTTGAATCTCCATTCTTCCTATCTCCATTGATCTTGCATGATATATTTGCTCTCAGATTTTTATGTGCACAAAAGCTCAACAAAGAACGGAATGTGGTTGCAAGTAGGATCACATATGAAACTGCCAAGCATAATGTAGTCAAGTAGTCAACGGGGGGTTTGATAATGAAGGAAGCATCTCCTTATATAGAAGACACTATATGAAATGGAGGGATAAGATTGAGAGGTGTAAAAGGAGGTCGACTATGATTAGAGGGTAGGTAAAAGAAATAATAAAATAATGAAAGGGGTAGGTAGTGTATGAATTAAGAGATGAATGACATGTGTCATGGGTAGAAAAAGTTAATGAATTAATTAAATAAATAAAGATTCATTTAATTAATAGAAGGAGTGAGATCAATTAAATAAATAAGATATTTATTTAATTTAGGAAAGAATAATTTAAATAAATAAATGTATTTATTTAAATGAGAAATAAGGCTACAAGAGGATAAATGAATTAATTAAATAAATAAAGATTTATTTAATTAATAGAAGAATTAGGCTAAAGATAATTAAATAAATAAAATATTTATTTAATTAGACATGACAATTTTAGGTGTCTACACCCGGTTAAGGGTTAAACCCTGTTAAAGGTTACCTTGTTAGAAGATTTCAAGAACTCAATGGTTTTGAGTCACCCTATTAAAGGATTTAGAGCAAGCCGATTAAAGCTATCTTGTTAAGGGATTTCTCAACTATTGAAGTGGTTAGATATCAACAGGTATTACAATGATCTGGTAATAGTACTCAATGCTAATGCAGATCCGCTTAAGCTCCTCTTCACCTTCTGCACTTACACTCTGCAGGTATCACTTCTCTCCTCTGGTCTGGAAAGAATCACGTATCCTTTCTCTTGGATACACACACACAACTTTTGCCAACAACTCTAGAAAGAATCACAACATTGACCTTATAGGAAAATAGATAGGTCAGTAGCATAAACCCTAAACCCTAAACCTGTTAGGTTAAGGAATTCAAATGGTTCAATCCTGATCGTTGAGCATACTGCATTAATCTCCATCATTCATTTTCCACCGATTTCATAGCAGCTGATAACCCATCATGCGTTATCACCATTTATAGACTTCACACATTCCCAAGGTAGATAGGGACAATCTCCTTCATGCAAGATCCTTCATGCACACAAGGCATATGTGGCAACATGATTTGTTCTTCATTATCATGCTAACTCATCACACAAAGTCACCGATTGAGCCACACAGGCTTGAAGCACTTCAACCGGAAACCTTTAAGTTGACACTACCAACCGGTAGTCATACAATGCATGCATGTTCCGGTTCCCATAACCATATGCCGGTTCACCTTGAACAAATACACCGCTTCACTTTGGCACAAATGTCAGTTCATAGTATTATACTGATCCTCACATATGTCGGTTCTCACCTCTTTAGCATATTGACATCAATGACAACACAAAATGTCATTATGTCCTCATACCAGTTCACATAATGCCAACAATTTCATCTCAATCCTAAAGTTAACAACTATTTGATTGCAAAAGTAGATGATAGCTAGCTTTGGCATATGAGATTTTGTCATATAAATTTTGACAATATTATTAAAGTAAGCAGGTCTAAGATAGTAAGATGTCTACCTCAGCTAGACAAACTGGTTAATGCTCTTTGTAAAGAATGTCAACTAGGAAAGATGACTTCTTCAACTTTCAAGAGAAAGTCCTTCTCAATAGAGCGCTTGTTAGATTTGGTTCATACAGACCTATGTGGACCAATAAGAACAAGAAGCATTCAAGGTGATAGATACTTCATGATCTTCACTGATGATTGTTCAAGGATGATGTGGGTCACATTATTAAATGATAAGAATGAAGATTTTGGCAAATTCAAGGCATTCAGAGCCTTAATAGAGAAAGAGAGTGGCAAAAAGATAAAATTTCTAAGAACTAATCAAGGTGGTGAATTCACTTTTGTAGAGTTCACTAAATATTGTGATGATAATGGTATCAAGCACTAGCTTTCTACATCAAGGATGCCACAACAAAATGGTATAGCAGAGAGAAACAACCGGTCAGTGGTTGAAGATGCTAGAACTATGTTGATACAAGGAGGTGTATCAAATTTTTTATGGAAAGAAGCTGTAAGTACACCTATCTACACAATGAACTGATTTCTAGTAAAAAGAGGCAAGGACAAGACCCCATATGAGTACTGGTATGGGAGATCACCTGATGTTAGCTATTTTAAAATATTTTGTAGCAAATGTTTTATTAAAAAAAGTGTCTACATAAGAAATTTTAAAGCTAAGAGTGGTGAAGGTATATTTCTTGGCTATTCCACCAAGAGTAAGGCTTATAAATGCTTCAACAACAGAACATAGAAAATTGTTGAGAGTGCTAATGTTTGTGTAGATGAATGTCCTGAAATTTCAAAAGGAACTAGTTCTGAGAAGAATGATGAAGATCCTTGCATTTTTCTTTTAGAACCTAAAACTGTTAAATTAGAAACTGGTAAAGAAAATCTTGATGTACTTGTTCAACTAGAACAAATAAATTCAGAGGAAGATGACAATGAAGAAGCTAAACCTGAAGAGAATGATCATGTTATTCCTAGGTATGTGAGACTAAATCATAGTCCTGAATAGATAATTGGGGATAAGGATGTTGGAGTACTAACTAGAAGGAGATTAGGAGAGAACTCTTACATGATATCCACTTTTGAACCTAGAAATGCTAAGGAGGCATTTGGAGATGATCATTGGGTTAAAGCTACGGAGGAGGAGTTGGAACAAATTAAGAAGAATAACACTTGGACCCTAGTACCCTGACCGATAAACAAGAATGTTATAGGTACTAAATGGGTGTTCAGAAACAAGTTAAAAGAAGATGGTGTTGTAGTTCACAATAAGGAAAGATTAGTATGCAAAGGTTATGTGGAAGAAGAAGGAGAAGAATGTGGATAAACTTTTGCACCAGTATCAAGACTGGAAGGTATCAAAACACTACTTGCATTTGCAGCTCATAAGAAGTTCAAAGTATGCCAAATGGATGTCAAGTCTGCATTCTTGAATGGGATAATAGAAGAAGATGTTTATATAGAGCAGCCTGATGGTTATGCATTGAAAAATAAGGAAGACATGGTATGCAAATTGCATAAAGATTTGTATGGATTAAAGTAGGCACCCAGAGCATGGTATGAATGACTTCATACTCATCTGATGAAGATAGGCTTTTCTAGAACTAGTGATGACAACAAGATTTATCTCAAGTCTCAAGGAGATGATATACTAGTCAGTGAAGTATTTGTAGATGACATTATATTTGGAGGCAATGATGACATGAGTAATTGTTTTGTAGATGAAATGAAGAATGAATTTGAGATGTCATTAGTAGGGGAAATAAACTTTTTTATAGGCTTACAGATACAATAGATGAAGAAAGGTATTTTCATTACTCAATCCAAGTATATGAAGGAGGTTTTGAAGACTTTCAGTATTAGTGACTATAAACTAGTTGGAACCCCAATGGTTACAGGTTGTAAATTGTCCAAGGAAGATGCATCTAAGTCTATAGATGAAAAGGAATATAGGTCAATGATTGGCAAATTACACTATGTTGTTCATAGTCAACCAAATATTGCCCATGCAATTGGTATTGTTGCTAGATTTTAGAAGAATCCAAAGGAGGCACATCTGATGGCAACTAAGAGAATCTTTAGATATCTAAAAGGTACTGTCGACTATGGATTATGGTATCCATATGGTGGATATTTTGACTTGAAGGAATACACAGATGTTGATTGGGCAAGAAATATTGATGACCAGAAGAGTACTACTAGTGGAGCATTCTTTCCACGAGGAAGGCTAGTCTCTTGGAGTAGTAAAAAGTAGAGTTGCACTTCACAATCTACTACTGAAGCTGAATATGTAGAAAATTATATGAATTGCACACAAGCTATGTGAATGAGGCACATTTTGGAAGGTTTGAAGATGAAAATCTCAGAACCTATAAAGATTTTGTGTGATAATACAAGTGCAATAAACATTTCAAAAAATCATGTTTTTCATGCAAGGTCTAAGCACATTGAATTGAAATATCACTTCTTGAGGGAAAAAGTTAAAAGTAATGATGTTATTTTGGAGCATGTTTCTACCAAGGATCAGCTTATGAATATTTTTACCAAACCTCTACCTAAGACCACTTTTGAGTATCTTAGAAGTCAATTGGTGGTTGTCCTTCTTCATGAAGTTAGTTGAACATGATGTTGATATGGATTGATGAAGGAGTGGATGTATTCCACAGGGGGAGGATCAACATCATAGTGAGAGAAGAATTACATGTTTTACTTTCACTTTGGCATTGTTGTCAAAGGGGGAGAAGAATTATGTGATTGAGGAGAAAAATTATGTGTCTGATAAGGTGAATACTTGGTAATGTAAACAAGGATTCCTATTCACCAGTGGTAGGCTGAAGACACACAGAGAAAGGAGAGTACTTGGTAATGTAAACTAGGATTCCTATTCACCAATCTCAGCAGCAATTAGAGGCATTGATATTTGCATTTCCATCAATGCCAAAGGGGGAGATTGTTGGCATTTTGAGTTTTTTGGCATTTTGCATAGAGATTGCATTAATGATATGTTGTCACTGATGTCAATTGAATTGGTAAATGGTATTCATGTTATTGCTGATATTGTTGTTTTTTATATTGGCTAGTAACCGGTATGTAAAGTTTGTGAGTTGAACCGGTGAACCAGTGTAAAGGGTTAAAACTTTCTATGTATTGTAACTGGTAAACCCTATCAGATGTTAAACCCTAACCGATCAAGTTTGTTGGTTTATTATCTGATGAGAGATAATGATGGAGACATGTGTGATCATTGTATGAGGATAAATTCAAAATGGTTTGGCACATTTTCTTATTGTCTAGGGAAGGAGAAAAGTGGATTGCATTTAATGCATAGTGTGTGATGAGTTACAAAGTCCAATGGATCGGTGATCATGGAGTGATTGGAATTATCTTGAAGAATGTGAAGAGATTGTCATGATTTCTAATGGTCAAGATTGAGCTGACTTGTTTGTAATCTCAATGATGAGATTTATGTTTTTGTTGTGTTACTGACCTAATTGATTTGCATTTAAGGTTGATGAAGTTGTTTGTAAAGGTTGTTGGCAATATTGGTAGAAAACCTGTTAAGTGTGTAGTTTTCCAACCAATAAATGGATCTGTACTTTGAGTGAAGGTAGATTGAAGCTTAGAAGGATTTGATCAAGAAAATATAGTGCTACTTAGACAGATCAAGAAAACCTATTGTTTTCTAACAATTACAATAGAAGTAAAATACCTTAACTGGGTAAGCTCTAACAAGATTGGTTACTCATTAAATCCTCTAACAAGGTGGTCCATTAGCTTGGATTCTTAAATCCTCCAGTGAGGTTACTCCTAACAGGTTATTGTGCTCCTAACAAGGCATATTTGTAAACCCCTTAATGGGGTGATTCCTAACCAGAATTAGTTCTTAATAGGACTTATTGTAAAGCTCTAACAGGCTTTGGCTCCTAACAGGGTGAAATTTGAAAGATTTCAGATATCTATCCTTGTGAGTCCCATCTCACTATGGTTTTTACCTATTTGGGTTTTCCACATATAAACATTTGTGTCAAGTGGTGAATGCTTTTGTGGCTGTGATCTTATTTGTTGATTTGGTTAACTTCTGATAGGGCATGTTAAGTAAAAGCATTGAGAGATGAATATGTTGAGATATGATTAAGCATTGTTGATGTTTACAAGATTGAAGGTGTTTACTGTTAAAGTTGCCATAACAGTTAAACTGGTTAATGTCAAGGATTCCTATGAATATTGATCTGGACTAAGATATATTTACTTCATTTGACTGAGTTTAAGTTTGGGAACTTTGCATTAGTTTTTCAATATACCAATTCACCCCCCCCTCCTCTCGGTATTCTACTGGATACTTATTCTTTCATCATACCATCATTTAATAGACAAGTACAAGAATTGTTGAAGAAAGGTTTCATTAGAGAAAGTATGAGTCCTTGTGCAGTACTTGTATTATTATAACCTAATAAGAATGGAGAATGGAGGATGTGTACCGATTCTAAAGAAATAAACAAGATCACAGTGAAATACCAGTTTCCTTTATCTAGGATGGATGACATAATGAATTGTTTGAGTGGAGCCAAATATTACATAAATATAGACTTGAAGAGTGGATATCATCATATCAGAATTAGAGAAGGATATTTGTGGAAGACAATGTTCAAGACAAATGAAGGATTGTATGAATGGTTGGTGATGCCTTTTATGTTGACTAATGCACCGAGTACTTTCATGAGATTGATGAATGAGGTATTGAAGAAATTCTTTGGTAAGTTTTTAATTGTATATTTAGATGACATTCTAAGTTTCAGTAAGACAAAAGAGGAGCATTTGTTGCATTTAGGCCAATTTTTGCAAAGGTTGAGAGAAGAAAAGTTGCTGATAAATATTAAGAAGTGTACTTTCATGAAGGAAGAGATAGTCTATTTGGGATTTGTGATGTCTACAGATGGATTGAAGATGGACCTTGAGAAAGTAAAATAAATTGGTGAATGGCCTACACTAGAGAGCATTGGAGAGGTAAGATACTGGCTAGTTTATACTGAAAGTTCATCAGGAATTTTAGTTGAGTTTGTAACCCTATGACTGAGACACTGAGGGGAGATAGTAAGGAATTCAAGTGGACAACCAAAGCAAACAAAATATTTAAACTATTTAAGCAGAAAGTGACTGAGCAACCTATGTTAGCTTTACCCGATTTCAATAAAGTGTTTCAAGTAGATTGTGATTCAAGTGGAATTGCAATTGGAGCCATATTGAGTTAGGAAGGGAGAGAAGTAGCTTATTTCAGTGAGAAGTTGAATGATGCCAACAGGAGATATTCAGTGTATGATCAAGAATTTTATGCCATAGTCCAAGCCTTGAAGAAGTGGAGGCATTACCTATTGCCTAAGGAACTTGTGTTGTATACCAATCATCAAACTTTGTAGTATTTGAACAGTCAGATTAAGTTGAATCAGAGACATATGAGATGCATAGAATTTTTACAAAGTTACACCTTCGTGTTGAAGCATAGAAGTGGGAGATCTAACAAAGTTGTTGATGCATTAAGTAGAAGGAGAAATCTGCTGATCGAAATGAGAGTGATAGTGCTAGGATTTGAAGAGCTGAAAACCTTGTATGATGATGACATAGATTTTGCAAAACCTTGGAGAACATGTAAAGAACCAGTTATGGTAGATAGAAGCAAGCGGTTAGATTATTTCATTCAAGATGGAATGTTATTTAGAGGAGTTCAATTGTGTATACCAAAGAGTTCTATGAGGGAGAATTTGATGCAGTCAAGGTAGAGAGATCCAATGAAGGACATGCCATCCTTACAGCCTAACACAAACATCATGCAAGATATACTGGTAACTAGTAACAAAACACTAGATAAAGTAGAAGGAGCAACTGGTAACACCACAAAATACATAACCGATAAACAGTATGAAGAATTCTTATATCAGCTCAATGAATTACATATGCCACATGTTGGACCATAGCCCAAGATTACAAACAATGCTTACAACACAAATATAAGATCTGTAGATCATCTACACATCACTTCAGCCTCCGATAATAGTATACCAGTTAAGCCTTGATCTGAACCTCAGCCAATCCATCTTCAATCCTACTAAATTACAATCTCACTAGTATCTACATCTTCACTTGATTTCACTTCTGTCTTCTATCTTCTATCTTCTATCCCTTCAAATGATTCACAAAACTTCTCTTTATACCATTCACAAATAATAATAACTTGATCAAATCGGTCCAAAGACCAACCGGTTCATAATGAAACATGCTAACAATAACATGTCAGCTCAAATTACTAAGAACATCTCCAAAGTGGCTAAAACATTACGCGGTTCTCCAAGAACATCGAAAAAGGTGCAAGAAACATTACTCACAATCTGCAAGTCACAAAAACCAACTGCAACCTAATTCAAATTCTCTCAACACATTGGAAGAGTAACTGGTAAGAACACATCAACTGGGACAATACCAAAATTGATATCTCACTGGAATTAAATCCAAATGCCATGAATCTCAAACATGATAAAGACAATCAACTTGAGGTGATAAATCCAAATTCACAATGCTAAACTCTTAAACATGAAGAAATGCCATAATCTCCAAGCAATTCCATAGCTAACAGCTCAAACCAGTAAGAACTACATTGGTGCTCCTGCATCAAACTCTCGGGGTTAATTGAAAAGTGAGTCCCATCACTTGATCTAGTTTGGCGATTTGTTAGTAGGTACTTGCAACTACCTTAGGGTTTCAGTGGTCTGACTTCAAGTTCTGGTTGCCTCTCCTTTGTGATCTACCAGTCCAACTTGTAGCATGCCTTAATCGGGGATTTGTTCAAGTCTCCACCCACTGACTGCCTCAAGATCAAGCTCTAGGATCGGTGGTCTACCTACAAACCTTTCTCCACCTCACATTCAATGATCTGAACAATTCAACAAGTTACCTCAACTTCCTTTCCAACCAATTGGTGCATAACTGGGTCTTCCTCCAACAACAGGTTCACAAACCTGCTCTAATACCCTTTGATGCAGTCAAGGTGGGGAGATCCAATGAAGGACATCCCATCCTTGCAGCCTAACAAAAAAATCATGCAAGATATATTGGTAACCTATAACATAACACTAGATAAAGAAAAAAGAGCAACCACTAACACCACAAAATACATAATTGGTAAACAATATAAATAATTCTTATATCAAATCAATGAATTACATATGCCACATGCTAGACTATTGCCCAAGATTACAAACAATGCTTACAAAAAAACTATAAGATCCGCAACTCATCTACACATTAATTCACCCTTTGGTAATAGTCTATTGGTTAAACCCTGATCTGGACCTCAACCCTTTTGGCTTCAATCCTACTAGACCAGAATCTTGTTGGTATCTACATCTTGGCTTGATCTCACTTATGTCTTCTATCTTCTATCTTTTTGATGAATAATGATGAACAACAAATATCCTAACTGGTATTGAGAGGGGGGGGTGAATCAATAAATACAAAAACTTCTCCACAACTTATCAAGTTAAAACAATGCTAACCGCTTGACTTCATTACTAAACTTAACCATGGCAATACCAGTTAAACATAGTAAGACTTCAAACAACTTAAACCAATAAAACTGTATACTTCAAATATCATTCAACACTTGATAACTACTTCATCCATACACATGCGCAAGTGTTGTATCAGTAATACCATAACCATTAGCTCTGCATGCATAATCACTTAAACAAAGAATACTCAATCATCACATGGAAAATGCACAACTCATGACACACGAATTTTTCATGTGGAAACCCAAATGGGAAAAACCACAGTGGGGATGAATACCCACAAGCTTGTTTTAAAATATTTATAAGTCCTGTTTGTTAGGAGCCTAGTCTAGTTAAATACTTTACAATAAGGTTATGTTAGGAACTGGTCCTCTTAAAGATCACCCAGTTAAGGGATGGCTATATACCCTATTAAAGGTTGAAAACTTGTTAAAGGTTACCTTGCTATAGGATTTAAAAAACTCAATGAACTTGAGTCACCTGGTTAGAGGTTTTACAATAAGCATGTTAAAGCTACCCAATCAAGATATTTTCCTATTGTTGAAATGGTTAGAAGACAGCAAGTAAAACTCTAATATGATAACAACACTACATGCTAAGGTAGATCCTTTTCAATTCCTCTAGCCTGCAATCACACTTTGTAGTTTTCACTCACTGGTCTGGTAAGTATCTCATCACTCAGATACACACACAACTTTTTCCAACACTTACAATAACATACATCATCGACCTTATAGACAACAATTAGGTCAGTAGCATAAACCCTAAACCCTAATCATTTTAGGTTCACAATTACAAAGCGGTCCAATCCTTACCATCAAAACACATTACATAGAATGAAACAATCTCAAACTATAGGATTTTGCCAAGATCAAGGGCACAATGAAAAGCATAAAAGAGACAATAGAATGACAAGAACAAACTGTATTCTCATCAATAAGCAAAATGATCAACTGGATTAACCAATACAATGAATAGAGGCCTATTATATAGGCAAGGCCATATGGATGTATGAGCACACAAATATGACATGTGACTCAATGAGAAACAAGGGTAGGTAAGAAATACTAAGGGTAGGTAGGAGAAATAATATAATATTCCACAAGAGGTGGATGACCCACTGAATGTGGAGTGCAATAGAAAAATAAGATCACAAAAGGTGGAATTTCTACTACAAGCTCTATCCCTAAGTGCACACTTCCCTAAGTGTCTCAAATCCAAACTGCGAAGAGATGCATTATCCTAAGTTAACTTAAGTAAGTGTAATAATATCCAAAATGAATATTTATTTACACCAACACCCCCCTTAAGTGCAACTTAGGGGAATGAAGACTCAAGTCAACAATGCAAGATGGGTCCTAGCTACTAGGCCATGATAGGTACCCATGTACAATATGCAAATGCAAGAAAAACTATGCAATGTAATCTCTCACAAATGGAGAAAAGGAGAAAACCCAATGGGAAAAAACTCCCCCCCAAAAGAGAGAAGAATGTACAAAAGGCTCTCAAAGAAGAAGGACAAAACCTCAAAGAGGAAAAAGTCCCCCCCATAAGAGAGGAAGGAGAAGTCAACTGACCCCCCCTAATGACACATCCCACACCCCCAAGAGAGCTCGCAACTGCTGGAACTTACTCTCAGTGAAAGGTTTGGTGAATATGTCAGCAACCTACTCTGCTATAGGACAATATTGCAAATCAATGACCTGCTCCTGGATGAGCTCTCGGATATAGTGCATATGAATCTCAATGTGTTTGGTCCACTAGTGCTGGACTGGGTTCTTTGAGATCACAATAGCACTCTGATTGTTGCAATGTAGAACTATTGGTCGTGGAGTGGTGAATCCAAACTCTATGAGAATCTACTGGAGTCAAATGGTCTCAGTCGCTGCATTAACATCACCTTGATACTTAGCCTCAGTCAAAGAGAGAGCAATAGCATGTTTCTTCTTGCTCTGCCAACAAATGGGGCCCAAACCAAGGTGAAAACTATAACTAGAAGTAGACTTACGATCAACTAGATCGCCAGCCCAATTAGAGTCTGTGTAACCAACCAAGAAAAGTCCTGTGCCTACTGCATAGTGAATCCCATAGTGATGTGTACCTTGGATGTAATGAAGGATGCGTTTGGTAGCTTTCCAATGAAGCTCATGTGGATCCTGCATGAAGCGGGAAACCATGCCAACTGCAAATGAAATATCAGGGTGTGTATGAGTCAAGTAGATGAGACTACCCACAAGCTGATGATACAAAGTGGCATCAATTGGTGGAGAAGAATACTAAGCCTCAAGCTTGACTCCTGAAAGAAAGGGATTTGGGGCAAGCTTATAATCAGCCATATGAAAGCATGCAGGTAGATCAAGAGCATTCTTGGGCTGTGATAGAGTAATCCTGGAAGGTGACTGTGAAATCTCTATCCCAAGAAAGTAGTGCAAAAGACCCAAGTTAGTCATAGCAAATCTATCATGTAAAGCATATTTGACCTTGCTAATGATGGATGAAGTACTCCCTGTAATGATCAAGTCATCAACATAGAGCACAAGTATCAAGTGAGAGTCATCCTATTGCAAAATGTAGACATTCAGATCGAAATGACACCTAGTGAACCCTACGGAGAGAAGAAAGGAATCCATCTTGGCGTACCAAGCCCTGGGGGGCCTACTTAAGGCCATAGAGAGATTTCCTTAGTCGGCAAAACAAGGAAGTATCCTGGATGAAACCCTGTGCTTGCTTCATATAAATCTCCTCATCAAGATCACCATGAAGATAAGAACTCTTCACATCCATTTGATGTACAACCCAACCATGAGCTGTGGCAATAGCAAGTGTCAAATGAATGGAGTTCATCTTGGCTATGGGTGCAAAGGTCTCAGTATAGTCAACACCTACAACTTGAGAGAAACCTTTTGCAACAAGCTGAGCCTTATACTTATACACACTACCATCTGCTGCAAACTTGGTCCAATAGATCCACTTACATTGAACCATCTTTCTCCCCTTAGGGAGATGGACTAGATCCCATGTGTTGTTCCTCATCAAGGAACTATACTCTTCCTCCATAGCTTGGTCCCACTCAGGAACCCCTGATGCTTCCCTAAATGTCTATGGATTGGAAGCGGTAGCAATGAATGCGTGTGGAAGATCCTGATGTTGTGATCGAGTTCTTTGTGTATCTGAAGGATCCCCAACAAGAGAACCCATGGACTCAAGAGTCTGTCGAGCCCAATGAGGTCTAGGTGGAGGTGGAGAATGAGGCTCCTCTACTACAAGTGGACCCTATGGAGGTGTAACCCTAGGAGTCAGAGTTGAGGGAGTCTTATCATCTGAATCACTAACATCACTATCCACAATGGAGGAAGGTGGAGGAGGTAGAGAGGCTAAGCTAGGAGAGCTTTTCTTAAAGTGAACACTCCTCTCAATGAATACCTCATGTGTCTCTTGATCCATCAATCTGTATGCCTTAACACCCTCAGGATATCCAACAAATATGCAAGGCCGACTCTGAGGTTCCAATGCCTTGTGTTTCTGCAGAGGTGTGTGAGCCCATGCTAGACACCCAAAGACTCTGAAATGTCTCACAATCAGTTTCCTACCAGCCCAAGCTTCAAAAGGAGTAATACATTGCAAAGCTTTGTGAGGAACCTGGTTCTGGATGTGTGTGGCACAACTGATAGCCTCTACCCAAAAGGCGGGATCAAGAGAATGTGCATGTATCATACAACTAGCCATTTCTTTGAGAGTTCTATTCTTGCATTCTGCAACCCCGTTCTGCTGTGGAGTGTATGCAACAGAATGATGAAGATCAATCCCCTCAAATATACAAAAATTCTCAAGTCTCTTGTTCACATATTCCCTTCCATTATCTATGCAAAGAATCTTGACCACTTTCCCTGATTGCCTCTCCACATGAGTCTTGAAGTCCTGAAATATGTCAAATACTTCACTCTTATGAATGAGAAAGTAGACCCAAGTGAAGCGGGAGTAGTCATCAATGAAGGTAAGAACATAGTAGGCCTTACTAAATGAAGGTGCTGGAAATGGACTTGCTACATTGCTGTGAACAAGTTGAAGAACTTCCAGAGCTCTCCAAGTTTTCCCTTTATCAAACTTCTCTTCGGGATGCTTGCCCATGGAACAACCTAAACATACACCCTTTGAAAAACTGATTCAAGGTAGACCTGTGACCATGTCTTTAGTACTTAGCTGCTGAAGATAGCGGTAGTTGAGGTGACCAAACTGCTCATGCCATAGCTTACTTTCTGAATTTGAATGAGTAAGCAGGGCCCTAGAAGGTGAACTTGGCACAAAGTGGGAGAATGAATAAAGCCTTGAGTTGTCATTGACTTGTCCCACTGCTACCAAGGCATCATCATCAAGTTCCTTTACCACAACTGAATCTGGTGTAAACTCAACCTTTTTCCCATTCCCATAGTGAGTGATTTGGTAGATGGAGAGAAGGTTGGTAGACAAGTTAGGAACATAGAGAACATTCTCAAATGTTCCATCATCCATGTCAACTGAACCTTTCCCTTCAACCTCTACTTGTCTATCATCACCTATGTAAATGTGAGGTACCTTAGATGGCTCCAATGAAAAAAACTTCTCCTTTGTAGAACCCATGTGATATGAGGCACCCAAGTCAAGTATCCATTGCTGTGAAGAACCTGTTTTAGCCACAAATGCTTTCCCTTTTCCCTTAGACTGTGAGGAAGAAGAAGGAGATGAATCCTTCTTTGTGTAGGCAGATGGCAAGTTGATGTTGTTTTTCTTGAGAAGATTGGTTAACTCATCAACTTGTTTTGCATGGCATCGATGCTCATCATGACCATACTTATTGCAATATGTACAAGTTGGTTTATCCTTCTTAGGTGGTGTCCCCTTCTTGGAAGAGGATGAAAAATTGCCTTGTGATGGAGAGGATGATTGTCCTTTTTCCTGGTGTGGCTTAGACTTAGATTACTTCTTCTTCTTGTTGGAATCTTTTCCTTGACTTCCTTGATTTCCTTGATTTGCTACCAAGGCCTTGGACTTTGAAGACTTGAGAAACCCCATGTTCAACAACTTAGTTTGTTCCAATATCAACATTTCTATGAAAGCATCAAATGAAGGCATAACATAAGAACTCCCCACTGTTAAACAATGAGTTTGGAAGCTAGACACAAATGCTGCATATTCTGGTGCAAGCTTATCCAACAAGTTGAATATCAATTAAGCATCCTTTTTGTCAATTCCACAATCCTTAAGCTTTGCTCTTAGCTCATTTGCTTTGGTGACATAATCTTGGATTGTATCAAAACTCTTGGGATCCAAGTTGGTGAGGTCATTGTCAATCTGATAGCCTCTGATTCCATCAACTTGTCCATATAATTTCTGAAACATATCCCAAGCCTCTTTGATTGTTTTACACTTCTCAATGTGAAAAATGAGGTCATCTGATACATACTTGCGTAAGGTTCGAAGAGCTATGCAATTCTTTGTGAGCCATTCTAATTGATCATTTGGATCAGCCTTAGGATCAGGTGGTGCTATTATTGTTCCATCTATGTAGTGTGTGAGACCCTTTTCCATTAGTTTACTCCATACTTTAATTTTCCATGATGCATAATTATGTGGAGTTAAAGGTGGAAATTTGTGAGGACTCATTGCAACAAGAATGGAAAGAGCACAAAGAGATGCACAATCACACAAGACACCCCCCCAAATTCACTCAATCAAAGAACCCCCCCCAATGTGATGATTTTGGCACTTTATAAGTAGTGCGTATACAATGGGCCACTTGCAAAAAATGGCAAAGTGGACTTCTGATTTACAATTTTACAATTGCCTCAATAAGGCCAAAAGAGTCTCAAACTGATAATGCAAGAGATCTTACTAAGATCCAAGCAATTTACATGTACCTAATAGGCCAAATAAGACCAATATCTGAAAGTACAATTTCCACTCAAAATATCTAAAATCTGATCATATACTATGAAAGTAGATAAAAAAATAAGCACTTTAAAAAAAAATGGCACCTAAAAAGGAGGTCGTATGAGCTCAAACGAGGCCTTTGAAGTTGCAAAATTGAGGATTGGATAGGTACAGCTAAGAGAATCTAAAAATTATGAAAAACTTGTGCCCCAAAATCATAAAATAACTACACCACTATGAAGATCATGAAATTTTATCCCATTTCAAAAAAAATTGCACCAAAAAAGGAGAAAAAATGAGCAAGATATGGCCTTTCAAAGTTGGACTACAAAACTAAAAAGCTTAATGGAGAGGGGTCAAATTTTTTTCAAAAAATGCTGATGTGCCATTGATGTCAGCAAGTCACTATGTTAAATTTTATGGCCATATGACCATTGCAAAAACTTTGCCTCCCTACTGACTCGGCGTCCGTACTATACGGACTGCTGACTGGGCAAGTGACTGTGCAGGCCATATGGATGACATGTCAATCTGATAGTGCATACGGAGGTCTGTATGGCAGGTGACATGTTGTATAGTTTAGCTCGTGAACCAATGGCCACTTGCCTCATGGCGGACGTGGGGCTTCTTGTGTTGGTGGTCGCTGGCGGAGGGAGTGGCCGAAAGCAGTGGAGACTGGCGGCGGTTGGGAGTAGAGGCGGCTGGCGTGCAGGTGAAGCTGTCGGCGAGAGGATGGGAGCAGTTGCTAAAGAAACCTGGGCACTGGGGGCGGTGGTGGTGGGAGAGTTCGGCGCAGCGGTGGCAACGTAGACCGGAGGTGGGCGGGAAACTCTGTAGCGGCGATCTATGGGTACACGACGTGTGGACCTGCACGGGCGGCGGTGCGTGGACCTGCACAATGCTGACAGCAGGTACGTCTTGCAACCTAGGCATAGCGGGTACGACCAAGTACGGGGGGTCTGCGGACCCCTCAAAAAATGCAAAAAAAACTTTTTTTTTTGCTTTGTTTTTTTTTTAATTTTTTTCGAGATTTCTAAAATTTTTTTTTTTTGAAAAATTAAAATTTTTTTTTGAAATCTGTACGATAATAGCCAAAATGGGGAAAAAAAATTTCTCATTAAAATAGGTCGACTTTATAGTCAAAATTTATGGAAACGGCCTCCCGAATTCAACGATGATGTCCAAATCGCTGTATGATGCCCCCCAAAAATGAAGATCCCTAAATCTGAAAATAGAAGGCTTCCATGATGTCTCCAAAAACCGATCAATGAAGCTCCAATAGCTCTGATACCATGTAGGATTTTGCCAAGATCAAGGGCACAATGAAAAGCATAAAAGAGACAATAGAATGACAAGAACAAACTATATTACCATCAATAAGCAAAATGGTCAACTGGATTAACCAATACAATGAATAGAGGCCTACTTATATAGGCAAGGCCATATGGATGTATGAGCACACAAATATGACATGTGGCTCAATGAGAAACAAGGGTGGGTAAGAAATAATAAGGGTAGGTAGGAGAAATAATATATTATTCCACAAGAGGTGGATGACCCACCGAATGCGGAGTGTAACAGCAAAAGAAGACCACAAAAGGTGGAATTTCTCCTACAAGCTCTATCCCTAAGTGCACACTTCCCTAAGTGTCTCAAATCCAAACTACGAAGAGATGCATTATCCTAAGTTAACTTAAGTAAGTGTAATAATATCCAAAATGAATATTTATTTACACCAACACAAACAAATCACAAGTCATTTTGCATCGTCCATTCTTCACTACGCATAGAAATTGGTAACCCATCACACTTTCTTCTCATACTGCTAAGAAGAATATTCATTCTCAAGGTAGACATTTAATGCAGTTGATCTTCACATGTAAGATCCTCAAGTAAATCCTTCATATGCACAAAAATGACATGGCATCTCAATATCATCCTTATTTCTTAGCTAACTCATCACAAAATATCACCAGTTGCATTGCAGAAGCTAGATTGCCAAACCGGAAACCCTAGAGCTAAGACTACCAACAAGTAGTCACACTTAGTGAAACCCTGACACTAGTTCACTACATCTCTTCATACCACTTCTCCAACTTGATCATTAATAAAAAATTCTTCCAATCTTCATATTGGTTGACTTGTACGTATTGACATCAATGACAACATATATTATTATCATATTATCATATCGGTTCATCATATGCCAACAATCTCCCCCTTTGGCATTGATGGCAATACTCAATGTAGCATTGCAATTATAAACATCATAGACCAGTGCAACTAAAATATCTTCTCCCATATCATACATCAGATATAATCTCCCCTTTTCATATTTCCCCTCTCATATATCTTCTCCCCCTTTGACAACAATGCCAAAGTGAAGGCACAAGCTTCCATACTCCACCATGCTACTCCCCCTATGGAGTAGCATCCTTCAACACATCAATCTTGAAATATTTGTCATTGTAATACCTAACTAATGTGGAGCACACATCTTTAGTTTACTGCATGAAGGGGTAAAACCCCTAATTCACCTCTCAAACAGGTAAATGTAGTCTTTGGTAAGGGCTTAGTGAATATGTTTGCTATCTTCTCCTTACTGGAAACATGTTGTAATACAACCTCTCTATTTTGAAACTTCTCTCTCAAGAAATGATACTTGAGCTCAATGTGCTTAGTTCTAGCATGCAATACTAGATTCTTGGAAATATTGATTGCACTAGTATTGTCACAAAATATGCTCACTGGTTCAAATATAGGTACTTCGAAACTATCCAATACATGTGTTCATCTAGATTGCCTGAGTGCAGTTCATAAATACTGCCACATACTTTGCTTTAGCTATAGACTAAGAAATACAACTCAGCTTCTTACTCATCCATGAGACTAGTCTTCCACCAAAAAAAAATGCTCCACCGGTTGTGGTTTTCCGGTCATCCACATTACCTCCCCAATCTGCATCGGTAAATACCTTGAGATTAAAATCACCATTGTATGGATACCACAATCCATAATCAACTATCCCTTTTAGGTATCTAAGATTCCTCTTGACTTCTACCAAGTGGCATTCTCTTGGAATTTTTTGAAAATGAGCTACTATGCCTACTGCATGAGCAATACCCAGTATGCTCTACACAACATAATGCAGTGTATCGATCATTGATCAATACTCCTTCTCATTCACCAATGCTAAATCATCTTCCTTAGTCATTTTACATCTGGTCACCATCAGTGTACCAACCAGTTTGCTTTCCTCCATGCCAAAGGTCTTCAATACCTCTTTGACATACTTAGACTAGGTAATATAGATACCCTCTTTCATTTGCTGAATCTATAGACCAATGAAGAACTTTATCTATCCAATCAAAGACATCTCAACTTCTTTCTTCATTTCATCTAAAAATGCATGGCTCATTTCATCATCTCCTCCAAAGATTATGTCATCTAGAAATACTTCACAAATCAGAATCTGATCACCTTCAGATTTTAGGTAGATGTTGCTATCCTCACTTGTTCTCTAAAATCCTATTTGCACAAGATGAGAGTGCAATCATTCATACCATGCCCTAGGTGCTTGTTTCAATCCATACAGGGCCTTGCATAATATACAAACCATGTTACTATCTTCTGATAAGGCAAACTCATCCAGTTTCTCAATATACACTTCTTCTTCTAGGATTCCATTCAAGAATGTAGACTTCACATCCATCTGGTAAACCTTACATCCCTTAAATACTGTAAACGTAAGTAGCATTTAGACACCTTCCAGTCTATTGGCATTGTGTTGTAATTGATGTCAACAAGTATAGGATGATACCGGTATCACTAAAATTGATGTCAACTAGTGAACAAAAAGTTGTCGATATGATGTTGCATACAACCGAGGTGAAGAGATTACATAATGAGCATTGGTCATGCTGAACTGGCAGAGTACTACTTGGAACACATTGGACATGCAAGGTATGCTACCAAGATAGTGAAGGATGGATGAGGAGTTGAGATGATGTGTTTGTCATCTTGACAAATCAGATGAGAGTAGAATTAGGTTGATGAAGTAGAATGATGGAGAGTCTACAGGAATATACATGTGATACCAGAATCTGCATTGGTGATAGTTGACATGTTATGTCAACTAATGAAACATCAGAGAAGAGAGAAGGAAGATAAGGTTCTCACTTGATAAAAGATGGAGCTTGTTGAATATTGATGACATGATTTCATCAAGAGTGGTAATTGGTATGAAAGCCCACCGGTAATATTGACAAGGTGCAGGTACAAAAGACTCCTAACTAATGAGAGTGTGCATGTATTGGACTGACATGTCTAAAGACTGGTTTGAGGGTTACACTAGAAGATCAGGAAAGGTCATGACAAGAAGGACAACTAGCAAGGTGCCATAAGCTAGTAGGGTTTGCTTACTGGTAGATGAAACCAGTTATGTGTGTGTTTGGTGACTAGGCATGAACTGACAGAACTATGTGATGATGTGCATACTGACAATGACGTCACATAAGGATGAAATGGCAAATGTGCATAAAGTGGTAGGTGAAACATGCACAGGTCGGTTAAGTAAGGTTGGTGAGGTAGTAGTGATTGGTCTGACATTAATGGTGACTGAAAAGATCAAGGTAGAGTTGCAGAGTTGTGCAGCTCGAGAACCAGCACAGATTGGTTGTGCAGATCGAAGTTGGCGAAGGAGATAGCTAGGCCATTTATGGCAATTGACTGAGAAAAATTGATAGAATGGTTGTACATTGCTAAAGGAGGAAGGTGTGTTCTAGAAGGCACATAAATGGTGGATATGTATAGATAGACATCTCTAAGTTGTGATTTGATCAAATTTGATTGGATTCGGTGTGTCTCAGGATCAATGGAGAAAACCCAAAGGTGCCAAGTTTGAATTGGTTTTTTGTGGGAAGTCTGGGTTATAAGTACATGAGCCTAAGAGATAGATTGGTGTTGCTGAATGGAAGAAGATTATGTTGTTGACAAGTGACTAGGTGTTACTTTTGCACATAAGAGAAAAATAGCCAAGCACTCAACAAATATCTAAGAAGAGACTAAGAGTGAGGGATAATTAGGTTGGAGTATTTGACTGGTAGAAGAGCAGAACTGGTAGTGTCCATACCAGGAAAGCATAGGTGAAGAAAGATGCAGAATAGACAGGCATAGAACTAGCTAAGTATAATATCTATGGTGAGTAGTAGAAATCCAAAGGAAGTGAGAATCGATAGAGAGAAAGGTGAACCATTATGTAGCAGTTGTGAGAAGAGAGAGTAGTGAGTAAGAAGAGAAAAACTAGTAAGATAGTGACTGAGTTGGTGAAGATTCAGTCTAAGTGTATAGATAACTGGTAAAGCTGAGGAGACACCTTACCAATAGAGAAAATTTATTGAGTTGTTACAAGATTCACCTGTAACTAGATTACTACCTTTGTATTTGATGTTTTATATTGTGATCATTGAGTCGTAGCTTAGTGCAAGGATTGTAGCTCCTTGGTTTGGTGCCCTAAAGTTAGGGGTTGTAGCTCCTTGGGTTGGTGCCTTGAATTCAAGGGTTGTAGCTCCTTGGGTTGGTTCCCTAAAGTCAGGGGTTGGGGATCCTTAGGTTGGTGCCCTAAACTTTGTAACTGAATTTTCATTATGAGGCTAGATTGGAGCAGTAGACTCCAACATCATTTCTTACTGAGGTTTTTCCCATTTTGGGTTTTCCTCATACATCCTAGTGTTATAAGATGCCTCTTTGTGTGTGATAGTTTTAAGTTGGTGTACTCACTAATTAGTATGTCTTCATTGTGTTAGATCCCATAAACCGGTATGCTCAAAAGGGATAGCTAAAGGAAAAAGTTTTAAGAACCATTGAATCACCCCCCTTTCAGTGGTGCACTCTTTCTAACAATTGGTATCAGAGCCTAGGTTCCCAGTTAGAATACTATTATCCAACTTGGGTAGATACAGGCCTAAGGACACAATGGTTTGTTCAGTGTCAATCCCTACTCTAGTATTTGATGGCTCAAATTTTTCTATTTGGAGTTGCAGAATGGAAGTTTTCTTATCCTCTCTAGGTTATGTTGTTTGGATGGCAGTTGTAAATTGTCTCCCTAGGGATGTATTTCCCCCCACTAGCACTGAAGAAGAAAGAAGATGCTTATGTAATAAAGAAGCCATGAAGGCTATACTTAGTGGGCTCATTAGTGATGTCTCCTCATAGGTGTTTAGATGCAAAACAACAAAGATTCTATGGGATAGACTAAAGATGCTTTATGGAAATGAGCCCTGCACTATTGAATCGGATTGTGGAAGCATGAAGAACAACAATATTGACACATGTGGAAGTGTTGACAACAGTTCCGTTAGTTGTTGTAGTTTTGATGAAGAGGAAACTCATCTCTTCATGGCACAAGAGACAAAAATTGATGCACACATATCAGAGTGTGACAAGGCTGATAGATCGCACCAGCAAGATGTGTTTGGGAGTGATGATGAAGATGAAGCTAAAGTAGATTTTGAAAGTGAACTGGTAAGTGCACTAGATGAACTTCAAAGTGTTAGAAAGGATTTTAAGAATTACAAAGACTCAGTTCATGATGAATGCAACCCATTGAGAATATGCCTTGAAGAATCAAATAAAAATATCTGCATATTGACATCTCAACTTGAAGAGGCAAAAGGATTGACTAGTGAGTTGAAATCAGTCTTCAATGATAAGGAGAGATGTGAGGATTTCCAACTAGAAGTGGAAACAAAGGACAAATAGTGTCTAAAGCTGAAAGAGGAAATAGAGAGCATCAGGAAAGACCTTGATAAATATCAAAATGAGCTCAAGATAAGGATCCAGTATGATGGCAGTACTAAGGCCTTGGACAAAATATTAAGCAAACAAAAACATTCCAAGGATACTAGAGGATTAGAATGTGTTGTCGGTGAATGCTCTACAAGAAAGGAGACCTCCCATAAAGATATTCAATTTGTCTCCTCAAATGTAAATGGAAAAAGCCAAACCTTCACAGTCAAAGATAATCCAAGAAAGAAGGTTGATGTGACTTCAACCGCTAAAGACATGAAGAGGAAAATTGGTGTTGCATGGAGGAACAATGCAGACCTAAAGGGTAAAGGGAAAATAGGAGAAGATAACTTCACTAGAAGAAAGAACATTAGAAGGCTTTTCATGAGTAGAAGACAGGGAGATGTTTCTGCCCACACATCATGTCAAGTGTGGAAGAAGGAGAGATCTGATGGAAAATCTGTAGAGCATGAACAACCCAGTGTCCATCCCCAGAGAAGAAGAAATGGAGAGACCAAACTGGTAAGATCATCTCATGTTTGGTAAAAAAAATTTGTAAGTAATAAGCCACCTTTCTTTGGTTATTGTTTTGTATGTAAAGGATTTGGTCATAAGATAGATGAATGTAAAATGAGGCCTAGGAATAGATAGGGATCTCCTCCTAGGAATAGCATGTTAGATTGCAAGAGAAAAAATGCATATGGGCATACGATATCAGAATGTACAAACATGCATATACCCACTCTCGATTATGCTAATGAGAATCCATTTAATGCTCCTAGAAATGCAAATGTTGTATGCTATGAGTGTAATGGATTTGACCATAGAAATTATGAATGTAGGAAGAAGAACTCACCTTTCCATGGAAACCAGTGGAACTGTCCTAATCAACTCAAAGGCAATTTTAGGACTTAGGAGTGGAAAAGACCTATATGGAACAAAATGAGATGTGTTCCTACACATACTAGGAATTCAAGGATACCGGTAACCAGCCAAAATGGCTTGGTAAGAGGAGGAAGAGCTAACTGGTATGTTAGAAGGTTCCCCAATCATGAGGTTGAGATGAATGCTATGTGCTTCTATAGCACTACTTCCGGCTGTAATGGAGAATCCGGAAGTGCAAAAATCAATGAGGAAGAGAAGAAGAAGACTGCAAATGTGGAAAGGAAAGAATTCAAGTAGACATGGAGGAAGAAGCCAAAAGATAAGAGCATGGACTAGAATTGTGCATTCAATGCACAAGTGATATCTCCTATGGCTTAAAGGAGATGTAGAAATTAGAGGGAGTTACATAATTACTATATCATTCACCCCTTAGTTGAGTTTAGATAAGGAGATGAACAAGTTGTTGTCGGTAAGAGGAAGCAAATATGAGACCAATATGTGTAGTTACCCTAACTACACATGGAAGATGGCTTAGAATTGCAGGTGAAATGAATGGGAGGAGAGGAAATTGGAACCGGGAAATATAGGTGATAAGGAAAGTGTCTCGGTAGAGACAAGAAACCGGTATATGTAGGATGTTACTGACATAGATGTTGATCAGTGTTGCTAAGTTATGCAAGTCAAGCCAATGAGTTGAAAGGTCATTGCAACAACTCTGATAGTTTGGATGGATGTGGCTATGTCGCAAGTGTCATTGGAAAGGTCCTGAATGACATATGGTGGCCCAGTAGTTGATCCTATGTGCATGCATCTTTATGAGTCAAACAAGTTGAATATGTACTCTACAGTTGGCATTGTGGTCATGATGGTGGATGTTATAGGTACTGAGGTAAGTACCATTTTAGGATGTGGTAGATGTGAAATGAAGACCAGATATCTGAGGTTCAGGGAGAGTTCAGAGCTATTTCCTCAGATTAATATCAGATATACTGTACATAGAAGAAGATCAAGCAAATGCTCAAAGAAGGAGAGAAACTAGTGTATGTTGTTAAGGGTTGTTAGGTACTTGAGTTTTCCATCTCAAATGTTGGTAGTTGAGATGATGTTGTGCATAATCCTAAAAGGGGGAGAAATATTTTTGTCAGTGCTTGGTGCATACAAGGAGGAATGTTATCTTGATAGTGCCATTTGCCATTGTTGTCAAAGCGGGAGAAAGTTATTCTAGTATACTAGATACTACATGTGTTGACATCAATGCCAAAGGGGCAGATTGTTGGCATTGTGTTGTCATTGATGTCAATAGGTATAAGATGTTACCAGTATCACTGAAATTGATGTTAACTAGTGAACAAGAAGCTATCGATATGATGTTGCATACAACTAAGGTGAAGAGATTACATGATGACCATTGGTCATGCTGAAGTGGCAGGATACTACTTGGAACACACCGAACATGCAAGGTGTGCTACCAGGACAGTGAAGGATGGCTGAGGAGTTGAGATGATGTTTTTATCATCTTGAAAAACTAGATGAGAGTAGAATTAGGTTGATGAAGTAGAATGATGGAGAGTCTATAGGAATATACATGGGATACCAGAATCTACATTGGTGATAGTTGACATGTTATGTCAACTAGTGAAACATCAAAGAAGAGACAAGGAAGATAAGGTTCTCACATGATAAAAGATGGAGCTTGTTGAATATTGATGACATGATGTCATCAAGAGTGGTAACCAGTATGAAAGCCCACTAGTAATATTGAAAAGGTGCAGGTACAAAAGACTCCTACCTGATGAGAGTGTGCGTGTGTTGGACTCACATGTCTGAAGACCGGTTTGAGGGTTACACTGGAAAATTAGGAAAGGTCATGACAAGAACGACAACTAGAAAGGTGTTATAAGCTAGTAGGGTTTTCTTATTGATAGATAAAATTAGTTATGTGCATGTTCGGTGACTAGGTATGAATCGACAGAGCTGTGTGATGAGGTGGATACCGACAATGATGTCACATAAGGATGAAATAGCCAACGTGCATAAAGTGGTGGGTGAAACATGCATAGGTCGGTGAGGTAGTAGTGATTGGACCGACATTAATGGTGACTGCAAAGATTGAGGTAGAGTTGTAGAGTTGTGCGGCTCGAGATCCAGGACAGATTGGTTGTGCAAATCGAATTTGGCAAAGGAGATAGCTAGGCCATTTATGGCGATTGATTGAGAAAAATTCACAGAATGGTTGTAGATTGCTGAAGTAAGGTGTGTTCTGGAAGACACATAAATGGTGGATATGTACAGATAGAAATCTTTGAGTTGTAATCTGATTAGATTTGATTGTATTCAGTATGTCTCAAGATCAGTGGAGAAAACCTAAAGGTACCAAGTTTGAATTGGTTTTGTTGGCATTATGTGAATCGGCATGAGCCTTATGTGAACTGGCATGAAGACATAATGATATTGTATGTTGTCATTGATGTCAATATGAGACATAGTGTGAACCAGTACATGTGATAAGTGAAGAAAGAGGTATCGGTATATGTGTGAATTGGTATATGCCAAAGTGAAGTGACACATTTGTTCAAGGTGAACCGACATGTAGTTATGGGAACCGACACATGGAAGCACTGTATGACTACCAGTTGGTAGGTAGCTTCCACTTCAGGGTTTCTGGTTGGAGTACCTCAAGCTTGTGTGACTCAATCGGTGATCTTTGTGTGATGAGTTAGCAGTATGATGGAGGATAGATCATGTTGCCACGTAAGCTCTGTGCACATGAAGGATCTTGCATGAAGAAGACTATTCCTATCTACCTTGGGAATGTGCAAAGTTTGTCAAACGATGATAATGTGTGATGGGTTATCCACCACCATGAAAATGGTGGATAATGGATGATGGAGAATGTCTTGAGATCGATTCAAGATTGTTGCATTTAATGCAATATGATTCAACGGTCAGAATCGAACTGTTTGAATTGCTCAACCTAACAGGTTTAGGGTTCAGGGTTTTTGCTACCGACCTGTTTATTCCCTATAAGGTCAATGTTAGGTTTCTATCTGAGGTTGTTGGCAAAAGTTGTGAGTGTGTATCCAAGGGAAGTGATACGTGTTTCTTGCCAGACCAAAGGAGAGAAGAGATATCTACAAAGTGAATGTGCAGAAGGTGAAGAGGAGCCTAAACAAATCTGCATTAGCATTGAGTGTTGTTAACATATCATTGTAATGTCTATTGATCTCTAACCACTTCAATAGTTGTAAAATCCCCTAACAGGGTAGCCTTAACTGGCTTGATTCAAAATCCCTTAAATCAGGTGGCCTTAACTGACTTGTTTCAAATCCCTTAACTGGGTAACTCAAGGCTAATGAGTTCTGAGAAGTTGGAGAAGCTTAGGAGATCCTTTCAATTATTGAGTTCTTAAAATCCTCTAACAAGGTAACCCTATCGGGTTTAACCCTTAACTGGGTATCCCTTAACTGGGTATCCCTTAACCGGGTGATCCTTAACAGGATCAGTTCTTACCAAAACCTATTGTAATGTTCTTAACCGGACAAGGCTCCTAACAAAGTGGACTTCTAAAGAGTTCATAAAGCAGCTTGTGGGTATTCATCCCCACCGTGGTTTTTCCCAATTGGGTTTCCATGTGAAAAATATGTGTGTCATGTGAAATGCTTTTGTCTTGTGATGCTTTATTTTATCTATTATGCATATGAAGGCTCTATGTTTTATGCCTGTCTATAAAACATATTGAACTCACTATTGTGAAGATCTGATGATTTAGTTTATCTATTTATGCATGAGAATATAATGATACTGTAGTATTGAGCTACGAGGGAAGCTTATTGACTGACCGGTTCATGACTGATTGAGCTGTACTAGATGTTACCAGTTTCCTTGTTTGTCAGTCATTTGGGGTATTTGTTGTCAAACTAGTTTTGGACTATATTCATGTTTGTACTGATTCACCCCCCCCTCTCAGTACCGGTTTGGTACTTGTGGTTCATCATTTGAGTTATCAATTGGTATAAGAGCATTCCAGGTCCTTTGTGTTGTAAGCTTAACTGCTTGAGGAAAAGATCCTAGCTAAATGATGAAGAGGGAAGGTCCAAAGTTCAACAAGGAAAAATTTGGTATATGGAAAGATAGGATGAAGATATTTATCAAAAGCATGGGTGTTCAACACTGGAGTTATGTTGAAAATGTATATGTTGTTCCTACCGGTGCTCTCACTAACGACCAAAAGAGAGAGATACAAGAAAATGGGCAAGTCATGGAAGCCCTCATTAGTAGTCTACCTGACATTGAGTTTATTGATGTTCAGGACAAGGCAAATCCCAAAGAAGTATGGGATGCTCTTGAAAATATCTATGGTGGTGATGAGCATGTAAAATAGGCTAAGGAAGAGAGCTTGAGAGGAAAGTTTGAAGACATGTAGATGGTTGAAGGAGAGACCATTCAGCAGTATGGAATAAGAATCAAAATAGTTGTTGGAGAAATAAAGAGTGCAGGTGGCAAAATAGAAGATTCCACTATGGTTAGTAAAGTCCTAAGATCCTTGTTGCCAGTCTATGCAATAAGGGTTGCTACTACTCAAGAGCTAAGATCAATAGACAAGTCTAAGGTGTCCTTGGACTCCATCATAGCCAAGTTGATAGCCTATGAACTGAATAGTATTGATGGTAGTGTTCAAAAGATAGAATCAGCTTTTCAAGCTTCTGCTATACCATCCAGAAAAGGAAAAGAGGCTAGCACTAGTGGGGAACCTAGTCAGAATAGAGAAATGAAGGATGAAGAGTTTCTGATGGAATTTGAAGCTCTTCTAGCTAGGAGATTTCCAAAATGGATTGGTAAATACAAAGGTAAGCTTCCTTTGAAATGTTTTTCCTGTAACCGGATAGGACATATTGCTATGAACTGTCCTAATAGTGAAAACAAGGACAAACTGGAAAGGTTCAAGAAATTCAAAGGAGGAAACTAGAGAAATTGTTTTGTGGTAGTTGATGAAGGTGTGACAGATGAGGAATTAGAAGATGAAGAGAATGAAGACATTGTGTTTATTGTTGTAAAGAAAGATGTGGTAGACAAGAAGGCTCTTGTCTCTTGGTTTGAAAATTCAAATGAGTGGATCATTGATAGTGGTTGTTCTCACCATATGACTAGTGATCGGAGCAAGTTTTTATCCTTAGAGGAGTATGATGGTGGTGTGGTTCACTTTGGCAATGATGCACCATGCATGGTCAAAGGCAGAGGGTCCATCTCTTTGAATGGAAAGAGTAGTGCTGACAATGTGTACTGGGTTGAAGGTCTCAAACACAACCTTCTAAGTGTTGCCTAGCTAAATGAAGTGGTCTCACTCTGCAATTCAAGAATGGAGTTTGCAGAATCAAAGGTAAAGATGGTAAATTGGTAGCCACTGGCATGCAAACTAAAGGTAACCTATTTCATCTAAATGCAAATATAAGTACATGTCTTATGGCTAAGCTTGATGATAGCTGGATATGGCATAGGAGGTTCTGCCATGTGAACTTTGATAACATTGTGAAGGCTAGTAAGATCAAGGCAGTTAGAGGGTTGCAGTGTTGAGCAAACCAGATAATACCTTGTGTAGAGAATGTCAATTGGGGAAAATGTCTTCCTCAACCTTTAAAGGTAAATCTTTAACTGCAGACAACTTGCTTGATCTTGTGCATACTGATCTATGTGGTCCTATGAAAACTAGAAGTGTGTAGGGTGATAGGTACTTCATGATTCTCACTAATGGCTACTCAAGAATGATGTGGGTCACATTCTTGAAAGACAAGTCTAAAGCTTTTGGGAAATGCAAAGCATGCAGAGCATTAGTGGAGAAGGAAAGTGGTAAAAGGATCAAATGTCTCAAAACTGATCAAGGAGGGGAATTCACTGTCGGTGAATTCAAAAAATATTGTGAAGAATTTGGCATCAAGAGATAGCTATCTGCCCCCTGGACTCCATAGCAGAATGGCCCAGTAGAGAGGAATAGCCAGACTATGGTTGAAGCAACTAGAACCATGTTGATCCAAGGAAAGGTTGCTCACACCTTCTAGAGAGAAGCAATGAGCACTACTGTCTACACTATGAACTGGGTACTCATCAAAAAGGGTAAGGAAAAAACTCCTTATGAGTATTGGACCGGTAAGACACCTATGGTAAACTACTTTAAGGTATTTGGTAGCAAATGTTACATCAAGAGGAGTGAACATCAGGGCAAATTTGAAGCTAAATGTGATGAAGGAATATTTCTAGGATATTCCACCAAGAGTAAAGCTTTCAAGTGCTACAACAATAGGACTCAGAGAATTATGGAAAGCATTAATGTAAGAGTTGATGAGTCCTCTGAGAAGATTGAGAAAATTGGCAGTGAGCAAGTTGTAAATGAACCGGTTGCAACCTTCTAGGAACCAGGTGTCAGTCAACCTAGTACCAGTAACAATGTTCCTGAACCGATGAATGTTGATACTGATGAAGATGAGGAAGAAGAAGAAAAGCAAGAAGAACCAATTAAGACCATTCCTCGGTATGTCAAGTTGAATCATGATCCCAAGTAGATCATAGGTGATAAGGATGCAGGAATCCTTACTAGAAGAAAGATCAGAGAAAACTTATGTATGATCTTTGAATTTGAGCCTAAGTCATTCAAAGAGGCTCATAAAGATGAAGACCGGATCAAGGCAATGGAAGAAGAACTTGACCAAATAGAGAAAAGTGGTACATGGTCCTTGGTACCTAGACCAGAGCATAAAAATGTCATTGGCACCAAATGGGTGTTCAGAAATAAGTTGAATGAGGATGGCACATTGATTAGGAATAAAGCCAGATTGGTATGCAAAGGATATGCTCAAGAAGAAGGTGAAGACTATGGGGAAACCTTTGCTCCTATAGCCAGATTGGAAGGAGTTCGTATGCTTCTTACATATGTAGCTTTTAAGAGATTCAAGGTATATCAAATGGATGTAAAATCTACATTCCTAAATGGTGTACTTGAAGAGGAGGTATATATTGAGCAACCAGATGGGTTTACCCTATCTGAAGATAGTGACATGGTATGTAGGCTACATAAAGAATTATATGGTCTGAAGCAAGCACCTAGGGCATGGTATGAGTGCCTACATTCCCATCTTGTGAAGATTGGATTTGAGAGAACAAGTGAAGATAGCAATATCTACTTGAAGTCTGAAGAAGATCGGATTCTGATTTGTGAAGTTTTTGTTGATGACATCATCTTTGGTGGAGATGACAAGATCAGTCATGAGTTTATTGATGAGATGAAGAAAGAATTTGAGATGTCACTCATAGGGGAGATTAAGTTCTTCATTGGACTACATATCCAACAGATGAAAGATGGAATCTTCATCACTCAGTCCAAATATGTCAAAGAAGTGTTGAAGACTTTTGGCATGGAAGATAGCAAACCGGTTGGTACACCAATGGTGACCGGTTGCAAATTGACAAAGGAGGATGAGTCTGCACTAGTTGATGAGAAGGAATATGATCAATGATTGGTAAGTTGCATTATGTAGTGCATAGTAGACCAGATATTGCACATGTAGTTGGCATCATTGCAAGGTTCTAGAATAGTCCAAGAGAATCTCACTTGAGTGCAGTCAGGTGGATTCTCAAGTATCTGAAGGGAACAATTGACTATGGATTGTGGTACCCATACAACAATAATTTCAATCTGAAAGTATTCACAGATGCTGATTAGGCTGGTAATGTGGATGACCGGAAGAGCACAACCAGTGGTGCATCTTTCTCAATGGTAGACTGGTCTCATGGATGAGTAAAAAGGAGAGTTGCATCTCTCAATCTATAGCAGATGTGGAGTATGTTGCAACTTTCATGAACTGCACTCAAACAATCTGGATGAAGCATGTACTAGAAGGCTTCAAGATCCCTATACCTGAACCAGTAAGTATATTCTGTGATAACACAAGTGCTATCAATATATCAAAGAATCTGGTTTTACATTCTAGAACCAAGCATTTTGAGCTTAAGTATCATTTCTTGAGGGAAAAGGTTTAGAATAAAGAGATTGCACTAGAGCATGTGTCCAGTAAGGAGAAGTTAGTAGACATATTCACCAAGCCTCTCCCAAAGACAACATTTGTGCATTTGAGAGGTGAATTAGGGGTATTGCCCCTTCAAGAGGTGAACTAAAAGTAATTGTTCCACATTAGTCAAGTACTAAAAAGACAAATCTTTGGCTGATTGGTGTGTTTATGGATGCTACTCCTTAGGGGGAGCAGCAGGATGAAACAGTGATGATTGTACCTCCACTTTGGCATTGTTGTCAAAGGGGGAGAAGGAGTGAAGTGAAAAGATATCTACAGCAAACAGGGAGAATATATCTTCTGTATATTGCCATCAATGCCAAAGGGGGAGATTTTTGGCATTATGTGAACTGACATAAGCCTTGTGTGAACTGGTTCACAGTATGTTTATTATAATTAAGGGGCTTTCACTTATAGGAAGGCCAACAACCTAGAGAACAATAGTCATCACAAAAGAAGTCTCACTGACTACATAGAAATCAAGACTATAATCTGAAAGAATGAATGAACTCCAAAGATAACATCTCCTATACTTGAGGATAGTTCTGGTTAAGCTCAATACCAAAGAACTAAATCCTCTTACATAAACCCAAATCGATCACCAATGATCGACCAAAACCTCTTCCTAAATTATTATTATAATATTCACTCCTTACACATCCATATCACTTTCCTATATGATATACAATGAGATCTTACATCATATATATACAAATCCTAGACTACAAATAATAAGGTCAGCTACCAGACAATAAAACAATTACATAATAACAAAACATGTTGGCCCAAGACCAAACAAATAATATCCAACCCATAAGACATCATGTAAAAGCATTGAGGAGTTCAATTCACACGTTACATTATGCTAGTCCATAACTTAGATAAACTGGGACCCAATTTAGGTCCACACATGCTAAAACAATGATCCCAATCAACCAAGTCTTGAACATGATCACCATCACCATCCTAAATCTCTAGTAGAAACCTCACCAACACCACTTATGCATAGTATCAAATATCTTCAACAAAGCTCTGTCAATGAAATCCTTAATGGAACAACAAACCAAGCTTTCTAGCAAGAAGGATAGCATCCGATCACTAGATCAAGACCAACTAACTAAACCTAAATCTGAGTAGCACAAATAAGCCAATTCCATAACCCAAACATACCAAAGCATGCTAGATCATCATGATCTAATCCAACCAGAAACCAAACATCCTACTAGGACTAAAGGGTGTCAGTAAAGAAACCAAAACAACTAGTGTTGACATCAATGCAACACATAATCAATTCCTCCAAATGGCCAACATAGTCTCTTTGACAAACCACTTCATACACTATCGGTGCTTACCTACCAGTTCACTAACCTTTTTGATATATCTTCCCTTACCAGTTAACCTTCATAGTGGCTCATCTATGTTCTACCAGTGTATCATATTGATTGATCATTAAGCTTGTAAATTAGCATGCTCACCTTCATCTAATGAGAGCCTTTCACTTGTGTTTGTTCTTGCATACAGGTAGCCCCATTTATCAATTGACATGTTTCTGCTTGCATATTGATAATGTACATCATATCATCATGCCATTCATATTTATCTATCCTCCACTGATCTTTATCTGCATTCCAAAGTGAATCTATGTCTACAGATGGAAATATTTTCCTTCTCCTTCATCTGACAAGTTCTCCTCTTAGTTAATTTGTCAAAGTGAGAAACTCATCACTCCTTACTCCTCATTCTTCCTTATCTATCATGGTTTCTCATCATACCTTCTTTGTTGATCTAGTGCACATCTTTGGTTTCACATACTAGAGCCTTACATGGGTTCCACATAGTCATCCGGTCAGTGGAAGTAGATACACAGTGGTACACAATCTACCAATCACTAGTGGGAGAGGATCTATGTCACATCCTGGCACTTGGTGTGACTTCCTTGTTATTGAGCAGATGCAACTTCCTTACAGTCCTCAGGTAGTATTCTTTCTTTAGTATTCTCTTCATCCTAGGACAACATCATTTATTGGTGGGAGTCCAGTCTTATATTCATTATGTAGTCTTACCAGTCATCATCTTACCAGTTCATACCAAAATGTATACTAACTTGTTCACTGGGTATCGTTTCCCTCTCTACAGCACTAGCTTGTATACCGGTGACTCAACTTCTATATCGGTTGATCTTACTGACCACACTGTCAGTTGACCATTACAACAATACCAACAATCTCTCATACTGGTGGTCATGCTATACCAGTAACATGTGACACCAGTTGACATCAATGACAATCACAATGCCCACAATCTAGCAATCAAGTCATCTTAGAGAAAATCATAGAGCATTTGGCAATAACAGTGTGCCTTTGTCATAGCATAGGTGTTGCATGAGTTCATATAGTTTCATATTGCACAATCCATATATCTAG
This sequence comes from Cryptomeria japonica, assembly GCF_030272615.1. Taxonomy (NCBI): domain Eukaryota; kingdom Viridiplantae; phylum Streptophyta; class Pinopsida; order Cupressales; family Cupressaceae; genus Cryptomeria; species Cryptomeria japonica. Next base: position 866,937,677 of record NC_081414.1, read on the forward strand.
CATTTAGCATTCAAATACTATTGTCTGTTCATCTCTTATCATATTAAAAAGCAAAAAATAGTGCAATCTGAGAGCAACCACATCAATAAGAAAAATGAAAAGGTGATAGGACACAATGAGACAATAATTGGAGGTTTACTTGTGTATACACCTAAAAATGGTATGAAGATAATTAATTGAATAAGCAATTATTTAATTAATCTCCCTCCCCAAATTAATTAAATTCATCAACAATTTGATTAAATCCTCCATTTTCATCTACTTATAAATAAATCTAAGGATTTATTTAATAGGTTCATTTCAATCCCCTTTGATTAATTAATTCAAAATAATTAATTTCCCCCATCAAAATCATTCTTCTAAATCCCATAATTAATTAAAACAAATCAAATCAATGAGTTGTTGAAATTAATTAGCCATTTTCCTATTAAATGAATTTCTAAATTGAAATCCTCCTAACTTTAACCACCTAACCTAACCCATTCTACCTACCACCATGTCCCCTTTCATCTAATATCTTCTAGAACCTTGTGACACTTTTCACTAAGTGTTCCGTTTCATCTAACATCTTCTAGAACCTTTGTGACACTTGTCACTAAGTGTTCCCTTTAATCCAACTCCCTTTGCCAACCTCCTCCAATTTAACCATTGATATCTTTAGATCAATCTTGACCGTTGAATCCTGCCACCTCACCCCAAGCCTTGGAAATCCTATAAATAGACCCCATTTTGGAGCACAAAGGGTCCCAATTTGATTTCATCATTTGAATTGTTATTATAGGCATCTAGCTTATAGTTTATCAATTTTAGCAATGTTATCATGCTCATTTTAGCTTAAATCTTAGCTTAATCATGCTAGGATAATCAATCATTCATGTAGCTTAATCATGCTATCTTGCTATGCATCTTAATCATTCAAATCCTCTATCTAGATGTAGTCAAGTCACTAGAATTTGCCTAATCAGATCTGAGAGCAAAGCTTCATACTTGCATTTACTAGGAGGCAATAAGTCGATTAGATATGGTTTTGCATTTTATTGATTAAATCTTCTAACCATGCTTGTAATGATTTATTGAGTGTTTTGTGTTACAAATATAGGTACAAGTACACTTCATAGAGCATGACAACTTGTTTTAGTTTGCTTCCTCTATTTGTTTTATTGGTAATATTAGATGTTTTGTAGGATTTAAGAGTTTGTGGTAGCTTAACACAGTCTTGCAGTTTTTACTTCATTTTTGTAGGTTACACTTTATCCATTATTTTTTCTTGATTAAGCACTTGTCTTAGTTAATTTTAATCTTAATTAAATTATAATCATAACCCAAACCCAATTCCTAAACCAACACTAATTTTAATTGCAAGTATAAACTTAATATTAACCCTCATACTATTTCTAATTACAACATTAACAAGAATTGTAATGCTACCCCTAATCTAAATCCTAAAATTAACACTAATCCTAATCTCAATCCTAAAATTAAAACTAATCTATGTTTTTAAAATAACCTTAACCTTAACTTTGACTATAACTATATTTCCAAGTTAACTCCAGCTATAATATTAAACCTAACATTATTTTTGGCCCCAACATTAACACTAAGTGTTATTGTAATCCTAACCCTAACCCTAACTCTAACCCTAATTAGTTTATAACTCTAATTCAAACCTTAATCAAACCAAAACCTTAATTCTAATTATGACCCTAATTAAATTGAAATCCTAATTGAATTGTAACACTATAAATGTTGAACATTTTTGTGATCCTAATTAACACTTAAACTAATTGAATTCTAATCGTAACTGTAATGTTAGTCCTACACCTATTTCTAAGTTAACAACAAAAATCATTTTAAACCTAAGTCTAATGTGTTTCTAACACTAATATTTTAATAAATAATATTATTATAATTGAATGCGAGAAAAGCGGTCCAATGAAACTTAAATTGTGAAAATATTCAAAGACTTGCCCACACACCCATGGGAGTCTTCGTACAAGTTATGGAGCTATGAGGAATAGCTCAACTTCCCAAGGAGTGTTCCATGGTTCTCTATCTCACAAGGTCCCTCAAGCCAATGTCCTTTCTCTCAGATCATTGAGCAAAGTGACTTAGGGATGGCAAATGCAAGAATGAGGGATGCTTTAGATCAAATTTAGCATGAATGCATCCTATTTATGCATGATTCTAACAAACGAACTAAACTAGATGATAAGATGACAAGGTTAGTAACAATACTATCCTAAGATGATATACTAGTTATATGATTTAAGCTAATATGATAGAAATGCTCTAAAATGATTATTAGATTTATTCCTATTACAAAGAGAGGCTAAATGCTTGCTAAAATTGAGTATAAGTATGATGCTAAAGACTTGGGTGATAAAAATGGAGGGATGAGGGCTCTATTTATAGGAGAAATAGGGCAATGGATGGTCAGGATTGAATGATCTAATCAAGGGTTAGGATTGAAAGTTATCAATCCATGTTTTCAATCCTCACCAATGAAATGGTGACAATTGTCAACATAAGACTAGTTGAGAGGGGATGTAAGAAGCATTAAATTCTTGAGAAGACCTCATGGTTACCTTAGGAGGTAAGGGTTAAGATTAGGTTAGGGTTATCCATTGGATAAAGCTTTTACCCAAAGGATAAACTCTTATGCAAGGGTTAAATGGATAACCATGGTCAAAGTAATGAATGCTTGATGAGACCCCTAGGTTAGATGAGGGTTGAGTTAGGCAAAAAGTCTCTAACCATGCCACAAAGGGTTAGTTAACCATTAATGGTTTGAAGACTTTGGGGACAAATTTGTAAGAGTCCTTCCAAATTTGGGGGTATTCAACAAGTTAGCTTGTTGAAGGCATAAAGGCTTTAATGCTTTTGGAAGACTTTACTCCAAATTTGAGAAGTGACATCCTCAAATTTAGGGAAAGATAAATGAAGGATTTAACCTAATTGATTAGGATTAGATGGATTCTAGGAGAGTCTAGAAAGAGGGTTAGGAGTTAAGTGGGAGATGTAGGAAAATGCAAGTGGGTGAGGGATAATAGGATTTAATTAAAATAAATTGCTTTATTTTAATTATGGTTGCAAGTGGAGGATTAAATAAATTAGATTTATTTATTTGGGGTGAACTATTTAATTAAAAGTACAGAGAAGGGATTGAATTAAATAAAATGATTTATTCAATTAAATGATGTGAAAGGCTTAAGTGAATTTAAATAAATAAATTGAATAATTTATTTAATTAAATAGAAGAATGTGGATGATTTAATTAAATTAATTTAACTAAATAGAGGACTGAGAATAAAATGAACATTAAATATTTATTTAGGAATATGGTCATTTTTATATGTCTACATTTTGCCCCTCTTTGAAGTGACATGTGTGCACATGTTTATTCAAAGAAAAATGACATGTCATGAAAATTTGATCATGATCATTGTGATGTCGATGTCGAGATGTTCATGTAGTGCCCCAGATTTGATAAATGATGTTGATAATGCCCCCTCGGGAGATGAATCAAAAATTTTGAAAATTTAATTTGATTTTGATAATGTTTGATAAATTTCATCGCATTATAAAATTTTGTCTATGTTGAATGCGTTAATTTGATTCATCTCCTGATAATGATGGTTGTTAGGGTTAGAAGTGAGACCACGAGCAATTTACATGTTCCACCACGTAATGCTAAATTCGTTTACCCTATAAAAAGGTAAAAAGTGGTTTGATTTTTTATCATTTGTGCTTGTTGACTTTGGAGAAAGTGACATTTGGAGAGAAAGTCAAGATGTTGGTTCCCTATGCTTCTCATTGACAAGCATGTTTTAGAGGTATCAGAGGCCCACCACATATGGACCACCAGTAAGTCATCAATTTTGGCCCCTTTTTGCTTTTTGTTTTGTCATTTTTGATCATGTTTTTCATTTTTTGTCACAGAATTTCATGCTTTAGCGCGTAGGGTCTGCACCCTAGCGCATACAATAAAAGGGTAGCATGTCTAGTGTTAGAAACTAGGGTAGCATCCAGGTTGGGTTGGGTATCACATAGGTAGGTTAGGATAGCGCATAGAGGTTGCTTAGCGCATCAAGTTAACAGGCTAGTGTTTACGGGGTAAAGGGTACTACATAGATAAGACCTAGCACATAGGGTCAATAGGGGCTCGCATGGGTAGAATAGGATAGTGCTTAGGTGTAACCTAGCTCATAGGGTTAGGTTTGTAGTGTAGGGGCAGATTTGGATAGCATATAGACAAATTTTAACGCATAGGGTGTTTTAGGTGGTGCAAAGCCAGAACAGGGTAATGCATAGGTGCACCTTAGTGCTTAGGGTTAATGTAGTAGCATATGGAGAATTCTGGATAGCACATATCTAGTAGCGTAGTGCATGGATAAAAAATTTTAGCATGTAGGCGAGAAAATCTTGGAGAAAATAGGATTTGGGTAGGGATTTTGAGTGAAATGAAGATAGATAGGGGTAAGTCGGTGTCTGCCAATTTTTTTGGTATGGGTGCAATAATCAATCTGCGTGCCTATAATTGTTGTTTTGATAAATTTTGATATCCAATATGAGTTCCAATATGGTATTTTGATATGGATTTTTGATATGGTTTTGATAGATAGATTGATATAATTTTCAATGTTTCAAGTTGATGTTAATCTGACGTGTTGATATGGTTTTGATATGATGTGGATTTGATATGGATTTTTGATATGAACTTGATTTGATATTCAGTGTTTCAAGTTAATATGAATGTGAAACTTGAGTTGTTTTTCAAGTTGATATGGATGTGAAACTTGAGTTGTTTTTCAAGCTGATATGGATGTGAAACTTGAGTTGTTTTTCAAGTTGATATGGATTTAAAACTTGAGTTGCTTTTCAAGTTGATATGGATTTGAAACTTTAGTTGCTTTTCAAGTTGATATGATTTTATATGATGTGGATAGTTGATATGAACTTGATTTGATTTGCGTTGTTTCAAGTTGATATGATTTGATATGGATTTTTGATATGATGGTGGAACTGATATTGGACGTGTTTTGCTTGTGACAGGAGCAGCTTGGGGTTGTTCAGTTGCGAGAGCGATTTCCAAGACCGTGGTCTTTGATACTATGACTAACATAGGTAGAAAAGGATATCATTGAGAGATGTGGACTATCCTTTTTGTTAGAGATGCCTCGATATATCATTAACCGGGGTTTATTGACAACTTTGGCAGAGAGGTGGCATAGTGACACCAACACCTTTCATTTGGCCACAGGTGAGATTATAGTGACACCTAAGGATTGCTACCGGATATTGAGGATTCCTATGGTAGCTGACCTTTTTCCATATGAATAGACTGAGGAGGGCAGTACAGAGGCCCTTCGTCGGATATCACAGGATGATATGATTTGTGGATATAAGATCCCTTGGTAGGAGTTCATTGATTTGGATTATGCTCCTCTACCATCAATACTGGTAGGATTTATAGGTGGTTTATTATGTCCCAACCATAGGTCGAAGGGACTGGTAGTGGGATGGAGATTGGTCTTGGAGGACATGGTGACACAGTGTCACCGATTTGCATGGGGGTCCACGATGTTGACCCACTTATGCTGGGACTTGCATCAGGTGGTGTACTTGGGATACAATAGTCTATCAACTGGGGTTATGTTTCTATAGGTGTGGGCGTGGGAGCATATTCCCATAGTGAGGCCACTTGCAAATAAAGACAGGTCTGTTGGGTGTGCTTATGCCTATGGATACAGAGGGATAGTTGTCCAACGTAAGCTGGGAAAAATGGAGCATTGGAGGAGAGTGCTTGATGATATTGACATAGTCATTTGGAGACCGTATATGGATTGTAAGGTCTGGGTAGAGAATGGGATGGAGATGCCTTTGTTGGGTCCCGGGGACAACTAAGAGGGGGGTGAATCAGTTATCTTAATAATACTAACCAAAAACAACTTAATCAATTTACTACTTAATACCGATGGGACAGTCTATTCTAATGGTGGATAGAATTAATTGATAAATGCAATACCGGTGAAGATTAATGCATGAAATTAAAAGACAAAGTCATCCACAACACATAATACCAATATTTGTACGTGGAAACCCTGTGAGGGAAAAAACACGGTGGGAAACCTTACCCACAATCAGATGATACTACTGTAGATAGTAAGTGTACATAAATGGGGTCTGCACATGTAGAAAGGCCAAGTGCCTAGAGCTCACTACTCAAACACATAAGGGAAGTCACGCTAACTTACAGTTGGATGGTTAAATCCAATAATAATGTACTGCTCAAAATAGCATATTCATATGTTGGATTCAGTACCGGTGTAGTTCTGATATGCTTTCACAAAAACCTAGCTTCATCTTCAAATGATGTCTGCATGTGTAGCTATGCTAAATCTCACATATACCTTCTCACAAAACCTTTTTTGCATTCCCACATCGATCTTACAATTAAGATCTTACATTTATACCATAACCTAGGACCAATTTTAGTAGGTCGACTCTACAAGATATTACAATAAAATATTTTATAAGCAAAACAAATATCTGATGCAATAACCAAATGAACATGTTAGCTTAATGCATTTACAACATTAGTTAATCATCTTCATAGTGTGCCATGTTGATCTAGAAAAGATAAACTTGTCAATGAAACCCTAGACCTATTTGCCAGTAAAAGAAAATATGCAAATACAAATATGTCAATAAACAATTCTCCAAGATAAGATGTCCGAACAATGTCTTCAACATTACCAAGTGTTTTCCAAGTCATTCCAAGTACCGGTGAACATTATTTCCTACAAGTGAACCATATACCAGTGACTGTGCAAAAGTTAGTTGCTTGCTGGTGAATGTTGCTGGATCTCCAAAGTTCTAGTGTTTTAGTAGGTGTTGACATCAATGACAAAACCATACCAAAATACCAACAATCTCCCCCTTTGGTATTGATGGCAACGCAAGATGGAAAAACCATCAAAGTGCCAAAAATAGAAATGCCAAATATAAAAACAAATAATCTCCCCAAAGTAACAATCTCTTCCCCTGAGAGTAATATGTGTTTCTTTATGTTTTTCTGTACCAATCTTTTCCAAAAGATAATGTGTTTTTCAATGTGTTTTTCCAATAGATATCTCTCCCCCTTTGACATCAAATGCCAAAGTTACAAGATTAGTATACAAAATACCAACCAATTTACAATATACCAACTACTCCCCCTGAGAAGTAGCTTCCTCATCAAAGCCGGAGTAAAGATTTTTTCTGTTTGTTCTGCCGGTTGATGACAATCATCAACTGTCTACTGATGGGGGTATGACCCCAAGCTGATCTCTTAGATACTCAAAAGTCTCCTTAGGTAGAGGTTTAGTTAAAATATCTGCAATCTGCTCTTTAGTATTCACATAAACCATTTTGACTATTTTTGCTTCAACATTTTCTTTCAGAAAGTTCAATTTGATAGAAACATGTTTAGTTTTAGAATGTTGTACTAGATTTTTTTATATGTCAATTACTATAGTGTTATCACAGTAGATAGTTATAGGTTCCTTGTAATTTACCTTTATGTCTTTTAACATTTGTTTAAGCCATAATACCTGTGTACAATTTGTTGTTGCTGCAACATATTCTGATTCTACTATTGATAAAGATGTGCAACTCTGTTTCTTACTTAACCAAGAAATTAATCTGCATCCAAGGAAAAATGCTCTGTGGGTGGTGCTTTTCCTATCATCTACATCTCCTACCCAATTTGCATCTGTGTATGCACATAATTCAAAGTTTTCATCTCTAGGATACCATAAACCAATATTTGTAGTGCCTTGTAAGTAACAGAAAATCCTTTTTACTGTTGATTCATGATTTTCTCTAGGATTACTTTGAAATCTTGAACTAATACATACTGCATTCATAATATCTAGTATTATTTGTGTTAAATACAATAAACCTCCTATCATGGATTTGTACCTAGTTGGATTAACAGGTGTTGATTCATCTCTTGGGGATAATTTGTCATTTTTTGTCATAGGTGTACTTACCGGTTTAGAGTTCTCCATCCCAAATTTCTTTAGTAGCTCTTTTAAGTATTTTGATTGACTCAAGAATATACCTTTGTCAGTCTATGAGATTTGCAATCCTAAAAAGAATTTTACTTCTCTAGTCATAGACATTTCAAATTATTGCTACATTTTGATAGAGAAATCCTTACATAATCCATCTTCTCCTCCAAATATTATATCATCAACAAAAAATTCTATAACCAAAATGTCATCATTAGTTATTTTATAGTATAAATTACTGTCTGCATTTCCGTTAGAGAAACCAATCTTCAAAAGATACTTATCTAATCTTGCATACCAAGCTCTTGGAGCTTGCTTCAACCCTTATAAAGCTTTCTTTAACCTACAAACCATATCTTTGTCTTCTGTCAAAGAAAACCCATCAGGTTGTTCAATGTAAACTTCCTCTTCAAGAATTCCATTAAAAAATGCACATTTAATATCCATCTGATATACTTTATAGTTCTTATGAGCTGCAAAAGCCAAGAATAATCTAACTGCCTCAATTCTAGCTACCAGTGCAAAGGTTTCATTGTAATCAATTCCTTCTTTCTGAGAATATCCCTTACACACTAGTCTTGCTTTGTTTCTAATTACTTCACCATTTTCATTAAGTTTTTTTCTAAATAGCCATTTGGTTCCAATAACATTTTTATCTTTAGGCCAAGGAACTAATGTCCATGTGTCATTCTTTTCAATCTGTCCTAATTCTTCTTCCATAGCTTTAATCCAAAATTTATCTTCACATGCCTCATTAATTGATGATGGTTCAATTTGAGAAATAAGACATACCTCTTCATTTTCCAATCTTCCTCTTGTCATAACTCCTCTATATTTGTTTCCCATTATCTGATCTTCAGAATGATTCAATCTTACATACCGGGGTGTCTTTGTTTGTTGTTGTTCCTCAGTTACTGTGGAATTTTCAGATGATACCGGTGTAGCTAGATCTTCACTCTGTACTGGTGGATTCAGTGTAGGTTCATTTGCCAGAATTTTTGTTGCCAATTCATAATCCATATACCTTGAAGTTCCTCTGAATTGTTCATCAATCTTTACATTTGTGCTTTCAACAATTTTTTGCAATCTCTTGTTAAAACATCTATATGCTTTACTCTTAGATGAATAACCTAAAAATATTCTTTCATCACTTCTAGGATCAAATTTCCCAATATACTCATCTCTTCTAATATAGCATTTACTTCTAAAAATTCTGAAATATTTAAGAGTAGGAGTAATGCCAAACCATAGTTCATGAGGGGTTTTACCGATTTCACCTTTGATGTGAACTTTGTTGAATGTATAGACTAATGTACTTACTGCTTGTCTCCAATATACATGTGGTAGATTTGATTCGGACAACATACTTCTTGCTGCATCCAAGATAGTTCTATTCTTTCTTTCTACAACTCCATTCTACTGTGGTGTCCAGGGTGCTGATAGCTATCTTCTGATTCCATTTACTTGATAGTAGGTATTAAGTTCCTTAGATGTAAACTCACCTCCTTGATCTGATCTTAAACATTTGATTTTCTTACCGGTTTCATTTTCAACCATTGCTTTGAATAGTCTGAACTTTCCAAGTGCTTCTGATTTTTCTTTGAGAAAAGTAACCCAGCACATTCTAGAGTAGTCATCAATGATTAGCATGAAATATCTATCACCTTCCAAACTTTTAGTTCTAGCTGGACCACATAAATTAGTATGAATTAAATCAAGAGCATTATTTGATTTTTCTGGAATACTTTTGAAACTAGCTCTAGCCTATTTTCCAAATTGACATTCCTTACATAATATGTTGTGAGGTTTGACAATCTTAGGTAAATCTATAACTGCCTTAATAGTACTAATCTTTACCATGCAATCAAAATTTACATGACATAGTCTCTTATGCCATAACCAAATTTCATCAATATGTGCAATCAAGCATGTCTTTTCACTATTATTCAAATGAAAGATATGACCTCTAGTCTAATTACCAGTTGCAATTTCTAAGCCAGTTATGTTCATGATTTTGCATTTACTATTCTTAAATTGTAACTGAAATCCTTTCTCAACTAATTGACCAACACTCAAAAGATTATGCTTTAATCCTTCAACATAGTAAACATTGTCAGTGTTATGCTTACCATTAAGAGATATTGAACCCTTACCTTTGATTGAACAAGCTTTGTCATCTCCAAATCTTACTAGACCTCCACTGTACTCCTAAAAAGTTAAGAATTTATTTTTGTCATGAGTCATGTGATGTGAGCATCTAGAATTTATTCTAGTAGCCAAGGCCTATTCTACTAGTTTCTCTATAGGTGTCAATTAGTCTTTTGTTATAGAAACAAAAACCCATCCATTGTCTGCCAGATCCTCATACAAATCATCAGTCACTCCTTCATTAGCAACATAACAAGATTTGTCATTATTCTTCTTGAATTTGTATCTCTGATATTCAAGGTTAGGTTTGTATGTCCTTCTAGCTTCTTCTCTTAACCTAGCATGTCTATCAGGGCATCTTGAAGCCATATGACCAATCTTATTGTAGTTAAAACAATTAAAGCATGCTTTACCTTCATACTTACTTCCAACTGGACCTTTAGGCATTTTTCTTGCAAATAGTGCTTCAAGTTGTTCAAGTTCTTCATTTTCTCTCTTGCTTTTTTCAAGTTCTTTTGCATAAAAGGCTTTCCAATCAGATTTGTCAAATGATGGTGCAGATGATGTTGATGCTTTAAAAGCTAAATCTATTTTTATAGTAGCAGTAGGACCAAATTCCTCAATTTCAAAGGCTGATAGTTTTCCAATCAATGTATCCCTAGTTACTGAAGTGTTAGGCTTTGTTCTCAATTCATTGATTGCAGTAACCTTCATTTTATATGTTGGTGGCAATTCTCTTAAAACTTTTGAAACAATTTCATCTTCACTTAAGGTTCCTCCACAACATTTAATACCCAAAACAATTTCATTTACTCTTTCCATAAAAGTAGAAATTCTTTCATCCTCTTCCATTTTCAGACTTTCATACCTGACCTGAAAGCTTTCAAGTTTTGCAATCTTAACTGTGGAATCTCCTTCATTCAGTGTTTCCAAGTGATCCCAAATAGCTTTAGCAGTAGACCTATCTAATAATCCCATGATTTGCTGATCTGATAGAGCGCTTAAGAGTGTTTCTCTTACCTTGCAATCATTTTCCTCATCCTTAGTCAGATTTGGTGGATTAGGCTGACTTTGAGTAGGAGTAGTATATCCATTCTTTGTTACATCCCAAATGTCCTTTCCAATGCAATTCAGATGTGTCTCCATCCTGATCTTCCATATGCCATAGTTGGTTCCATCAACTTTAGGACTGTCCTTCCTGAAATAGTTAGTAGACATTGGATCTCCTCAAGTTGTTAAACTTTTGCAAAAGAGGACTAGGCTCTGATACCAATTGTTGGGTCCCGGGGATAACTGAGAGGGGGGGGGGGGGGGTGAATCAGTTGTCTTAATAATACTAACCAGAAATAACTTAATCAATTTACTGCTTAATACCGGTGGACAGAATTAACTGATAAATGCAATACCGGTGAAGATTAATGCATGAAATTAAAAGACAAAGTCATCCACAACACATAACACCAATATTTGTACATGGAAACCTTGTAAGGGGAAAAACCATGGTGGAAAACCTTACCCACAATCAGATGATACTACTGCAGATAGTAAGTGTACATAAATGGGGTCTACACATGCAGAAAGGCCAAGCGCCTAGAGCTCATTTCTCAAACACATAAGGGAAGTCACACTGACTTACAGTTGGATGGTTAAATCCAATAATAATGTACTCCTCAAAATAGAATCTTCATAAGCTAGATTCAGTACCAGTGTAGTTCTGATATGCTTTCACAAAAACCTAGCTTCATCTTCAAATGATGTCTGAGTGTGTAGCTCTGCTAAATCTTGCATATGCCTTCTCACAAAACCTTTTTTGCATTCCCACATCGATCTTACAGTTAAGATCTTACATTTATACCATAACCTAGGACCGATTTTAGTAGGTCAGCTCTACAAGATATTACAATAAAATATTTTATAAACAAAACAAATATCTGATGCAATAACCGATTGAACATGTCGGCTTAATGCATTTACAACATTAATTAATCATCTTCATAGAGTGCCATGGTGATTTGGAAAAGATAAACCTACTGGTGAAACCCTAGACCTATTTGCTGGTAATAGCAAATATGCAAATACAAATATGTCAATAAACAATTCTCCAAGATAAGATGTCCAAACAATGTCTTCAACATTACCAAGTGTTTTCCAAGTCATTCCAAGTGTCGGTGAACATTATTTCCTACCAATGAACCATATACCAGTGATTGTGCAAAAGTCAGTTGCTTGCTGGTGATTGTTGTTGTATCTCCAAAGTTCTAGAGTTCTAGTAGGTATTGACATCAATGACAAAACCATACCAAAATACCAATAGCCTTATGTCTACATGTCCCAATTTTTGATAGGGCATACACCCTTTGTTATCGAGAGATTCCTACACAGCCAGGTTCATCGGCAATATGGATGACAGTAGGGGATTCGATAGGGAGCATGCTTGTATGCTTAATGGAGGTAGGATGTGCCAAAGGTAGGATTATGCCTACGGGATAGTGGATGCGGGCATGACAAAGGAGTTCTTAGCACTCTGTACAGATCATGCCATTGCCAGGATATCAGATCCAGTAGAGATGATTCCCACTTTTGATGATGATGAGGATGATCAACTCGAGAGGCTAGGGAGACGAGGAGAGGAGGGAGAGGAGCTAGATGAGGGAGGTGGGGATGGTGAAGTTGATGATGATGGAGATTTTGGAGGAGGTGGCCAAGGTCGGTGTGGGGATAGGGGGAGAGGAGATGGGAGGAGAGGAGATAGAGGTTGAGCTAGTGATGATAGAGGGATACGAGTTACTGAGAGAGTAGTGCAATGGGCCGCAGAGGATAGAGGTACGGGTGGGTTGACGATTGGAGTCAGTGGTGGGGAGTGAGTAGGAGAGGTTATAGAAGTAGTGGGAAGGACATATGATTTCTGACTACCGGCCCAGAGGAGGAGGTCAGATTTATTACCCCTACCAATGCCTAAGACAGGGAGAGCAATAGGGGGTACCACTACATAGGTACCCCTCTAGATTTAGATTCCTACCCACCGAGAGGATGCTTAGATTAGATACTTAGAGTTGTCAGTACAACATCTATAGACACAATTGTTGGTGCATCAACATCAAATTACGTAGTTGATTGTTGAGTGGGATATAGTTTTGGAGTGTTTGGGTTGAGTAGAGGTGCGAGAAGATAGCCTGGAGAGAGCGGCGACTGGTAGCTCAATGAGAGACACTTTGAGGGAGATGCAATACATAGCCAAGGAGGTTGAGTACTATAGGTGACTATATGAGCATCTGGTATCTAGGGAGCATAGAGTTCTGAGTTTCACTACGATGAGATCGAGGCGATCCAAGCAGACTGGTTCGAGGATAGAGAGCAGGGGTGTGACTGGTCCTACTCATTAGGATCCACCTGGAGATCCAGGTTCTGGGACATCTACTATGAGACCGTCACCCTCAAGAGATAGTCATACCTGAGAGATGTTGTCTCCATTGTAATTTTATCATTTTGTTGTATTTGGGACAAACATGACATATTTTGTATACTTGATCATTTTTTAGATATATCTAGACGACACCATTTTCGTTGATCCACATATGATGTTTATGGATGATACTTTCTATATGATTTTGATGCTTCTATGATGATGATGCAATTCTTAGATAGATGCATGTGATGTGATATATAATGAATATGATGTGATGGTGTATGATGTATGAGATGTATTCTATATCATGTGTTGTGAGATGTATCTTGAAAAATTAGATGTATGATAATGATATGTTGTGAGATGTCTCTTGAAAATGAGATGTATGATAATGATATGTTGTGAGATTCTTGAAAATGAGATGTATGATAATGATATGTTGTGATTTGTAAAATGATATGCAACTAATTGAGCATCCTCATTCTTCATTTGTCATTCCTGTATAGTCACATGTTTTTGCTTTCTTTGTGGTTATCATCATTGAGTATTGATTTATTGGGATATGTTGAAAATTTATACAAGCATAGTCGATAGGTCAAATAAATCTGATGTCTAATAGTTTCTTTATCTTAGCTTTGACCATGAGTGCTATATGTGGATTCATCTTTCTTAATTTTTGCTTAACTGGCTTAGCTCTTTGAGCAATAGATAAGTGATGCATGATTAGATGTGGATCAATCCTGGGAATATATGTGTATGACCAAGCAAAATTTATTTGCTTTTCTTTGAAAAAATTGATAAACTCTTGTGTTTTGGCTTCTGTCAGAGATTCGGCTAGGTGTATGTTTTTTACTGCTTTCATTGTACCAATGTTGATTGATTGAGTGGGCTTAATCAATATGGGTGACCACTCCTGATAGTGTTTAGGAAGAGTGTCAAGTCTCAAATCTTTAGGTGCCTCAAGAAGGTTTTCACCCGCAGACGCATCCTTTATTTTTACATTTTTGTGATCTATTGCTACCATTGACTGGTTTTTAGTAGTAGATCCTTTATTTCTTTCATTTTTGTGACTAAGGGACTTGGAACTCCCCTGATTGTAGATGTCATTACTTTGTTCACTAGTAAAGTCTATTTCTGGGTTAACAGTACATAAGTAATGGATAATGGACTCATCATTTGGGAAAATTGGTATGTCATGATTTTCAGGTTCATCCCAATCTATGAGGCTAGGAAAGATGAGTGGTAAAGAGTCATTGGGTGGGTCAAGTTCAGCTGCTGTAAGTGTCAGGATGGAGGTATCGTCAAGGTTAGATGGGATATTGAATAAGTTAATGATGTTGTCGAGGTCTTCGATGGTATCATCTTCTGTGTAAAATTGCTTGTAATGTTGTTGCTTTCTTTCCTTGGCATCATAGATATTCTGTGGACCAAATTCAAGTAATCTAGGCTCTGTTCCTTGTCTTTCTCGAGAAAAGGGTGTATGACTAGTGTTTTCAGCAATCTATTTAGTAATATTGGAATAGTTGACCCATTCATATTCATTTGAATTAGTCTTAGGGGTATTATCCTAGATTCTTTTAGTGCTATGGACTGGTATGTTGTAGGGTGAAAATAGGTCTTTGATGATTGATACTAGTCAGACGGTCTTCTCGGATTTTGTGTCAAATCTTGCCTCTACTCGTTACATCTATTTATACACTATCTCTCCTTAGGGAGTAATGGTTTTGTCTGTTGGTGATTCCTCTATGTTTAAAATAGGTTCCTGAACATGATTTACTTCTGCACAAGGTGTTTTTTTCTTTGTAATGACTGATTTCTCTTGATGTTTCTTTTTTTCCTGGTATTCGCGTTCCTTCCGGATTATTTCTGTTGATTCAAATAGTGCTTCTTGCCATGAGTCTTCCTTGTATTTCTTCTTTGCCTTCCACTAAGGTTTTTGATATTTACTTGGTGTCTTCCTTTGTGGTAGAGTGTGTTCATAGCCCAATCCTATTTTTTCTTTACAAAACTATGAACAAGGATCTAATGGTTTTGTGATGCCTTCCTGATGCTTGCCGATAGGTCCTTTGCCATTGTATCCCATTTGTTGCATGATTAGGTAGCCTTTTCCATATAGTTGTGTCAGTATAGCTACTTCCATAGTAGCTGCTCTATCTTCTTCTTCATCCTTGTATAGCCAACTAAGGATGTCATTTTCTTCTAATTCATGTGCTAGTGTACCTAGTTGGATAAACTTGCCATCAAACTTGGTGATGGGCTATGTTGCTTGATGTGTTGATGCTGTAGGTAGCCCATGAGATTTAGGTGATGTTGGTAAGTTGTTTAAACACAAGGGTTCCAAAGAGTACTATCCCATGCCTTGTTCTTTGATTTTCATCTTCTGTTTGAAATCCATAGATAGAGATTTAGGCTTTTCTTGCTGAAAATTTAGTGCTAAGGAAATTTGTTTTTCCCTGTTATGTGGAACCAAACTGTCTTGAGCTACCCCCATAGCATTACAATGTTGAGAAGGGTTATGAGCCACTAAAATAGAGATCTCTTGTCCATTGTATGGGAACTTAACACACTAGTGATAAGTTGAAGTTACTACTTGCATTTCATGTATCCAAGGTCGGCCTAATAAAATATTATATGTGAGGTCTATGTCTAAGACTTGGCACATAGTGTCCTTTTGTATTGGTCCCACTTGAATTGGCAACACCACTATTGTTTGGATGATCTTTCGTCATCATCATATGCTTTGATAGTGATCTTTTTGCATGGATCAATAGACTGCTCAGAGAAGCCTAATGCATGGTTAAGTTTTAAGGTACATATATTGAGTCCAAGTCCTCCATCTATTAATACTCTTTTGATTCGATGTTTACAGACCAAGACTTGAATGTGGAGTGGAGTATTGTGTGGATGGCTCAATGAAATATTATCCTACTCAAAAAAAGTGAGATTATGAGGCCCTGTCATATGAGCCACCATGGCTTGGAATTTGTCAATATCTAGATCTTAAAGGTTCATTTGTTTCCAATAGTGCTTGTTCCAAGATGTCCTTGTGTTTTGGTGAAAGTTTCAGCAACTCAAGTATAGATATTTGAGCAGGAGTTTAGCATAGCTGACTGACCAGATCATATTGAATTTTGGGTATGGTGTTTGCTGCTGACGTATGCCCCTTCAAGACATATTTTTGAGCTCTGGTGGTTACATTGATTGATCCATGTTCATGTTTGTCCTTGATGGTAATAACATTTACTTGATTGTCGTCGGTTGATATATGATTTATGGTGTTATTGTATATGTGATTGATACGAGCTCCGTGTGTATCGTTTGAGGTTGAAGCTCCATCCTTGTTGTAGTTTGGAAGGGGATTCTTAAAGGCTCCATGGTCACCATTTGTCTTGAGACCATTGACTGTTAAGTCACCTCTATCAATCATATCTTGAACAATGTTTTTCAGCCTCATGCAATCATTTGTTTGATGTCCTTTGTTTCGATAAAAATCATAAAAGTGTGCGTCATTCCACCAAGGTGGTTTGACTTGTGGTTCAAAGTTGTTGATTTCTAGTAAGGAAATAATTTTGTTTTCCAGGAGCTCTCTGAATGTGGACTCCAATGATTGTCCTAATGGTGTGTAATTTTATTTAGGAAATTTGCTGGTGCTACCCTGTGAGTTTGTGTTTGGTCCTTGATTGGTGTTATTGTTTTGGGCATTGTTGGTGTTGTTTGTGTTAAGATGATCTTGATGGGTATTGGGTACATAAGTGTTAGTGCCTTGGTTAGGACCCTTTTGATTCTTGGTAGCCTGAAGATTACCTGATAAAGCCAACACTGGCTGTTTGGACTTCACATCATTAGTTTCATTTCCTCCTTCATTCCCAGTTTTTTTGTTTCTGGTCTAGAACCTGGATTTGTCTAAGTTATTGTTGTTTTGGTTATTGTAGTTGGATGAATTTGTCCCTTCTTTGAAGAATTTCAATGTTCCTTTCTTTACACATGCCTCCTCTACTTGGATGCCATTTTCAATTAATTTGGAAAAAGATGGTATATATTGGAGTTTGAGTATGTAACTCATCTTGTTATTCAAGTTGTCGATGAAAATTTCCATCCTTTCCTTTTCAGGCACATCCCAAGGATATCTTGTGACCATTCATCGCCAATGTTAAAGGAATACCATGAATGTTTCATTGTTTTTCTGTTTGGTATTGCAGACATATAGCATGGTGATGGCATGTTGAATGTTGTAGGAATATTGAGTGATGAATTTGTTGACTAACTCATCAAAGGATCTGACAGGAGGTGTGATTTTGGATAGCCATTCCATTGTCTACCCTCCCAAGCTTCTTGGGAATAGCCTCATCAAATAAGTGTCATCATGGGCTAATTCTAGGCTCATGGTACAAAATTCCTAGACATGATCACGCGGATTGCTTTTCCCATCATATTTGTCAAATTTGGGAATGTCCAAATTTGGGGGAAAAGGTACCATGTTTAACCTTCTGTCAAAAGGATAAGGACAAATTTCACTCAAGGAATACCTTACTATGGATCCTTGTTGCATGTCTTGCATTTACTTTTGTAGCATTTGTATTTGCTGTCTGAGAGCAACCAATGGTGCTTTTGTTTGCAAAGGGAAGATTTCTTCCTTCTCATGGTGTCTAGTTTGGAATGGCATGTGTAGCAGTATGCTTTGTTCAGGGATGTTTTACTCAGGTATGTTTTGCTCAGGTATGTTTTACTCAGGGTCGCATGCATCCTCTTCTCTTTGTTGTTCTTGATAAGTATAGATGTGAGACCTTGTTCTAAAAGTGTTTGAATCAAAGTCTTCTAAAATCCTAACTCCTTTGCTTGCGAGCATGAGTAGGTATTTTTCTTTATCAGCCTCAATGAGTCTTTCCATGACTCTCTGGAATGAGGAACTTTGTTGGCATTCCTGAAGGAGTTCTTCAATGATTTTTGTGTCTTCTAAATTTGGATAGTCAAAGGGATTTGATAATCGTTGCCCCATACTGGACTCTGGTTGTGTTTCTCTTTATTTATTTTGTTGAGAGAGAGTGATAGTGGGCATCTAGTAGAAACTTTCTATGATGAAGGGAACGAATTCCTCTTCTGTGTCTTGTTCACCAGTTGGTGGCTCTACTCAAGGTGTGTTGTAGGTGATGCAAACTTATGGGAAGAAAGCCGGATCGATTTTTTCTCCGTGATTCAAGCGTTGGCTGAATGTCAAACTTCTAGGAAGAAAGCTGGATTGATTTTTTCTTCATGATTCAAGTATTGGCTGAATGCCGCTTTTTGATAGAATTCTCTAATCCTCAATGGTTCCTCATCAAATTCATTTGTTTTGTCTTGAAGATACAAGCACATATGACAGAGGAATGTTCGATGAGATTTGAAGAGTTAGCAATTGATGTATAAAAATCTATTCTGTTTGACAAGTTTCAGAGAACTAGGTTGTTGTTTCCTCAACTTAGTGCTATGATAAATACTCTTTCTTATCAAAATATGAGGATTAGTCATGCACAAGCAATCAATGGTTTCCTTTCATTTGTTTTGGATTTAGATATCTTGTTTTTAAAACTTTAAGTTTTACTTTTATCAAATGACGTTTTAGATGCCCCCTAACGACAAAGTGCGTCAAATGTTATGGAATAAGAGATCTCCCAATATGGAAACTCGATTTGACAAATTTGAGTTTAAAACAAGTATGTTTTGGGATTAAAAACTACGTGATTGTAGGTGCTGGTAAATGCACACTCCAATGAGAAATTGTAGGTGATTGAAGGTATTGTCATTTATAGTAACCTTGAAATCCTATGGCACCAACACTAGCAGACTCTACACCAGCAGATAGCTTACCGGCAGCGGGAAAGATGAATAGCGGCACCCTGGCCGACATGATTTTTGTTTATTGCATTTTGTATTTAATTGTAATATCTTTTTATAAGCCGACAAGGTATATTGCAATAAGGCTCATATATAAGTATGAGATCTTATAGAACATTTTGTAGGAGATATATGTATGTGACATAGATGGATATTATGTGTGAATATTAAGGCAGATTTTGAAGTATGTGTGAATATTAAGGCATATTTTGAAGTAAGGTTTATGGTTATTGTAAGAGCTTAAACCGATACTGAACCTGGCATAGCAGATGCCTTTTGTAGCAGTACATCACATTGGATTTCTACAATCCACTTTTGTAAGTTAGTGAGACTTCCTCTTGTAATTGAGTAGTGAGCTCTAGGCACTTGGCCTTCTTGCATGTGCAAGCCCCATCTTTTGTATGTAATATTCACTTATTGTCCAACGAGAAAATATTATGGGTCACAAATCCCATCGAGGTTTTTTCCACATCGGGTTTCCTCGCCAAAAATATTGTGTTATGTTGTGCTTTCTATGTTATGCTTATTGTTCTTATTTACTACATTAATTCTAGTTTACTGGTACACTATTTTGAAATGCAATTTGTTTAATAAGTTCAAAAAATCCATATACTGGCAAGATACTGATTCACCCCCCCCTCTTAGTATCTTTGGGAATCCTAACAATTGGTATAAGAGTCTGGTCCTCTATTTTCAAAAGCCTAATGGCTTGAGGGAGATTCTAACACCGGTAGAGATGGAAAACTTGAGAAAGCAATTGAAAATAGCTCTTTTAGATTATGATGTAGAAAAGTTGAAGAATATCAAACTTGAAGATGATCTGAAGACTGCACAGGATGTCATTCAAGGACTTCAAGAAAATCTCACTATTACTAGGAACAAAAGAAGAGAACTTTCTGAAAAGATGCAGAATGATGATGATGAAAAAGAAACTCTTAATGACCTTGTGAACAAGTTGAGACAAGAAAACAGTACTATGAGGTTTTGTAAAGACATTGAAGATAGAAAGAAGAATGAAGATGACTTGGTTAGAAGACTCAATGATGCTAGAAATGAAAATACAAGACTCGGTCATGAAAATGATATGTTGAAGATAGATTTGATGCATATAGAAAATGATAGAACTGAACTCATGAGACAAAAGGGAATCCTGGAAAATGAGTTGGCTGCTGCAAATCAACACAAAGAGAAATTCAAGAAAAGTTTAGAGGAACTTGATAACATGCTGAAAAATTAGAAACTTGATGGAGATACTAATGGCCTTGGCTTTGAAGTTGGTGAAAGCTCTGTTACTGCAAACAATCATGATGACAGTAACCGATAAGACAACCTAATGCTTACAAATTTAATGGGAAATGCTTTAATTGCAACAAGTATGGTCATAGAGAAAATCAGTGCAGATCTAGAAACTATCAGAATACTAATGCACCCACCGGTCAATGTTCAAAATGCAACAAAATTATCACAATTCAGAAAATTCCAGAATGAATGAAAGATGCTATGTTTGTGGAAGGTTTGCTCACCTATCTAATCAATGCAGAACACATACCAGCATAGGATATGGAAAAGCTATTTAGAAAAATAATGTGACTTGTTATGCTTGTAACAAAATTAGACATATTGCAAAATTTTGTAGAAGTAAGGTATCACAGGCAAATAACAAAGGACCCAGTTTGAAAGGTAAAGAAAAAGCTGAAGAAGTAAAGCAAGAATTTTTGAAACAATGGATTAGAAAGTCAGATTAGAATGTAAATGAATCTATTCCTTCACAAGTAGAATAGAGTATCACTTCACCGGCAGGAGATTCTTCCTCTAACTGAAAAGAAATCCTTTTGGGGGTGTGGCAACTAATTGAAAATCATGCTAGTTTACCCTCGGTTGATGGTAAGAAGTTGAATTGCTTCTTTACTGGTAGATGTGTTAAGTTTCACTTAACCGACAGACATTTATTGTGGTAGTTGAAGGAAATGACACTATAAAGAAAGTGTTTTTCACTCTTTTTCATTCATCGAGCTTTCAAATTCTTGAGAGTGCGAAAAACCTAAGCGAAGGCATCCACAACAAGAAGTGAAGCAAATCAGTCAAGCATTCAAACCAAAAGGTAGATTAAGGTGTTTATACAATGGCTTCCTCCTCTGCACTTGAATTCATTGCAAATCCTACTGTAATTGAAGTTGTTAAGTTCCCTAGGCTTGTATTTAAAATCATTCCCAAAATAGAGAACCAGGATGATACCCTACGAGCATTTTCTAAAATACCCAAAGGAGTTGTATATGCTGAAGACCCTAGGATTTACATACATTATCATATTGAAGAACTAGGTGCTGATGAGATTATGAACATGTATAGGATAGTAATTTGTGATGAAAATGGTAATGTAAAGCTGGAACATAAGGTAATTGAAACCCTAGGTTTTGTGGAGATTCTTAGTATTCCTGATTTTCCCAAGGAAGTTATAAGGATTATGTTAAGAAGAGTTCATGGGGAGTTCTTTTGGCTAGATTGCATTCATAAGATAACAAAAGAAGTAGTTAGGGTAGTGATAGGCTTACCTTCCACTGATAGCAGGCCTGATAAGACTAAAAAGTTTCCAAATGACACTATAAGGACCCTAACTAGTGCAACCTATGACAAGAGATCCTTAAGAGTAAATGATGTGAAAGATATCAATGTAAGATTCATTAGCATGATTCTTGGTTACAAGGCTACACATGCCAACAGATTAAACATTGTTTCTAGTTTATGTATCAAGAGTGCTTATGGCATGGTAAATAGTAATGCAAAGATTGACATATGTGAATGGTTAAAGGATGAGCTAATAGACAATCTGAAAAAAATTAAGGGTGATAAGAAAGGCACATTCAAATTTGGCAACTTACTTGTATGTCTATTATTGTATATCACCAAGGAAGTTCCCGGTATAGGTAGAAAAGATTTTGGTTTTGACATACCGGTTGGAAAACAATTTTCGGACATCCTTAACAATATGGGAGATGATAGGGAAAAGAACATAATTGAACATTTCCAGGCACTAAAAGATAGAATGAAGACTAGGATAAGACTATCTCAAGCCATAATTGACAAATAGTAAAATGAGATATGTTTTGTTATTAAGAAAGATGAAATCTGGATGGAGGCAGTAGTTCCAAGAATAGTTTGGGTAACTGAAATGGGTTATGAGGCAGATGAAAACATTATTGAAACATATGCAAAAGCCCTCCTTGAAGCTCCTAAAGAACCAATCAAAGAAGTATTTGGAAATGATAAAACTATTGAAAGAAAAATACAATCACAGAAACGAATAAAGAAAATAGAACAAACAATTAGAAAAGCAACAAGGAAAGATATATTGAATAAAACTGGTATCAAGGAGAGTGACTTGGAAGGTAAACAATTGGAAGCACATCTTTCACCGGTTGCTACCTCCTCTGACAGTGACATACGAGTAGAATTCAAAAGGGTAGAAAGAAAAATAAAACCCTCACTAGTACCCTCTCCTGTACCCAAGAGAACAAGACAGAAACAATAGGCAGTGAGGCCTCCGGCAAAGAAGATGACCCCTAGGAAGAAGAAGGAAAAACAAGTTATCCCTCCACTTGATAATCTTTTGAATGAGATAACTAAAGATGGAAACTTGTCCAATGTTAGCAAGTTGTATAATAAATTTTCAAATGAAGAAAAGGAAAGTATAGAAAACAGTGTTATTTTACACTTAGATATCTACAAGAAATTTTTTATAGAAGTTGTATGATCTACCAAGTGACTTGTATAGAAGATTAGATGCAAAAAGGTTAGCAATTGTGGAATTAGAAAAGAAGATTAAGATATAAAAACTACTTGCAGTTCACCTAGTGAATTCAATAGAAGAAATTGATGAACTAATAAGTGAGGCAAATCGGACAATATTTACTACTGGTCACCAGCATGTAGCATTAATGGCTAGAAGAGTAAATGAGATATCAGAAGAAACATTAGACAAAAGGGATATTTTCTTTGTGGAGAAGGAAAAAAAAGAAGAGCTTAAATGACCAAAGACTTTTAGAGTCTATCAAAAGGATAAGGATAAAGGTAAAGGCAAGGTAGGTGGTCCTTCGAGCATAAAAGTAACAGATAACTTGCCCCCACCTCCTTCTGATACTCGACGGGCACAAATTGTTGATACACCACTGCTAACAGAAAATGTTGAGAGTATGGAAACAACACATGAAGACACCAATCGTGATTCAGAGGTGTTGTATACTATGAATATTGACACACAAGAGGTCAACATTGTGGTTGAAAAGGAAACCACTGAGAAGAGAGATGTGGCAACTAAGCCACCAACAGAAAACATTATAGTTGAAACAAATGTTGGAAATGCTGAAATTGGGGTTGAGAAACAAACTGAATAATCAACTGATCCCCTAGATACTGGAAAGTCAGATACCACTGATGTACACACTGAAAAACCTACTAAGCAATCGGCTACTAATAAATCTGTTGAGATACCGGTAGTAGACAGTTCAGAGGTACATATAGAGAAATTGGTAGAAAACACTAAGACACAATCAGAGAAACTGGCAGTGGAAGGAACAGAGAAACCGACAAAGGTACACATTGAGAAATCAGAAGAAAAGAAGGATAAGGTTAATACAGAGATAGTGCCACTAACAATAGCTGAGAAACCCAAGCCTTTTCTTGTTAAGATGTAGACTCAAACTGACCTACTAGAGGTCATCATAGGCAAAGAGGTTACTCACACTGACGGATTACAGATTGTTAAGGCAGTTGGTCAATCATCTAGTTCTTCACTAACAAAATTCAGACTAACCAATGTAACTGAGGTATTATTGGATTCCATTAAGAAAATAACTAATTGCAATGCACTTGCATACAAGGCAATTGATGATACTGTAGCGTCGTAAATTGTACGCACTTGCTAGGGTGGTACAATTTCACACCTAGTTTAGCACCCACCTTGGCGCATTTTGCATTTTGCATTGCATTTCCCCTTTAGTACTTAATTAATCAAATTAATTAGGTCTAAGGTTCTATTTTATCATCTCCCACATCATAAAGTTGGGCCCTTTCATTAAAGTTTGCCCTTTTCATTTTATTCCTCCTATACATCATTTAATCAAAAACCCTAATTAGGTCCTATTTTGAACTCGGGGGCTTGATTTCGGGGGTCAAAACATCTCAAAATCACCTGTAACTTCAGGATTCTCTCTAAAATCATCATATCTGACGGCCCTGAAAATTTGGTGAAAAGTTGTCAAGACCATGGCGCCCGGAGTGCACATGGTCTCGGACATTTTTCCCGAAATTTTAGGAGTGCGATCCAATCATAAAATAAAGCTTAACCCCAAGAAATTGGCGGGATATTCAATCTCTAGGTCGGCCAAAAGTTGAAATTAAGACCTAGGGTTTCATATATAAGAGCTCTCTTTCTTCATTTGAAAGGATCAGAATTTTGGCTTTCGAGGACCTTCTATGTAGCGAAAGAGTAGATCTTTGAAGACTTCAATAACATTCAACATCCATCCATCAAGCATTCATCAATTTCATTCATTTAGGGCTTGGGAGACATTGAAGAACAATAGGAGATTACCGATTGAAGATTGGCTTGTACTCCTCCCTTGAGGGTTGGGTATGATTTCATGTTGTTTTCATTTCTTTGCATAAGCTTCAATATATCCTTTATTCATGCTTTAGATCACTTTGCATCTTGATTTAGAGCATTTACATTATCATTTACAAGCAATTAGGGTTTACTTTCTAGGTTGCTCTAGTTTGCTTTCTTGCATTTAAGGACCTTGCACACACACTAGGTCTGCACACACAATACATTTTACAATATAACTTGGCTATTCGTGGAGGTGTAAACCACCGAAGTGGGGGTTTGACTAAGGAAAAACCCTATATAGCCACCCACCACACCTTTTCAGATATAAGTGCAGGTTTCAGAATTCAGACAATGCTGCAAGTTACAGATCCGGAAGAAGTAGACGGAGACCGAACTTCACACCAAATCTCAGAGCAAAAGACCAGGACAGGGGCATGGGGCACCCTGGTCCTGCCAGGATAGGGGCACTGGGCACCCTGGTCCCTGGGATAGGGGCGCTGGGTGCCCTGGTCCTTCTGACAATAGTTTTCAGCATTTTTGACAGCTTTGCAAAATAGCAGTTTTCGGAGCAGTTTCAGGGGCAGAACCAGGACAGTGGTGCCCGCGCCCCCGTCTTGAACATTTTCAATCAGATTTTAACTCCAGGTATGCATTTACATTCTTTTCTTGTCTTTGTGTTTACATCTTTCCATTGTTTAAGTTCAATTCTGCAATCTTGTTATTAGTTCATACTTGCACTTTGGGGTTAGGGATTGAACTTGCATCATTTCATCTTTCAATTGCAACAAAGGAATAGAAATCCTAATAGGTAGCCCGTGGCTCTCTCTTCCACAAGAAGAAGTAGCCAATTGTGTGATACCTCTAGGCTCTTTTGTATTCCACAAGTGTGTGGTTGAAAGTGAGATTAGGGCATGTTTGCTTAGTGTCACTTTTTCTCCCACATAGATACAATTCCAATTTTGAAATTGATTGCACCCAAGTGCAATGTTGACAACAAAGATTCTTTGAGCCAATTAGACACATTGTCTAAATACGTAACTGGCAATCTACTAACAGTTGATCAAATTAATGAGGAGACTTTTAGTGAGAAAATGAATAAAGAGAAAGAAAAATTCTTTGAAGGGATAGTAAAGAAGTGCATAGAACACATAGACACTCTTTTACCGGCACTTAACAATACAATAATGGACTTCAAGAAATTGTATAGGGATTCATGCAAAACTAACATTTTGATAAAGGACATAGATAAAGAGATCAACGGAGCACAAAAGAAAATAAATGATATTGCTAATAATCTAATAGGTTCATCAGTACCCATATTAGTAATAGAGCAGGAAATTGTAGGCTTTGAAGAGAAAATTGAAAATTTTGAAAAAGATAAGGAAAGGTTAAAGTTTAAGGACAAGGAACTCAAATGCAGATTAGGTTTGAAAATAGACATCCTCATCTCTTTGAGAAAAGAGATTTCAGAGGCTCTTGTTCTAGAACTTAAGACACTGGAAGAGAAAATGCACATACTCACCAGTACCATCCAAAGGATAGAAGAAACACTAAAGGATAGTGAAAGGTTCACTACCAACTTGAATTTTGCACTAGTAGATCTATATCAGATTGTAACCCACTGGTTACAGGGATCCCACAAAGAACTACACTCAATTGGCATTAACTAACAACCTTTGTCATTGATGCCAAAGGGGGAGTAGTAGAGGATGAGAAATAGGGAGTAGTAGAGGACAATAAAAATGAGTAGTAGAGGATGAGAAATAGGGAGTAGTAGAGGAAAATAAAAAGGAGTAGTAGAGGATGAACAAAATGATTGATAGAAGACATCATCTACTCAGGGGGAGCACACAGTTTTGGTAACAGTTTTGGTAAGATTTTTGGACAACACTTTCTGGATACAATTTTGACTTTTTCTCATGAGTGTTTCCATCAATGCCAAAGGGGGAGATTGTTGGAAAATGCACACTCCAATGAGAAATTGTAGGTGATTGAAGGTATTGTCATTGATGGCAACCTTGCAATCCTCTGGCACCAGCAGGCACCGGCATCAGCAGACTCTATGCCGGTAGATAGCTTACCATCAGCGACAAAGATGATTACCGGCACCCTCGCCAACAGGATTCATTTTTATTGCATTTTTTATTTAATTGTAATATCTTTTTGTAAGCCGACAAGGCTTATTGTAATAAGGCTCATATATAAGTATGAGATCTTGTAGAACATTTTGTAGGAGATATGTGTATGCGACATAGATGGATATTATGTGCGAATATTAAGGCAGATTTTGAAGTAAGGTTTATGGTTATTGTAAGAGCTTAAACTAGTACTGAACCTAGCATCGTAGATGCCTTTTGTAGCAGTACATCACATTGAATTTCTACAATCTATTGTGTTTTGGTGTGCTTTCTATGTTGTGCTTACTATTCTTATTTACTGCATTAATTATGAATTACTGGTACACTGTTTTGGAATGCAATTTGTTTAATAAGTTTAGAAAATCCATATACCGACAAGATATTGATTCACCCCCCCTCTCAATATCTTTGGGAAACCTAACAATAGGACCTTTTGATACTTGTGATGGTGTTTCCTGATTCTGATAGGAGAGATGTGTTAATCTTTTGACTAGTTTTTGGCTTTTGACAACTTCGTTTTAAGGAAAACTTGCTTTTGGAGTAGTTTTGATACTTTGATTCTGAATTTCTGTCTGATGGAGTCTTAAAAAAAGGGCTTCCTAAAGTGTTTTTAGAATTTTCAAAAATAGTTTCTGTTTTGCTCTTTGTTTTCTCAGTTTTGGCTATGCACTAAGCTAGAAACCTAATGCGCTATCAAATGTCCTCAATGCGCTAACATTTGATCTCAATGCGCCAAGCTACCTTTCCAATGCGCTAATTCAGACTATTTGATTTTGGTTTGTTTTGAAAGCTTATGCGCTAATATGTCCTATCAATGCGCTAACTGTTGACCTTCATGCACTGATGTTTGATCTTGATGCACTAAACTGTTGCTCCAACGTGCTAGGTTGTTTTCAGAAAGCGGTAAGGTTCGAACTGTTGAATTTTGGGATTGCTTATGTGCTAAAGTTTAGAACTTATGTGCTAGATTGAATCTCGCATGCGCTAAATGATGGTTTCAAAGTGCTAAGATGTTGCTCTTACGTGCTAAACTATCCTGGTAGTTTGACTTGGTGGTTTTTCTATGATTTTTAAATTTTGCTTCAACTATGATAGATGATTTTCTGAAGTATAAAATGAAAACACAACATAAAAGAGATAACCATTTTGCCTAGTCTAAGCAATGAGTGTATGTTCTACGAGGATGTGTTCAAATCCCCAGTGTTCTAACAGGTTTGGATATAGATAACACAATTCAATCAGACTCTTTATTCAAGGGTCATCGACAATACCATAGCTCACTAGTCTCGATACTCCGTCAGCTCAAATAGCCTTGTCACCCCTACGGGGCACCTATTTTTTTGCCTTTTGCTAGAAATTAACTCAAAGCAAATTTCTCCACAATTGAGTAGCTATCTTGGGAGATATATGGTGAGTAATCTTGGGGGTAGATTCTCCCCACCCTTGTACTATGATACTGCAAATATTTGAATACTGACTCAGCTCAAATTTTCTAATGTTAGAGTTCGTAATCAAGCTTCTTGTTTGGCCATCAGTGATAAACTCCCTCAGGAAGCTTCCCAACCTTTAGAACAAAGGCTTTATGCATTGTAAAGATACTTGGGGAAGGCTAATCGCTGCGCACAACTATTGAAAAGGACTTTTGTCACTTTCCACTTTTGATTATAGTGGGTTGGAACACTTGGCTTCAAAGGGTAAGTGCACAAAGATGGTGGTTAAAAAGTGGGGTATAAGTGGACACTTTTTTTTTGAAATCAGGTGAACCTAAACTTGGAGGCAAAATTTGAATGCCATCCACTCAAGATATGAAGATAATCAAACAACCAATATTGTAGTACTCTGAATCTAGTTTCAAAACTACTAAACTTTTTCAAAATTGGATAAGATTAAGGGGGTCAAATTCTTCGCGCACGAAAAAGGGACCCTGATTTTTTCAGAAAAAACATAACATAGTGTCTAACGTGTGCATCGAAAAAGTAATTTAAATTTAGTATTTTGACAAACCCTTTGGCAGAATGATAGCTAAGAGTGAGCACTAGAAGATGTGTAATTTTTTGTAATTTTTTGTTGAGTATTTTTTTTTTTATGTTTTTTCCAATCAAGCACATCCTGAAAATTAGGTACCTGTTCGTGTGCAAAGCATAAGTTGCACTAAAAAAATTGAAAATGCAATTTTTTTTTTTAAATTGTAAAGAATCAAGTTCACTACAATAATATATTTTTTTTAAAAAATTTGGATAATTATATCAAAAGTTATTAAAAAAATGGTGCACATATGTCTGTGAGAACTATGGAGACACTAGTAAAAGAAATTCAATAATAATATGTTATTGTTGTTCAAATTTCTAAAAAAGTATATCGTTAGAAAGCTCAGAAGATGGGTGAAAATATGGTGGAAATTTTAGAAATACCCACTTGATGATGTGTAAACCTGATGATGACAAAGTCGAGAAACCAAATTGATAAAATAAAACATGCCAAAAAGGAGGGAAATGGAGGGAAATCAAACTTCCAAACCATAGCTTTGTCATCCAGGCCTATTTCCAAGCCTAAGCAGACAAAAGTGCATACGAGGTACCTATGGTATAAAAAGTGCGTATGAGGTACTTATGGTGTAAGAAGCACGTATGTTCTATCTTAACTATAAAAAGCACGTACACGCTATTTTTAGTATAAAAGGTGTGTACACGCTATTTTTAGTATAAAAAGCACATACACACTATTTGTACTATAAAAAGTGCATATGCACTATCTGTACTATAAAAAGCACGTACACACTATTTGTACTATAAAAAACTGCGTACGCGCTATTTGTACTATAAAAAGTGCATACACGCTATTTGTGTTAGGCCCAATATGGAAAGCTAATGTACTGAGAGGGGAGGGGTGAATCAGTACTCCAAAACTTTTCTTTTGTAATAACTTTAATATTATACATAAATAGGATAGTGCAATAACATATAACAAAACTATAATCAACAGATAACATTCATACATGATTCACTCCATAACACATATATTTCAGTCATGCAAAAACTCTTGGTTTGAGAGAAAAACTGCGGTGGGGATGGCACCCACAACTTCACTACTACAATAATACAGAATGCTCGGTTAGAGCTACATTTAGCTATTTCTGATAGCTAACCCTGTTAGGAGTATTAAGATCAGTTAGATCTACCTTGCTAAAGGATTTTACAACACTATATGAGTGTAGCACCTGGTTAAAGGATTTACAATTTATAGACTTGGTTAGAGTCTTTTATCCTATTAAAGGTTTCTCTTACAACTTCAAAATATTACAATAGAATCATTACAAATATCTGCAACTTTACATCTGAAATGCTGTAGTAGATTCTATGTGCTCAAAATAAGATTACCTTGCCTATAGCATACCTCGGTAACTCATAAAGTAACTTGGTAAACCCTTCTATTTACTCTATTCCTTGACTATTCTTTGATAACCTTCTTGGTGACCTCTATGTTTCTGTAACAGTCATAATACTCTATGATTTCTCATGTATCACATATGTCTTTCTTCATACACACATGCACACACATTTCTCACATTCACATCTTCTCTCTATTTTTTAACCCTAAATTCATGCTATATAAATAGAATTCTTATGTCAGTGATCTGATTCATTACTTCAATCTTACAAACATGATTTCTCGAATAAATAACCGTGCAAAATATTTCATTGGTTAGATGACCTCAAAATTATACAAAATCTGTATGTGCAATTTCTAATGTGATAATGGTTCTATGTGCCTCGATCTTGTAACACGTTTTTATATGTGTGTCCAGGTTTAATGAATCTGGTAACACGTTAAACTCAGTGTATATCAACTCAGTGTTTTATCTTTACCACTCCATAGCGATGAAATAACACTCGGTAGACAGCTAGGTGTATACTAGGCTTTGTGACTATTTTCCTTCTATAACCGACTAGACTGTTCATACCGACTTCTCTGTGTGTACTGAGTGCATTATTCAGTAATACTAACCGACTAGAATATAGAATGACTTTGTATATAAAACTAATGGCAATTTGATAAGTAGTAACAATCTCCCCTTTTGACATTAGTTGAGATGTTTGACAAAACTACATTCAAAGTCATTGAAATAGTATATACATTAGTCATTGAAATAGTATAATCAAATATACTCCCCTTATCAATATGTTGTACAAAACTCTATAATCACTGTTCTTTCCTCTATTCATGCTTGGCTCAATACTCTACATATTCTACACATTCTCTACTCGGTATACTCCCCCTGTATACTACACTTCAGTTGTTTGATACTTTGAATACTATACACTCCTGATGATATACTCTGATATACTCCCCCTTTTTGACAAACATAAAAATTTAGTTACCATTGGGAGGTGGCAACTGATCAAAAATGGATTTGTACTTTGTCTGGGCATTAGTGAGGGTGACAGAAAGTGCATCCTTTATACTGTCCATTAAAGAATTATGTGCATTAATATCAGCCAATAATGAAATTAAGCCATCTAAAGTGCTTCCTTCTTGTGTAGTAGAGAGAGACATGGCTCAGTTTAGTTGTTCTTGAACATATGGAAGATGAGGAAGGAAGAATGTTTGAAGTGTCATTATGTCATTCCTGATCTTGTGTTCTTCATTCCTTAGTTCCAATTGTTGAGCCATGAGCTATTGTAGCTTAGTATAAAAATTCTGAACTGAATTTGACTTGGGGGTCAACTTATTTGAGAGATCGGTGATCTCTTTCTCAATTGCTTCTGTTTTATTCTTAATGTCCTTAAGAAATAAAGAAAATGTGCAGAGTTTCTAAAATAATGAAACAATGTGCTTGAGTTAGGGGACAACTCAACAATAAATTTGACAAGTTTTACCTTGCCAATAGCAATTGATTTCTGTACTTCTTCTATCATTTTAGCAGTTAGCTCCTTGTCTTTTAGTTTTCTCAAGTTTTGGATGCATCTACTCTAGATGTCTCAATTTGATTGAGGAGTTCATCCAATTCAATATGGATGGCTACATCGGTTGATACTGTACCTGAAGATAGCATATCTGATAGTAAGGTCTTTACCTTCTGAAGTACTTTATTCTTCCTCTGAATGGCCAGTTGCTTCTCCTGTTCGGCCTTTTCTTTGCACAGTTCACCGAATTCATTGAGTGCTTGCCCTTTCAGTTTGGAGATGTCTACATTGGGCAATACTACTGGTTTTGTTAAATCAATTTTGAAACTATGCTTTTTTCAACTTCTTTTCTTTACCTTTCACCGGGTGAACCACTACTATAGCTTGAGAGGCTTGAGGACCCTCAGTAGGTTGCTTGGTAGAGACCACACTTTTGTTGGTTTCTTTAGCCTCAGTAGTGTCCTTCAGTGTCTCGATGCTTGGTGTCTCAGTTGTAACATTTTCCGTGCTAGAAGGTGCTTGAGAGGTTGGTTCTTGTGAAGTACCTTCTGCTATAGACTTTTGACCTTCGGTGCCTTCACCTGTAGCCTAAGGAGCTTCAGTTGTAGTAGGTTGATTGATCGGTGGGGAAGGCTGAACTTGTTCCAAAATAGATTCATTGGAGACAAGTTTTGCATAAGCATTGCCTTCTATCATTTCTTGTTCAGGTGCCTCTGTATCCATGATATCTTCATCTATTTGAATGGTGTCTACAGGGTCTTGCTCAGTGACATCAGGCTCTTGGTCAGTGACATCAACTATTTCCACTGTAGATTGTTCACCAGCATTCTTTCTTCGAAAGATGGTCTTCCATTTCTCTTTTGTTTCCTTCTCTACCTCTATATACAGGCCATTCATCAATTTCAAGGCCTTTTGTTTTACTATAAATTGAGTTTGGTTGTTTGTTAGATGTTCTTTTATTTCATCAACTAACATATTAGGAAAGAGATGCACCAAACTTCTTTCTCTGATTTGTTTCTCTGAGTCTAGGGCATATTGCCATCTGGTTTCAATATGTGCATATAATTCCTTAGGAATAGAATTACATACTTCTAATGGTACCACTCAGAATTTGAGAAGTGTGCAAATGATAGCTTCTTCAATTTGCCTCTTTTCATCAGTTGATCTGGATTCATATTTAACAAATCTGAATCCACCAAATCCACCATATTCCTTTAGATTATTACAAAAATTTTCTACACTATGTACATCTACCTTCTTGCTTTTCACAATCTGAAATTTATTTGCATCTTCAGATTCGGTATCACTTGACTCTTTTGGCAAAATGAGTCTCCGAGTAGATTTCTTGTAAGTTCTAGTTACCTTAGGAATGGCAACAGTCTTTTGTTTCTTACTCGGTGATGCAGCAGATGCCCTTGTGTTAGGTCTCTTTGTTGGAGGGGTCGGTAGGACCATTGAAGTGTCCTGTTTCTTTCTCTTCAACACTTTTCCCTTAGCCAATTTAGTGCTAAGTGTTATGGCTACTTCTTGGGCTTCTGTCTCCTCTTCGGTGATGGCTAGAACTCCTTTGACAGGTGTGGAGGAAGACTCTTCTCCAAATTTCTCAGTTAATGCCTTAATCATCTTTGTAGCTTTTCTTGCAGCCTTAGGTACTACAATGCTCATTTTTACTTTTTCTTTCCTTTCTTCATAGGTTCCATATCTCATCTCAGTAGTATGCCTTGGCAATGATAGATAGGCATCAATTTGTTGTTGTGTGATATCAAAATCAATCTCGTAACCCATGGGTGACAAAGATTGAGTCCTTGGTTCGATAGCATTCACATAACAATAATTGGTGTCTACCTCAAAACATATTTCATCTTTGTATTTTTCTACCAGCTGTGGTGAAATCCGATACCTGTTATGCATTTTTTCTTGGAACTTGCTGAAGTAATCATCCATTATATCATTAAAGTTATCACCTAACTTCTTGATGAAGTCATTGATCTGATGGGTGATTGGTCGGTGTAGTTCCCAAACAACTTTACTGACTATTGGAAAAAACTTCTCAAAGTAGAAAAACATACACACAAGTAGTGATCCAAATTTTAGAGTGTTTGCCGAGTTGTTCTTCTTCGGCTTCCTGATTGTGTTTAGATTTTCAAATAGGTTCTTCAACAATACTTCACACAAGTCAACTTTCATGCCTTTCTTAAAAATTTTGTATGCTAAGTCCACTGTTGCACAGGGTACACTGTTTTCCCTTGCCGATTGGAAGAAATAGTAACCAATTACTTTGATGGCGAATTTGAGTTCAGGATCAGTAACATTGTTCAACTTCAGATCTCTATAATCTGATTCAACTCCAGTCAAACTGATCAATTCCTTCTATGATATCATTTTCTATGCTCGGGCATGATCATAGATAGGGTAATCGGTAATCAGATGAATGATTTCTTTAGTGATCTTAAACGGTTGCTCTTGTAGCCACATGAAATCATCATGCACTCAGCTTAGTACAAACTTGACCCACTGGGGTTTGAACACATGGGGATAGGTTAGGGCTTTAGTCAATCCCTTGATTTTGATATGCTCATATTTTTATCATCCATTTTACCATCTGTGCACAATTCATCGTATGCATCCTTGATCTCAACATGACCGAGTTCTTCAACACGACATTTTGTGAAGAATCTCACATCCTCGACTAACAAGACTCGATCTGAGATGAGTGAAAAAGTAGTCTTGTCATCCGGTTCAGATGCAATTTTGGGAGTCATAGAGTATTTTAATGAGGGCTTTTGTATAATAGTGACAACAATGGGTTCTTGGATCTTAGATGCCATTTTGATTTCAGATAAAAATTAACACAGGAACCTTAGGGTTTGAGAACTTAACAAATGGCAGATGCTTCACACTCAGCAAATAACAACTTAATGAGTTCGATAAACCAGCTTAGCAATGCGATGAGATTCGATGTAAATACCTTGGACTTTGCTTTGAAGATGGTTTGATTACCTTGATTCACTCTGCTCTGCTTCTCGAAAACATGGTGAATGAAAATGACTGTGCAAAACCTTTTAAGTACTCAAAAATACCTTATCAAGCTCTATGCAAGTTAGGTCAAGGACATTAAATGCACTCGGTTCACTTAACTTTCTTTCCCTTTTTGTGCTTTAACCGAGTAACCAGATTTCCTTCATATATCGACTTGACAAGCTTCTTGAATTCACCGACTTAACAGTTTTCCTGTAAAGTACTTCAAAAACTTTGATAGAATTTCATGTTGGTATTTTGGTATGGTTTTGTCATTGATGTCAACACCTACTAAATACACCTACTTTGGAGATCCAGCAACATTCACCGACAATCAGTAAACTATTCAAAACAATCACCGGTATATGGTTAACCGGTAGGATATAATGTTCACTGGTACCTGCATTGACATGGAAGACACCTGGTAATGTCGAAGACATCATGTGGACACCTTTCTTTGAAGTAATAATCATTGACATATTCTTATTTCCATATTTGCTTTTACCGACAAAGAGGTCCAAGTTATCTAGGGTTACATCGGTAGGTTTATCTTTTCCAAATCAGCATGCCACACTATGGAGATGATTTATTATAATTGTAAATGCATTAAGCCGACATGTTCAATTGGTTATTTCATCGGATATTATATTATTTGTAAATGTTTTATTGTAATATCTTGTAAAGACGACCTACTAAAATTGGTCTTAGGGTATGGTATAAATGTAAAATCTTATTTGTAAGATCAGGTGTGGAATGCGAAAAAGATTTAAGGAAGGATATATGCGAAATCAAGCAGAGATACACATGAAGACATCATTTGAAGGTGAAGTTAGGTTTTTGTAGAAGCATATCAGCATTACACCGGTACTGAATCCAACATATGAAGATGCTATTTTGTGCAGTACATTCTCATTGGATTTAACCATCCAACTATAGTCATTGTGACTCCCATTGGTGATTGAGCAGTGAGCTCTAGGCTGTTGGCCTTTTTGCATGTGCAGACCCCTCTTTGTACACTTACTATGTGCAGTAGTATCATCTGATTGTGGGTAAGGTTTCCCACCATGGTTTTTCCCCTTATAGGGTTTCCACATCCAATTATTTGTGTCATGTGTTGTGGATGACTTTATGTTTATGTTTCATGCATTAATTCTTATCGGTATAGCAATTTTCTGTTAACACTATTTACCAACATACTTAACTGTCTTACCGGTACTAAGAATTGAGTTGGTTAATAAGATTTTGGTTTGAATTTATTAGACAACTGATTCACCCCCCCTCTCAGTTGTCCCCGGGACCTACAATTGGTATCAAAGCCTAGTCCTCTTTTTCCAGAAGTTTAACAACTTGAGGAGATCCAATGTCTACTAATTATTTCAGAAAGGATAGTCATAAACTTGATGGAACCAACTATGGAATATGGAAATTCAGAATGGAGACACATCTGAATTGCATTGGTAAAGACATCTAGGAAGTTACTAAGAATGGTTATACTGCTACTGTAGCTAGTCAACCTGCTCCTATTACTTTAGCTAAAGATGAAGAAAATGATTGCAAAGCAAGAGAAGCACTCTTGAGTGCATTATCGGATCAACAAATCATGGGGTTATCAGATAGATCTACTGCAAAAGCTATTTGGGATCATTTGGAAACACTGAATGAAGGGGATTCCATAGTCAAAATTGCAAAACTTGAAAGCTTCTGAGTCAGGTATGAACATCTGAAAATGGAAGAAGATGAAAGAATTTCTTCTTTTATGGAAAGAGTAAATGAAATTGTTTTAGGTATCAAATGTTGTGGAGGAACCTTGAGTGAAGATGAGATTGTTTCAAAAATATTAAGAGGTTTGCCACTGGCATATAAAATGAAGGTTACTGCTATTAATGAGTTGAGAACAATGCCTAATACATCAGTAACTAGGGATACATTGATTGGAAAACTTTTAGCTTTTGAAATTGAGGAATTTGGTCCTGTTGCTACTATAAAAATTGATTTGGCCTTCAAAGCATCAACATCATCTGCTCCATCTTCTGATAAATCAGTCTGGAGAAACTTTTATGCAAAAGAACTTGAAGAAACTAGGAAGGAGAATGAAGAGCTTGAAGAACTTGAAGCACTATTTGCAAGAAAAATGCCAAAAGGTCCAATTGGAAGTAAGTATGAAGGTAAAGCACCCTTTAAATGTTTCACCTGTAATAAGATTGGTCATATGGCTTCAAGATGCCCTGATAGACATGCTAGACTAAGAGAAGAAGCTAGAAGGACATACAAACCTAATCCTAAATATCAGAGATATAGATTTAAGAAAAACAAAGATATCTTGTTAAATTGCTGATGAAGGTGTGACTGATGATTCTGATGAAGATTCAGCAGACAACGGATGGGTCTTTGTTTCTATAGCACAAGATCAACCGGTACCTATTGCTCAACTAATAGAACAAGCCCTAGCAGCTAAAGTGGAATCAAAGGATGAATGGATTATTGACTCAGGATGCTCACATCACATGACTGAAGACAAAGGTAAATTCTTGAACTTTCAAGAATACAATGGAGGTTTAGTAAGATTTGGAGATGACAAAGCCTGTTCAATCAAAGGTAAGGGTTCAATATCTCTTGATGGTAAACATAACACTGACAATGTTTACTATGTTGAAGGATTAAAACATAATCTTTTAAGTGTTGGTCAATTAGTTGAGAAAGGTTTTCAGTTACAATTTAAAAATGGAAAATGCAAAATCATGAATAGAACTAGTTTGGAAATTGCAACCGGTAATCAGACTAGAGGTAATATCTTTCATTTGAATAACAGTGAAAAGGCATGCTTAATTGCTCATATAGATGAAAGTTGGCTATGGCATAAAAGACTATGTCATGTAAATTTTGATTGCATGGTAAAAATCAGTACTTCTAAGGCAGTTAGAGATCTACCTAAAATTGTGAAACCTCATAATACAATTTGCAAGGAATGTCAATTTGGAAAACAAGTTAGAACTAGTTTCAAAAGTATTCCAGAAAAATCCAATAATGCTCTTGATTTAATTCACACTAATTTATGTGGTCCAGATAGAACTAAAAGCTTACAAGGTGATAGATATTTGATGCTAATTATTGACGATTATTCTAGAATGTGTTGGGTTACTTTTCTCAGAGAAAAATCAGAAGCACTTAGGAAGTTCAAACTATTCAAAGCAATGGTTGAAAATGAAACTGGTAAGAAAATTAAATGTTTAAGATTAGATCAAGGAGGAGAATTCACATCCAGAGATTTTAATACATTTTGTGAAGTAAATCGAATCAAAAGATAGTTATCAACACCTCGGATACCACAATAGAATGGAGTTGTTGAAAGAAAAAATATAACTATTTTGGATGCAACAAGAAGTATGTTATCAGAAGCAAATCTACCACATGTGTATTAGAGAGAGGCAGTAAGCACTGCTGTCTATACATTCAAGAAAGTTCACATCAAAGGTGAAACCGGTAAGACCCCTCATGAACTATGGTTTGGTAATACTCCTACTCTTAAGTATTTTAGAATTTTTGGAAGTAAATGTTATATTAGAAGAGATGAGTATATTGGCAAGTTTGATCCTAGAAGTGATGAAGGAATATTTCTTGGTTATTCATCTAAGAGTAAAGCTTATAGATGTTTTAATAAAAGACTATAAAAAATTATTGAGAGTACAAATGTAAAGATTGATGAACAATTCAGAGGAACTTCAAGGTATATAGACTCTGAACCGGTAACAAAAATTATGACAAATGAACCAACAACAAATCCACCGATATAGAATGATGATCCAGTTACTCTGGTATCATTAGAGGATACCATAGTAATTGAAGAACAACAATAGACTAAGACACCCTGGTATGTAAGACTGAATCATTCTGAAGATCAGATCATTGGAAGCAAATTTAAAGGAGTCATGACAAGAGGAAGATTGGCAAATGAAGAGGTATGTCTTATTTCTCAAATTGATCCATTATCTATCAATGAGGCATGTGAAGATAAATTCTGGATTAAATCTATGGAAGAAGAATTAGGACAAATTGAAAAAAATAATACTTGGACATTAGTTCCCCAGCCTGAAAATAAAAATGTAATTGGAACCAAATGGGTATTTAAAAACAAACTCAATGAAGATGGTAAGGTTGTTAGGAATAAAGAAAGACTAGTGTGTAAGGGATATTCTCAGAAAGAGGGAGTTGATTACAATGAAACCTTTGCACTGATAGCCAGAATTGAGGCAGTTACATTATTCTTGGCCTTTGCAGCTCACAAGGATTACAAAGTTTATCAAATGGATATTAAATGTGCACATTTGAATGGAGATCTTGAAGAAGAAGTTTATATTGAACAACCTGATGGATTTTCTTTGACAGATAACAATGATATGGTTTACAGATTAAGAAAAGCTCTGTATGGACTAAAACAAGCTCCAAGAGCCTAGTATGCAAGATTAGATAAGTATCTTTTAAAAATTGGTTTTACTAAAGGAAATGCAGATAGCAATTTATATTACAAAGTAACTAATGACGACATCTTGATTATGGAAGTATTTGTTGATGATATAATCTTTGGAGGAGAAGATGGATTATGCAAAGAATTTTCTCTTAAAATGCAGCATGAATTTGAAATGTCTATGATGGGAGAAATAAAATTCTTTTTAGGATTGCAAATTTTACAGACTGATAAAGGCATATTTTTGAGTCAATCTAGGTACTTGAAAGAACTACTTAAGAAATTTGGGATGGAAAACTCTAAATTAGTAAGCACACCTATGACTAAAAATGACAAATTATCTCAAAGGGATGAATCTACACCTATCAATCCAACTAGATACAAATCTATGATAGGAGGTTTACTATATTTGACACAAACCAGACCTGATATTAGGAGGTTTACTATATTTGAAAGAATAGCTTGTAGATATTTTTACAAAACCTTTGCCTAAGGAAACTTTTGAGTATCTCAGAGATCAGCTCGGAGTCTTACCTCCACCGGTAGAGACTTAGATAGTTGATGATTGTCATCAACCGATAGAATTAAATGGACAAATCTTTTATTCTGGTATTTGATGAGGAAGCTACTTCTCAGGGGGAGTAGTTGGTATATTAAATTGATTGGTATTTTGTATGAACTTGACCTTTTATGACTTCGACATTTGATGTCAAAGGGGGAGAGATATATGGAAATATATGGAAAAATATTAAGGAAAGATATATTGAAAAATGCATTATCTTTTTGAGGAGAGATTGGTATGAGAATTTGGTATAATTACTCCCAGGGGGAGAATTGGTTTTTGTACTTAGCATTTCTGTTTTGGCACTTTTATGGTTTTTCCATCTTGTGTTGCCATCAATGCCAAAGGGGGAGATTGTTGGTATTTTGGTATGGTTTTGTCATTGATGTCAACACCTACTAAATACACCTACTTTGGAGATCCAGCAACATTCATCGATAATCAGTAAACTGTTCAAAACAGTCACCGGTATATGGTTAACCAGCAGGGTATAATGTTCACCGGTACCTGCATTGACATGGAAGATACCTGGTAATGTTGAAGACATCATGTGGACACCTTTCTTTGAAGTAATAATCATTGACATATTCTTATTTGCATATTTTCTTTTACCAGCAAATAGGTCCAGGTTATCTAGGGTTACACTGGCAGGTTTATCTTTTCCAGACCAGCATGGCACACTATGGAGATGATTTATTATAGTTGTAAATGCATTAATCCAACATGTTCAATCAGTTATTGCATCGGATATTATATTATTTGTAAATGTTTTATTGTAATATCCTGTAGAGCCGACCTACTAAAATTGGTCTTAGGGTATGGTATAAATGTAAGATCTTATTTGTAAGATCAGGTGTGGAATGTGAAAAAGATTTAAGGAAGGATATATGCAAAATCAAGCAGAGATACACATGAAGACATCATTTGAAGGTGAAGTTAGGTTTTTGTAGAAGCATATCAACATTACACAGGTACTGAATCTAGCATATGAAGATGCTATTTTGTGCAGTACATTCTCATTGGATTTAACCATCCAACTGTAGTCAGTGTGACTCCCGTTTGTGATTGAGTAGTGAACTCTAGGCTATTAGCCTTTCTACATGTGCAGACTCCTCTTTGTACACTTACTATCTACAGTAGTATCATCTGATTGTGGGTAAGGTTTCCCACCATGGTTTTTCCCCTTATAGGGTTTCCACGTCCAAATATTTGTGTCATGTGTTGTGGATGACTTTATGTTTATGTTTCATGCATTAATTCTTACCGGTATAGCAATTTTCTATTAACACTATTTACTGGCATACTTAACTATCTTACCAGTACTAAGCATTGAGTTGGTTAATAAGATTTTGTTTTGAATTTTTTAGACAACTGATTCACCCCCCCCTCTCAGTTGTCCCCGGGACCTACATTTAAAACTTACTCCTACATCTTACTATGCAGATTTTGAATTCAGTACATACTTAAATAGGAACTGTTTAAGATTTAACCTTGTGAGAATGCAGTCCCTTCATACCTTTTCCAATTAATTTGGAGTGGGAGCACCTAACTCAATAGGTAAGCTGCTTTCTTCATTTGACACAATTTCCTTCTTTCTCCAAATCATCTTTAATTTCTCTTTTATTTCCTCAGTGTCTTCTCTAGGTTGATCTCTACAATCTCCAGCTAAATGTCCAGCTTTGTGACAATGAAAACATGCCATACCAGGATTTCTCCATGATCTTCGGTTATTCATTCCAAACCTTATAAAGTAGTTGGCACTTATATGTCCATATCTTCCACAACATTCACACCATATCCTTGTATTGTAATCCCATGGTACTGCAGAATATTATCGGTAAGGATCTGTGTGAGTTTGGTAACCTCTAGTATTTGCTCGGTGTGCAGACCATATGTGGTTCTTTTGCTTAAACCAACACTTCTTGGTACCATGTCCATAACTATTGCAGTTTTTGTAGAACCCTTTGAATTTTGCCTTCTGATAATTGTTAATAGACTTTGTCCTACATTGATTAGATGTGTGACCATATTTATTGCAATTGTAACAATAACCATTGGTCTTAGTGGTATTCGGTTTCTTATCTTTTCTGATTTGACACATATTGGCAGTATGACCTTGATTTCCATAGTAGTAGCAAGTAGGCTTCTTCCTTTTGATGTTATTCCTTTTTTCATCTTGTTTTGATGATTCTCCTCTCTCGGTAGTGTAGATTCCCTTCTTGGTAGAGTCTTTTCCTTTGTAACTGAGTCCTCCTTCTTTGTAGGGTCGTCTTGTGTTCGGTTGCTCATCCAACATCTTTGATGCTTCATAACTCTTCTTCAGTGTTTCCTTGTATTTCTTTTCTATTTCAAGTTCATTTCTCAACCTTGATACTTCAAGTTTCAATGCTTGATTCTCATCATTTTTCAGAATTGCTTCATGATGTGCATAACCTAGTTGATCTGTCATATTTTGTTGAATACTAGTTAGCCTTATTTTTTCATCATTCTTATTAGATACTAAGACTTCAAGTTGTTGTTTCTCTCTTTGTAGATCTCTTGCTTTATCCTCGGCTATCCTTAATGCATCTAGATTTTTAGTCATCTGTATACTAAAATGTTCATGTTCTCTTTTCATTGCTTTTAGTTGATCAGCCAATGCTTTGTTCTTTTCTTTCAATATTCCAATCATTTCTTCAGTCTCTTCAGATATACTATTGTCAGATGATGTCCTGATTTGTTCCACTAACTCTTGAGAATCCTGCAAGTCATCAGATAATCTTCTCCTGACTTTCAGAGATTTTTGCATTTGCCTTTGCATGTCTGCAATCACTTGATTTGCATTATCCAGCTCTTCTTGTAGATACACAATCCTCCGAGATTGTTTATAGATTTCCATTGATAAGATCTTTCTCTTTAGGTAGTTAAACCCTCTTCCAAGATTCAAGCTCTGATACCAATTGTTAGGCCCAATATGGAAAGCTAATGTACTGAGAGGGGAGGGGTGAATCAGTACTCCAAAACTTTTCTTTTGTAATAACTTTACTGTTATACATAAACAGGATAGTGCAATAACATATAACAAAACTATAATCAACAGATAACATTCATGCATGATTCATTCCATAACACATATATTTTGGTCACGCAGAAACTCTTGGTTTGAGAGAAAAACTATGGTGGGGATGGCACACACAACTTCATTACTGCAATAATAAAGAATGCTCGGTTAGAGCTAAATTTAGCTATTTCCGATAGCTTACCCTATTAGGAGTATTAAGATTAGTTAGATATATCTTGCTAAAGTATTTTACAACAGTATATGAGTGTAGCACCTGGTTAAATGATTTACAATTTATAGAATTGGTTAGAGTCTTTTACCCTGTTAAAGGCTTCTCTTACAACTTCAAAATATTACAATAGAATTATTACAAATATCTGCAACTTTACATCTGAAATGCTATAGCAGATTCTATGTGCTCAAAATAAGATTACCTTGCCCATAGCATACCTCAGTAACTCATAAAGTAACTCAGTAAACCCTTCTATTTACTCTGTTCCTCGACTGTTCTCTGATAACCTTCTTGGTGACCTCTGTGTCTCTGTAACAGTCATA
This sequence comes from Cryptomeria japonica, assembly GCF_030272615.1. Taxonomy (NCBI): domain Eukaryota; kingdom Viridiplantae; phylum Streptophyta; class Pinopsida; order Cupressales; family Cupressaceae; genus Cryptomeria; species Cryptomeria japonica. The sequence continues at coordinate 866,981,440 of NC_081414.1, forward strand.
ATACTCTATGATTTCTCATGTATCACATAAGTCTTGCTTCATACACACATGCACACACATTTCTCACATTCACATCTTGTCTCTATTTTTTAACCCTAAATTCATGCTGTATAAATCAACTTCTTATGTCGGTGATCCAATTCATTACTTTGATCTTACAAACATGATTTCTCGAATAAATAACCATGCAAAATATTTCATTGGCTAGATGACCTCAAAATTACACAAAATCTATATGTGCAATTTCCAATGTTATAATGGTTCTATGTGCCTCAATCTTGTAACACATTTTCATATGTGTGTCCAGGTTCAATGAATTTGGTAACATGTTTAACTCGGTGTTTTATCTTTACCACTCGGTAGCCATGAAATAACACTTGGTAGATAGCTCAGTGTATACTAGGCTTTGTGACTGTTTTCCTTCTGTAACTGACTAGACTGTTCATACTGACTTCTCTGTGTGTACCGACTGCATGATTCGGTAATACTAACTGACTAGAATATAGAATGACTTTGTATATAAAACTAATGGCAATTTGATAAGTAGTAACAATTTGTACTATAAAAAGCACGGACACACTATTTTTACTATAAATAGCGCATACGGGCTAAGTTTGTTTAAATTTTGGGAGTGTGTATAATATGCTACTGTATATATATATAATATGTGTATATACATATAATATATAATTTATATATAATATAAAAAATTAAAAATATAATATATATATATATGTATATATATATGTATGTATATATATAGTATATTAAATATATATACACACATGTGTGTTATGTGTATTATCTCCCTCTCTCCCCCTCTCAAGAGTGTACAAGGTCTCTCTCTCTCTCTCTCTTCCTCTCCCTCTCTCTCCCTCCCCCTCTCTCTCTCCCCTTCTCCCTTCCTCCATACCCTCTCTCTCTCTCTCTCTCTCTCTCTCTCTCTCTCTCTCTCTCTCTCTCTCTCTCTCTCTCTCTCTCCCCTTCCCTCTCTCTTCCTCTCCTTCTCTCCCTCCCTCCATCCCTTATATCTTCCTCTCCCTCCAATAGATCTTCTTTTTGTTTGCATATATATAAGGTGATAAGAAGATTGACAAGGTGGTCGGTTTTCTATTTTTTCAAAAAGAAGATAGGATATAAAGTAGATCGTTTGAAGAAAGTGAATGTATTGGTTTCTTTGGATCATTTGGATGTATTGGTTGGATAATATTTATGGATGATGCACTAAGTAGTCATATGGTGTACTATGACCCCTTAGGTGTTGTTATGGGTCATATGGTGTCCTAAAGGGTCATATGGTATTCTATGACCCCTTAGGATACCATATGATCCCTTACATGTCATTAAAGGTCATATTGTTTCCTAAGAGGTCATATGATGTCCTATGACCCCTTACGACACCATATGACCCCTTAACACACCATACGACCCATAACAACACCATATGGTGTCCTAAGGGGTCATAGGATGCCATATGACACCGCAAGACACCATACAACCCATAACAACACCATATGGTGTCCTAAAGGATCATTTGGTGTTTGATGACCCCTTAGGACACTATTTGGCATCATTATATGTCCTATGGTGTGCTAAGGGATCATATAGTGTCCTATGACCCCTTAGGATACCATATGATCCCTTAGATGTTGTTAGGGGTCATATTGTGTTCTAAGGGTCATATGGTGTCCTATGACCCATTAGGACACCATATGGTATTGTTATGTATCTTATGGTGTCGTATGACCCCTAGGACACCTTATGACCACTTACGACACCATATGATGTCATTAGGGGTCATATGGTGTCCTAAGGGGTTATATGGTCTCCTACAACCCCTTAGGACACTATTTGACCCCTTAGGACTCCATATGGTGTCGTTATCGGTCGTATGGTGTCCCAAAAGGTCATATAGTGTTTTATGATCCCTTAGGATACCATTTGGTGTCATTATGGGTCGTATAGTGTGTTAAGGGGTCATATGGTGCCTTATGACCCCTTAGGACTCCATATGACCTCTTATGTGTTGTTATCGGTCATATGGTGTCCTATGACCCCTTAGGACACATGCATGGATCCCTAGGATACCATATGACCCCTGAGAATACCTTTTGACCCTAGAGAGGGAGAGAGGGGGATGAGAGGGAGGCAATGGGAGAGAGATACATCAAAGAGAGGAGGAGAGTGAGATAGAGACTGAGAGGGAGAGACAAGAGATAAATGAGAGAGAGAGAGGGGGGGGGGGAAATAGAGGGATAGACAGAGATAGAGAGAAACATAGAGAAGGGGACTCAAAGAGAGAGAGAGACAGAGAGAGAGAGAGAGAGAGAGAGAGAGAGAGAGAGAGAGAGAGAGAGAGAGAGAGGTGGATAGAGGGATTGGGAGAGAAAGAGAGACCTAAGAGGTGAAGGGAGGAAAGGTGAGAGAGAGAAAGAGAGGGTGAGAGATAGAGAGAGTCTGAGTGAGAGGAGGGAAGGGATGGAAGGATATTACAAGAGGCTAGAGAGAGAGGTGCGAAGAGAGGGAGAGAGGGAGAGAGTGGTAAAGAGAGGTAATGAGAAAGGGAGAGAGGGAGGGAGAGGGGAGAGCGAGAGAATGAGAGAGAGACACCTAAGAGATGGAGAGAGTGAGATAGAGAGAATGAGGATGAGAGGGAGAGACTTCAGAGATAAAGAATGGGAGGGAGAGAGAGAGAGAGAGAGAGAGAGAGAGAGAGAGAGAGAGAGAGAGAGAGAGAAAGAGAGAGAGAGAGAGAGAGAGAGAGACTTAAGTAAAAAATAGAAAGGGAGGTGGGGAGGTAGGGAGAGAGTGGGAAAGAGATACACTTGACAAAGGAGAGTGAGATAGAGAGATAGATGTAGATAGGGAGAGAGAATTAAGAGAGAAATAATGAGAGAGAGAGAGAGGTTGATAGCCAGAGATGTGATAGAGAGAAGGAGAGAGACTTGAGAGAAAGAGAAATGGAGCGAGAGGGGGAGAGAGAAAGAGAGTTAGAGGGAAAGAAATACTTGACAAAGGAAGAGAAAGGGAGGGGGAGGGAGAGGGAGAGAATGAGAGAGAAAGACACTTAAGAGAGGGGGAGAGAGTGAGAGATAAAGATATTTGAGAGAGCGAGAGAAAGAGAGGGATATATGAAATAGAGAAAGAGGGTGGGGGAGATGAGAAAGAGACAAAGAGATACCCAAGAGAGGGAAGAAAGTAGAGAGGGAGATGCCTAAGAGACAAAAAGGTAGGGGTTAAGGAAGAGAGAGGGGGAATGTAGGGAAGAAATGAGAGACATAATGCTGATATGAGCATGCTGATTACTGAAATTTGGCTAAGTCTGAAATTTATAAGAATACTCAAAAAACTAGAATCTGCATTATAACTCTTAGAGATCTGGAACCACTCTCAAATATCCTGACAATATATACATAAAATATAACTTAAAGTATAAGAAAGAGAAAAGACAAAGAGAAATGTCACTTATACTTATACTTATACTTAAATGTTATATGACATTTCTCTTTGTCTTTTATCTTTCTTATACTTAAATGTTATATTTTATGTATATATCCTATTGAAAATCCTAATGGAATGTAAGTGAATTGCATTTTATTGACAAATAGAACCGCATACGCGGTTAGTATGTTTTAAACCACGCACGTGGTTTAGCTTTGGTTAGGCTCAACAAACTGAGCCTAAACGCGTACAGGGTTTTTTAAATTTGAAATACTCCGTGTGCATTTTGGTGTTTTTCATGTTTTTTTTTGGGTGTGTCCACTTTTTTAACCACCATCTTTGTGCACTTACCCCAAAGTCGTTCCCCACTTAGGTTGTTCCCCTCACACCAGCCAAAGAATGGCTTTAAGAGTTTATTGACTCCTCGGGAGGGCAGGCCTGCTAAAGGTTTTAATGCTCAAAAACACTGAAAGTGTAAGAGTCATTTGGCTTTTTGATCATCCAGTTAAGGGGAGAGTATATACCTTCCACTTTTGAAGCAAAGCACACAAGTTTTTTTTTTAGCCTTTTATCACAATGATTTGATAAAATCTATATAGAGATATTGCTCCACAAAAACATGGTGTTCATTTTATTTCCTCAAATCAATGATTATCTGATCTAGGAAAAGAAAGTTGGTCAACAAAGCAAAATTTTGATTTTCGTCAACAAAAATAAATCGACAGAGGGGAAGAACTTCCCTCTTTAACTTGGAATAAAATTGGACAAGTGAGGTTCTTTTTCTTTGCAAAAATTTTAAAGTTGATCCTTTTAAACACCAAAGGATGGTGAGGGTATTTTTAAAGTTCTTTTTGCAAAATGAAAATTTGTTGGTTCTTGTTAAATGCCCAAACAAAAATTTTCTCCTAAGAAAGCAAGAAAGATTTTTGTTGTTGTTCTTTTTAGGTGCCCAAAATAAGGTGTGAGTTCAATTTTAGTTTTAACAAGGAATAAAAGAAATCTAAATCTTTAACTAACTTAGCAAAGTTAGTAAAATCTTCAAACTATTTTAAACCTAGCTCAAATAAAAATAGGCTCGAAACCTATAATTAAATTGTTAGTAACCTGCAAAACAACAGTTAAATCAGTTAGCAAAAGAATGGTTTTGTGGACTTCAACAAGTCTAATTCTCGAGGTCTCTATTACAAATTATTTCCTTCCCTCTGTTTGGGATGCACTACAGAATACACTATACACGCTACAGAATGTCCCAGATGCGCTATCAAAAATACCCGATGCGCTGAGCTATTTGGTAAATGTGCTCGACTGTTAAATTCTTGCGCTGAAAGTTACAGGAAAGACTAAAAATTCTATGCGCCAAGGAAGGGCTCCTATGTGCTAAGATATGAGTCCAACATGCTGAACAGTACACTGGATGCGCTGAAGTGTTAACTAGATGTGCTAAGATATGTTCCCTACGCACTAATTCTCATTTCACGCATACCTACAAATTTGGTTATATTCAAAAACTGATTTGATTAATGGGGTTATGCCCCACGGTGGGCACCATAAATGTATGCAGGAAAAACAGTTCAATGAAACTTAAATTGTGAAAATATTAAAAGACTTGCCCACACACCCATGAGACTCTAGGTGCAAGTTATGGAGCTATGAGGAATAGCTCAACTTCCCAAGGAGTGTTCCATGGTTCTCTATCTCACAAGGTCCCTCAAGCCAATGTCCTTTCTCTTAGATCATTGAGAAAAGTGACTCAGGGATGGCAAATGCAAGAATGAGAGATGCTTTAGATCAAATTTAGCATGAATGCATCCTATTTATGCATGATTCTAACAAATGAACTAAACTAGATGATAAGATGACAAGGTTACTAACAATGCTATCCTAACATGATATACTAGTTATCTGATTTAAGCTAATATGATAGAAATGCTCTAAAATAATTATTAGATTTATTCCAATTGCAAAGAGAGGCTAAATGCTTGCTAAAATTGAGTATAAGTATGATGCTAAAGACTTGGATGATAAAAATGGAGGGATGAGGGCTCTATTTATAGGAAAAATAGGGTAATGGATGGTCAGGATTGAATGATCTAATAAAGGGTCAAGATTGAAAGTTATCAATCCATATTTTCAATCCTCACCAATGAAATGGTGACAATTGTCAACCTAAGACTCATTGAGAGGGGATGTAAGAAGCATTAAATGCTTGAGAGGACCTCATGGTTACCGTAGGAGGTAAGGGTTAAGGTTAGGTTAGGGTAATCCAATGGATAAAGCTTTTACCCAAAGGATAAACTCTTGTGCAAGGGTTAAAGGGATAACCATGGTCAAAGCAATGAATGCTTGATGAGACCCCTGGGTTAGATAAGGGTTGAGGGTTGAGTTTGAAGACTTTGGGGATAAATTTGTAAGAGTCCTTCCAAATTTGGGGGTATTCAACAAGTTAGCTTGTTGAAGGCATATAGGCTTTAATGCCTTTGGAAGACTTTACTCCAAATCTGAGAAATGACATCCTAAAATTTAGGGAAAGGGGATAAATGAAGGATTTAGCCTAATTGATTAGGATTAGATGGATTCTAGAAGAGTCTAGAAAGAGGGTTAGGAGGCAAGTGGGAGATGTAGGAAAATGCAAGTGGGTGAGGGATAATAGGATTTAATTAAAATAAATTGCTTTATTTTAATTATGGTTGCATGTGGAGGATTAAATGAATTAGATTTATTTATTTGGGGTGAACTATTTAATTAAATGTAAATTTAATTAAAAGTAGAGAGAAGAGATTTAATTAAATAAAATGATTTAATCAATTAAATGATGTGAAAGGCTTAAGTGAATTTAATTAAATAAATTGAATAGTTTATTCAATTAAATAGAAGAATAGTTTTCTTGAGGTATATGTCTTGTTAAGTTAGATCTTTTGTTTGTGCCAACATGTTTGCAATGTTTGTCTTTTGATGGTTGGTGTCTGGTTGGTGGTAATTGCCTAGTTTTATTGTTTATGCTTGGTGAATCTTTTGGGTGTTGGGAGTGGGATGCTCGTAAGTCTAGAAGGTTTCAAGTCCATTTAAAAACTTGTGGTTCCCTGTCAAGTAGTCTAGTCCATATTTTGGTGGCAGCTCTCTGATTGTACAGGGTTTTGTGGCCCCTTCAAAACCTGTTTATCCTAATAAAAAATATTGAAATAAATTTAATTGTTCTTAATAGTTTAATCTCCTATTTTTCACAAATTAATATAATTTAATTTCATATCTCTCATATTTCATCCTTAAAATCATATGAAGTGATTGATATATACTACATTGAGCATCGTTATAAGTTGTACAAGATTTTTGTTTCATTTTCACTCGTAACGTAATAGAAAATCATTATTCGCAGACCTGTAATGATTGTTTAAGTTTGAGGCACACTGATTTAGTATTGCACCACACATTGTTGTGCTTAGATGTTACCGATTTACTTTTATTTTTAGAACTTATTTGGTTGATATTAAAGATACTAAAGTTAGCTCTACTTTCCTTGTTCTACTCTCCTGTCAGATGCGAGAAAATAGGAAGATTGAAACACGGAGGTAACAAAATATCACAATACTTAGTTTTATTCTTTACGTAGGCTTAGAAAACACGTATTGAGTGGACAGCTCAACACGGAGACATAAATGACAGAAGACACAACACATACTTAGAGTTTTGTTTACGCGGACCTTACCGCTCAGTCTCCATTAATGTTCCGTCCGACATTTACCAAGTGTTATTTCCATAGTTATTCTCTACGTTCTGCTGCTTCCCACTGCCTGTGTTGGTCTGATTGCTCCTGATTGTGGTAGAATTTTGGGTCTCTATGTTCTTCTGCTGGTTGACGTTCCCATCGCCTGAGCTGTACTGACAATTCTTATTGACCTTTTGGTTGGACTGATTGTTATTGTATGCGCCTGAAACAGGCTTGAACTCCTGCTTGTCTCTCACTGAGCTTGCGTGGTTCTGGTTGCTCTCGAATGAGGATGACATGGCTGGAGATTGTTGGTTGCACGTGCTCAAGGACTTCGCGACACAAAAAAAAGTTTTAAGATAAATAACGACGGATGCCAAATACATTGAGTTTTTCACCTTATATAGGCTTACAAAGCGTGTATTTAGTGGAAAGCTCAACACTCGAATCATAAATCAGGGAAAAGCCTAGTAGTCACTACCAGAGCATCAGAATACAGACCCAAAATGACTGAAAAAGCTCAGTTGTCGCTACCAGAGCATCAAAATACAGACCCAACATGACCAAAAAGCTCATATGTCGCTACCAGAGCATCAGAATACAGAGCCGAAAGAATTATGACATGATGTCAGTGGCTATCTAGAAGGAATCAGTATTATGTCACCTCTATCGACAAGATATGAGAATTATGTCAGCTCTATCTAGAACCATATGTCAGCTATCAATAATATATAGAGATGGCATTGAGGTGTGTGCGGTCAACATCATTGCTTACTAGGTGAAAGGAAAAATCTTATTATATAACTAGGTGAAAGGTAATGAGAAATATTTTTCTTATATCTAATTAAAAATTTAAAAAAGTATTTTTTTTAGGTATAAATAAATTTGATATTATACAAGGAAAAATAAATTGGGAAACTTTCATTGAAAACAAATACTCTCTCTAATTCACCATTTCTTAATTCACTTTGGTCCACTGGTGAAGCAGAATGGATACCCCTCAATCCTTGGCTCTTAGCCGAAGAGATTTCAGCCTATAGGCTCATGCGGCTGCTGCCGTGCATATATATACGTGCATATATATATATATATATACACTCGTAATATTTTCATAATTTTATTATATTTTTACTATTTACTCAAGAGTTATTTTTGTTTATAATTATTATTCTAAGAAGTGTCCTATAGTGACTACAAGGGGTGGAGAGTAATGGCATCAATGTGTTAACAAAAATATAACCTTTATCTTTGACAACTATTTGTATCCTATTCATATTTAATAATAAATATAATATTAATATTTAATAATAAGATAACTTGTAATAATAAATATAAATATATAAACTAAAAATGAATTTTTTCATCCCACAATTGTCCCTTTTTGCAAAAGTAAAATATATCTATTTTATAATATATTTAAGAACAAATATATAAAATAATGAAATGTATGTAGACCAAGGTTAAAAAATATAACTTGAACCTACAACCATAAACATGATGGAAATCATTAACGATTTCAAATTTGATCATATGATCAATAAATTTATATTGCCACATTATTTATCAAATAGTGAATTTTGTCTTATTTTAAAGAATTATTATTTTGAAATTTAAGTGTGTTGTTGTTTACAAATTATTTCAATTTTTAAATATTATGTCTCTAAAATTAAAACTATGTACTTGCATATTTAAAAAAACTTTTGATAAGTCTACCTTTTTAAGAAAAACATGAACCAAGTATAAACAACATTCCTTATACATTAGATATTTAATATTATAATTATTTTTAGTCAATAGAAGGTTGACATACGTTATGCTATCCATTTTTATTCATTAATCTTACTCAATAAATAGAGAGAGAATGTTGTTACATATGTGACTACTATGGATGTGATGGTATTGTTGAGTGGTTGTCATCGATGTCGACATATTGGTTGGCATTTATGTCTCATGTTCTTGGTATGATTGATCCAGAATATGTGTTCTCAAAATCTTTGGTGCTCTAGAACATGTGTAGGAGATTTGGATATTCAGGCTATTGGATATGGTGTTGATTGATGGTATTCGTGTGTATCTTGGTACCATTGCTATCTTTGTTTCTTTGGGCTATGGTGTTTGGGTCTGGATTAAGTTCAAAATTTGAGGATGTGCAACGACTTGTGGTGTAGCATGTGTATCATGGTTTTTGGGTTGAGAATTTGTAATGATTGTAATGTGTTGATCTAACTATTAATGTGTGTTTTGGTATGGTCTATTACTCATTCCTTCCCACCACCAAAATGTTTAGTATTGACCTATTGTAGATCCATGTCTTGGATGACTTGGAAGATTATGCTTCTTGGAAGACAATATGTATATCGGGATGATCTAATTGTGTTAGATATAGAAAAAGTGTGACATTATTTTAAAGATATGTGAGATTAGAAAGGAAAGATCCGACAGTTGGTGATGTATGTAAGTGTATTGATATTGAGGCATCAGAAGTAGTTTAATTTTGCAAATTATATTTGTTAGGAAATGGGAGGACAACTGAGAGGGGGGGCGGGGTGAATCAGTTGTCAATAAATTATAACCCAAATCCAAATTATTCCAACTTAAACCTAGTGTCGGTAAAATAGATTATCAGTTATTGCAGTACCGGTATAACTTAATGCATGAAATAGAAAGGAAAACAACATCCACAACACATGACATAGAGATTGTGATGTGGTAACCCTATAAGGGGAAAAACCGTGGTCGAAAACCTGACCCACAATCAGATGATACTATTGTAGATAGTAAGTGTATACAAATGGGGTCTGCACATGAAGAAAGTCTAATCACCTAGAGCTCATTGCTCAAACACAATATATGAGTCACATTGACTACAGTTGGATCCAGTTAAATCCAATAACAATGTATTGCTTCAGAATAGCATCTGCAATGCTGGATTCAGTACTGGTTTAAGATTTGACAAACACCTTCATAACCTTCCTTCAACCTCTAGATAATGTCTGTGTGATTCACACAAGGATCTGTTAGGATTGATGATAGTCCCAAAGATACTGAGAAGGGGGGGTGAATCAATATCTAACCGGTAAACAAAATTTCTAACCTTATTAAATATTTTGCATTCCAAAACAATGTACCGATAAATAAGAATTAATGCAGTAAATATGAACAGCAAAGACAACATAGAAAGAACACCATAATAGAAGTTTTTTGGTGAGGAAACTCGGTGTGGGAAAAACCTCGGTGAGATTTGTGACCCACAATATTCACTCACTGGCCAATGAATGGATATTACTTACAATGATGTGCCTGCACATGTAGGAAGGTCAACTGCCTAGAGCTCATTGCTCAAATACAAAAGGAAGTCTCACTGACTTTTAAAAATGGATTATGAGAATCCAATATAATGTACTGCTACAAAAAGCATTTGCTATGCCAGGTTCAGTACCGGTTTAAGCTCATATAATAGCCACAAACCCTTATAAAAAAATCTGCCTTAATATTTGATCTACATATCCATCATATCTATCCTCTATAATGTATGTCCTATATCAAAATGATCTACAAGATCTCATACTTATATATGAGTCTTATTACAATATGCCATGTCGGCTTACAAAAAGATATTACAGTTAAATACAAAATATAACAATCAAAATCATATTGGCTAGGATGAACATTATTGTCACTGCCAGTGAACTATCTGTCGGTGTAGAATCAATGACAACACCTTCAATCACCTACAATTCTCATTGGAGTGTGCAATGCAAACAATCTCCCCCTTTGGCATTGATAGCAACCTTCATGAGAAAAATTCAAAATCTGTTCCAAAATTGAGTTCCAAAATTGAAGTCCAAAAATCTTACCAAAATTGTGTGCTCCCACTAAGTAGATGATTTCTTCTACAAGTCATTTTTCTCTGTAATACTACTCCCCCTTTGACATCAATGACAAAGGTTTTCAAAATTGTCAAATGAGTGCAGTTATCAACTAGAACCTTGTAACAAGTTGGTTACAATCTGGAATAAGTCTGCTAATACCATGTTCAAGCTCTGAGTAAACCTGTTTCTATCCTTCAAAGCTATCTATGTTCTCTGGATGGTACTGGTGACATAATACATTTTCTCTTTCGATGTCTTCTGTCATTGTATAAGTGCCTCAGAGATCTCTTTCCTTAAAGAGATGAGGTTATCCAACTTTGGACTGAGTTTACATTTAAGATCTTTTGCTTTACCCTTTATTCTCCCCTTTTCCTTCTCTAACTTCTCCAATTTCTCTTCAAATCTGGCAATTTCTTTCTCTATAACTAATATTGGTTTAGATGAACCAATGATATTGTCAACTATATCATCAATTTCTTTTTACACTTTGCTAATTTCCTTATTAATATCCACTGTCAGTAGATTTGTCTTACAAGTGTCTCTGTACAGTTCCTTGAATTCCATTATTGTTGTGTTGAGTGCTGGTAAAAGAGTATCAATGTGTTCCGTGCACTTCTTTATTTTTTCTTCAAAGAATTTCTCCTTTTCTCTGTCCATTTTCTCCTTAAATGTCTCTTCATTTATTTATTCTACAGTCAGTATATTGTCGGTTATGTACTTAGACAATGTGTCTGACTAACTCAAAGAATCCTTATTATCTACATTACACTTGGGTGCAATCAATTTAAGAATAGGAATGGTATCATCTATTATATGCCAATGCATTACCTCCCAAAGAACAAAGTTAGGTAGAGGTGAGAGAAGAAGAATAGCTTGGACTTGGAGTCAGAGCATAAACCAAGCTCATAAGTACTACTCCTGGATCGGGGAACGATGACCCACCGACCAGTTCTAGTTTATTCTCTTTTGACCTCAGCTTCAGCTAGAGGAGGATGAGGTCCTAGCCCCACCCCATCCCCATATATTTTCTTTATAGAATCCAATAGTACTTCAGTCATAGAAGTAATGGATGATTGTCCAACTACCTTAACAATCTTTGTGCTACCGGTGGTAGTAACTACATTTCTTGTCATGACCTCTAGTAGCTCAGTTTGTGTTTACATTTCTACTAGTGAAGGTTTAGGCTTCTCAATAGTTTCCGGTAGCACTGACTCTGTGTGTACCTAAAGATCAACCTATTTCTCTACTTGTATCTCAGCCTGTTTCACTGTGCTATTTTCTGTTGGTTTTCCTGATTGTTTTTCATTGTTATCCACTACTAGTTTCTCTATCTGTACCTCTGCACTGTCCACTACCAGTTTCTATATAGGTTTCTCTGTATTTTATGCAGCTAGTATCTTTGTTTCTGTTGGTTTTTCAATGTTTGCATCAATAGTATTGTTAGTAACTATGTCACTAACCAAGTGTTCCACTATATGCTCTACATGTTCAACTTGTGTCTCTATCTCAACATGTTCAAATGGTTGCTCAGTAGCAACATCTTTCTTCTTTTCCTTAGTGTTCTCCTTGTCAACTACTATATTAACCTCCCGAGTGTCTATATTCATAGTATACAAAATTTGAAACGCAGGGTTTGTGTCCTCATGTGGAGTTTCCACATTCTTAGTTGTTGGTGTATTATCAGTTAGTACCAGTGGAGTGACTGAAGGTGGTGGAAGGTTATCTATCACTTTTATATTTGGTAGCCCACCTATCTTGCCTTTTCCCTTGTCATAGTCCTTTTGGTATACCTTGATTGTTTTTGGTCTTTTAAGTTCTTATTGTTTCTCTTTTTCCACAAAGAAAATATCCCATTTATCTGTTGTCTCTTCTGAGATTTCATTAACCCTATTGGCCATTAGACTTACATGCCATTGTCCACTTGAAAAGACTGTCCTATTTGCTTCATTGATCAGTTCATCAATTTCTTCCACAGATTTCATAGGATGAACAACTAACAATTTCTCAATCTTTATATTCTTATCTAACTCCATAATGGCTAACCTCTTAGCATCTAGCTGCCTATATAGATCACTAGGCAAATCATCTACAACGTTTATTAAAAATTTCTTATAAATGTCAAGGTGTAAGATGATACTATTTTCTATGCTTTCCTTTTCCTCATTGGTAAATGTATCATATAATTTGCTAACAGTAGATAAATTTCCATCATCTGTTATTTCATTTAGTAAGTTGTCAAGAGGAGGAATAACTTATTTTTTCTTTTTCTTTCTAGGTGTCATCTTTTTAGCTGGAGGCCTCACTGTCTATTGTTTCTTTCTTGCCTTCTTAGGTGTAGGAGAGGGTACCGGTGAAGGTTTTCTCTTCCTATCTACTCTTTTAAACTTTGCAAGGATTTCACTGTCTGAGGATGTACCAACCAGTGAGAGATGAGCCTCCAAGTGTAAACCTTCCAAATCACTTTCCTTGATACCGGTGATATTCATTATGTTTTCCTTAATTTCTTTCACCTATTTTGTTGTACTCCTGATATATTTCTCTCTTTTCTTCCTCTGTTTCAGTGTTTGTACACCACTTTCTATGGTTTTAGCATTACCAAATACTTTTTCTTCGAGCTCTCTAGGAGCTTCAAGTAGGGCTTTGTCATATGTTTCAATTATGTTCACATCAGCCTCATATCCCATCTTTGTCATCTTTCTTGGTCACAAAACAAATTTGTTTCTCATACTTGTCAACAATACTTTGTGGTAACCTTTCCCTAGTCTTCATTTTTACTTTAAAGGATTGGAAATATTCAGTGATATTATTTTCTTTGTCTGTCCCCATGCCAGTGAAGATGTTTAACAGTTGTTTTCCTACCGATATGTCATAACCAAAGTCTTTCTTGCCTATACTAGGAACTTCTTTTGTAAGATACATTAAGCATACAAAAAGATTGCCAAAATGGAAAGTACCTTTTCTTATCTCCTTTAATTTTCTTCAAATTATCAATCAATTCATCTTTCAACCACTCACATACATCTATCTTAGCATCATTGTTTACCATATCATATGCACTTTTGATACATAGACTGGAAATTGAGTTCAGTCGGTTAGTATGTGTAGTTTTGTATCCCAATATCATGCTAATGAATCTAACATTCTCATCTTTGACATCATTAACTCTCAGGGATCTGTTGTCATAGGTTGCACCTGTTAAAGTCATCACTGAGTTATTTGAAACTTTCTTGGCTTTATCTAGCCTGCTACCAATGGATGCTAAGCCAGTCACTGCCCTAACTGCTTCTCTTGTGATTTTATGAATAGAGTCAAGCCAAAAGAATTCACCATGAACTCTACTGAGTACAATCCTCACCACTTCCTTAGGAAATTCTAGGATGTCAAGGATTTCCACAAAACCTAGGGTTTCAATAACCTTATGTTCAGGTTTTACAACTCCAGTTTCATCACAAATATCATTCTTATACATTTTCATGATTTCTTCTGAACCTAATTCCTCAATGTGGCAATGTATGTAAATTCTTTGGTCTTCTACATATGCAACTCCTTTAGGGATTTTTGAAAATTCTCCTAGGGTATCATCTTGTTTCGCTACTTTGGGGATAATCTTAAAAACAAGCCTAGGGCGTTTAACCACTTCAATAACAATAGGGTTTGCAATGAATTCAGGAGCAGAGGAGGAAGCCATCTATAAATACCTTAATCTACCTGATAGGTTTGGATGCTTTGAAAGATCTTGCTTCACTTCTCACTAAGGATGCCTTCACTCAGGTTTTTCGCGCTCTTCGAAAGTTTGAATGCTCGGTGAATGAAAAAGAGGGAAATGTTAGAGTAATTGGGTCTTTACTTGATTAATTAAACAATATTTGTTTAATTCTTTAAGTTCCCTATTATCTTTTTACACTTAAGCTAACATCAGGTGCATAATAATTAATTCTTTTATTAATTATTATGTGCAAGCCTAGGGTTTCTCTTTTTAGGGTTTCTTGACCTATTAGAAGTTAATTTGCTTTTTATTGTATCATTATCACAATACATTTTTTGGTGAATATTGAGGTCTCATGTTTTGAGCATATTTTCTTGTGTTTTTTGTTCTTTAGATTATTTTGCTCCTTGCTTCTCCTTGTAATTGATTATTCAGCTTACAGAAGATCTTCAGGTTCCTATGGTGTTGTATTTTCTCAACTCCAATATGGTATCAGAGCTCAGATCTACAGCTATTCATTCTTGTTTTTGAGCAATTTTGCATTGGAAGCAGATCTGGGGTTTCAGGAAGTGTTTTTTTGCACTTAGGGATAGGCCTCTTTTTCTGAGCACTTTGGGCCTAAATGGACTTCACCATCATGCTCAAAAGGCCCAAAAACCCCTATAGTCATATAAAGCTTGCTTAGTTTTGAATCTCGAGTATCTGGGGTGGATTTTTTCTCCAAAACCAAGCTGTACGACCCTGGCATGCAAATCGAGACAAAAATTTTCAACCAAAAAAAACATTTTTTCCTTTTCATGGCATGCAAGCCAAATTTTTGACGTTTTAAAAAAAATCCTCAAAAAATCAAAAAGTCAAAAAAAAGGGCAAAAAAAGGCATAGGGTTTCAAACAAAAAATTTGGAAGTTGGTTTTTCGTAGGTTACGGATCTGACAGTCCAACCACTATATGGCCCCTATTGGACCTATCAGTCCAGCCCCCATGAGCCCCCTCTGGCCCCTGCCACCCCCTGTCGATCTCGGCTCCCGTCGGCCTGGCACCTGCCAGCACCGCCCTATCGGAACACTGCATCCCGCCGGCTATCTACCAGCCCTGTCGACTTCCATAGGCCCTCTGCCACCTGGCTTCCACGGGTCCTCTATGGCCCGGCCTTGCCTGCAACCACTACCGCCTGGCCTAGCCCGCCACCGCCACTCCACTTGGCCTCCTCCTCCTATACTCGCCACTTTGCCATTCCTTCCCGGAGCACCACCGAAGTGCCACCGGAGCGCCGCTCGTGTGCCACCTCCTCTTGGCTCCTCCATTAGACCTCCACCCTCTAGCATTCTTGAGGGGGGTTTGTTTTCTGGTCATATCTTGAGCCTCCGGAGTCAGTTTTTAGAAAACAAATAGGTATCAGAAAGCTAGTTCTGAGCTAGACCTTGTGGTGTTGGATATTTTTTTTGAATATACTATTTGACTGTACTTTTTCTAGTCAAAGTCAGGCCTCTTTTCTACACTTCCAGGGCCATAGAATGGGCAAAGGGACTCCATTTTTTGAAAATGAATAGGTATTGGAAAGCTCTCAACATGCTCTATTCAGATTTGTGATATTTTTTCTCAGAATTTTCATCAGGTACATGAGATATTAGTTTGAAGTTTTTTTTCTTATGCACTACTTCCTTCTCATCAGTATGTACTAGGGTTTGGGTCTATCTATTGTGGGGGGGTATTTTTTCTTGCTTTCTATCATTTATATCAGAAATCAAGAACACAAAAACTCTCAAAACAAACAAACCCTTCTGCATCTTCTGTCTATTCTGAAAGATCACATAATAATAAAAACCAACAAGTAGGTGCAGGTGCAGTGTTTTGTTCTCATGACAGATCCTTCAATTGAGTTGTTGATTTCACACAACTATCATACCTGGAAGCCCCACATCACGAGGCTTCTCTGGGCAAGGGGGTTTTTGTCTTATTTGGATGAGGTTCATCTTGTATTGCAGTGTCCTTATGAGCTTTTTCAGCATAGGAACAAGATGGATGAGGCCATGGGTTTTCTCTCCTTGCATGTCTTTGATAGTCTTCTATTTCACCTTGATGAGTTGCTCACTCCTCAGGCTATGTGGTTGAAGTTTGAGACTCTGTTTGAGAGGGTCAATGAGATGTAGGCATTGCAGATTGAGGCAGAGTTGGTTTCCTTGTCACCTGATTCCTTTCCCACCATTGAAGATTTTTTGAACAAGTTCAAGACTACCAGATCCATTCTTCAGGGATGTGGAAAGATCAAGATAGACACATAGTGCATTCACTTGATTCTTTCCAAGCTTCGGGGTCATTTTCATTTTTTTGCCTCTGCTTTCTACTCCACCATGGATGGCTTGGGTGCTCATTTCAACATGCCTACCTTTGATGTCTTTTGTGAGCATTTGTCTCATGAGCAGTCTCATCTTTCTTAGTTGGATATACTTTCGAGATCCAAGAAAAAAACATTCATTGCTTAGTCCTCTAAGGAGAAACAAAAACAGAAATCAAAGCCAAAGAAGCCTTTTGCAGGTAGTGAGAATCCCTCCATGCCTACTCCTAAGTCTGAGTCCAAACCACCATTCCCTCCCAAACATGAAAAATCTTCACAGTCTGGTGAGTCTTCCTCCAAGACTAAGAAGAAATTAGGAGAGACTTGCAGTTTTTATGGCAAGGAAGGACATCTAGTTTCTAGGTGTTGGAAACATTTAGAGGCTTTAGAGGAAGCCATGCAGTAGCATCACATCTCCTCACCTCAGACATCTTCTCCTTCCATAGGGAAAGGTCATGCTCTCACTACTTGAGCTTCGACCTATGGATCCACATGGATACTTGATTCTGGTGCTTCTCACCATATGACTCACACTCAGCATTTGGTTACTTCTCTTGCCTCTTGTGGTACTTCATAGATTGCAGTGGGTGACTCAGTTCAGCTTTCAATCTTGGGTTCAAGTTCTGTCTCTTTGGATGGGGGTATTATGCAAGATGTTCTAGTTGTCCCTGACATCTTGATGAACCTTCTATCCATTTATCAGATTTACTATTCTGGCTCTGGTAAGACAATTGAGTTCTCACCACATGATATGGTTATTCGGGACCTCCATGACTCTGATTTGGTTGTGGCTACTGGGAGTGTGGATACTGCATCTCATCTATATAGATTTGATGGATTTGAGCCCTTTGTGGGTGCTAGATTGTCTCTTATAGCACATGCAAATTCAGTGAGTAAGCTTTGGCATGAGTGCTTTGGCCATGTCAATTACATATATCTTCAACAGATGAGTACACAGACAGTTGTTCTTGGGCTCCCATAGATTTCTTACACTGATGGTGTTTGTCATGGTTGTGTGCTTGGAAAACATCATAGAGATCACTTTCTGAAGGGAAGAGCCCCTCATGATTTGGCACCTTTGGAGTTGATTCACAGTGATCTCATGTCATTTCCCACTCCTTTTTCTGGGGCCATGTATGTACTCACTTTTATTGATGACTTCTCCAAACGCACATGGGTGTACTTTCTTAAGTACAAGTCTTATGTCTTTGATTCATTTTGAATCTTCAAGACATTTGTAGAGAAGCAGTTTTGTTCTATCCGACGGATACATACAAATAATGGGGGGGAGTATGTGAATCAAGCTTTCAGAGATTTTTGCACTGAGCATGATTTGCAGCATTAGTTTACTATTCCCTACATCCCTTAGAAAAATGGTGTCGCTGAGCGCAAGAACATAACTTTACCAGATATGACAAATTGTATGATTCAGTCCAAGTCCATGGATTCATCTTTTTGGGCTGAGGTAGTCAATTGTGCCAACTATATTTAGAATCAGATGCCTCACAAGGCTATTCAACATATGACTCCTGAGGAGGCTTGGTCTCATGACAAGCCTGATGTTTCTTTTTTCTGAGTATTTGGCAGTGAGGCATGGGCTTTTATGCCTGATGCATAGAGGAAAGCCATGGAGCGGAAGATCTGACCTCTCATTTTTGTTGGCTACTATGAGGATGTTAAAGTGTATAGGTTGTTTGATCTTGATTCTAGAGAGGTCCTATCTCAACGGGATGTTCAGTTTGATGAGTGCCTTCCCATAGTGGATACCCTGACTCTAGTGTCTACTCCTTTGTCTACTCCTCCCACTGCACCTCTTCCAGATTATTTTGAGGATGACTCTAATGATGGTGTTGATGATCCACCATCCTCGCCTCCACCTACTCCACCTCAGATGCCTAAGTGGGCTCTCCTTACTATTGAGGTGGTAGGTTCTCTAGCTTGTGATCCTTTAGATACTTGTCGCACCTGTTCTCATACTATGGGCTCTAGTCTTCTGAGTGATTCCATTTTAGATGATCCTGAAAAGTTTTCAGAGGCTACAGGATAACCTGAGTGGGATTGTGCTATGGAGGAGGAGTATTCTTCTTTGATGAGGAATCATACTTGGGATCTCTGTCCTCTTCCTAAGGGCAGAAAGATGATAAGGTGTTGCTGGTTGTATCGCACTAAGTATGTTGTTGATGGTTCCATTGATAAGTACAAAGTAAATCTTGTTGCAAAGGGTTTCTCACAAGTTGAGGGTATTGATTACTCCGAGACCTTTGCCCTTGTTGCCAAGATGAACTCCATTTGCTTTGTACTATCTCCTGCAGCTTCTCGAGGGTGGCCTATTTTTTAGATGATGTGAAGAGTGCCTTCTTGCATGGAGATCTATAGGAGGAAATCTACGTGGAGCAACCTCAGGGATTTATGCAGGACAGTTGTTTGGTTTGCAGACTTCAACATTCATTGTATGGTCTCAACTAGGCCCCTTGGGCTTGGTATGAGAAGATGGATTCTTTCTTTCTCTCCACTGGGTTCACCCATAGTCATTCTGATCACACAGTGTACATTCAGCTTCTTGAGGGTGGCATCCTGATTCTTTTGCTATATGTTGATGATCTCCTCATCATAGGTAGCTCATCCTCTATGATTTAGCATACCGAGTGAGCCGTGATGGATCAGTTTGAGATGACAGATCTTGGTCTTGTGCATTATTTCTTTGGTCTTCAGGTGATTTAGTCTTCTGATGGGACCTACATTTACCAGCCGAAGTATGCTCTTGACATGCTTCGGTGCTTCAGCATGTTTGATTGCAAGTTTTCTCCCACTCCATTTCAATCAGGGGTTGTTTTGATCACCACTTGCCCCACTCCTTCAGTAGATTTTACACTTTACAGGCAGTTGGTTGATAGTTTGTTGTACCTGACTCACGCCCATCCTGATATCTCCTTTGCAGTTGGCCTTGTCTCTCGATTCTCCCAAGATCCTCATGAGAGTCATTGGCAAGCAGCCAAATGTATTTTGTGGTACATTCAGGGCTCTAGTTCTCATAGCATTCACTATACATTAGGGGAACCTCACATTGTTGGCTACATTGACTTAGATTGGGCCGGTGATGTCACTGATTGGAAGTCTACTTCTAGCTTTGTTTTCTATCTTGTCTCTGGTCCTATCACATGGTCTTGCAAGAAGTAGACTGCTCATGCATTATCATCTACAAAGGTTGAGTACTAAGTTGCTATGCTCACCAATCAGGAGATCTTATGACTTCGACAGTTGATGACTGAGTTTGGTTTTCCTCCTAATAGTCCCACTGTTCTTTGGTGTGACAATTAGAGTGATATTCATATTTCTCGCAACTTGGTAGAGCATCAGTGGATGAAGCACATTGAGCTTCACATGCATTTCATTCGCCAGTTGATTCAGGATGGTTCTCTCATTCTGGAGTACATTCCTACTGCCAAGTAGGTTGCAGACATCTTCACAAAACCTTTTGCATCGCTGCACTATCTTCAGTTGTGCTCTATGCTTGGGGCAAAGAAAGTTGTCCTTGGGGGGTCTTTATGAGGCCTTCCTTCCTTCTTCTTCTTTCAACATGTTCTTTTATCTCTTTTTGGAGAGGAGTTTTTTCCCACTGGGTTTTCTCCTTTTTCTCCATTTCATAGAGATTTCATTGTATTTGGGTACTTGATCAGGCCTTGTTGCCATGACCCATCTTTCCTACTTTCAGTAGCTATTCTAGGTTTTAGCTTCTCCCTAAATCTAGCTTAAGGGGGGTTGTTAGAGTAATTGGGTCTTTACTTGATTAATTAAACAATATTTGTTGAATTCTTTAAGTTCCTACTATTTTTTTACACTTAAGCTAACAATAGGTGCATAATAATTAATTCTTTTATTAATTATTATGTGCAAGCCTAGGGTTTCCCTTTTTAGGGTTTCTTGACCTATTAGAGGATAATTTTCTTTTTATTGTATCATTATCACAATACATTTTTTGGTGAATATTGAGCTCTCATCTTTTGAGCATATTTTCTTGTGTTTTTTGTTATTCAGATTATTTTACTCCTTGCTTCTCCTTGTAATAGATTATTTAGCTTGCAGAAGATCTTCAAGCTCCTGTGTTGTTGTATTTTCTCAACTCCAATAGGAAAAACACTAATTTATAATGTCTTTTCCTTCAACAACCATAATAAATACTTGTCGATTACTTGAAACTTAATACATCTTCCGGTAATGAAGCAATTCATCTTCTTACCATCAACCGAGGGTAAACTTGCATGATTTTCAATTTGTTGCCATACCCCAAAAGGTTTTTAGTTTAGTTGGATGAAGAATCTCTTGCTAGTTAATACTTTGTTCTACTGGTGAAGGAACAGTCTCATCAACATTCTGATCTCTCTTTCTAATCTATTGTTTTGAAAATTCTTGCTTTACCTCATCTACCTTCTCTTTGCCTTTCAAACTGGGTCCTTTATTATTTGCCCATGATGCCTTACTTCTACAAAATTTTGCAATATGTCCAATCTTGTTACAAGTGTAACAAGTAACATTGTTCTTCTGAATAATGTCTCCATATCCTATGTCAGTATGTGTTCTGCATTGATTAGATAAGTGTCCAAATCTTCCACAAACATAACATCTTACATTCATTCTGTAATTTTCCAAATTATGACCAACTTTGTTGCATTTGGAACATTGACTAGTGGGTGCATTAATGTTTTGATAGTTTCTAGCTCTACACTAATTTTCTTTATGACCATACTTGTTACAGTTAAAGCATTTCCCATTAAATTTGTAAGGATTAGGTTGTCTTACTAGTTTACTATGATCATGATTGTTTGCAGTATCGAAGCTTTCACCAACTTCAAAACCAAGTCCATTAGTATCTCCATTAGGTTTCTTATTTTTCAGCATATTATCAAGTTTTTTTGAACTTTTCTAGAATTTCTTTTTGTGTTGATTTGCAATAGCCAACTCATTTTCCAAGATTTCCTTCTGTCTCATAAGTTTAGTTTTATCATTTTTCATGTGCATCAAATCTATCTTCAACATATCATTTTCATGACTAAGTCTTATATTTTTATTTCCAACATAATTGAGTCTCCTAGTCAAGTCATCTTAATTCTTCTTTCTGTCTTCAATGTCTTTACAAAACCTCATAGTCATATCTTGCATTTCATTCGTCATAGCACTATTTTCTTGTCTAAATTTGTTCACAAGGTCATTAAGAGTTTCCTTTTGATCATAATCACTCTACATCTTCTCATGAAATTCTCTTCTTTTGTTTCTAGCAATAGTGAGATTTTTTTGAAGTCCTTGAATGAATTCCTATGCAGTCTTCAGATCGTCTTCAAGCTTGATATTCTTCAACTTTTCTGCATCATAGTCTCCAAGAGTTGTTTCCAATTGCTTTCTCAAGTTTTCCATCTGTACCAATGTCAGAATCTCCCTCAAGCTATTAGGCTTTTGAAAATAGAGGACCACGCTCTAATACCAATTGTTAGGATTGATGATTGTCCCAAAGATACTGAGAGGGGGTGGTGAATCAGTATCTAACCAGTAAAAGAAATTCTAACCTTATTAAATATTTTGTATTCCAAATCAATGTACCGGTAAACAAGAATTAATGCAGTAAATATGAACAGCAAAGACAACATAGAAAGCACACCATAACACAATATTTTTGGCGAGGAAACCCAGTGTGGGAAAAACCTCAGTGGAATTTGTGACCCACAATATTCACTCACTAGCCAATGAATGGATATTGTAGTCACATAAATCTGTCCACTTAATTAAATGAATATTTAGTATTTATTTAATTATTTAACCATCAATTAATAATTAATTAAATTAATATATTTAATTAATTCATCTTAACCCTCTTCTCCTATTAATTAAATAAATTATTCAATTTATTTGATTTAATTCACTTAACCAAATTCAGACCATTAATTAAATAAATAAATCATATTTATTTAATTAAATCTTCTCTCAAATATTTATTTAAATCCCCCAAAATCCCACCTCTCACATTTAAATAAATAAATAATTTATTTAAATCACCTTTATCCTCCACCCACTTGTATTTTCCTACAAAAGCAAGTTGCACAACTATTTTAAATAAATTATTTATTTAAAATCCTATTTATCCTCACCCACTTGAAACCTTTAATGATTTCCCTTAAAGTATTCAAACTTGATGGCTTTAAAGTCTTCAAACTTGATGGCTTCCTTCTATAATCTTCTTAAGACTTTAATGGTTTTCCTTAAAGTCTTCAAGCTTTTAATGGTTTCCCTCAAAGTCTTCAAGCATCTTAATGCTTTATCTTCATTTTTTTCATTTAAATAAATTAATATTTATTTGAATATTTATCCAAATGCAAATTACACCATTTAATTGAAATAAATGATTTTATTTTAATTGAAAATACCAAAATTTCTCCCACTTGCATTTTCCTACAAAATCCACTTGTATGCCTAAACCCCTTCTAGATTCTTCTAAACCCTTCCTAATTAGCCTAATCCATCCCCTAAATATTGTCACATTCCTAAGCAAATTGGAGTCACTTCTCAAAGACTCCAAAGTCTTTGAAAAGCAATTAATGCTTTGTGTGTTCAACAAATTAACCCTCAAAGTCTTTGATAACCATTGAAGGCTTTCAACCTTCAACCACTTAATCCCCAAAGTCTCCAATAACCATTAATGGTTACCTCAAACCCTCCCACATGGTTAAAACATTTGTTTTGACTCAACCTCTACCCAAACCAAAGGTCTCATCAAGCCTTTAATGCTTTGACCATGATTATCTCTTAATCATTTGCACAAAGGTTTATCCTTGGATTAACTCTTAATCCAATGGGTAATCCTAACTTAGGCTTGACCCTTACCTTCTAGATAACCATGAAGTCTTCTGAGGCCTTTAATGCCTCCAACCTCTTCTCTCAACCCAATCCTATGTTGACACTTGTCGCCATTTTATTGGTGCCAATTGTGCACATCGATCCCCAAGTTTCAAACTTGGCCCTTGATTAAACCATTCAATCTTAACCCTTCATTTCCCCATTTCTTCTATAAATAGAACCCTTCTCCTCAAGCAAGAAGAAGCATTAGAGTATTGTTGTTATACTGGCATTAGCATAGAACTTTCT
The DNA here is from genome assembly GCF_030272615.1 of Cryptomeria japonica. Lineage (NCBI taxonomy): Eukaryota > Viridiplantae > Streptophyta > Pinopsida > Cupressales > Cupressaceae > Cryptomeria > Cryptomeria japonica. The sequence goes on from NC_081414.1 coordinate 867,005,628, forward strand.
CATAGCATCACTATCTACTCTTGCATAGCATTTGCTTATCATATTCAACCATCTTGAATCTCCATATGGCATCCATGGCTAGTACTAAAAGCTGAGAGCTACACTCATTTGGGACTTGGAGAGGAGAGGAACAAGGGAGGAGCAACTATGAGCATCTTGATTAGCTATTTCATTCTATGTTTATATGCTTTCTATTTCATGCTTAATATCTCTCTTGATATGCCTGTTTAGGATAATCTTTTGTTGCTAACACTAACGTTTGTTTCTTGTGCTCTTGTGTGTGTTGCCATCAAACAGATTTTCTAATCCTTTTTGCAGAGCATCATTTGGTGAACCCGACGTGAATCCAAACACCAAAAAGATCAATTTTTTTTTTTTTTTAACCAATAACATGTTTGAATGTTGAAAATGTCACACAGGTTGCGATTTTGACACTGTTTTGGTGCGTTTGGCATTATTTTGGTGCTATTCACCCTATTTCAATGCTTTTCCCTTCTCTGTCTTTCCCTTTCTTTTAGTACGTTTGTGTTAAATAATGCCTCTGTTCAAACGCAGACTAGCGCTATTGTAACAAAACGTTGTACAAATCACCTTGTAACCAAAAAAACAAAAAACCAAAAAAAAAAAAAATTTAGGCTTGTAGAAGCCCACCAAATAGGTGGATTTTACTAACTATTTTTCTCTTTTGTGCAGATTTAAATTAGATTAAAGAGTAGATTTATATTTTTTACTAACTTGTTTTTGAAGTTGGTTTTAAAAATGAATTCACTTTTTATTTTGGTTTAAAATTAACTTCACATTTCAAATTTGGGCTTTTGAAAAAGAATCACACATTTGTTTGGGGCTCTTAAAAAGAATTTCATTGTTCAAAGGTAAAAAAAACCACAAACTTATACAAAAACAACTTTATTTTTTTGCAAGTTAGGAAACAAACTTTGTTTTGGTGCTTAAAATCAACAAGGCAAATTTTATTTCTTGCATCAAGATAAAACTCACAATCCACACTTCCATTTTTGGTGCAAATAAAATTCACAATCAACTTGTCTCATTTTCAAAGCAATTTTACTTCATGCAAACGTGTTTTTCATTAAGTTGACCAGGATTTTCAAATTCTAGTTTACTCAAACAATTGCCTTTGAAAATTAAAAAGAAGACCATGATTGTTGGAGCAACATCTCCAAATAGTTAGATCACATTGCAATGATAGATTAAAAAGAACAAGTGTTTTTCGTGCTTGTCAATCTTGTGCAAAGAGTTGGTCGAGTGGACCTACTTCTAACACACACTATCCTCTCCCTTGGCTCTCGTGGTCCTAGGTGCAAGAGAAAAGTGTTAGTAACACTCAAAATTTTATCTTTTTAAGAGAGGCCTGCCAAGGGATTGATACTCTTGGGAATGACCTCGAGCGGTAAATCCTTCGAGCCGCTATAGAAATCAGGTGAGAGCGAAAGCTGTAGCCTTGGGTAGAGCTGTTCCTACAGTGTAACTGGCCGAAAGGACAAATGGGCCCCACCACCAGTTACAAGGCTCTTAAGTGAGTCACTGCAGAATGAACTTATGTCCAAAGCCATCGAACATGACTAAACACCTTTAAATAGTAGCCCACCCATTCTATTGATTGAGGATATTTGAGATATAATTTAGTTCAAGAGAATAGATGGTTTTGCTCCCAAGATACTCACCATACATATTTCCTTGAGTAGAAACATAGCTTTTTGAAAAGTCACTTGTGGCTTGATAAAAGTGGTGACTCCCCCATCATAGGGATCATCTATTTGTTATGCTCATGCAAGACTTAGTATATCACATCCTTACCTGCCACGGTGGGATTCATAAGGTATGTAGTACCAAAGTCGAAGAAATATCAAGATGTGGGCTAAATTTATCACAACTGGCCATTTGACCTTAGGGATAAAAAGTGTTTGAAGTGTGTTCGTTTTACAGACCTAGTGCAAATTGAGCCGACTTCAGGCTTTGGAAATACACCTTAAAATAAATCTAAAGGAAGGGTCAAAAACAAGTCCAAAGATTGGGTTGATCTAGACCCATACTCATTTGTGCCTTTTAGGCAACATTCTTGTGTTTGTGTGCTTGCTTTGTTTTCTTGTCAAAGAAAAATCAGAAAATCACTTCCCAAAAACAAAGTATTCATCCAAAATTTCTCAAAAACAACCAAAAATACCAAAAACAAAGTGCAAAACAACAAAGAGACAAATTTTATGACCATTCTTCACATCTTACGAAAGAAGAAGTATCATCAGAATATCACCTTGAAAAGGAGACCACTAAGCTCAAAGGCTTTGATCAAAAGGAGGAAATTCTTCTATCTCAATAGACAAATCTTTGTCTCACATAGAGTCTTTCTACATCGCATGCGTCTATACCTTCAAGGTAAAACAAACGAGTTTGATTCAGAATCATTGAACCACAGAGATTTTATGCAATATAGAGCTCTGAGTTATCACAAAAATCAAGGAGGAAAGATTAATCACAACTTCTTCCCAAACGTCTGTATCACCTACAACACAGCTCGAGAAGTGCCACCAATGCCTGAAAGGGAAGAAGTAGAGTTTGTTCCATTTGTAACACAAAGTTTTTATTGAAAGTTGAAAACAAAACATCCAGCATCTTACTCATACATCATCATTATTCCATCATCCATCCATCCCAACTCTCAAAACATTAAAGAGATTCTTGTCCCAAGATTCCTTTTTAGATATTGCTTGAAATCAAACACATCACATCACATTTTAGATTGTTTCTACATCTAGGATAAGCTCATCCTAAGAGACACATCTATGCAAGTTAAAACTAGTTCATGAGTGAATCCTCTCATTGCTAGGTAGTCAAAATCTGTAACACATCTCAGATTTCTCTACACCTTATCACATTCAAACTCCTCAAAACAAACAAGCAATTCAAAGAAGGAATTTCGGTTACATCTACCTTAAAGTGCTAGAGATCCCCATACAATACAAATCACCAATCATCAATCTTTCATCAATAACTCATCATCATCTTCAATCAACTTCAACACAAACTTACAAACAAAATGGCTCAAACCCGATCGCGATCAAGGCAACGAGAAATAGAAATTGAGGAAGAAGAAGACAACCTCAATGAATTTCAAGAAGCACTTGGAGGAACTGTAACTGATGAAAACCCAAGTACTCCCACTCCTTCAACAATCGAAAGGGCTCAGCATAACCCTCACTTCAACAGATTATTTGATGAAATATTAAGGAGCAATGCGGATGCTCACTTCTTAAAACTCGCTCAAGAAGGATCCAAACTCCCCTCGGACTTTGATCTTGCCCAATTAAGACAAGCATCAGAAAGACAAAGTCGCCATGAGGAGGAAAGGGGTAGAAATCACATCAGATATAACATTCCTCGAGGTAACCCACCACCTCCTCCTCCAAATGAAATAGAGATGTTGCGGAAACAAGTCGAGAATCTCGCCCAACAACTTCATAGTGGTGTTAAGACCAATCAATTCTCACTTAATGACATCTGTCCCTATCCTTTTGATACGAATCTTTATATGCCACCCTTTCCACGCGGGTTCAAAACACCCAAATTTGAAAAATATAGAGGAAAGGGGGATCCCCGTGATCATGTCCGAGAATTTCATTCCGCTTGTCTTGAAGTGGATTATGAGGACACATACCTAATGCCTTTTTCCCCAAAGCTTGGGAGGAACCACCACATCATGGTTTTCCCGACTACCAGGTGGCATTAGAACATTTGAGGAACTCATCCAGAAGTTCCTATCTCATTACTCTCATAACATTGAACGCGACATCACCATGGCTGATCTATGCAACACCAAACAAAAACCAGGTGAATTATTCTCAGTATTCCTGCAACGATGGTGCCAAATGTCTAGCAGACGTTCTCTTCAGTTACCTGAACAAGAACTAGTAGAAATTTTCATTTCCAACTTAAACGAAGAAATGGAATTTCACCTGGATGTCAAAGACACAGACTCCTTTAACGATATGATCACCAAGGGTATAAAATGTGAAAGGGAACTCATCAAGAAAGGACTCATCAAAATCTTTAATGAACCAAAAGATGGTCCTCGCCCGTGCTTCAATAGTGATAAACCAAACTTCTGGAACAAGAATAAAAATATTGTCAACGATGGGGTTGTGGATGCTCGAACTATCCAAAATGCACAACCTGTGGTTCGATTTGCAGGACAAAATCCTCCACCTCAAAATAACACAAATGTTCCTTCCAATCAAGGTCGTATCACATCTCATGATGAACCAAGACCTCGTCCACAAAAACAAAAACGCACATACACTCCCTTAGGGGAACCCATTGAAATAGTGTTGCGACAACTCCTTTCTCAGAATTTGGTCACTCTACCTAAACTATCCAACTATGAGCCTCGGGTCAAACCAGCATGGTGGAGAGATACTGAACACTGTGAGTTCCATCAAGGACGAGGACACAAGACAAGTAATTGTCACCGATTGAAGGATCTCATTCAGGATCTTATTGATCGAGGAGAAATTGAAATTGAAGGACATGACCCAAAAACGACCAATAATGATCATCTAATGTTCAAGAATCCACTTCCATCACAAGATCAAAGGGGTCCTTCCACTTCCCGGTGAGGCACTGATACCACTGATTATACGCAGGCTGCGTATAAATACACTGTAAATCACCTGTATGATGCCAGTGAACAAATTGCAACTATAACCTTCAAAAATCCCACCTCAAATTGCAATGTTGTTACACGTCGTGGCAAGGTCACCATCAAGGCAGCTCCACAGGGCACCACCTCCGTCCCAAAGTAGTACAATCTTGTGGAACACTTAGATAAAACGCCTGCGCTTATATCCATTTTAGAGCTATTACGCCTATCGCCATCTCATAAAACAATCTTGGATCAAGCACTCCAAGAGGCGTCAGTCCTTGCAAACCTGAACACAGACCAATTTCAAGCCATGGTTGGAAATATAAAGTCATCACCTTGTCTCACTTTTTCTGAAAGTGACAACTCTTCCTTCCAACAACCTCATAACGCTTCACTACACATTGAAGGCTTTATCAACCAACACAGGATCAAGCGAGTCTTGATAGATAATGGAGCAGGCCTAAACATTTGTACACTACAGTTGGTCACAGCATTGGGATATGCAATAGAATTAGTGGATCCTCGCAAGAAGATCACCATCAAGGCTTATGATGATGCAGAGCGTTCATCCAAAGGAGCGGTGGTGCTACCAATCTGAGTGGGCCCTGTGGTAAAACACATAATTTGTCAGGTTCTGGACCTTCCTCTGCCATATAATCTATTATTAGGAAGACCTTGGATACATTCCATGCAAGCCGTTCCATCTACCTACCATCAATGTATCAAGTTCCCACATAATGGTGCAGAGATCACAATCCTGAGTGATGCAAATCCCTTTGCATTTTGCCATAATATCAGCCATCAACCAGAAATTACTGTTCCTAATAATAGGGAAGCCATTTACTCTACATCATATGTAAGTCCCACCTCTCTTCCCAGTTTGAACACCCCTATACCCAAGCAAGAAAAGCTTAAAATGAAAGTCGCAGAGGAAGGTCCCGGGGAATATAACTTAAGTCAACTCTTTTGTGTGGGACAAATGCCCACTTCTCCTAGAACACATGGTAAACCACAGCAGTTACTCCAGCAATGACTAATCACGCCAGCATGTGCTTGGACGCCTTTCGTCCTTGGAAAGAGTCAAGAGGAAGAAACACAAGATGAGGACCTAGCGGACTGGATCTATAAAGATCCCATCACCACTGACAAACCGCAAGTTACACTTCCTATGGAACAGTATGGTAAATGCCTCCTCATTATGGAGAGAATGGGGTATGATGGTCAGAGTGCTTTGGGATCCTGCCAACAAGGACGACATGAACCTCTACTACCAGAATTCAAGCCCAAAGGTAATACAAGCCTAGGCTTTGAAAAAGAGATCCTTCCTAAACTCAGATTTAAAGGAAAACCTAGCAAACCATTTTGCCCACCTACTGTAAAGAGGACACCTTTCATAATCAAAGCACCATCAAGCAATATTGTCACTGCCCCATCGAGGCTCACAAACCCACCGCAACCATCATCAGTGCCAAAAATCCCACCAATTGAACTAGTAATCCCATCCACAACAGTCATCACATCAATAAAACCATTCATAGAAGCAACTATATTGGAACCCGTAGCAGCATCTATGGCACCAGCCATTCCAACAGAAGCCACTAAATCAACACTGTCGATACTTCCAGTGACAAACCCTTTAAACCCCATCACAGTTCCTGCAGCACCGATCACCTCAAAGGTACATAAACCAACCACACCTGCAGTATTCAACTCCAGCGACATCCCACTATGGTATAGCAATCGGATGCTGGAAAGTGATTCAGAGACCGACTCACATGAGTGGGAATTTGATTCTATACAGCTTAACACTTCAGATGAGGAAGACACGTCACCACCTCCACCATGCAAAGACATCCCTGTTTACGGAGAAGCACAGATAAAGACCACTTGGGTACCTGAGCTGAAAACATCTTCCACAGACCCTACGTCTCATCCTATGCCTGATTCTGATAGGGAGAGTACCATCAATGACCTTCACCACACTATCTTAACCCTCACTGATACATCTCCGGCACTTAACTTAATCGATGAAGTAATGCCCATTATCCACCCTGAACTCATCGAATGGAACCAACCAAATCCCCCATGTCTTGACCTCTTCCAAAACGATGAGGCTATCATTGACTTTTTGGAATTAAGGGATAATCTACCAAGCGGGGATCACAAAGCTGGATTCGCCATTGAACTTAATAGCGCAGCATACTTCGGGGCGGATGCCAAACCCTTCTGCTGCAAAAATATAACATTAAAACATGGATCTTCCCGTGAAAACCACACTGTGGCACTGTTTGATCCAACAAAAATAAAAAGAAAGAGCGTATCCAACAGTGAAAACCTCTCTGAGGCGCCTGAGGATGAAGGGTTTGACATTCTCCCTGCTAATACACAACAGGAACGATCAACGATCCTCATTGAGGAGACCAAAGAATACAATGTGGGGACTCCTGAAAACCCTCATATCATACATCTGGCATCTCTTCTCACTCCAGAGGAACAACCTCAATTTATCGAGTTCTTCCAGCAGCGCCAGATCAACTTTGCATGGTCATATGCAGACATGCCTGGGCTTGATCCAGATTTAGTCATGCATCATCTCACAGTAGCAAAAGGAGCCAAACCTGTCAAGCAGAAGCTTCGTAAGATGCATCCTCAGATTGCCGTACTAGTCAAAACCGAACTCAAGAAACTCCTGGATGTTGGTTTCATTAGACCAATTGATTATGCAGAATGGATCTCCAACATTGTGCCAGTCGGCAAACCAAAAGGGGGCATCCACATTTGTACAGACTTCAGAGATCTGAATAAGGCATGTCCTAAGGATGACTTCCCCCTACCAAATATCGACATCATAGTGGATTTGACAGCAGGACATGCCATGCTTTCACTCATGGATGGCTTTTCAGGATACAATCAAATAAAGATCGCACCAGAGGACCAACATAAGACAACCTTCACATGTCCATGGGGCACATACTGCTGGAATGTAATGCCTTTTGGTCTAAAGAATGCAGGAGTGACCTATCAAAGAGCAATGACCACCATCTTCCATGACATGATGCATACTATAATGGAAGATTATGTGGATGATTTACTAGCAAAATCACTTACTAGAGAAGGACATCTTCACATCTTAGATAAAATCTTTGATAGACTGGAACAATACCATGTTTGACTCAACCCAAAGAAATATGTCTTTGGAGTGACCTCCGGGAAGCTTCTAGGAAACATTGTTTCAAGCAAAGGCATTGAGGTCAATCCAGCAAAGGTTAAGGCAATCATGGACATGCCACCACCAAAGAATATCAGTCAGCTAAGGACATTACAAGGACGGCTTCAATCCATCCGAAGATTCATTGCACAATTGGCTGATAAGTGTCACCCATTCACACACCTGCTACATAAGAACATCCGCTTTCAGTGGGATGCCAAATGCCAACAAGCATTTCAGGTGCTTAAAGACTATCTCATAAATCCACCATTGCTGATGCCACCAGATCCAAGTAGACCGTTGTTACTTTATGTCTCAGCAACAAGTACAACATTGGGTGTATTACTAGCACAAGATAATGCAGAAGGTAAAGAGTGTGTTGTATACTACATCTCTCGCACACTGGTTGGCTATGAACTCAACTACACACCTATTGAGCGAGCTTGCCTAGCAGTAATCCTGGCAGCCACTAAATTGTGGCACTATCTATTGACACACAAGGTACAACTCATCGCAAAGATTGATCCACTCAAGTACTTACTTAGCAAAGCAGCATTGACAGGTCGCTTGGCCAAATGGGTAATGATTCTAAGTGAATTTGACATTGAGTATGTGGACCGTAAAGCTATCAAAGGTCAGGTTATTGCAGATCAGTTGGTTGATGCACTACTCATAGGCGATCATCCTCTCATTTCCAATTTTCCAGATGAAGAGATATTCATGATCACAGAAGCACAACCATGGAAACTATATTTTGATGGTTCATACACTAGGCATGGCTTGGGGGCAGGCATTCTATTTATCACACCTCAAGGTGATAGCATCCCGAAGTCTTACAGGCTCACATTTCCATGCACAAACAACATAGAAGAATATGAGGCTTTGATCACAGGACTCAGATTAGCCATACAATGGAAATTAAAAGAACTGCAAGTATATGGCGACTCCCAACTGGTCATTCGACAAGCAACAGATGAATATCAGACCAAAGATGATAAACTCCTTCCATACAAGCAAATGGTGGACACTCTAAAGACATCATTTACTACTATTACTTTTGAGCAGATACCAAGAGATCAGAATCGAGCTGCTGACGCTATGGCTACCATCGCATCTCTACTAGATCTTCCACAGAATTCAACACGCTACGAGTTCTTAGTAGAACAACTTTGGATCCCCGCTTATGATATCCCCGAATCCAAAATGATATGTCGCCTTGTTGGTTCTGAATCCCCATGGTATGGTGAATTCTACACCTATCTCCGCGATCACACCCTTCCTCTCGACCAATCAAATAGCCAACGAAAAACCTTCATTCGCCAAACTGCTCGATATACCATTATTGCCAAAACCCTATACCGACGCAGTCTTGATGGTACTCTCCTTCGATGTCTAGAACAAGATGAGATAACAAAGGCTTTGGAAGCGGTACATGAAGGAATTTGCGGGACTCATTCAAGTGGTCCATCACTAGCCAAGAAACTCATGCGAGCTGGCTACTATTGGCCATCTATGGAAAAAGATTCCTACTACTTTGTCAGAAAATGCAAGAAATGTCGAGTTCATGGTGACCTGATACATGCACCGGCCCAGGAACTGCAACCAATCACGACACCATGGCCTTTCTGTCAATGGGGCCTTGACCTTGTGGGTAAGATTCATCCATCTTCATCCAATGGCCATAAATTCATTATTACCGCCACTGAATATTTCACCAAGTGGATCGAAGCTGTTCCACTTACCCAAGTCACCGGCAAGTAGATCGCCTCATTCATCCTCAATTACATCATCTGCCAGTATGGTGTGCGCATGTCCATTGTCACAGATAACGGTCTTCCTTTCAAAAATCAGGATGTCCGTGAGCTTTGTGAGAAATTTCATATCCAACACCGCTTTTCCACTCCCTATTACCCACAAGGCAATGGTCAGGCCGAAGTATCCAATAAAAACATATTGAGGATCCTAAAGAAGACAGTCAATGATGCCAGCCGTGATTGGCATGTTCAATTGAATCCAGCACTATGGGCATATCGAACTAGCATTCGGACCCCTACAGGTGCAACTCCTTATTCATTGGTCTATGGTGCTGAAGCTATCTTACCTATTGAGGTCGAGATACCATCCTTACGAGTTTCATTGCACAATCTCATCGATGATGAAGCATACAGAGTATCTCGTCTTCAGGACTTAGAGTTACTAGATGAGAAGCGACAAGCTGCATACAATCACCTCAAAGCCTATCAGCAACGCATGAGTAGAAGCTACAATCACCGAGTTAGATCTCGTACATTTGAGGTAGGTGATCTTGTTCTTCGAGAAAATCCTCGCAACCAACCAAACAGAGAACATCAAGGCAAGTTTGAATCAAACTGGTTGGGCCCATATGTTGTCACTGCTGTATTTGGGTCCGGGGCATATCAGTTGGCTACATCAGACGGAGAACCGCTCGCAGATCCAATCAATAACATGCACCTCAAACGGTTTTATACCTAAGGTATACAGAGCATCAGGCTCCCCTACATATCAGAAAATATCAAAAACATTTAGAAAATGTCCTAAAGAAAATACAAAAACATTCAATAAAAGTAAAGAAAAATCATGCATCCAAACGGTGAACAACCACTCCGGTGGCACCTTGGGTAAGTGCGATGGTAAAAACCTAGCAAACAGGCACCACTCGTAAGGGCTATGGCTCCATTATCTTTTCAGACTTGTTGCGATCACATTTACTTCATACATACATCCATCCATCCAAAGCCATGGCTTGTTATTCATCTGTCATTAAGAAAGTACTCCATGCGTCTAGCATCCCAACTTTTCATAGTCAGGTCTAAAAACTGGGGGCAATACCCTTAACCTATTGATGGAAGTGGATTCTACATTGTCTTATGTGTCATTACGCTCTTCATTCAGGCAATCATCAAAAATATCAAAAACATTCAAAAATGTCCCAGAAAATATCAAAAACATTCAAAAATGACTCACAAAATCCACAAACATTCAAAAACTATTACACAAAATCCAAAAACATCGAAAAACCATCGAAAATCACCCAAAAACATGACAACACCTTGTACATATTCATCCGATTAGATACAAAATAAACATTGACAAAATACTCACACAAATGACCACTTATCACTCGATCAAACCAATCAACATCAACAATCAAACTATCTTCAACAAGGATGCATCATTCCTTACCAAAACAAAGACAAAAGTGACGTTTTCTTTGACAAGAAAATTATGTTAAGCTATCAAATACTTGGTTGATTTATGAGTACAATCATTTGTTTATCTGTATCGGGATCTTGCAGCATTGTTTTGTATCATTTGCGCATTATTTCTGATGAAGTTCTGGGGCATGTACTAATGGTGTCTACGTGGGAAGTTCACTAAGCTACGTGATCTTATGCAAAATGCAGTCATAGATCACTATGTCTTGCTGACTACAGCGTATACCTCGACCATATGAGCATGAACCATTACCAAGGATCTATATTCTTTATTCTTTATGTATATACTGTTTGTTTACAGGTACAATGCTCATTCTTTGCTTCCTCCTCATCCAAATTGGATAAAGGTTTTATTTTCTTAGTACGGTATGCACTTGTCTCAGGATCTGATCAGCCTAAGATCAAGGAGGATGATCCAAGTCATGCATGAACAGAGATAATCCTTGCCTATTCTGCAAGCAATACTCAGGTCAACTTGATCCATTATATCAAGTTGCTTGTATTAACTTGCTATATCAAAATCCATGTAAGAAATACTCTGGTCATCTTGAATCTTTATGTCAAGTTGCTTGTATTTTCTTACAACATTTTAAAGCTCAATGATGAAAAATAAAGCACCATGGATCATCATTCCATCTCATTTGTATATATTGCATTCCGTTGCATTCCATCCATCCATACATTCATAAATAGCTGCATATCATTCATACATAGTAATGACAATGGATACTCTATTTTCCTCTTCTTCCATAGGAATGTCATAGGTCCTCCATTTCTTCTATTTAACATTGAACCCCCCCCCACCCTCCCCATCTCGATAATCACCATCACATACCCTACATCGTGTCCCAATCAACCCAATCAAGGAACGTTCATCACCATCCATCTCTAATAGGAGGGATTGTGTTTCCCATCCTCACTCATCCACAGAATTATGCCAGTTACTCTGTCTACACAGATACATCGACTCCCACACACCTAGACTATCAACAGATACTCTGATCAAGTATCTTCAGGTCTCAACAGGTAATCGATTATGGTAATCCTAGACTACATCAGGCATTTATCACAATGACCTAATCTCAACGGGGTTGCCATGATTCCCCACAACCATCCATCACACGCACACACTATCAATTGATCAACCAATCAAACACAATCCAACGGACAATTACACCAATTGTCTACGTCTCAACGAGTATTTTGCTTCATATACCTTGACTTCATCGGGCAATTACATCAATTGTCTAAGTCACATCAGGTCACTTTGATTCACTTACTCAGACTTTATCCTGTCCAAGCGACCAACTGACATCAACTGTCACGCTTTGACTTGACCGGGGCAATTAAACTGATTGCACCAGATTGTCCAACCAATTTTGATCAATTGTATAGCATCAATCCAAACCCCACACTACATCTGCTATGTATCTCTTGCATGACCTCACGGTACTCACTGGCTTGTTGTTTCTTCATATTCACTCCATTTTCTCCCATTCTTTCATCATTAGTTCTAATTTCTTCTATTCTACCTCCCCTCCAGTTCTCGTTCTTTTTCGAGAGATCGCCCGATTTTTCAAAAAAAAATTCGGCCCATCTCTCGAGGGGGCATACCACCCATTAAATTTACATTTTATGGGGCATTTCTTCACACCTATTTTTCTTTCTTTGAAACGACGCAATAAACCACACCGTCTCAAAGAGGGGCAAATGTAGTCACATAAATCTGTCCACTTAATTAAATGAATATTTAGTATTTATTTAATTATTTAACCATCAATTAATAATTAATTAAATTAATATATTTAATTAATTCATCTTAACCCTCTTCTCCTATTAATTAAATAAATTATTCAATTTATTTGATTTAATTCACTTAACCAAATTCAGACCATTAATTAAATAAATAAATCATATTTATTTAATTAAATCTTCTCTCAAATATTTATTTAAATCCCCCAAAATCCCACCTCTCACATTTAAATAAATAAATAATTTATTTAAATCACCTTTATCCTCCACCCACTTGTATTTTCCTACAAAAGCAAGTTGCACAACTATTTTAAATAAATTATTTATTTAAAATCCTATTTATCCTCACCCACTTGAAACCTTTAATGATTTCCCTTAAAGTATTCAAACTTGATGGCTTTAAAGTCTTCAAACTTGATGGCTTCCTTCAATAATCTTCTTAAGACTTTAATGGTTTTCCTTAAAGTCTTCAAGCCTTTAATGGTTTCCCTCAAAGTCTTCAAGCATTTTAATGCTTTATCTTCATTTTTCTCATTTAAATAAATTAATATTTATTTGAATATTTATCCAAATGCAAATTACACCATTTAATTGAAATAAATGATTTTATTTTAATTGAAAATACCAAAATTTCTCCCACTTGCATTTTCCTACAAAATCCACTTGTATGCCTAAACCCCTTCTATATTCTTCTAAACCCTTCCTAATTAGCCTAATCCATCCCCTAAATATTGTCACATTCCTAAGCAAATTGGAGTCACTTCTCAAAGACTCCAAAGTCTTTGAAAAGCAATTAATGCTTTGTGTGTTCAACAAATTAACCCTCAAAGTCTTTGATAACCATTGAAGGCTTTCAACCTTCAACCACTTAATCCCCAAAGTCTCCAATAACCATTAATGGTTACCTCAAACCCTCCCACATGGTTAAAACATTTGTTTTGACTCAACCTCTACCCAACCCAAAGGTCTCATCAAGCCTTTAATGCTTTGACCATGATTATCTCTTAATCATTTGCACAAAGGTTTATCCTTGGATTAACTCTTAATCCAATGGGTAATCCTAACTTAGGCTTGACCCTTACCTTCTAGATAACCATGAAGTCTTCTCAGGCCTTTAATGCCTCCAACCTCTTCTCTCAACCCAATCCTATGTTGACGCTTGTCGCCATTTTATTGGTGCCAATTGTGCACATGGATCCCCAACTTTCAAACTTGGCCCTTGATTAAACCATTCAATCTTAACCCTTCATTTCCCCATTTCTTCTATAAATAGAACCCTTCTCCTCAAGCAAGAAGAAGCATTAGAGTATTGTTGTTATACTGGCATTAGCATAGAACTTTCTCATAGCATCACTATCTACTCTTGCATAGCATTTGCTTATCATATTCAACCATCTTGAATTTCCATATGGCATCCATGTCTAGTGCTAAAAGCTGAGAGCTACACTCATTTGGGACTTGGAGAGGAGAGGAACAAGGGAGGAGCAACTATGAGCATCTTGATTAGCTATTTCATCCTATGTTTATATGCTTTCTATTTCATGCTTAATATCTCTCTTGATATGCCTGTTTAGGATAATCTTTTGTTGCTAACACTAACGTTTGTTTCTTGTTCTCTTGTGTGTGTTGCCATCAAACAGATTTTCTAATCCTTTTTGCAGAGCATCAGATATTACTTACAATGATGTGCCTGCACATGCAGGAAGGTCATCTGCCTAGAGCTCACTGCTCAAATACAAAAGGAAGTCTCACTGACTTACAAAAATAGATTATGAGAATCCAATATAATGTACTGCTATAAAAAGCATCTGTTATGCCAGGTTCAGTACTAGTTTAAGCTCATACAATAGCCATAAACTTTTATACAAAAATTTTGCCTTAATATTCACTCTACATATCCATCATATCTATCCTCTATTATGTATGTCCTATATAAAATTGATCTACAAGATCTCATACTTATATATGAGTCTTAGTAAAATATGCCATGTTGGCTTACAAAAAGATATTATAGTTAAATACAAAATATAATAATCAAAATCATGTTGGTTAGGATGTCGATAAATATTATTGTCATTTCCGATGAACTATCTGTCAGTGTAGAGTGTGCCATAAGATTGCAAGGTTGACATCAATGACAACACCTTCAATCACCTACAATTCTCATTGGAGTGTGCAATGCCAACAGGATCTTCTCATATGATCTTCAATATTCGGACATACACTCATACCATTACCATGTCATATCTCTCAAATGAGATCTTACACTTATTTATATAAAACCTAGGACCCTAACATGAGGTCGGCTCCCTAAACATTTACATTTAAATCAATTACAAAATAAGTCTTGATGCGATACAATATGTCAGCCTCAATACATTTACACAATATTCAATCAATAAATCATTTCCAAAATGTGTTGTGCTGATCTGGAATATGATATTTTGTACTGGTCCATAACCTAGACCTATCTGCCGGTAAAGGCAAATATGTCAAACTAATTAGATCAATAAGAAAAAGACCAAATCCAAACATCCAATCCATGTCTTCGACATAAACAAATGATCTCCATATGATAACAAGTCATCATCACTGTCATTGAACCATATAACCCGCTGATGAACATATACCAATGACTGTGCATAAGCCACTAACCATGCCAATGAACATAATGTGTCGGTTCAACAAAAAACCAATATAACCAGAGTGCCAAATCAACAATGTAGACCTTTAGAAAGATAAGTGTTGACATCAATGATAAAACCAATGCAACACATGATGAAGTCATCCATAATACCAACAATCTCCCCCTTTGGCATTGATGGCAACACTAGATGCAAAAATATCTAAGTACCAAAAATAGAATGTCAAAAACCAACAAACCAACAATCTCCCAAAATATATCAATACCAAAAATCAAAACCAAAATACATCTCTCCAAGTACAATGTTCATCTCTCCCTAAAGTACAAAGTTTTTCCATAGATATCTCTTCCCATTTGACATCAAATGCCAAAGCAGTTAAGAGTCAAAATCAGAACATAACATACAACTAACTACTCCCCCTGAGAAGTACCTCTCCTCCATCAAAGCCGGAAAAAGATTTTTTTGTGATTTCTTGCCAATTTGATACCAATCTTCAACATCTAAGTCTCTATCAGTGGGGAAATTACCCCAAGCTGCTCTCTGAGATATTTAAATTTTTTCTTAGGCAAAGGATTTGTAAAGATATCTGCAATTTGCTCTTTAGGATTCATATAAACCAATCTTACTTTATTTGCTTCAACATTTTCTTTTAGAAAATTGAACTTAATAGAAACATGCTTTTTCTCACAGTGAAATACCAGATTCTTTGATATATCAAGTGCTACTGAATTATCACAATAAATAATTACCGATTCTTTGTGTTTTACCTTAATATCCTTCAACATTTGCTTGATCCATAATACCTGAGTACAATTAGTTGCTGCTGCAACATATTCTGCTTCTGCTGTAGATAATGATGTACAACTTTTCTTCTTCTTGATCCATGAAATCAGTCTTCTGCTAAGAAAGAATGCACCGCCAATGGTACTCTTTCTATCATCTACATCTCCTACCCAATTTGAATCTGTATATGCACATAACTCAAAATAGTCATTCTTAGGATACCATAAACCAAGACTTGTTGTGCCTTATACATACAAGAAAATCCTTTTAACTACTTGTATATGGTGAAAATGGATAACAATAATAACAATATTGAAAGGCTAAATGAATTCAACCAACAAACCCTAGCCTAACAACAACAAAGATCCACCATAACATATGAAGATTACCTAAGACAATGCAAATCACATGAAATCACAAAGATTATACCATCACATGTCCAATAGGGTTTGGATCTCCATTCTTCCTATCTCCATTGATCTTGCTTGATATATTTGCTCTTAGATTCTATGTGCACAAGAGCTCAACAAAGAACGAAATGTGGTTGCAAGTAGGATAGTAGTGTAGTCAAGTCCTTAAGATGATTGATTGGGGTTTGATAATGAAGAAAGCATCTCCTTATATAGAAGACACTATATGAAATGGAGGGATAAGATTAAAAGGTGTAAAAGGAGGTCGGTTATGATTAGAGGGTGGGTAAAAGAAATAATAAAATAATGAAAGGTAGTGTATGAATTAAGAGATGAATGACATGTGTCATGGGTAGAAAAGGTTAATGAATTAATTAAATAAATAAAGATTTATTTAATTAATAGAAGAAATGGGATCAATTAAATAAATAAGATATTTATTTAATTTAGAACAAAGGATAATTTAAATAAATAAATGTATTTATTTAAATGAGAAATAAGTCTAGAAGAGGATAAATGAATTAATTAAATAAATAAAGATTTATTTAATTAATAGAAGAATTAAGCTTAGATAATTAAATAAATAAAGATATTTATTTAATTAGACGTGACAATTTTAGGTGTCTACATTTTGCCCCTCTTTGAGACAATGCAACTTGTCGCGTTGTTTCAAAGAAGATAATATGAACTGATATAGAGTATCCTCAAAATGGGAATGATATGCCCCCTCGAGAGATTGGATGAAAATGTGTGAAAAGACCACAGACAATCTCTCGATAAGAAAGAAAGGCTAGAATGAACTGACCGGATAAAGTGACAGAGTCACGGGATAATGAAGACTGACTCGGGAGATGAGGGCTAGGGCTAGGGTAGTCTATAAAATAGACCACGAGGGAAATACATCCTCATTGTCATCCACACATCCACAAGAGCAGAGTGTAGAGCAAAAATAAAGCAGCAACAGTCAGCAGTGATGGCTTTTGTTCACAGATTTGATCGCATTCGCCGATTGCAAAGGCCAGCAGAGGCAAGAGAGCCGGTAAGTACCACAAAACCTCCTTGTACTTTGTTGCATATATTGTTGTCATTAATGCATACGAGGTAATGTAATAAATGCATGTTTATGTCAGGAAAGCGCATTTATGTCCCAAAATGTGAATTTGTGTCTTCTAGGTCAAATCGACAGTTCTGTGATGAACATACACTGTCGATTAGATAAGCTGCTGAGAGGATACACTCAAGCAGGTCCTCTAGGGAAGACTAGGATAACAAATAGGGCTAGGATTGACAATTTTGTGATAGAACATATGTTGCCAATTAGGAAACTACTCAAGAGGATTCACTCAAGCATAGGCCCTAGCATAAGATAGATCAAGGCACTTTGTGATGAACAGTGAGTACCAAGATATAGTATGTTGTGATGAATAGGGAGTGCAAATATGAGCAACACTTTGTGATGAATAGGGAGTGCAAATGTGAGCACCACTTTGTGATGAACAGGGAGTACAAAATGTGAGCAGCACTTTGTGATGAACAGGGAGTGCAAATATGAGTAGCACTTTGTAATGAACATTGAGTGCAAAACATGTAGTACTTTGTGATGAACAGGGAGTACCACTAGGATAGATAGCAACACTTTGTGATGAATAGTGAGTGTCACTAGGATAGAATGCCATATGCACTTAGATAAAAAGTAGTATTTTGTGATGAACAGTGAATGCCACGATGACTGACATGATTGATTTGCTTGACTGCAAGAGTATTTGCCTATGCTGGAGTCATGGGAGAGATTCCCATCGACTTAGAGATTGTGACCTGAGCTGACATTTGAGGACCAAGTAGCTATTGAGGCTATGGGTCTGAGATATATTCTGTATGTGCCTGAGTTTCAGGTGAACATGGGTCTGCTGACTGCATTGGTAGAGAGGTGGCACTCTGAGACATGTACATTTCATTTACTAATGGGGGAGATGATAGTCACCCTTGAGGATGTATATAGAATTTTGAGGATACCGATCAATGGGGAGCTGATTCCTTACGATCAAGACAGAGATAGGGAGGCCCTGAGATGAGTGTTCCAGGATCCAGGACTGGAGATGAGGGCAGGGCATGTGGCTTGGGATACTATGACTACTACAGGATTGGCGCTACCAGCAGTGATAGGAGGAGCGATCAGTGGGTTCCTATGTCCTGATAGAGTGACACAAGAGTTGGTTGTGGGCTGGGGAGGAGCATTGGAGACACTAGTGACACAGCACACCAGATATGCCTGGGGACTATGTGTGCTAGCACACCTCTATTACGAGCTGCATCAGTTTTTTGTGTACCACGGGTCAGTGGGATTGGGCTGTGGGGTGACATTGTTACAGGTGTGGGCCTATGAGTATCTACCAATGATGAGACCGATACATTTTAGAGGCAGAGGTAACAGATGCAGTTTTTTACATTTATACGACATGATCATGTCGCAGCCATGGATTGGCAGGTTAGAGCACTAGCGACGAGTGATTGATGACATTGATATGGTCATATGGAGGCCATACCTAGGATGTGAGCAGTGGGAGGATGATGTGGTAGAGCTTCAATACACCTTTTGAATTAGGTATCTGATTGGGTGGATGCCCTATGTGCTAGAGAGGTAGCTAGTGGACAGGGTTGGTAGGTAGTTCAGTAGGATCCAGCAGATGCCATGGGGTTCAGGCATGTATGCATGGACTGTCAGAGATCAGGTGCAGTTTGGGCCCCTATTATCATATGATTAGGCTGTTATGTAGCTCATAGAGATGATGCCCCTACCCTGGGACATGTGGCCAGAGATCAAGGATGTTAGCATGGATGTCGAGTACACAGCATACTGGGCCGAGCATCCATTCCCATGCCTGATGGATCTGGGAGAGATACTAGATGGAGATGGTGGTGGGGATGATGATGATGATGGAGCTAATGGGGGAAGAGGCCGATGAAGGAGGAGGGGGGTAGTTGGAGAGAGGAGGGTTCCACCGCGGAGGGAGGGTGGAGAGGACAAATAGGCTTGGGTGGTGAGGGGTCGTCGTGGATTACCACTACAGATGCTAGTAGCATAAGGTCCCAGATAGGTATAGGTATAGGGATAGGTACAGGGACAGATATCAATACAGGTACCAATACAGGTATAGGCACAGGGGCAAGCACAGGGGTAGGCACCCGTACAGGGGGAGCCACAGGTAGAGCCATAGGGGACTGAGACTAAGGAGGATGAGTTGACAGAGCTAAGGGAGATCTACCAGGGATAGGCAGATGAGATCCAGGAGTTGGAGAGAGAGAGGGATAGGCTCAGGAGATGGCTCAAAGATATTGAGCGAGAGTGAGATCAGGCCATTCAGTGCTACATAGAGGCTGAGACAGCACTAAGGGCTAGGAGGTAGGCGGCAAAGGACATAGGGGCTTGATATGCCTACGTCCTGCGGGCACGGGAGGAGATCAGTTATTGGCAAGATCTCTATTATGGTGCAATGCCAGCAGATCAGCAGGTGAGGAGCTTCCATAGACCATCGCAGACACCGACAGCTATGGGAGGGAGCCGGAGGAGACAGGCATCTAATAGTGGGGTTATGGGTCCTCCACCACCACCAGATAGAGGGGACAGGAGGGATGATCCTGGGGCAGGCCCTTTAGGGGCTCAAATTCCGTCGAGGCCAGGCAGCTCCGAGGGAGGGAGTTCATCATAGTTGTAGAGGGCTCCCTATGTATGAATATTGTATCATTTTTGTATGATGATGTAGACACCTTCGGGTGATTGTAGCCATATGATTTTGACATCGTTGTATCATGACACTTTATATATATATATGAGATGATTCTTCTTTGCGACAGCTATATGCATGTGTACCTATGTGATGAGATGTTCTTATGATGATGTTTGTTTTATGTGATGCAAATATGTATATGATGCAATGCAATATATTTTTAGTTTTTTTATGTTTTTATATGTGTATGCACGATGCAAATGTGAATGTATGTAATGTAGATGAATATGATAATGCAAATGTAAAATGTGCTAACAGGTGTTGTGTGCAGGATGTGATGCAGTTGTGATATCTATATGTATGTATGAAATGCTTATATGTGGTAATGCAGGTGCAGCTACATGAAATGCAAATGTTTTTGGTGTGTCATTATACTTAGTCATGTGATAGCAGGCTACATAGACTCGAGAAGGACGGTGGAAGTCAATCAAGAAATGGGGATGGAAGATAGAAGATATGGAAGTGAAAGAGCTTCTTGTGCGTTATCATCATTGAGCTTTATTATGGCAAGTAGGTTATGACAATTGAGGCATATGTTCGGCCCAGAAAGTCATTGTACCTATTTGCATGGAGATAAGATAGTCACAAACAAGGAATGCCCTAGTTCATACTAGACTCACAGTGTCCTCATATCCTTCGACAAGTCATAGCATTACTAAGAGACAATCCACAGACAGCAAAGAAAAATAGGTGACGATACCCCATCCTCACCTTTCTAGTCAAAGACATCCTGGAGATAGAATCTCTAGTTAGAGACATCCTGGAAAAGCTAAAAGACATGTCACCAAAAGATAAAATTAGAAGAAAACCAAGACTCAACACCAACATCCACTGTAGTCCTCAAGTTTAGTGTCTCTTGTCACTTGTATAAGTCTTATTTGATTGTGGTCACAATGTTTACTTTCACAAAAAGGATAGATAGCACTGAACCATATGTTATCTATGTTTGTTGAAAGATTTGATTTGTTGAAGCCCATTGTTGCTCATCTAAAACTAACTGAATCCATGAAACTGATACTTTATTGCGGAGAAGATGAAACTTTATTGCGGATCTGTGATGCAAGTGCTGCTTTATTGCAGATTGTGCACGTATAGACTGAAGAAAACTGGAAGAAACTATACTCCTCAAAACATGTGATGTTCTCAGTTGCACACCCATCACTAGATGTAGGATTTACCTTAGCCATAGATAGGAGCTAATTTATTATGGATGGAAAGGGAGGAAAAGGGAGGTTTATTATGAATGGCTAACCAATCTTGGGTAGATCAATAACAAGCCATTATGGGAATGTGTAAAGTTTATTATGGATGGATAGGATGTGAGTGTATGCAAAGTGAAAGGATGAAAGTGAATCTTGAATGAGGGAGGAGCAATGTCTCTACATATGGCACTGGTGACCCAGTTTTCACCATGGTACTTGCCCAGGGCACCATAGAAGTGGTTTTCACCGTTGGACGAAATTATTTCTCTTTACTTTTTTCAATTTTTTGATTTTTTTTGTTGTCACAAGGTACCTATTTGCCAGGTTTTCACCAAGTAACGATTTTTTTGTTTTATAACTTTTTTTTGTATTTTTGAAATTTTTTTATTTTTTTGTATTTTTGAAATTTTTGATTTTTTTGTATTTTTGAATTAGGATATTCCAAAGAGCTATGTGTAGAACCTATGAAGGTGCATGCTATTGATAGCATCCTCCAAAGGTTCACCTTCTATAGTTGAGAGCTGATATGCCCTAGATCCATATGTTGTTGTAATGATGTAAGGACCAAGCCAATTTGGTTTGAACTTGCCCTTCTTCTCTCGGTCTTGCTGATTTTTGGGGTTTTCTCTAAGAACCAAATCACCTACCTCAAATGTGTGAGGCTTGACTTTGTGATTGTAGCTGTGACTCATTCATTGTTGGTAAGCCTTGAGATGATTAAAAGTAGTTTGTCTTCATTCATTCAATAGTTCAAGCTCTTGTAAGTGAGAGACCCTATAGTCTTCGTCACTGATGATGTTTTGCAAAGAGACCCGTAAAGAGGGTAGCTTGACCTCAATAGGCAAGATGGCTTCAGTGCCATAGAAAAGTGAATAGGGTGTAGCTCCTGTAGGTGTGCGGACACTTGTGCAGTAGGCCCAAAGTGAAAGATTAAGTTGGATATGCCAATTACGGCCAATGTTGTCGACTGTCTTTTTTAGGATTTTAAGGATTGTTTTATTAGACGCCTCAGCTTGATCATTACCTTGGGGGTAATATGGCATGGAGAAATGATGGGAAATATGGAAGTGGTCATAGAGTTCACGAACATCCTGATTTTTGAAGGGACACCCGTTATTAGTGATAATGGAAATAGGAATACCATATCGGCAAATGATATAGTTGAGGATGAATGTAGCAATCTATTTTCCAGTGACTTGTGTGGGAGGCATGGCTTCAATCCATTTTGAGAAATACTTTGTTGTAGTGATAATGAATTTATGACCATTGGAAGAAGGAGGGTGAATCTTGCCTATGAGATCGAGTCCCCACTGACAAAAGGGCCAAGGAGACACAATTGGTTGAAGTTCTTGTGCTGGTGCATGTATGAGGTCTCCATGAATTTGACATTGCTTACATTTCTTGAAAAACTGATATGAGTCCTTTTCCATATTGGGCCAGTAATATCCAGTCCTAATGAGTTTCTTGGCCAAGGTAGGACCACTAGCATGTGGACCACATATCCGTTCATGTACTTCACGTAACGCAATCTGAGCTTCATCACTTTCTAAACATCCAAGAAGAGTGCCATCTAGACCTCACCGGTATAAGATATCAACTAAAAGGACATATCGAGAGGATTGGCAAATGAAAGTACGATGTTGGTTATTTGATAGATCAAGAGGTAGGGTATTGTCACGAAGGTATGTGAAAATGGAACCATATAACTGGGGCTCAGGACCGACAACACATATCATCTCAGTAGGAAGGATCTCATATGAAGGAACCAAAAAGTTATCCACCAAGAACTCATAGTGGGTCTCATTTGGAGGTAGATCAATCAATGAAGCAATTGTAGCCATGGCACCTGTGGCGCGATTCTGCTCTCTTGGTATCTACTCAAAATCCATCTTTGTGAAGTGTTGTTTCAGGTCATCCACCATTTATTTGTAATGCATTAATTTTTCATCTTTTGTTTGGTTATCATCAGTTTCTTGACGGATTACAAGTTGAGAGTCTCCAAAAACACGAAGTTCTTGGATCTTCCATTGAACCATGATCCATAATCCAATTGTTAATGCCTCATATTCTGCTATATTGTTAGTGCAAGGAAATGATAAGTGGTATGATTTTGGTATAGAATCTCCTTGAGGAGTTATAAAGAGGATGTCGTCTCCTGCCCCATGTTGTGTATATGAGCCATCAAAGTACAGTTGCCATGGCTTCGCATGTGACATTGTTAAAATGGATTCATCTAGAAATTCTGAACTTAGAGGAACATCATCTATCATGGGAGCATCTGCTAATTGATCTACGATCACTTGTCCTTTTATTTCTTTTCTATCCACATACTTGATGTCGAATTCACTTAGGATCATTACCCATTTGGCTAGTCGCCCAGTAAGTGTTTCTTTATTGAGAAGGAATTTCAACAGATCTATCCTTGCAACCAACTTAGTCTTATGAGTGAGCATGTAATGTCATAATTTCTACAAAGCAAAGACTACGATGAGACATCCACACTCAATTGGTGTGTAGTTTAGCTCATATCTCACCAATGTGTGACTGATATAGTATACTACTTTTTCTTTGCCCTCAGGAATTTGTTGTGCTGAGAGTGCCCCTAGTGCTATTCGAGTAGCTGATATGTATAGTAATAGAGGCTGATCTGGAATTGGTGGCATCAAAATTGGCTGATTCAGAAGATAATCTTTGAGTGTCTGGAAAGCCTGTTGACAGTTATCATCCCATTTGAATTTGATGTTTTTATGTAGTAGGTGCTGAAAAGGATTACACTTATCTGCATGTTGTGCTATGAATCTTCATATGGACTGGAGTCTGCCTTGTAAAGACCGAAGTTGACTAATATTTCTTGGTGGTTTCATCTCCAAGATGGCCTTGACTTTTGCTGGATCAGCTTTGATTCCTCTTTTGGATACAATGAATCCTAGGAGTTTCCTAGAGGTTACTCCAAAGACACATTTCTTGGGGTTTAATCTTACTTTGTATTTTCCAACTGATCAAAGATGACTGAAAGTATGTCCAAATGTGTATTTCTATCTATTGATTTGTCCAAGAGGTCATCAACATAATCTTCCACAGTTATGTGCAGGAGATCATGAAAGATATTAGTCATGGCTCTTTGATATGTAGCACCTATATTTTTTAGCCCGAAGGGCATGACATTCTAGCAAAAAGTTCCCCAAGGACAAGTGAATGATGTTTTGTGTTGATCCTTGGGTGCGATCCTTATTTGATTATAACCAGAGAATCCATCCATCAATGATAAAATTTCATGACCTTCTGTGAGATCAACAATCAAGTCAATATTTGGTAATGGGAAGTCATCCTTTGGACAAGCATTGTTGATGTCTCTAAAATTTGTACATATTCTGATGCTGCGATTTGGTTTACTGACAGGCACTAAGTTGGAGATCCTTTCAGGATAATCAATTAGGCGTATGAATCCGACATCCAATAATTTCTCAAGTTCTGCTTTGACTAGTAATGCCACTTGTGGATGCATCTTTCTTAATTTCTATTTCATTGGTCTTGCCCCTAGTTTAACTATCAAATGATGCATTACCAAATCTAGATCCAACCCAAGCATATCAACGTATGACCATGCAAAGTTGATTTGTTGATCTTTGAAGAAACTGATGAATTTTGACCTTTCTGACTCCGTCAATGATTGAGCCAGGAATATGTTGTGTGGAACCTCTTTTGTACCAATGTTTGTTTTGATAGTCTCCTCTACCAACATGGATGACTTTTCCTCCTATGATGCTGGGAGAATGTCGAGCCTTCCATCTTTGGGTGCCTTAGAGAGGTTTTCGCCCTCAGATACTTCCTTTCTTTTTACTTTTTTGGGGTCAGACAACACCACAGTGTGGTTTTCACCATAAGACCCTTGGTTTGTTCTTATTTTCACATTTTTGCGACTGGAAGGTCTGACACCCTCACCAAAATATGCCACGCTATTAAGTTCTATAGTGTATCCCACTTTATGGTCCCCAAGGGGAAGATCATCTTGTATGCCAAGATAGTCAATAAAAGCTTCATCATTTTGGAATGTGTCAAACTGTGCAGGTCCTTCATGATCCTAGTCAATGAGTTGTTGGTGAACAAGGGGAAGGCCTTTAATGTCTTTGAAGTTAGTGGGGCTAAGAGTGAAGATACAGTTATATTCGAGTATGTCAAGGTAATTATCGAGGTCATCGATGGCACTCTCCTCATCAGTCTTGATCATGAGTGAATCCAGATTATCATTACTAGTAGTGCATTTTGGGACAGGTGTTCTCATCCTATGTGATTTCAACCTAGAACCTTGAGACAAGGACTGTGTGGAATCCTCATGGGTTGTTTCTTGACCAACTCTGAAATTTTTATAAAATTCCTCTTCTTCTATGGGTTCATCTGGCTCTCTGAATGTTTCGGTGAGCTCGTAGTCACTAGAGGATTTATCTGAACCCCATTCCCATTCGTTGGAGTCTATGGAATAGCGATCCTCTTGTTGAATTTTGGCAACTTTGATTTGTAAGGCTTCTTCTATCCTTTGAGTGTGGACCTTGGAAGTCAAGAAACTAAGTCCTTTTGAGTGTTCCCTTTTGAATGTCAATTTAGGTTGTAAACGTTCAATGATGCCTTCCTTTCGTAACCCCAGAGGGCTTTTTCCATCATACCCGAATTTTTGTAGAATCTTGAAGCCTTTGCCATATTTCTCTCATGGTAGACTGATGTGATCTTGTGTGTCATCTTCAATGTCTTCATAAAGCATTTTGTATAGATCTTCCTCTACCAGTTCACCCCATCTTTGAAAGGTAGTAGGGTCCCATTTGAGTAACATGATGGATACTTGCTTATTAGGATGTGGTCTTCCATATTCTTTTGGTGAACTCATGACTTGTCGTAAGTACATGGTCTGATTTAAAGTGTATTCCCCCATGCCCTTGTCTTGAAATTTTCCTTTAAGCTCACCTTGTTTTGATGTCAAAGGTTTTAATGACTCAGGATCAATGTATGTCAAAGAAGGAACAGCTTTGTGATTACTAGGAATGATGGTCTCAGTTTTTGATCTCAGGTTATTGCAATATATGAACATATTAGGATCACCGTTAACTGTTACATCTACTCCATTGTGAGGAAACTTAATGCATTGGTGATATGTAGATGGGACTGCCCTCATTTCATGAATCCAAGGACATCCTAGCAATATGTTATAAGTGAGATCTAGATCTAAGACTTGACAAACCACATCCTTCGTAACTGGCCCAACTCTGAGAGGTAAGGTGACTGTGCCCTTGGACAAACACTCTTCATCATCATATGCCTTGATGGTGATTTGATTTGTAGAATTCACAGCTTTATCAAAATATCCCAATTGTTTAATAGTGCTCAATGTACAAATGTTTAGACCTACTCCTCCATCTATCAGGACTCATTTTATTCAATGTTTGTGTATGAAGGCTTCAATGTGTAGTGGTGCATTATGTGGCTGACTTACAGAGGCGTCATCAGCTTCTGTGAAAGTAAGAGAGTGTAAAATGGAAAGGTATCCCACCATGGCTTGAAACTGGTCCACATTCAAATTAGTAGGAATGCCAGTGTCTCTCAAGGTTTTGTCAAGAATAGCTTTATGTGTGAGGGATATGCATAATAGCTCAAGGATGGAGATGAGCGCGGGTGTCTTCCCTAACTATTCTACAAGGTCATACTCAGGTTTGGTTGATGAGGAAGTGGTGTTTTTAGTTGGAGCACCTTGCTAAGTGAATTTACCTCAGTGGGTTGTGACATTACATTTAGAGGTAGGTTCGGAAGAAGATCTAACACCTTTTAGGACAATCTTGGGTCTCCGAGTAGAATTCTCAGACGTTTTGTCCTTGATGATAATGGTAGATACATAATTGTCCATCGAGATGTGATTGATAGTTGAATCATAATTGTAGGATGCTCTAGTATAGTAGGTTTGATCATCTATGGCTTTAGCTTTTCCCTTGTCATGTTTTGGGAATGGTTCCTTAAACATCTCATGTTCTTGATTGGATGAGTGTCCCTCAATCTCAATGTCACCTCTATCAATGAGATCTTGTATGATGTTCTTCAGTCAATGGCAATTTCCTATCTTATGACCCTTGCTCTTATGAAATTCACAATACTCATCATCATTCCACCAATTTGGTTTAACCTTTGGTTCATATGGAGGAAAATGTAGAACTGTGATTACCTTGTTTGCCACTAGCTTCTTGAAAACTGACTCAAGTGGTTCTCCTAATGGGGTGTACTTCCTCCGTGATCTAGAAGTTGTTTGAGTATTCACTTGATTGTTTGTAGAACTTGATCTGGAAAAAATGAATTTGGGTCGCACTGTGTTGGCATCAACAACACCATCATTGACTGTGATCTTGTTTTTATTCCAAAATCTCAGCTTGTCTTTTCCCTTAAAGTCATCTTCGTTTTCCTTGAATATCTTAATGACTCCTTGTTCAATTAGGACCTTCTCTTTTGCTAAGCCTTTTTCAATGACATCCTTGAAGGTGGACAAACAAGCTTTCCTTAGATCATAGCCAATGTCTTTGTTAACATTTTGGGTGAACATTTCTACCATTTGTTTTTGTGGAATTTCACAAGAGCATCTGCTGGCTTGATTTCTCCATCTTTGTAAAAATGATGCAAAGGATTCTCCATCCCTTTGCTTGGTGTTGCACAAAGTAGTGACTAATATGTCTATCTCTATGTTGTAGGAGAAGTGTTGAATAAATGCCTCTACTAAGTCACCCCATGACTTAATTCTAGGTGGAAGTTGGGAGAACCATTCCATTGCTTGATCCCCTAAGCTTTATGGGAATAATCTCATCAAATATGTCTCTTCCACTGCTACCTCAATGCAAGCTGTGAAAAATTGTCTTATGTGTGCCTTAGGATCCCCTTTTCCTCTATACTTATCAAATTTAGGTGTCACAAAGTGTGTAGGAAAAGGAGGCATTGGAATACTCTTGTCGAATGGATAGGGACAAATGTTTTGGTGTATTTATGTCCTCCATTTTCTTTTGCAAATCCCTGATTTGTTGCTCCAAATTGCTCTTAGGTGGAGATTGACTTCTTGAACCATACCCCATGTCTGAGGCACCAATTTGAGGAGGAGCATGTTGCATATATGGATGATATTGATCATACACATGTTCATATGGAGGAGGTCTATAATGATGCTATGTATATGGACCACTTGGTATAGATTCATGTTGAGGAATGCCATATCTATTTTGTCCATGTATACCATACTCTACAGGGATGTCATGTTCTAATGTGTTGCCCCCAAATTTGACACAGGGATTCCTTGTGTCCAAATTTTGAGCATGCCTTTGAATATCCAATTGCTTTGGTCGTTGATTCTTAGCATTGATATGTGATTGAGCATATTTCTCTGCATAAGACTTCCATAATGGTCTGCGAAGATGAGTATCATATGCTTGACCATGTGTATGTGGGACCTCTAGTTTTTGAAACAAAGATGATGGTGATTCTAGTACCATATGTGGTCCTCTATTGCCTCCACTATTAGGCCTTCTTTGATCCATGTTGGAGTGAGTTTGCTGCAAAGGTCAATTTTCCATTATTTGAGACATGTCAAAATCATGAGGTATCTTGGCTCCACTTTGTGCCATCATTTGTAAGAAGTATTGTCTATCCCTCCTCATTATTTCCTCAACCAATCGATTGAAATGTGGATTCATAATGGATTCTTCCACATCTGCTGAATGTACAGAAAAGTTGTCCATATTGTCATTGTGTGTATCATTGTTGTTTGTAGTGTCCATGTTTTCAACATGTGGAATGTTTCTATAGGCATCCATATCAGGTAATGTAGTATGATCAGTATTGAAAAAGACATCATTGTCATACTCATAGACACTCATGTTTGCGGACTCTTGAGCCTCTTTAGTTTCTCTCCTAGATTTTTGAAGATGGGTTTCAACCATGAACTAGGTATTGACCAAGATGTGTGAGAAAAAATGGAAAAAAGTATGGAAGACCAAGAGTTGGATGGAATGTAAATGAATTTGAGGTGTACTTGCAATGTCCAAAGTGTAAGACCAAGTATGTATGTAGTAGAGTAGGTGTGAATTCCAAATAGAGGATAGTTTCTCTTGATGAGGTAAGTTGACCTTGACTCTAAGTAAGACCAAATGAGACCCAAAGGTGAGAGACCTTGATGAGGGACCACTTAGCAAATTGTTGTTGTATGTACTATGTTGACAAAGTATGATGAGGACAAGCAAGTGACCTTTTGACTCAAGTTTAGACAAATGTGAATGTAATGTAAGATGTGAAGCAATGATGGACTGTGTGAGACCCAAGGGCAGGTTGACTGCTAAATGAAATCTGGAGAAATGACCTAGGAAGCTCAAGAATTCTGAAACTGACTATGTTTGTTTGCTAGACTGTAAAAGTTTTTCAATTCTGAACACAGACGTGCCTGTATACTTCACAGACATGGTTTCCTAACATAGACGTGGTTCTGTTTAACATGGACGCATTTCTAAAAATTTTGCAAAGTGCACTGTTGATTCTGGAAACACAGACGTGTTTCTGCCATTCATAGATGCGGTTATACAACACAGACACGTTTCTACAAAATTTGTGCCATTTTTTCCAATCTGTGAAGTTGTTTTGTTGTGACCAAATCTGACTGTTTGATTGTTTTTCATGACAAGAGGACACAGTTTTGATGAAGATCCAATGTTTGCAAGTGTCTAGACTCCAAAAAAAAAAAAAGTGTGTTGTTTGATGTAAAAATGTTTTGCATACACTTGAAGACACAAAAGACACAATGTTTTGTTGTTTGGTATTGAATGTTTTGAATGTTTAAAATAAGTCAAGCACAATTCTTATGGTTGGTCAAGACAATAGTTGTTGATCCCACATGGGGTTTTACCCCCGAGGCTACGTTATTCAGAGCGGATACTTAGATGCTTGACCTCACTGGCTCCACCCTCGGCACTCACTTCTCGAGTCAGCCAAGCATCAGTCCCCACAAAAATTCCCCGTGGCGAACTTTGTATCTCTACTAAGAACCGTATGTGTGTGGGTTGCTACCAGAGGTCCGACCTCCTGCCTCAACAACTAGAAGGATTTTGGCTTCTAAAACAAAAAGGTGCTAGTAAGGGCATCCGCTCATGTGGCCATACATGTGGCACTTTCAGCTCTATAAATATAGAAGGCTCCCAGTCGGTAGGGGTTACGCCCTACAACTGATCAAATAAATTTGATCAAACGGGTTTATGGGGAGACATAGTGTCGGTATGAACTAATCAACACACGTTATCCATATTTTTCACCATGAATATAGTTGTTTATAGTGGTTCAGAAGAGGTGGGTTTTCCTCGCTACCACTTGGGTCATTCTCTTCTCACTAGTAGTCCTAATGACCACACGAGAAGACAGGCCCTCTAAAGATTAAACAAAAAGAGCCTATTACTCAAGACACAAAAGACAATGATTCAATTTTAGTGCACCAATTGAAGTGTTTGCTAGTCTATGAAAACAAGGCACACAATAAAAATCCAAAAACCCTTGCCAAGGACCTACAACAAAGATTTGTTAGTAGTTTGGATTGTTTCAAATGATCACCTCTTCCTGCAAGCACACAAGTTAGGTAAATTTTAAACCCAAAAGACTTTGTGAAAATAGGGGCCTTCAACCAAACAATTTTGCTTTCAAGACAAGATGCACCAATGTCGTTAGCTATATTTGAAAGTGTTAGCACAAAATAAACTAGATCTAAAACCTTAAATGCAAAACCCAAAACTAAATCAATAAACCCAAAATTTGAAACCGGTACACACAGATGCGATTACACTCAACACCGATGCGACTTCCTGACACAAACGTGGTTCTGTGAGACACAACATGGCTCTAGAACATAGCCGTGATTTCTAGACACAGACGAGTCTAAAAACACCACAGATGTGACTTCAGAACACAAACATGATTCCTAGAACCTGCAAAATAAAATATTGTCGATAACATAGACACAATTCCAGATGTCGCAGATGCACCAAAAAATAAAAAATGTGATCCAAAAGTACGCAGACGCAAGAATATGAAAATGCTATCGAAAATGTCAGATCTACAACTTCAAAAACACAAAATCTGCAACAAAGATGTTAAATGCAAAAGGGACAAGAGTCCCACCGGGTGTGCCAAAATGTATATGGTGAAAATGGATAACAATAATAACGATATTGAAAGGCTAAATGAATTCAACCACCAAACCCTAGCCTAACAACAACAAAGATCCAGCATAACATATGAAGATTACCTAAGACAATGCAAATCACATGAAATCACAAAGATTATACCATCACATGTCCAATAGGGTTTGGATCTCCATTCTTCCTATCTCCATTGATCTTGCTTGATATATTTGCTCTCAGATTTTGTGTGCACAAGAGCTCAACAAAGAACGAAATGTGGTTGCAAGTAGGATCGTAGTGTAGTCAAGTCCTTAAGATGATTGATTAGGGTTTGATAATGAAGAAAGCATCTTCTTATATAAAAGACACTATATGAAATGGAGGGATAAGATTAAAAGGTGTAAAAGGAGGTCGGCTATGATTAGAGGGTAGGTAAAAGAAATAATAAAAAAATGAAAGGTAGTGTATGAATTAAGAGATGAATGACATGTGTCATGGGTAGAAAAGGTTAATGAATTAATTAAATAAATAAAGATTTATTTAATTAATAGAAGAAGTGGGATCAATTAAATAAATAAGATATTTATTTAATTTAGGAAAAAGGATAATTTAAATAAATAATGTATTTATTTAAATGAGAAATAAGGCTAGAAGAGGATAAATGAATTAATTAAATAAATAAAGATTTATTTAATTAACGTAAGAATTAACCGTAGATAATTAAATAACTAAAGATATTTATTTAATTAGACATGACAATTTTAGGTGTCTACACTACTAATTTATGATTTTCTTTAGGATTGCTTTGAAACATTGAAACAATACATACTGCATTCATTAGATCGGGTATGGTTTGTGTCAAATACAATAATCCTCCAATCATAGATTTGTACCCTATTGGATTTATTGGAGCTGAATCATCCTTCAATGCCAATTTATCAGTTGTAGTCATAGGAGTACTTACCAGATTGGAGTTTTCCATACCAAATTTCTTCAAAAGTTCCTTCAAGTATTTTGTTTGACATATGAATATACCTTTATCTCTTTGTGAAATCTACAAACCTAAATTTTTTTATCTCTCCAATCATAGACATTTCGAATTCTTCCTGCATCTTGTTAGCAAAGTCTTTACATCACCTCCATAAATGATATCATCTACAAATACTTCAATAACCAAAATGTCATCATTAGTGATTTTGTAATACAAGTTACTATCAACATTACCTTTTGTGTATCCAAGCTTCAAAAGATATTTATCCAATCTAGCATACCAAGCTCTGGGAGCTTGCTTCAATCTATATAAGGATTTCCTTAATCTATAAACCATATCCTTATCATTTGTCAATGAAAATCCATCATGTTGTTCAATGTAAACTTCCTCTTCAAGATCACCATTCAAAAATGCATATTTTACATCCATCTGATAAAATTTATAGTTCTTATGAGCTGCAAATGCAAGAAATAGTCTAACTACCTCAATTTTGGCTACCAGTACAAAGGTTTCATTATAATCAATTCCTTCTTTCTGAGAATAACGTTTACAAACTAATCTTAGTTTGTTTTTTATTACTTCACCATCTTCATTAAGTTTATTTATAAATACCCATTTAGATTCGATTATTTTTGTCTTTAGGTTGGGGAACTAATGTCCAAGTATTGTTTTTTTCAATATGTTCTAATTCATCTTCCATTTCTTTTATCCATTGTTTATCTTGACATGCTTCAATAACAGATGTAGGTTCAACTTGAGAAATTAAACATACCTCTTCATTTTCCAATCTTCCTCTTGTCATAACATCTTGATTTTTGTTTCCAATTATCTAATTCTCTGAATGATTCAATCTTACATACCTGGGTTTATTCACATGTTGTTGTTCTTCAGTCACAATTGAGTTTTCTGATGATGATGGTGTGACTAGATCTACATTCTGTATCAATGCAATCTATGTCGGTTCATTTATAATCATTTCAACTATCGGTTCAGAATCTATAGACCTTGATTCACCTCTAAAATGTTCATCTATCTTCACATTAGTACTTTCAATGATTTTCTACAATGTTTTATTATAACATCTATATGCCTTGCTTCTAGATGAATAACCAAGAAATATTCCTTCATCACTTCTAGGATCCAATTTGCCAATAGACTCATCTCTCCTAATATAGCATTTGCTTCCAAATATTTTGAAGTATTTAAGAGTAGAAGTATGACCAAACCATAGTTCATAAGGGGTGTTACCAGTTTCACCTTTGATGTGAACTTTGTTGAAAGTGTAAACCAATGTATTCATTGCTTCTCTCTAGTACACATGAGGTAGATTTTCTTCCATCATCATGGTTCTTACTACATCCAGAATAGTTCTATTCTTCCTTTCCACAACTTCATTCTGCTGAGGTGTCAGGGGTGCTGATAGTTCTATTTTGATTCCATTACTTCACAAAATGCATTGAATTTCCTAGATGTAAATTCTCCTCCTTGATTAGATCTCAAACACTCGATTTGCTTGCCGATTTCATTCTCTACCCTTGCCTTTTATATCTTGAATTTCCCAAAAGCTTATTATTTCTCCATGAGCAAAGTAACCCAACACATTCTAGAATAATCATCAATTATTAGCATAAAGTATCTATCACCCTGAAGACTTCTTGTTCTTGCCAGACCACATAAATTAGTATGAATTAAATCAAGAATATTATTGGATTTCTCATAAATGCTTTTAAATGTTGTTCTAACTTGCTTTCTGATTTGACATTCCTTACATACTAGATTATGAGGTTTCACAATCTTAGGTAAATCCCTTACTGCCTTAGTTGAACTGATCTTTACAATGCAATCAAAATTCACATGATAGAGTCTCTTATGCCATAACCAACTTTCATCAATGTGAGAAATCAAACATGTCTTATCACTGGTATTCAAATGAAAGATATTACCTTTAGTCTGATTACCGGTTGCAATCTCCAATCCAGTTTTGTTTATGATTTTGCATTTTCCATTCTTGAATTATAACTAAAATCCTTTATCTACTAATTGACCAACACTCAAAAGATTATGCTTCAAACCGTCAACATAATAAACATTGTCAGTATTGTGCTTACCATCCAAAGATATAGTGCCTCTTCTTTTGATTAAACAAGATTTGTCATCTACAAATCTTACTAGACCTCCATTACATTCTTGAAATGACAAGAATTTTCTTTTATCACCAGTCATATGATGCAAGCATCCACTATCAATGATCCATTCATCCTTTTCTTCAATTTTTGTTACCAGTGGCTGCTCTCCCGATTTGACAATACATGTTGGTTGATTTTCTTTTATCGCAACAAATTCCCATCCATTATCTGATAGATCTTCATCTAAATCATCTGTAACTCCATCTGCATAGTAACATGATTTATCTCTATTTTTCTTAAATTAGTATCTCTTATATTCAGGGTTAGGCTTATCTACTCTCTTTGCTTCCTCTGTCAATCTTGTATGTCTATCAAGACATCTAGATGCTTTATGACCAATTCTATTGCAATAAAAACATTTGAAAGGTGGTTTACCTTCATACTTACTTCCAACTGGACCTTGAGGCATCTTCCTTGCAAATAGTGCTTCATTTTCCCTCCTGATATCTTCAAGTTCTTTTGCATAAAGTACTTTCCAATCAAATTTATCAGATAATGATGCTTTGAAACCTAAACCAGTCTTGACTGTAACAACAGGACCAAATTCTTCAAGCTCAAATGATGAAAGTTTTCCAACCAAGGTATCTCTAGATACTGATGTTTTAGGCATTTTCCTCAACTCATTAATAATAGTTACTTTCATTTTGTAATCTGGTGGCAAAGCTCTTAAAACATTAGAAACAATTTCATCTTCACTTAAAGATCTTCCACAACATTGTATTCCTAAAACAATTTCATTAACTTTTTCCATAAATGCATAAATTCTTTCATCTTCTTCCATTTTTAAATTTTCATACCTGACCCGGTAACATTCGAGTTTTGTAATTTTGACAGTGGTGTCTCCTTCATTCAATGTTTCTAGTTTATCCCAAATATCTTTAGTAGTAGATCTATCTGATAATCCCATGATTTGCTGATCTGATAATGTGCTCAGAAGTGCTTCTCTTGCTTTGCAATAATTCTCCAAGTCCTTAGACAATGTTGGTGTTAGGGTTTCAAGCAGATCCGAAGCAAATGTGAACTAACAATTATATGCAGATTTAAATACAAAAGATAAAGAAATAAAATAGGACATAGATAACATAGAGATTTAACATGGTTCACTCAAAATGGGTTACGTCCACCATACACAGTCATCCAATCTTTCTTATTATCTAGCAAAAATAGTACATCAACCTTACAATGCCTTAAGCATCCAAGCCGCTTATAACATGCATTTTTAGGGCAACAAACAAAGTCAGCATTTTTAGGGTTTTATTACAATGTCAGTTTTCAGCAACAAAAAATGGCAAAAAATGTGTACAAGACTTTGTTGATCAGTCGCCACATTTCAACAGTTGGTGGATGAGGGTTATTCGGAGTAGGACCAACATAGCCATTCTTTGTAATATCCCATATATCTCTTCCAATGCAGTTCAGATTTGTTTCCATTCTAATTTTTCATATACCATAAGTAGTTTCATCAAGTTTAGGACTGTCCTTCCTAAAAATATTTGCTACCATAGGATCTCCTCAAGCTATTAGGCTTCTGCAAAAAGAGGACTTAGCTTTGATACCAATTGTTAGGAACTAGAAGGACAACTAAGAGGGGTGGGGTGAATTAGTTGTCAATAAATTATAACCCAAATGCAAATTATTCCAACTTAAACCTAGTGCTGGTAAACTAGATTAACAATTATAGCAGTTTTGGTATAACTTAGTGCATGAAACAGAAAGGAAAATAACATCCACAACACATGACATAAAGATTTTGATGTGGAAATCCTGTAAGGGGAAAAATCATGGTGGAAAACATTACCCACAATCAGATGATACTACCGCAGATAGTAAGTGTATACAAATGGGGCCTGCACATGCAGAAAGGCCAATCGCCTAGAGCTCACTGCTCAAACACAAAATAGGAGTCACACTAACTACAGTTGGATGGTTAAATCCAATAACAATGTGCTGCTTCAGAATAGTATCTACAATGCTAGATTCAGTACCAGTTTAACCTCTGACAAACACCTTCATAACCTTCCTTCAACCTTTCTATAATGTCTGCGTGATTTGTAGAAGGATTTTCTTATATGATCTTCAATATTCACACATACACTCATACCATTACCATGTCATATCTCTCAAATGAGATCTTACAGTTATTTATACAAAACCTAGGACCTTAACATAAGCTCGGCTCTTTGAAGATATTACATTTGAATCAATTACAAAATAAGTCTTGATGTAATACATTATGTCAGCCTCAATATATTTATACAATATCCAATCAATAAACTATTTCCAAAATGTCTCGTGTTGATTTGGAAAATGATATCTTCTACTAGTCCATAACCTAGACCTATCTACTAGTAAAGGAAAATATGTCAACCCGATTAGACCAATAAGCAAAACACCAAATCCAAACATCCAATCCATGTCTTTAACATAACCAAATGATCTCCAGATGATAACACGCTATCATCACTGCTGGTGAACCATATAACCCGCTGATAAACATATACCAGTGAGTGTGCATAAGCCACTAACCATGCTGGTGAACACAATGTGTCAGTTCAACAACAAACCAATATAAACAGAGTTCCAAATCAACAATGTAGACCTCCAGAAAGATAAGTGTTGACATCAATGACAAAACGAATGCAACACATGATGAAGTCATCCATAATACCAACAATGTTTCAGTGGTTGATTCTTTCTTTCTTTCTCTCTTACTTCGGTAGTGTGAGAGTTGAGAAATATAACACCATAGGAGCCCAAATGATCTCTGCAAGCTGAATACACCTATTACAAGGACAAGCAATGAAGCAACAGAGAAAATAATAAATAGAGGAAAAATGCTCAAAAAGATGAGAGCTTTGTATTCACAAAAATGTGTAATAGAATAATAATACAAAGAAATGAATTCAACCTCTAATAGGTCAAGAAACCCTAAAAGGGAAAACCCTAGGCTTGCACATAATAATTAATAAAAGATTTAATTATTATGTACTTAATATTAGCTTAAGTGTAAAAGAGATAAAGGGGAACTGAATTAATTAAACAAATATCATTTAATTAATCAACTAAAGACCCGATTACTCTAACACCCCCCTTAAGCTAGACTTAGGGAGAAGCTAAAACCAAGAACATCTACTGAAAGTAGGAAAGATGGGTCTTGACAAAAAGGCCTGATTAGGTACCCAAATACAATGAAATCTCTATGAAATGGAGAAAAAAGGAGAAAACCTAGTGGTAAAAGACTCCTCTCCAAAAGGAGATAAAAAAACATGCTAAAAGAAATAAGAAGGAAGGAAGGCCTCATAAAGACCCCCCAAAGAAAACTTCCTTCACCCCAAGCATAAAGTGCAACTGAAGATAGCACGGTGATGCAAAAGGTTTCATGAAGATGTCTACAACCTGCTTGGTAGTGGGAATGTATTCCAAAATGAGAGAACCATAATGATTCAATTGGCAAATGAAATGCATGTGAAGCTCAATGTGCTTCATCTATTGATGCTCTACTAGGTTGCGAGAAATGTGAATAGCACTTTGATTGTCACACCAAAGAATAGTGGAACTATCAGGAGGAAAACCAAACTCAGTCATCAACTATCAAAGCCATAAGATCTCCTAACTTGCGAGCACAACATCTCAGCACTCAGCCTCTATATATGATAATGCATGAGTATTCTACTTCTTGCAATACCATGTGATAGGACTATAGCCAAGATAGAAAACAAAGCGAGAAGTAGACTTTCGATCAGTGACATCACCAACCCAATCAGAATCAATGTAGCCAACAATGTGAGGTTCCCATGATGTGTAGTGAATGCCATGAGAAATAGAACCTTGAATGTACCACAAAATACGTTTGGCAGCTTGCCAATGACTCTCATGAAGAGCATGGGAGAATTGAGAGACAAGGCCAACTACAAAGGAAAGATCAGGACAAGTGTGTGTCAAGTACAACAAACTACCAACGAACTTCTTGTAAAGTGTAGAATCTACTGAAGGAGTGGAGCAAGTAGTAATCAAAACAATCCTTGACTGAAAAAGAGTGGGAGCAGGCTTGCAATCAAGCATGGAAATGCACTAAACCATGTCAAGAGCATACTTCTACTAGTAAATGTAGATCCCATCAGAAGACTAAATGACCTGAAGACCAAGAAAATAGTGTAGAAGACTGAGATCTATCATCTCAAACTGGTCCATCAAAGCTCACTAAACATGTTGAATCATAGAGGATGAGCTACCTGTGATGAGAAGATCATCAACATATAGCACAAGAATTAGGATCTCACCCTCAAGAAGCTAAATGTACACTGTATGATCAAAATGACAGCATGTGAAACTAGTGGAGAGCAAGAAAGAGTCCATCTTCTCATACCAAGCCCGAGGGGCTTGTTTGAGACCAACAACGAATGCCAAAGTCTACAAACCAAAGAAATATCCTGCACAAATCCCTAAGGCTGCTGCATATAGGTTTCCTCTTGTAGGTCTCCATGCAAGAAATCACTCTTCACATCCATCTGAAAAATGGGCCATCCCCTAGAAGCTGCAAGGGATAGTACAAAGTGAATAGAGTTCATCATGGCAATAGGGGAAAATATCTCAGAGTAATCAATACCCTCAACCTAGGAGAAACCCTTCACAATAGGACATTCTTTGTACTTATAAGTCAAACCATCATCAACAAACTTGGTGTGATACAACCAATGCCACTGAACCATATTTTTTCCCTTATGAAGAGGACAAAGATCATAAGTGTTATTCCTCATCAAAGAAGAATACTCCTCCTCCATAGCACAATCCCACTTAGGGTGTCTTGTAGCCTCTAAAAAATTTTGAGGATCATCTGAAATGGCATGACTCAAAAGACTAGAACCCATAGTATGAGAATGAGTGTGACAATTATCTGAAGGATCACCGATCATAGATCCTGTAATCTCAACAGTAAAGAAAGCCCACTTGGGCATCTAAGGTGGAGCAGGTGGAGGTGGGGATGGTGGATCATCAGTTGTAGTATCATAATCATCCTCAAAATAATCCTGAAGAGATACAGTGGGAGGAGTAGGTAGACGGGTAGACACTGGAGACAAGGTATGCACTGTGGGAAGGCGCTCATCAAACTGAACATCCCATCAAAATAGGACCTCTCTAGAATCAAGATCAAACAACCTGTATGCCTTAACATCCTCATAGTAGCCAAACAAATGAGGGGTTGAATCTTCCACACCATGGCTTTCCTTTGAACAATAGGAATAAATTCCCATGCCACACTGCCAAATACTCAGAAAAAAGAAACATAAGGCTTGTCATGAGACCAAGCCTCCTCAGGAGTCATATGTCGAATCACCTTGTTAGGCATCTGATTCTAAATGTAGTTGACACAATTGACTGCCTCAACCTAAAAGGATGAATCCATGGACCTGGACTAAATCATACAATTCACCATCTTCCATAAAGTTTTGTTCTTTTTCTCAATGACACCACTCTATTGGGGGGTGTAGGGAACAAGAAATTGATGATGTAAACCATGCTCAGTGCAAAAATATCTGAAATCTTGATTCACATACTCCCCCTCATTATCTATACGTATCTACCCACTAGAACAACTAGACTACTTCTCTACAAATGTCTTGAATATTTGAAATGAATCAAAGACATTAGACTTGTACTTAAGAAAGTACACTCATGTGTGTCTGGAGAAGTCATCAATAAATATGAGTACATACTTTGCCCCAAAAAAAAAAGGAGTGGGGAATGACATGTCACTGTGAATCAACTCCAAGTGCCTATGTACTCATTTGCTGAAGATATCTATAATTGACATGGCCCAAGCGCTCATGCCAAAGCTTAATCACTGAATCTAAATGTCCAATAAGAGATGAACCTACACTCGCAAAGGGCTCAAATCCATCAAATCTATAAATATGAGATGCAGTATCAACACTCCCAGTAGCCACAAACAAATCAGAGTCATGAAGGTCTCGAATAACCACATTGTGTGGTGAAAAATCAACTATCTTACTAGAGCCAGAATGGCAAACCTGATAAATGGACAGGAGGTTCATCAAGATGTAAGGAACAACAAGAACATCTTGTAGAGTACCCCCATCCAAAGAGACAAAACTTGAACCCAAGATGGAAAGTTGAATAGAGTCGTCCACTACAATCTGTGAAGTACCACAAGAGGAAAGAGAAGTAACCAACTATTGAGTGTGAATCATATGGTGAGAAGTGCCAGAATCTAAAGTCCAAGTGGACTCATAGGTCGAAGCTTGAACAGTGAGAGAATGACCTTTCCTTGTAGAAGGAGAAGATGCCTAAGGTGAGGAGATGTGATGTTGCTACATGGCTTTCTCTAAAGCCTCTAAGCATTTCCAACACCTCAAAATTGGATGTCCTTCTTTGCCACAAAAACTATAAGTATCTCTTGATTTCTTGTTAGTCTTGGAGGAAGACTCACCAGACTATGAAGATTTTCCATGTTTCAGAGGAAATGTTGGTTTAGAATCAAACTTAAGAGGTGGCTTGGAGGAATGCTCACTTCCTGCATAATTCTTCTTTAGCTTCGATATCTACTTTTGCTTCTCCTTAGAGGACTGAGCAACCAATTCTTTGTTCTTGGACCCTAAGAGCATGTCCAGCTGAGAAAGTTGAGACTCCTCATGATACAAATGCTCACAAAATACATCAAAGGTAGGCATGGTAAAACCAGCACCCAAGCCATCCATGGTGGACTAGAAAGTAGAGGCAAAGAACTAAAAAGGACCCTGTAGCTTCAAAAGGATCAAGTGAATTCACTATGTGTCTATCTTGATCTTTCCACACCCCTAGAGAACAGATCTGGTAGTCTTGAATTTGTTCAAAAAATCTTCAATGGTGGGAAAGGAATCAAGTGACAAGGAAACCAACTCTGCCTCAATCTATAATTCTTGGATCTCACTAACTCTCTCAAAGAGAGTCTCAAACTTCAACCACATATCTCAAGGAGTGAGAAAAGGAACAATATGAAATAGAAGACTGTCAGAAACATGTAATGAGAGCAAACCCATGGCCTCATCCATCTTGTTTCTGTGTTGAAGAAGCTGATAAGGATGCTGCAATAGAGGTTGAACCTCATCCAAACAAGATCACAACCCTCATGCCCTAAGAAGCTACATGATACGAGGCTTCCAAGTGTGATAGTTGTGTGATGTCAACAACTCAACTGAAGAATCTGCCATGAAACTCTGCACCTGTACCTACTTGTGGTTTTTTTTATTATGTGATCTTTCAGAATAGATAGAAGATGCAGAAGGGTTTGTTTGTTTTGAGAGTTTTGGTGTTGTATGTTTTTGATATAAATGACAAAAAGAGAGAAAAAAAATCCCCCCACAAGAGATAAACCCAAACCCTAGTGCATACTAGTGAGAAGGAAGTAGTGCATAAGAAAAAAAATTCAAACTGAAATCTCATGTTCATAAGAAACAAATATGAGAAACAAGTTCACATATCAAAATAGAGCATGCTGAGAGATTTCCAATGCCTATTCATTTTCAAAAAAATAGAGTCCATTTTCCCATTCTATGGCCCCTGAAGTGTAGAAAAGAGACCCCACTTTGAGTAGAAAAAAGTACAGTCAAATAGAAAAGCTGAAAAAAAATTCCAACACCACGAGGTCCAGCTCGGAACCATCTTTCTGACACCTATTCATTTTGAAGAAAAAAACTTTGTATGCTAAAGATATGTGGAGGTGGCTTGTGAGTAGCGTTCTGGTGGTGGAATGGCGAAGTGGGGCAGCAGAGGAGTTGCGGTGGCAAGAGGGTAGTGTAGTGACGACAACCGAGCTATGGCTACGGGCAGGTGGCGTAGGGCGGTGGTCGATGGGTGGAGAAGCTTTTAGCAGGTGGTAGAGCTACTGACAAGTGGGGACCGATGATGGTGGGGCCCACTATGTCAGGGCCAGTGGCACCTGCTGTAGGCCAGGGGCCCACGGTACCTTATGTACCATGGGGTAAACCCCTAAAAGTAGATTTTTTGATGTTTGAAAAACTTTTTTTGCCAAAAAAATTTGAATATTGATTTTTTTATTTTTTTCAAAAAATCAAATTTTGTCTTGCATGCTATAAAAAGGCAATTTAAAAAACAAAAAAAATCTTGAACTGTGTGTTAGGGTCGTACGGCTTGGTACAAAACAAAAAATACTCATAGAGGCTTAGGAGTCAAAAGTGGTCGAGTTTTACATGACCAAAAGGGTTTTTGGGCCTTCTGAGAACAATGGCGAGGTCCGTTTAGGCCCAAAGTGATAAAAAAATAAGGCCTATCCCTAGGTGCACAAAAAAATTCTGAAAAACCCAGATCTGCTTCCAATGCAAAAAACTCAAAACAAGAACAAGTAGCTGCAGATTTGAAGCTCTGATACCATGTGAGAGTTGAGAAATACAACACCACAATAACCCAAATGATCTTTGCAAGCTAAATAAACCTGTTACAAGGAGAAGCAAGGAAGAAATAGAGAAAATAATAAACACAGGAAAATGCTCAAAAAGTTGAGAGCTTTGTATTCACAAAAATGTGTAATAGAATAATAATACAAAGAAAAGAATTCAACCTCTAATAGGTTAAGAAACCCTAAAAGGGAAAACCCTTGGCTTGCACATAATAATTAATAAAGTATTTAATTATTATGCACCTAATGTTAGCTTAAGTGTAAAAGAGATAAAGGGGAACTTAATTAATTAAACAAATGTCATTTAATTAATCAGGTAAAGACCTG
This sequence comes from Cryptomeria japonica, assembly GCF_030272615.1. NCBI lineage: Eukaryota > Viridiplantae > Streptophyta > Pinopsida > Cupressales > Cupressaceae > Cryptomeria > Cryptomeria japonica. The sequence continues at coordinate 867,049,392 of NC_081414.1, forward strand.
ATTACTCTAATAGGTAGTGAGCCTTTTCTTGAGTAGTGAGCCAACCTATTGTGAGAATTCTAGTAGTGAGGCACCCTTTGTACAAATCACCTTAACCAATGTTCTATATTAATAACTAGCATTCTCTATGTTTTTTCCCTTCTTGGGTTTCCCATGTCATATTTGGTGTTCATTGTGTAATATACCATATATTTATGTTTTCATGCTATATCTATGTTAATTAATTTAGTTGGTTTTGATCTAGAGGTGAAAAGGATAAAAGATATTGTTTTATGTAGTCAACTGATTCACCCCCTTGTCTTAGTTTCATATATATTCAATAATTGGTATCAAAGCTTTGGTTCCTTAGAGAAGAGCTTAACCAATTGAGGTAGATCCTAATCCAATGGTACATAAATTGACTATTCTTGTCTTTGAAGGATTTAACTATAGTTTTTGGAAAGTGAAGATGAGAGGCTACCTTATCTCTTTGGGATACAACACTTACAAGGTAGGGGAAACTAAGTATGTTCAACTGATAAATGATTTTACCACTATAGATAAGATTCAAGCTTATGAAGAGAATGAAAAGGAAAGGTATGCTATCTTTAGTGCTTTATCTAAGAATGAATTGACAAAGGTTATTTCATTGAATACTTCTTATGAGGTTTGGGAAAAGTTGAGAGATACTTATGAAGGAAATTACTGAGTTAAATTATCAAAGAAGCTAACAGCTAAGCACATATATGATAATTTGAAAATGGAAGAGGGAGAAGACATAACTAGCTACTTTCAGAAGGTTGATCATATGGTAAATGAAATTATAGAGCTTGGTGGTACCTTAACAAATAAAAATATAATTGATAAGATCTCGATATCCCTACCGAAAAGTTATGGTGACAATATCTCAGCTATTGAAGAAACCTATGATCTAAATAAGCTCACTAGAGAACAACCTTATGGTACTCTATCAAAATTTTAGATAAGGAATTTTCTAAAAGACAAATCTAAGAATGAATTTTTGTTTAAAGCATCTAAGGAAGATCTAGAAGATGTAATTTAAGATGAGATGGAAGAAAAATTTGTGAGGAAACTAAATAAATACACTAACAAATACAAAGGTATGTTACCCTTTAAATGTTTTAGATATTTGAAGGTTGTTCTTATTGCTACTAGGTGTCTAGAAAAGAATTGAAGACAAAACTCTAGAGAAAATAAAGGAATATTCAATAAGAGAGTCTATGATGTCAAATATGATGCTAGCATTTCAAATGGTGAATCAAATTAAGAAGATGATGATTGTTTATTCTTGGTAGGATTATATGTTCCTAAGATTGATATTCCTATGACTGTTGCTACTACTTTACATGCTATAAGAGACAATCAATGAATGGTTGATTGATAGTGAATGTTAAAGTGATATGATTGGTGACAAAAGTAAGTTTGTAAGACTTGGTAAGTATGATTTTGGTATTGTTAAGTTCTAAGATGATCAGAAAACACAAATTGTGGGAAATAGTTCTATTTCTTTAGATGGAAAGTATAATACTGGCAATGTTTACTATGTGAAGGGTTTGCACCATAATCTTTTGAGTGTTGGACATATGTGCGAAAATGGCTACAATGTTGTCTCTCAGGATGATGATTATGAGATCTGAAAATGATCCAAAATTGTTATTGCAATAGGGAAAAGGACTACCAAAAATGTGTATCTACTAAAAGAAGCTACAAAGAATTGCTTGTTGTCTCAAATCAATGATAGATGGCTATGGCACTAGAAGATGTGTCATATCAATTTTGACAACTTAGTAAGGGTAAGTTCATCAAGTGTAGTGAGAGATTTATCAAGGCTAATTGAACCTAATAACAACATGTGCAAAGAATGTCAAGTTGGAAAGCAGACAAGAGAAACTTATAGAGGAAAGGAGCATTTGTTCATGGGATTGTTGGATTTGCTACATACAGATTTATATGACTTGACCAGAACAAGAAGTATACAAGGTGAGTTGTATTTCATGTTATTGATTGATGATTATTGTACAATGTCATGGGTTGCATTTTTGAGAAAAAAGTCAAAATTATTAGAAAAATTTAAAATATTCAAGACTAAAGTTGAAAATGAAGTTGACAGAAAGATTAAGAGTTTGAGGTCTGATAGAGGAGGAGCATTTACATCTAATGAGTTTAACAAATTTTGTTAGAAACATGGTGTATTAAAAGATAGTTGTCTGCCCCTAGAGAATGGTGTAGTAGAAAGGATGAACTGAACAATTCGGGAAGCAGCTAAAAATGATCAAAAGAGTAGAACTACTAGAAATCTATTAAAGAGAAGCAATTCATAATAGATAGTCTACAATATTAATAGAACACTATACTGAAGACTACATGGGAAGACATCTTATGAGCTATGGCATGGTAGAACTCTAATAGTGAAACATCTCAAGTTATTTAGAAACAAGTGCTACATTCAGAGAGATGGGGAAAATCCTAGAAAATTTGATATTAAAGCTAATAAAGGCATATTCCTAGGATATTATACAAGGAGAAAGTCATACTAGTGTTACAACAAAAGGCTGAACAAAAAATGTTGAAAGTACAAATGTGAAGGTTGATGAAGACACTTCGAAGGAGTCTGACAAATTGATAAATTATGAATCTAATGAGTTGGTTGATAGGAATAGGGAAGAGATTACCAAAGAAGGAGAACAAGAAAAAGAGGTAAAGGAAGCTCTAACATATACATCTAAGACCCCAAGATATGTTTAGAAGAATCACTCAGTGGATCATATTATTGGAGATAAGAACAATGGTATCATCACAAGAAGAAATTCACCTCAAGAACAAGTTTTGTTATGTTTACTTTTAGAGCGTAAAATGAAAAGTGTAGAAGAAGCTTGCAATAATTAGAATTGGATGAAGGCAATGAAAGAAGAGCTTGATCAAATTGAGAAGAATTAGGTATGGGAATTACTTAATAGATTGGTAGATAAGAATGTGATTGGAACTAAGTGGATAGCCCAAAACAATAGATGAAGATGGAAAGGTTGTGAGAAATGAAGCAATGTTAGTTTGAAAAGGTTATACTCATATTGAAGGCCTTGATTTTGATGAGACATATGAACTAATTTCTTAGATGGAAGTAATCAAGATGTTTTTGGCTTTTGGAGCTTTTAAAGATTCTAAAGTTTATCATATGGATTTAAAATCAACATTTTTTATTGGTGAATTTAGAGAAGAGGGTTGCATTGAATAACTTAACTACAAGGTTTCAAGTTGAAAGATGATCCAAACATTATTTGCAGATTGAAGAAGGCCTTGTAAAAGTATGGACTAAAACAAGCTCCTAAAAGTTGGTAAGGAAGGCTAGATAAGTGCTTGATTGATCAAGGATTTCATAAGGATTTGATTGATAGCAATTTATATTTCAAAATTGATTCAAGTAAAATCCTAATTATTGTAGTGTATGTTGATGACATAATATTTGGAGGAAATAAAGGTATGTGTACAAGATTTGCTAATGAGATGCAGAAAGAATTTGAGATGACCATGCTTGGTGAGTTAAATATCTTCCTTGGCTTGTAAGTTAACCAAAATGATATAAGGGAATTTTTATTTCTTAGTCTAAATATATCAAGGAATTATTGAAGAAGTTTGTGTTAGATAAATCCAACATGACTTGTATATTGATAACCATTAGATGCAAATTGAAGAAAGATGATAAGTTCCCTAAATAATATGCTAGTCAGTATAGATTAATGATTGGAGAACTGTTATATTTTACTGTTACTAGATTAGATATCATTTACATGCAGTGAAAATAATTTTTGGATATTTAAAGGGAACAAAGGAGTGTGGTTTGTGGTACCCTAGAAGTTAAAATTTCACTTTGACAACATATACTAATGTTGTTTGGGCCAAAAGTATTGATGACATGAAAAGTACAAGTGGTGGAGTATTGTTTCTTGACTCTCGTTTAGTTTCCTGGTCTAGTAAGAAGCAAGATTATATCTCTTTATCGATAGTTGAACTAGAATACATTACAACATCTTCATGTTGCACATAGATTTTATGGATGAAGAAGACTTTGAAGGATATTGGTGTAACATTCATGAATCCATCTCTATTATGTGTGTTAACACTAGTATAATAAACATTTCTAATAATTTGGTACAACATTCTAGAACAAAGCACATATCCATTCGATATCACTTCTTGAGGGAAAAGGTGTTGGATAATAAGGTAAAGCTTGAGTATGTACCTACAAAAGAACAAATTGTAGATATATTCATAAAGGCATTATGTTAAGATACTTTTGAGAATCTCCAATTGAAGTTAGGGGTATTATGCCTTCCCAATTTGAACTAATGTTCATTTGGATATGCATTGGTCCAATGAGCAGCTTGCATATGCTTATTGGGACTAATTCTCAGGTACTTCCTCTTAGGGGGAGTAGGAGTAAGTTTCATAGTGGGAATTATGCTTTCCTTTTTCATTATTGTCAAAGGGGGAGCGATCTTGAGAGCTTCAGATTGTAGAGTTGTGTAGAGAGTGTTTTGTATTTTTTGTTGATGGATGTTGCCATCAATGAAAAAGGGGGAGATTGTTCTAGATGTGATTGTTGTGGATGTGATAGTATTGTTGAGTGTTTGTTATTGTTGTAAACATATTGGTTGGCATTGATGTCTATGTTGTTCTTTATATAGGTGATGTAGAATATATGTAGAATATGTGTTTCCAAAATCTTTGGTGCTATGAAATATGTGTAGGTGATCTTGATATTTTAGGCTATTGGATATGGTGTTCATTGATGGTATTCATTCATATCTTTTTTCATTGTTATCTTTTTTGCTTTGGGTGATGGTGTTTTGGTCTAGATTAAGTCCAAAATTCAAGGATGTGCAACAGTTTGTGGTGAAGCATCTGTATCATGTTTTTTGGGTCTATAATTTGTGATTATTAGAACATGTTGATCTAATTGTTGATGTGTGTTGTGGTATGGTCTACTACATATTCCTTCCCACCACTAGAATGTTTAGTGTTTACCTATTTTAGATCCCTATCTTAGCCAACTTGGAATATTATGATTGCCAAAAGATAATATATAGATGAGGATGATTTGATTGTGTTAGATATAGAGAAAGTATGACATTGTTTTGAAGATATGTGAGATTGGAAAGGATAGATATGAAATTTGGTGATGTGTGTAAGTGTGTTGATATTGAGGCACTACAAGCAGTTTGGTTTTGAAAATTGTTCTTTATTATTGGATTCTTTCTTTCTTTCTCTCTTACTTCGATAGTGAGCCTTTTTCTGGGCAGTGAGCCTAGTTGGAGTGAGCCACCCTTTGTAAAAATCTTATTAACTGGTGTTTCCTATTGAGAACTAGTTCATTCTCCAAAAATTTTCCCTTCGTGTGTTTTCCATGTCATATGTGGAGTATGGTTGAAATGAATTTGTGCATTTAAACAAATATAATTGTATAAATATTAACAATAAAAATCTCAAAACATTTAATTGATAAATTGTATTCTCTCAAAACTAGCATGGCCAAGTTAAGAGATTCCCCTCTCAATAAAAATAATTGATTTACAGTCAAGAGGAGCATATATGAAATATAAAAGGGATAAGGAAACTTAATATATAAAATCCTTTGAACCAATAAAAAAAGTCAAAATACTTGAAAAAAAGAGAGAACACATAGTAGAAGAGGACAAGAAATGGTGTGTATTTTTTAACCTTTATACCTACACAAGAAGATGAGGAGATTTATGCTATATTAAAATTTGAGAACATATTGTAATAAAGAGAGAAACACATAATTGAATTTTATGTGGAATACAAAAGGAGGGAATGTAAAATAAGGTAAAGAAGTGTGCAACAAAGAAAGGATGGAAGATTGGATTATAAAAGGGGAAGTGAGGGTGTGGGAAATAGAAGAAGCATGGGAACTAAAAAAATAATTGTGTATAGAAGAGGAAGAGAAGAATGTAGATAAAGTTTTTAATTGTATATATAAAATAATAGAAGGGAATGTAGGGAGAGAGCTGAAAGATACAAACTTAAAACTATTATTCACACAAAACCCAACAAAGTTAGCATATCTAGGTTGAGGATGAACGTTTCCCATGAAATTGTAGCTAAATCAAATTTGGAAAAAAAAAATGTTCACAAGTCTCACTCAATTATCTTGTACCAAAATCCATGTTTGGATTGGAAAGTATAAAAGAAAACTACTTTCAAAATAAAAATGACCAGATTTTTAAAATACTTACATGCATTTCTTTCACATCATCTCTATGATAGACAAATTTCCATGGAAAAATGGATATTCATATCTTCAAGCATGTGTATTGCATTGCCTATCTATGAAGATTCAATAATTTCAAACCCTAGCCTCTATCACAGTTGGTTAAAAAATGTAATACATGGTGTACTACAATTGAAATTGATTCAAATTCTTTGAGAGGAAGACTTTTCTAGTGGATGATATGATTATATTGGGCTTTGTTATAAGTTCTAATGATAAGAGTATCACCATTGTGTATATGTATAATAGGGTGAAATGTCTTTTTAATAAAATATAGAAATGTCTTTGAATCTTGAAACACCACTGCCATATATGAAATGAAACCACTTCCATTTAAATTTTGTTTTAAAAGAGAAATTCCACTTCTAATTAACCTCTCCAACACTCAATTATTCCACTTATGCAGATGATCTCCTTCAATATTTGTTGAGACTATAGAATATGCGCCTTGGAATAATTAAACTTGCTCCAAAAATAAAAAATAAAAACTCTTTAGCATATCATCCTTAGAATGATTGAAACTTATTAAGACTTCTATCCTCAGACTAAACCATTGTGATTATACTTTTAGGAATTATGTATATTACTTTAGAGGATAAAATAATTATTCAAGATTCCATTTTATTTTTAAATACAAAAATACTTTCAATGAAATAGATGCCATCTATAGGCTATTTTTACCTACTATGAATGAAACACTGAACATTGTCTTTTTAATAAAACTTCTAAAGAGGAAAAAATCTTAGAAACCTAGAAAATTTGATTGTTCACTTACTAGTATCTTATGATCATCCTAAATCCATGTTATCTGATAAGGCTTAAGGTGTTACAATCTCTAATTTCATCTTATTTACCATCTCCTCTAAAACAAGGTTCTCTAAACTACCAGTACCAATTATAGATTTACAACTTACTAGCTACTTAACATATTGTCTTGAACAAATTCCTCCTTTGCAAGGCCTCCTGATCATCTCCATTTTCGCACAATGCTCTCCTCATCACAAATAATTCTCCATCTTTTGATCTATTAGCCAATATGGTAGGTTCTTCTTCCACCAATGTTGCTCTTCAACTTTTCTTTTCCTTCTTGCATTCAAAGCCACAATGTCCTTCTCCTCCACACTTAAAGAAGTTTCCTCTAAACACTCTCTTATCCTATGTTTTGTCTTCTTTCCCATATCCCTCATTCCAATAACCATCATGTTCACTCCTTCGGTAAAAAATATGTCATCCCTTTGGTATGAATTTCCATCTCTGCTAGCTTCCTTATCTTTGTTCTAATCCTCACAAGGTTTGTTGTCAATTGACACTCATTTGGTGCATTCTTATACTTGATTACTAGTTTAGGTATGTTATTGATGGAAAATGTTCTTAAGATTCCTATCTAATAATCACAGATCCTAATATCCAGAAATAGATGCAATCGGTAGCCAGTTAACCTATATTTCAGGTTGAGCAAAGCAATTTTGGTCTGGAATCTTTCCAATGATTGCAGTGTTATGAATCATTCATGGGATGGTTGGGTTGACATAGAGACATCATTTTATCATCTATTTGGTGATCTACATTTGGTTTTGGTGATCTAGTCAAGCCGACTCATGATTAAATATTACATCATTAAGCTGACTTATTATTTTGTGATTGCAGATATATAAGATGGGTGGAGAAGGCCTTTTTAGTGTGTGGTATGATTGATATGTGAGTGGTGATTGAGAATCCTTTGTAGTGTGGTTTATTGTACTCATTCTTGATCCAACATCTGATTGAGATAGGAAACAAAGCATACTTATAGATCAGATATAGTCAGAGATTTGACACTTAACCATAACTCATCCCGACATTGTTAGATGCTATTTTGGAGTTATTTTCATTTTATTTCATCATTGTAATTGATAACTAAGGAAGTGATCCTTCTGGGGTTGTATCCCTTATTGTAATTGAGTACTGAGCTCTAGGGAGTGTGCCTAAATGCTCATGCATTCCCCTCATGTAATATTGTTTTTGTACTAGCCATAGTGGAATAATATTATGCATTCAAATCCCACCATGGTTTTTCCCATTTGGGTTTCCATGTAAAAAATATTGGTGTTATGATTTTGTGGTTGGTTGTTTTGAGTTTTTGTATTTCAGTTTCATGCTTATGCTTCTGGTGGTTTAAATTTAAATTAGAAAATTGGATAACTAGTAGAACACTAATTCACCCCCCTTCTCAATGTTCCTTGATTCTAACAATTGGTATCAGAGCTTAGTTCCTCTAAAGAAGCCTGACATCTTGAGGAAGGTCCAAGAGATTGAATCAATGGATTATGGTTTTCATAGACAACTTATTTGGCACTTGAGGATTTTGATGCAACAAAAAATGAGATCAGTACCTTAAAGAGAAGCCTAATTGCAATTGAAGACTTCATTAATTATTTGAAGGATCAAGTGAACTCTACAAGAGACAAGAGGAAAGAGATAATGGACAAGGTGAAGGAGAAAGAAGATCAATGCATGGAGAATCTAGACAAAGTTGACAAGCTTGAGAGAGAGAATGTTGCATTGAAGAATGAGATGCAATTCATTGTGATGAGGCTAACTAAGGAGATTGAGAGCTCAAAGAATAATTAAGATAATTTGACTCAATGATTGAAGGAAAGAGTAGATCAATGCTTCCTTCCTACTTATAAGAATGATTAGTTGAAGCTTGAGTTGAGACAATCAAGGAATAATGGTCAAGAACTTGAAAGAAAAATTGTTTCTCTAAGAGATGAACTTGCTATTGTAAATGAATACAAAGAGAAATTCAATACTAGCTCATCAAGGCTTAATGAGATTCTAGAACATTGGAGACATGGAAAGGACATGCGAGGACATGGATTTGAGAAAGGAGAATCTGCTAGATTTGGACAAAGCATGCAAATCCTAAGAACAAGAATCCTCTAGTAAGACATCCTAATGCTCATAAATTCAATGGTAGATGCTTTACTTGCAATAAATTTAGTCATATGGTGAATTAATGTAGAAGTAGGGTGAATAATGAAATGATTAATGTGAACAATAGTGCTACTTTTACTAGTTAGTGTTTCATATGCAATAATTTTTGTCACAAGTCCAACATTTCTAGAGAAATAATGATTAATGTTTAAAATAAGAGATGCTATGCTTGTGGGATGTTTAGACATATCTCTAACCAGTATGGGGTGAGAAAAAATCAAATGAGCTTTATACCTATATAGAATGTTGTTTTTTGTGCATGCAATAAAACTGATCACATTGCAAAATATTGTAAAAGAAAAAATATAAACAAGAGTGCTCTGTATAAAAGAACAAAGCAGATGAGAAAGGAAAGGAAAAGGTAGAGGAGATCAGAGACAAGCATGAGAAGATGTGGTTTAGAAAAGATGAATCCAAGGCAGACAATGCATCTACACCCAAATTTGGTGTAGGATCTTCATTCAATAACTAACGTCTTTTACCTTATGGGGAAATTTTCATGCAAATTCTAAGAACTGCCTCTTCGGAGATCTAAAATTGATTCCAGAAGGTTGCCGAAGGCTTAAATCATATATGTAGATATTATTTGAAAGTTTTAGTGAAGATTTTATACTTCGATAAGTGACTCCATGAAAAATTAGGATAACCAATTGCAACATTTATTGCAATGCAAAATTATGTTTTTGAAGGTTAAAAAGACATTTCAAAGATTTATTTCTCATAATGTGATCAAGAGAAAGTGTAGAGTAGTAGAGTGAATTAATTTGGAAATCTAAACAATGATTACAGTGGTCCTAAAGAGAATTTTTGTCCTTGATTGTGAATTGAGATATTTATCCATTTCAAGCTATTAGTTTTTAAAAACCCTAAGTTCTCAATGGCATCAGTATCTGGAATTCCTACCTCGCTAGTTGTGGAAATAAAAGATAGGGATCAGCCCATTTTTAAGAAACATCCTTTCAAATCAATCAGGGATGATCCAGAATTTTTTTTTCCTTTGTACCCTATGATGCTCTTCATTATGAGGACATCAAGGCATATATCCACTATGATCTTGATAAACTCGACAACACTAACATGTTGAACTTGTACAACAATCATTTGGAAGACAACTTGATGAATCTAAAGCCAAAATATCAACATTTTCAGGCCAAAGGTTATTCTCAGTTTGTACACTTTCCAACATTTGATGAGAAACAATAGATGTGGTACATACTCAGCAGAATTCATGATGAATTTATGTGGTTTGATAAGCCTTACAAGATCACTAAGAAAGCAATCTAGGCCATGACTTGTTTGAGCGCATCCAGTAAAGTTCCTAGCTTAAGGAAAATATCAAACAAAACTATGATTGCCACCATTGGTTCTCAATTTGACAACAAAGCTATGATAATCAATGATATTTAGGAGCATAATGTCAAGTTTGCATCAAAGGTGGTTGGATATAAAGTATACCAGTCAAGAAGAAAAAACTTTATCTCTAGTACAATAATATAATGTACCTATCAGATGTCGAAATAAGATAAGAGGTATGATTTATGTATGGTTCTTTGAATGAGTTATTAAGAAATTTGAAGAAAATTAAACAAGATAAGAAGCACACCTTTAAGTTTGGCACCCTTATTTTCTGTTTGGCTCTATATTCCATGAATGAAATCCTCAGTGTTCAAGGAAAGGTCCAATGGGCCTATGACAAGCTAGTTGCTATGAAAATCAAGGAAGGGATTATGGGTATTGGTGATGGCACAATGGAGATATCCACTCTGTGGGGTTATTTCAAAACTTTTCAAGCCATAATGAAGAGTAGAGAAAGAATCCCAAAAGAGATAGTGGAGAAGTATGGGAAAATAATTTTCTTCATGGTTGATAAAGATGAATGTCTAATGGAAGCTGTTGAGCCAAGGATTGTGTGGATTGTTCTAGTGGGTTATGATGTTGATGTTGCTATCCTTGATGCCTATGCTCAATATATGTTGAGTCAGCCAGTTGATAAGAAAGAAGAAATATTGAGCACCTTCAAGGAAAAGGACATAGAGTTGCACAAGTAGTTCACAACACCTGCAAGGAAGAGGAAAGTATCTAATATGGATAGATAAGTGGTAGTGTATATGGGATTTACCCAAGAGGTAGCAAAGAAAGCAAGGGGGAAACATGCTCAGATGAAGGCTAAGGAGGAATCCAAGAAGCCTAAGGCCAAATTGGTTCCCTCTAAAGCCAAGCCAAAAGAGACCAAGTTTGCCCCTACTCCAGTAATACCATCATTAGGACATAGCTCATTTGGAAAGGGAATTTTGAAGCAAAATGAGAAGCCTAAAGGAACCTATGTTGTATCTTTGGTCACCTCTAAGGCTGGATTAGATGAAGAGGCCAATAAGGCTAAGAAGAAGGGATAATTTGTAAGGGTGGTGAGGAAACCATAGTTTGGTGGAGCCCCACAAAGAAAAAAAGGTAAATTTCAACCTACCCTTACTAGAAGACCCAAGAGGAGAAGGAATATTATAAATCAACTTGATAAAGATCTTGAATCCAATGATCAACAAGGTAAATATACATTTTTTCCTCCAATAACAATAGACCAATTGATTGATGAGATATTTGTTGATGGAAATTTGAAAAATATTGGAACATATTATGAAAATCTTGTTGAGGTAGATCGGAGAAAGGTTGAGGAAGAAGTTTTGTATTTGCATAACTTTAGTAAAAATTTGATTGAATTGGAGAGTAGTATCCCTAAGGATCTATATAATATTTTTGATGTGAGGAGACTGACTGCTATCAAAATAGATAAGAAAATGAAAGAGAGAGAATTGATTAATGTTTGTACCCGTGTCTCCCAAGATGAAGCCAAAAGGATTATTGAGGAAGAAAATAAGAAGGAATTCAAAAGTAGAAACAAGGTGAACATGTTGATGATTGGCAGGGTTGAAGAGGTGAGGAAGGAGATCAAGGATATTTGGAGAAGAATCATGAAGAATGGTCTATTGTATAGTGATGCAGTCAATACTTCCCATCCAGACGTAAAAGAAGGTGTCTTTGGTGATCAAAAGGATGAAACTCAAACCAAGGAGCATCCAAAAGACCAAGGCCATATATCACATGAAGTTGAGATTAGTACAAATCCTCCAGTGGTAGATAATGTTGGAGAAGTTCTCGAGATTCAAAATGATGATATTGCGCCAAGTGAAAACGTTTGTGCACGGAATAAAGGGGATGATGTTGAGGTGAAGGAGTTTGAGAATTTAGAGGTGTGAGATGCAGAGGTAGAAAAAGGGAAGGGAGTTGCTAATTCGACAATTGAGACTCCTCTAGTCACAAGGACCCTACCCCAACTCTCTATCAATCTTGATGGCCCTCTAGATCTTGCAAAAATGTCTCTTGCTGAAAAGTTGATGCTTGCAACAACTGTACAAGCTTAGGCCAGTCAGGATCTAGTCAAATCATAATCTAAAGACAAAAAGCTTATTTTGATGTCTATTGATGTGTTACGGAAGGTGGTTTCAGGAGTGCAACTATATCCCAATTCTACCCCCTCTAGTAAATTATTACAATTGATTAACAATTTAAATACCAATTTTGTTTCTTTGGAGAAGTATACTACTAAGCGAGTATTAGATAGATTCAAGGAGGTAAGAATACAAACATTACATAAAATGATAGAAAATGATAGACTCGGATTGAATAAATATCTAAAGGCAAATAAGATTGAGTAAAATATATGTCTTGTCTTATTTTTCCAAAGTTTACAATAGATATAGACAAGAAAATAAGTGTTTGCAGGGTAAACTTGTTGGTATTTCATAGTCTTTTTGATCCTAATGTATCCCTAATGAGTACTGTAGAAGGGTAGATAATGGCTCTCAATGATCAGATCTCGAGCCTTAATGTGGATAAGGACAAAATTTTGAGGAGAGTTGGTGACCTTCAAAATTTGATTGCCCCCTAGCTAGACACCATGTTGAGCAATAAGGTTGATTGTATGAAGGCTATGGGACAACCTGTTCCATCTAAACTAAAGGATGTGGAGATTCATGCATATATTTTCAGTGCATTCATTACAGTCTTGGAGAACTTAAAGAGTGGGTGGGACACTCACCTAGGATTTTTGAAAACCATTTTTGTTGATATTTTTAAATACTTGTAAAGTCTCTCGTAGATATCTCTATATATAAGTTTTGGACAACACCCCATCTTTGGCATTACTATCAAAGGGAAAGAGTAAAGGTGATAAATGTATAACAAAAGAGTGTACTCTACATAGAATATTATAGGTTTTAAATATCTTTGTCTAAGGGGGAGCCTTATCAATTTTGATCTGGTGTACAAGTTTCAACACATTCATTTTTCATGAGTGTTGCCATCAATACCAAAAAGGGAGATTGTTGGAAATTAACACTCATATAGTGCATTCTTATGCTTGATTAGTGGTTTAGGGTTTTCATTTATGGAAACTCTCCTTGAGATTCATATCCATTAATCATGGATCCTAATATCTAGAAGCGAATGTCAATCGGTAGCCAGTTAACTCCAAGTTTAGGTTGAGTAGAGCAGTTTTGGTCTGGAAGCTTTCTGGTGATTGCGGTATTATGAATTGTGCATGGGATGATTGGACTAACATAGAGATATATCTTATCATCTATTTGATGATCCACATTTGTTTTTGGTGATCCATTCAAGATGACTCATGGTTACACATTACATCATTAGGCTGACTTATTATTTTGTGATTCGAGATATACAAAACCAACGCAAAAGATCTTTTTGGTGTGTGGTATGATTGATACACCAGGGCGTGGTTATTGAGAATCCTTTGTATCACAGTTTCACGTGTGCACTCTTTATCCGATAGTTGACTGAGACAGGAAAGAAAGCAAAGTTACACAACAGATAAAATCAAAGATTTGGCACTTAACTAGAACTCATCCTAGCATTGTTAGATTCTATTTTGGAGTTCTTTTCATTATATTTCATCATTGTAATTGATTAGTAAGGCAATGATCCTTTTGGGGTTGTATCCCTTATTGTAATTGTGCACTGAGCTCTAGGAAGTGTGCCTAAATGCTTGTGCATTCCCCTCATGTAATATTGTTTTTCTACTAGCCATAGTGAAATAATATTGTGGATTCAAATCATGCCATGGTTTTCTGCATTTGGGTTTCCATGTAAAAGAACTTGGTGTTATGATTTTGTGGTTGGTTTTTTGTGTTTCTGCATTTTAGTTTCATGCTTATGCTTCTAGTGGTTTAAAGTTATATTAGAAAAATTGATAACTGATTGAACATTGATTCACCCCCTCTTAGTGTTCCTTGATTCCAATCAGGTCATCTTCCTTTGGCCTAGGTCCTTCCTCCTTGAAATATTCCTCCCTAAAATATTCCTCCTCTAACTCTTTTCTTCTACTCATGTATTTTGATCAGCTTCTCTTTTGCTTGCAGTTCATATTGATAAGCTTCCTTAATAATATTTAACTTGATTATATTGTGTTCATCTTGTATAGACATCTGCAACCAACTCAAGTACCTAGCAACTTGTTTAAGATCATCTTTAGTCTTCCCAGATCTAATATTCAACTTGTAGAATGCTTTGGTGTATTCCTTCACACTAGATTCCTTTTGCTTCAAGTTCTGCAACTTCTAGAATAGATTTACTTGGTAATTAGTAGGCATGAACTTTGATTTCAACTTGTTAACAATCCACTCCCAATATTTAATATTCTCTTTACCTCTTCTCTTTTTGTCTACCTAAAAATGTTTCCACCAAAAAGATGCATGTCCTTTCAACTTAGTGCAAGCATATCTCACTTTCTTGTCTTCAATTATGCTGTTGAAATCAAAACACTTTTCCATCTTTGTGGTCCAATCAAGAAATTCATCTGAATCTAATTTTCCATCATAATCTGGTGGGTTAAAATGTGGTCTTGTAATCACTCTTGTCAAGGCTTTGATGAACCTCTCTTCTTCTAGACCATTCACTGGTGTATTTTCTCCTTCTTCTTCCACCACCTCTTCTTCTTCATCATCACTCACATCTTCAACATGTTGACCTCTTCTCTAAGTCATTTCAAGATCTTCTAATTGGGTTGCAATTCCTCACAACATTTCCATCATTGCAAGGTCTACATTTCCATGTGTAGACACATAAAAATTTCCATTAATTTGTCCTCATTTAATTTGAAATTTCTCCGAACATCGAGCGAGTCCTTATTATTACATTATTATTTCTCTATAATTCATTATTCATAATTTTTATCTTTTATTATATTATTATTAATATCTCATCATTTATCCATTAAATTTATTAAATAAAACATTTATCATATTCATTTATATGCCTTCATGCATTCACCTTATATACATTTCTCTATTTATTTAATAAAACCCCTTTAATATCCCCTCCTACCACTTACCATTTCCCATTTACCACTCATCCTCCCTATACCACTCATGTTGCATTATCCCACATTCATCCTACAACATGAACTCACCTGGAGAAATTCTATTTAAACAAGCCCCTCTCTCTTATCTGGGCATCTCATCTTTATGCGTCGAACTTATGTCAATTTGCATTTTCCATCATCTTTGCATTTTGTTTTCTTTAGCTTCCTTTGCATTAATCATCTTGAATCTCCAAAAAACCATAGCTTCTTGTGTGTGCTTCTGAGAGAAATATTATCTACATAAGATCTTGTTTTAAGGAGTGCAATGGAGTAGATTATGTAACATACATGTGTGTTTCTTTGTTTATTTTGGCTTTGCATGTGTATGTTTTGTAGGTACTTCATTGTTGGGTGTTGGAAAATTGAATCTTGTGTTCAATCCATTTCCTCCATCTACAATTGGCATGCTTGGTGGGAAAACCCTTGTGTTAGGTCCCGGAGACAATTGAGAGGGGGGGGGTGTGAATCAGTTGTCAAATAAATATAAATCAAAACAACTTTTCAACAACCTCACTACTTAATACCGATAAACCAAACTTTATGCCGATAGATAGTTTTATTAGTTAATTATAGTTTCGGTAAAGATTAATGCATGAAACTGAAAGATAGACATCCACAACATATAACACCAATATTTGTACGTGGAAACCCTGTAAGGGGAAAAACCACGGTGGGAAACCTTACCCACAATCAGATGATACTACTACAGATAGTATGTGTATACAAATGGGGTCTGCACATGCAAAAAGGCCAAGTGCCTAGAGCTCACTGCTCAAACACAAATAGGAGTCACACTGACTACAGTTGGATGGTTAAATCCAATGATAATGTACTGCTCAAAATAGCATCTTCACTTGCTGGATTCAGTATTGGTTTAGTTCTGATAGTCTTCACAAAAACCTTCCTTCCGCCTTGGAGATATGTTTGCATGTAAAGCTCTGCTTAATCTCGCATATACTGAATTATAATCCTTCACACATTTGCCTATTGATCTTATAAGTAAGACCTTACATTTATACAATAACCTAAGACCAATTTTAGTAGGTCATCTCTAAAGGATATTACAATAAAATCAATTTACAAATAAAATAATAACCGATGCAATAACAGATGCAACATGTCGGCTTAATGCATTTACAACAATAATAAATCATCTCCATAACATGCCATCTTGATCTGGAATAGATAAGCCTTCCGGTGCTTATCCTGGACCTATTTGCCAGTAACACCAAATATGCAATTACAAATATGCCAATGAATAAATATCCAAAACAAAGTGTCCAAAAGATGTCTTCATCATAACCAAGTATCCTCCATGTTACTCCAAGTGCTAGTGTACAATATTTCCTATTGGTGTACTAGATACCAGTGACTGTGCATAAGTTACTTGCCTGCTTGTGAACATTGTCAAGTGTTGATAAGTGCTAATAGGTTTTGACATCAATGACAAAACCATATCAACATACCAAAATACCAACAATCTCCCCCTTTGGAATTTATGCCAACACAAGATGGAAAAACCATCAAAGTGCCAAAATAGAAATGCCAAATACCAAAAACCAACAATCTCAAAAAAGATTATCACAAAATTCAGATGCAGAGAGTAATCAAACTCTCCCAGAATAACAATTTCTCCCTCTGGGAGTAACATATTTTATCCATGTGTTTTTCCATATCAATCTCTCCCCCTTTGACATCAAATGTCAAAGTAATACAAAACTAGGTTCAAATACAAAATACCAACTCATTTAGTATACCAACTACTCCCCCTGAGAAGTAGCTTTCCTCATCAAAGTCAGAGTAAAAGATTTCTCTATTTGTTCTGCCAGTTGATGACAAACATCAACTATCTAAGTCTCTACCAGTGGGGGTATGACCCCAAGCTGATCTTAGAGATATTCAAAGGTCTCCTTAGGCAAAGGCTTAGTGAAAATATCTACAATCTACTCTTTAGTATTCACATAAACTAGTTTTACTTCTTTTGCTTCAACATTTTCTTTTAGAAAATTCAATTTGATAGAAACATGTTTAGTTTTAGAATGTAGTACCAGATTTTTAGATATATCAATTGCTGTAGTGTTATCACAATAGATAGTTATAAGGTCTTTGCATTTTACCTTTATGTCCTTCAACATTTGTTTAAGCCATAGTACCTATGTACAGTTAGTTGCTGCTACAACATATTTTGATTCTGCTATTGATAAAGATGTGCAACTTTGTTTCTTACTCAACCAAGAAACTAATCTATGGTGCTTTTTCTGTCATCTACATCTCCTGCCCAATTTGCATCTGTGTATCCACTTCTCCAATCATAGACATTTCAAATTCTTTTTGCATTTCAATAGAAAAGTCTTTACATACTCCATCTTCTCCTCCAAAGATTATATCATCAAAAAAAACTTCTATAGCCAAGATGTCATCATTAGTTACTTTATAGTATAAATTGCTGTCAACATTACCTTTAGAAAAACCAATTTTCCATAGATATTTATCCAATCTAGCATACCAAGCTCTTGGAGCTTGCTTCAATCCATACAAAGCTTTCCTTAACCTGCAAACCATATCTTTGTCATCTGTTAAAGAAAATCCATCAAGTTGCTCAATGTAAACTTCTTCAAGATCTCCATTCAGAAATGCACATTTGACATCCATTTGATATACTTTATAGTTCTTGTATGCTACAAAAGCCAAGAATAATCTAATTGCCTCAATTCTAGCTACCGGTGCAAAGGTTTCATTATAATCAATTCCTTCTTTCTATGAATATCCCTTACACACTAGTCTTTCTTTATTTATGATTACTTTACCATCTTCACTAAGGTTGTTTCTGAATACCCATTTAGCTCCAATTGCATTTTTGACTTTAGGTCAGGGTACTAATGTCCATGTGTTATTTTTCTCAATTTGTTCTAACTCTTCTTCCATAGATTTAATCCATTGTTTATCTTCATATGCCTCATTAATTGATGCTAGTTCAATTTGAGAAATAAGACATACCTCTTCATTTGCCAATCTTCCTCTTGTCATAACTCCTTGATATTTGTTCCCAATTATCTGATGTTCAAAGTGGTTCAATTTTACATACCGAGGTGTCTTTGTTTGTTGTTGTTCTTCAGTTACAGTGGAATTTTCGGATGATGCCGGTGTAATTGGATCTTCATTCTATACTGGTGTGTCTAGTGTAGGCTCATTTGTTAGTATTTCTGTTGCCAGTTCAAAATCTATATACCTTGAAGTTCCTCTAAACTATTCATCAATCTTCACATTTGTACTTTCAACAATTTTCTGCAATCTTTTGTTAAAACATCTATATGCCTTGCTCTTAGATGAATAACCAAGAAATATTCCTTCATCACTTCTAGGATCAAATTTTCCAATATACTCATCTCTTCTAATATAGCATTTACTTCCAAAAGTTCTAAAATATTTAAGAGTAGGAGTGATACCAAACCATAGTTCATGAGGGGTCTTGCCGATTTCTCCTTTGATGTGAACTTTGTTGAATGTGTAGATTGTTGTTCTTACTACCTCTCTTCAATATACATGTGGTAGATTTTCTTCTGATAACATACTTCTTGCTACATCCAAGATGGTTCTATTTTTCCTCTCTACAACTCCATTCTGCTATGGTGTCTAGGGTGCTGATAGCTATCTTCTGATTCCATTCACTTCACAAAATGTATTAAATTCTTTAGATGTGAATTCACCTCCTTGATCTGATCTCAGACATTTGATTTTCTTACCGGTTTCATTCTCTACCATTGCCTTGAACAATTTGAATTTCCCAAGTGCTTCTAATTTTTCTCTAAGAAAAGTAACCCAACACATTCTAGAATAGTCATCATTGATTAGCATGAAATATCTATCATGTTGTAAACTTTTAGTTCTAGCTGGACCACATAAATCAATATGAATTAAGTCAAGAGAATTATTGGATTTCTCTGGAATATTTTTAAAAGATGCTCTTACTTGTTTTCCAAATTGACATTCCTTACATACTGGATTGTGGGGCTTAACAATCTTAGGTAAGTCTCTAACTGCCTTAGTAGTACTGATCTTCACAATGCAATCAAAATTTACATGACAGAGTCTCTTATGCCATAGCCAACTTTCATCAATATGTGAAATCAAGCATGTCTTTTCATTGTTGTTCAGATGAAAGATGTTACCTCTAGTTTGACTACCGATTGCAATTTCCAAACTAGTTCTATTCATGATTTTGCATTTACCATTTTTTAAATATAACTAAAATCCTTTTTCAACTAGTTGACCAACACTCGAAAGATTATGCTTTAAACCTTCAACATAGTAAACATTATCAATATTATGCTTACCATCAAGAGATATTGTACCATTTCCTTTGATTGAACAAGCTTTATCATCTCCAAATCTTACTAGACCTCCACTATATTCCTGAGAAGTCAAGACTTTACTTTTATCACTAGTCATATGATGTGAACATCCTGAATCAATGTTCCATTCATCCTTAACTTCTATTTTAGCTGCCAGGGCTTGCTCTACCGGTTGAACAATAGGTGCCAAATGATCTTCTATTATAGCAACAAAAACCCATCCACTGTCTGCTGGATCCTCATCAAAATCATCAGTGACTCCTTTATCAACAAGATAACAAGATTTGTCTTTATTCTTCTTAAATTTGTATCTTTGATATTTAGGGTTAGGTTTGTACGTTCTTCTAGCTTCTTCTCTTAATCTAGCATGTCTATCAGGGCATCTTGAAGCCATATGACCAATCTTATTATAGTTAAAACATTTAAAGGGTGCTTTACCTTCATACTTATGTCCAACTGGACCTTTAGGCATTTTCCTTGCAAAAAATGCTTCAAGTTCTTCAAGTTCTTCATTTTCTCTCCTACTTTCTTCAAGTTCTCTTGCATAAAAGGCTTTCCAGTCAGATTTATCAAATGATGATGCAAATGATGTTGATGCCTTAAAAGCTAAGTCTATCTTTATAGTAGAAACAAGACCAAATTCCTCAATTTCAAAGGCTAAAAGTTTTCCAATCAATGTATCCCTAGTTACTGATGTATTAGGCATTGTTCTTAGTTCATTTATAGCATTAACTTTCATTTTGTATGCCGGTGGCAATCCTCTTAGAACTTTTGAAACAATTTGATCTTCACTTAAGGTTCCTCCAGAACATTTAATACCTAAAACAATTTCATTAACTCTTTCCATAAAAGCAGAAATTCTTTCATCTTCCTCCATTTTCAGATTTTCATACCTGACTTGAAAGCTTTCAAGTTTTGCAATTTTGACTATGGAATCTCCTTCATTCAATGTTTCCAAATGATGCCAAATAGCTTTAGTAGTAGATCTATCTGATAATCCCATGATTTGCTGATCTGATAATGTGCTCAAAAGTGCTTCTCTTAACTTGCAATCATTCTCTTCATCTTTAGTTAGATTTGGTGGATTGGGCTCACTTTGAGTAGGAGCAATATAACCATTCTTTGTAACTTCCTAGATATCCTTTCCAATGCAATTTGGATGTGTCTCCATCCTAATCTTCCATATTCCATAGTTGGCTCCATCAAGTTTAGGACTGTCCTTCCTGAAATAGTTAGTAGACATTGGATCTCCTTAAGCTGTTAAACTTCTGCAAAAAGAGGACTAGGCTCTGATACCAATTGTTAGGTCCCAGAGACAACTGAGAGTGGGGGGGGTGAATCAGCTGTCAAATAAATTTAAATTAAAACAACTTTAAACAACCTTAATGCTTAATATTGGTAAACCAAACTTTATGTCGGTAGACAGTTTTATCAGTTAATTATAGTACCAGTAAAGATTAATGCATGAAACTGAAAGACAAAGACATCCACAACATATAACACCAATATTTGTACATGGAAACCCTGTAAGGGGAAAAACCGTGGTGGGAAACCTTACCCACAATCAGATGATACTACTACAAATAGTATGTGTATACAAATGGGGTCTACACATGCAGAAAGGCCAAGCATCTAGAGCGAACTGCTCAAACACAAATAGGAGTCACACTGACTATAGTTGGATGGTTAAATCCAATGATGATGTACTACTCAAAATATCATCTTCACATGCTGGATTCAGTACCGTTAAGTTCTGATAGTCTTCACAAAACCCTTCCTTCCACCTTGTAGAGATGTCTACATGTATAGCTCTGCTTAATCTCGCATATACCAAATTATAATCCTTCACGCACTCGCCTATTGATCTTAGAAATAAGACCTTACATTTATACCATAACCTAAGACCAATTTTAGTAGGTCGACTCTAAAGGATATTACAATAAAATCAATTTACAAATAAAACAATAACCGATGCAATAATTGATGCAACATGTCAGCTTAATGCATTTAAAAAAATAATAAATCATCTCCATAGCATGCCATGTTGATCTAGAATAGATAAGCCTGTCGATGCTTATCCTGGACCTATTTGCTAGTAACAACAAATATGCAATTACGAATATACCAATGAATAAATATCCAAAACAAAGTGTCCAAATGATGTCTTCATCATAACCAAGTATCCTCCATGTTATTCCAAGTGTCGGTGTACAATATTTCCTAGCGGTGTACTAGATACCGATGACTGTGCATAAGTTACTTGCCTGCCAGTGAACATTGTCAAGTGTTGATAAATGCTTAAAAGGTGTTGACATCAATGAAAAAATCATATCAACATACCAAAATACCAACACCTTGTCCTTTCATTTGATTTAGTTTTTGTTTGGTAAAGTTTGCAATCACTGCATTCATGAGATTCTAGAACATATTTTTCTTCAACATATAAAAATGCTCTTGTTTTTATGCATGATGGTTGCATTTGCTTAAAAAATTTTAAAGTCCTTTTACAAGATCCATTTTGTTCAAGCAATCTCAAAAAAACAAAAACAAAAAAAACAAAACAGTTTATCATGCCTTATATGTGCTTCATGTGCCTTGTCTATTCTTGTAGTTATGTGGTTTCATTTCTTTGAAGCATATTTCAAAACTGTTCACATGCCTTGCTTGTTACACACTATTTTGTTGCAGGTTTTCTTACAGAGTTTAAAATCATTCTCATCAAAATTGAATTTGGGTGTATCCTACAATCTTTGCAGTCTTTGAAATTTCATTTCTTTGAGCCAATTTGTCAAACAACAAAGTATGTGCCTGGTATACGCTGAAAAACAATGCATTCTGTCACACAGTTCATGTGATTTATTGGCACATTTTATTGTGAGTATTTGTCAAATGGTTCTTAAACCTTGTCTTTGTTTACAAATTCAAAAACTTTATCAAATGCATGTCTAAGCTTTTGTCAAACGGTTTGTGTGCCTCCTATTTTTGGTAAAACAGTTTATGCTCCCTTCCAAGAAAACACTCATCTAGTCTAAGCTTTCACACAGGCTCCAAAATTAGTGGTCATTGCTGAAAATACAACTATCATACCTGCCCAAAACAGTTCATGCGTATGGTCTTTTTTGCATGCAAAGTTACCATAGGACTTCCATAATCTATTTTGTGCATATCCTACAATCTGGACAAATTCATTTTTGGGCATATTCTGCAATTTTTGCAGGCTCTCATTTCTGCAACATACTTATCATTCTGCAACATATTTATCATTTTTTGGAGGCTCTCATTTCTGCGTGTCCTATTTATTTTGCATGAAAATATTCTCATTGCGTAGGGTTCTTTTTATAGCTCACGTGAGCTATTCCATAGCCCATGTGGAGCCATTTCACACCCCACATGAATCTATGTGGGAGTAGCTTTTTCTCTTAAGTTTCGTTAAAATAAAAATAAAATCTAGTTTAGCCTCCTTTTTATTTTAGTTTATTTGGATTTACTTTACTTTAAATTTTATTTTAGATTTCAAATTATTATTTTAATTTAGATTTAGATTTCTTTTCTTTTAATTAAATTTAGATTTTTTATGTATTAAACTAAATGAGTTTTTAAGTTAGTTTAGATTAAAATTAGATTTAGTTTTTTTCTAATTTATTAGATTAGTTTTATTTTTTGTTAATTAGATTTACTTTTTAATCTCTTAGATGAGTTTTTATTTTTTTACATTAGTTTTTTTTCTTTTATTAGATTAGTTTAATTTTTTTATATTTTGTTAATTAGTTTAGATTTTTTATTTGTTAATTAGATTAGACTTTTAATTTTGTTAAATAGATTAAATTTTTAATTTTTATTAATTAGACTAATGTTTAGTTTGGTATTAGTTTGTTTCAAATTTTTTTTTGTGTGAATTAATCTTTGTTGTTTTGTGTGTTTGTGTAGGTTTCGTCTTGTGGCATCCATTCTCGTGTGTCAAAGATAAACTCTTGAAAGTACTAATGTCATTTGATGTAGGGCGCATGTCGAAGAAATGGTGATTTGAAACACATTGTCTGATTTTTAGCTTAAATCACATTTCGAATCGGTACTTTAAAATTAACTAGTGTCTTTTGTGTCTTGAGCAATAGGCTCTTTTTGTTTTACTTCTTAGAGGGTCTACCTCCCAAGAAGCCCTTAAGGCTCAGTGAGAGGGAATGACCCAAGTGGTAATGGGCTAAAGCCAAGCTCTTCCAAACCACTATAAATAAATGTGTTTGTGATGAAAGTTGCAAGCAACAAGTGTTGATTAGTTCATACCAACAACATGTCTCCCCATAAACCCTATAGAGCACAACCTCTATAGGTTGGGAGCCTTCCTTAATGGAATGTACACCACCGCATGTATGGCCACTCGAACGGATGCCCTTACTAGACACCTTTTGTGTTAGAAGCCAAAATCCTTCTAGTTGTTGACGCAGGAGGTCGGACCTCTGAAGCGACTCACATTCTTACAGTTCTTAGTAGAGATACAAAGTTTTCCATGGGGAGTTTTCATGGGGACTAATGATTGGCTGCCCCAAAGAAGTGAGTGCCGATGGTGGAGCCAGTGGGGTCAAGCATCTAAGTATCCATTCTAAATTGCATAGCTCGAGGTAACCCCCCAAGTGAGATTCAACAACTATTGTCCTTGCCAGCCTTAGGATTGTGCTTGAATGTGTTTCTATTGTAAAATAAAATAAAAATTCTATCTGCCATGTTTTTTGAGTGTGTGCACAAACAAACAAGAACATTTCATAGTCAACAACACACTTGAAATTGAAACACTTTACAAAAAACCTTGGTCTAAGCTTTCAAGTATCCATCCACATTGTAAAACAAAAATATTGTGAAACAACATTGTCCTTGAAACGCTGAACTTGTGTTCTCAAAACATTCATTCCAAATATCTTGATACATCACTTTTGAAGTTCTTATCTTTTAGGTCCTCACATAGTCACATCATTCTAGTTTCCCATACCCTTTGATATCATTGCATAGTCTTCACCTAGTTGCACCTTTCATCCTTGCATATCTTATTTAATCATACCTAGTCTTTGCATATCCCCCCTAGATCAAACCCATGCATAATCCCCTTAGATCATACCCATAATCTTTGCATAGCCTTCCATCATTCCTTTAGGACATAACGTTAAACCTTGCACAAGTTCCTTAGGTCATTTCATCATTGGTCCTAGCATTTCATTGTTATTTGCATACCAAAATCCAAAAAAAAAAAAAAATCCAAAAAAAAAACCCAAAAAACATTGCTTGCACTTAGGATTTCTCGTCTTAGGTTTGACATCAAATTTTGATCATCAATCCCCCTTATCACTTGAGGTATATCTTTCTTGAGTTAGGGAATCTATCAATATCTTTGAGTTGGTATTCCACTTGGAGTTCATCATCTCCTATCATAGCATGCCCTCTCTTTGATAACTTATCCTTGTGTCTATCCATCATAGCACAAGTCAAACTCCACATTGGAAATATTTTAAGACCTAGACTATCCTTATTCCTTGCATCAAGAATCATTCATTCTCATATCCCATTTAAGGTTTAGCTGCATATCACTTTCCTATCATATAGATTGCACTTTTGCATCAATCCTTTAATAGTCGTATCACATAGATTGCATCTTTACATTGATCTTTAGTTGCATCCCAATTTCACTCATATCATATAGTTCCCCTTTCCATTTTAGGGTTTTCATTCCATCTAGATTCTCATACATTGTCCTAGGTCAAAGATCAGAACAATCACTTATGTCTCCTAACTCAAGAATCAAAATGTTTCAAAATCATCTATTTCAAGATGGAGATGACCTTGTTAATTTTGATGAAGACGAACACATTAGCATTGTGACCAGTGAAACTAGTGAAACAAGTGATGAAGAAATAACTCAATCCACTATTGACGAAGCATTTCATAGCCATAGATTTACTAAACTCCTTAAACAGGTGGTTAAACGTGATCCACAAGCATACTTCAAAGCCCTTGCTGACGAGGGAATTAAATTGCTACCTGATTTTGACGTATCATTGCTCACAATTAAGGACAAATTGAGAGTTAGTGAGTCTAGACCTGTAAGGACAAATAATGAGGAGAGGATAAAAGATCATAGACCTTTCTACTTGCAACCAGAATACAAGAGATCTATGAAAACATCGAGACCTATTCCTACCAATGATCCCATTTTGAGTGAATTTAGAGCATTGAGATAAGAAATAGACACTCTCAATAATAAGAAGGCATCATCACACAAGTTTTCTATTGAGGACATATGTCCCTATCCTTTTGATCTGAGTATTCTAATGCCACCTTTTCCTAGTCATTGGGAAATACCAAGATTGGATAAGTATAGAGGAAATGGAGACCCTAGAGATCACTTGAGAGAATTTTGTGCCACTACCTTAGAATTTGCAGTAGATGAAATGTACCTCATGCGACTCTTTTCTTGTAGTCTTGGAGGAAGTGGCATGGAGATTACCTCCGACCATCAAATATTTTCAAGAATTGGCTAATAAGTTTGTCTCACACTATGCTTACAACCATGAACATGATGTGACCATGATGGACCTCTTCAACACAAAACAAAAACAAGGAGAATCCTTCATATCATTTTTACAAAGATGGAGACATTTGACCAAAAGAGCACCTTATGACATTCCCAATAAGCAACTCATTGACCTCTTTTGTCATAATTTAAAAAAGGAAATTAGAAGAGAACTTCACCTCAAGTGTTTGGACACCTTTGATGAGGTCATAGACATGGGATTCCACATCAAACAAATAGTTATTGATGATGGTACTATAAAGATAAAATGATGATAAAGACTACAAAGGATCAAATTCAAATCATCAAACACCCTTTTGGGCTAAGAACAAGAATGTGGTTAATGACGGAGTTGTTGATGCGAAGAATACTAAAACATTGTCACCTGTTTACAACCTTAAGGGTTCATCCTTAGACAAAGGAAAAGAAAAATAAAGAATCTTCCCTAAATGAAATTTTACACCATTGGGACAACCGCTTGAAGTATCATTGAAATAACTCCTTGAAAATAATCTTATAACATTGCTAGAGATATGGGAATACAATCCTCAAGTTAACCGCCATGGTGGAATTATGATCACTTTTGCAACTACCATAGACACAAGGGTCATAAGACTAACAGTTGTAATAAACTCTGACATATCATACAAGACCTTCTTGATGAGGGAAATATTTTGGTTGATTGACATACTCCTTCCAGTAACTCCGATCATGAGATATTCAAAAATCCTTTCCCTAAGCATGACGAGGATAAAGGGAAGGCTCCAAAACCTGGTGATGGTGTGAACTATACCAATGCTAAATATGACTATACCATAAACAACATCAGTGAGGTCAATAATCATGTGAACACTTTTATCATAAAGGAGAAAGAAATTGATTGCAATGTTACCACCCTCAAAGGCACATTTATTCTTAAGGGATTTAATTCTAAACCTGCTACACCATCTTCACAATACAACCTTATAGAGCATTTAGGGAAGACGTCTGCACAGATTTCTATACTTGAGTTGCTACACTTATCCCCTGAGCATAAATCCATCCTTGATATAGTGCTCACTACCACTACTATGCCTACAGACATACAGGTACATCAATTTCAAGCTATGGTGGGACATATTGCCTCCCCTCATACCCTCACTTTTATCGAGAATGATGACTTGTCCATGCAACATCCCCATAATGCACCTTTACATATTGAAGTCATTGTCCATAGAGTCAAGATCAAGCAAGTTCTAATAGACAGAGGAACAAGTCTAAATATTTGTACTCTGAAATTGATTAGAGAGCTTGGATCTGATGAAAATGTAGTTGATCCAAAGAAAAAGATTACAATAAAGGCATATGATGAAGAGGAACGCTCATCTAAGGGATCAGTTACATTGCCTATCAAAGTGGGACCAGTGGTGAATGATGTGGTTTTTCAAGTCCTTGATCTCCCATTGACCTATAACATTCTTCTTGGATGGCCTTGGATCCATGAAATGCAAGTTGTACCTTCTACCTACCATCAATGTATCAAATTTCCACACAATGGTGTTGAAGTAACTATACCAGGAGATCCAAATCCTTTTATGTATTGCAAAAAATTGAGTTTGAAGACTAAATCCATCATTCCTAGTAACCATGAAGCACCTCCTTCCCAAGCATACATTGATCCTGAATCCTTAAAAGCATCCACTTCCAAATCCAACGAAGCTGACATTAGAATTAAAGTAAAAGATCATGGAGTAGGGGAGTATTCTATGAGTCATTCTCTATGCATTGGAAAGCTACCTTTGTCTCCTCGCACTTATGGAAAACCACAAATGACTATGACCATATCAGAGACCACTACTATAGTCTATAAACCTACTATTTTTACAAAATGGGGAGCTTTTTATGATGAAATGGAAGAAGAGGACCTCATGAGATGGCTATAAAAAGATGAAGATATAGAGAAATCACAAATTGAAAAACTTGAAGTCAAAATACTAGCTGAGAAATATGGAAAGGGATTGAAAATAATGAAAAGATATGGCTATGATGGTTACAGGCCTCTTGGTTTACACAAACAAGGTATACTTGAACCAATCAAACCTGATGGTGGATGTAAGGTTCCTGGTCTAAGGTATGATATGCAGAATGATAAGACCTTGAGTACTAAGGGTAACTCAAGTGAGGTAGGGGAGTCTTGTAATGCAACACAGACTGATGAGTAAGGTACCATCGATAACCCTAATGATTTCATTGATATATATGAATATGACTCTATTTTTACCCTTGAGCCTATTCATAACCTTGAACCTAATCATGGTCCTTTACCTCATGTTCACTTGCAACTTATTGATTGGGACACGAGGGAGACCCGTAGTTAGATGTTTTTCAAAATGATGAGGCAATCATAAACTTTCTTGGAGCATGAAGTGATTTACCCCTTGGAGATCATAGGGTTGGATTCACCATAGAACTTAACAGTGCATCTTACTTTGGAGAAGGTGCCAAGCCTTTCAGTCACAAAATTATGGACAATATCGACATGTCTTCTAGTGAAAACCACTTTGCGGCACTATTAGACCCAAAAAAAGTAAAAATAAAGGATGTATCCAAAGGTGAAAACCTCTTCGAGGCAACTGAGGATGGAAGGCTTGACACACTTCCCCTAGCATTATACTATGAAAAGTCATCTATGTTAGTGGAGAAGACAGTATTGGCAAACTTGGGCACAAAAGAGCAACCAAATATTATACATTTAGTAGAATCATTAACCCCTGAAGAGAGAGTAGAGCATATCCAGTTTTACAAGGAAAGACAACTTAATTTTTCATGGTCCTATGCAGACATGTCCGAACTTGACCTTGATTTAGTTATGTATCACTTGTCTTTACCACAGGGAGTAAAACCTGTCAAACAAAAATTGAGAAAAATGCATCCTCATGTGGCACTATAGGTAAAGGCACAATTAAAAAAGTTGCTAGATGTTGGATTTATAAGACCTATTGACTATGCTGAATGGATTTCAAACTTGGTACTAGTTTCAAAACCTGATGGGAGTGTCTGTGTTCACATAGATTTTAGGGATTTAAATAAAGCTTGTCCTAAAGATGACTTCCCACTTCCAAATATTGACATGATAGTGGATTCCACAATAGGACATGATATGTTATCCCTCATGGATGGGTTCTCAGGCTATAATCAGATCAAAATTGCTCCTAAAGACCAGATCAAAACAACATTCACTTGTCCTTGGGGAACTTTTTGTTGGAATGTCATGCCCTTCAGATTGAAGAATGTCAGAGCTACTTATCAACATGCAATGACCACTATCTTTCATGACATGATGCATATATATCTGGAAGATTATGTAGATGACTTGCTTGGAAAATCTTATTCCAGAGAGGGATATTTAGAAATCATGGCTAAAATCTTTACAAGGTTGGAAAAATATAAAGTCAGATTGAATCCAAAGAAATGTGTCGTTGGGGTAACCTCTGGGAAATTGCTTGGATACATTGTATCATCTAAGGGAATTGAAGTTGATCCTGAAAAAGTAAAAGCCATACTTGAGATGCCACCAATGAGGAATATTCATCAGTTGAGATCTTTATAAGGGAAACTCCAATCTATCCACTGCTTTATAGCACAACTGGTAGATAAGTGTCAACCATTTTAGCACCTGCTACATAAAAATATTTCATTCAACTGGGATGACAAATGTGAACAAGCTTTTCAACAGATCAAATAATACCTAATGTCACCATCAGTGTTAGTACCTCCAATAGATGACAAGCCTCTACTACTGTATATATCCACAACTGCTACATCATTGGGGGCACTTTTGGCTCAACATGACTCTGAAGGTAAAGAACGTGCAATATATTACATCAGTCATACCCTAGTGGGATATCAGCTTAAGTATAGTCCTATTGAGAGAGCGTGTCTTGCTATAGTTTTTTCCTCACACAAATTGCGACATTAAATTCTTATACACCAAACAAAGCTGATTGCAAAAATTGATCCACTTAAATATCTTCTGAGTAAAGCAGCTCTTACAAGATGACTAGCTAAATCGGTCATGATTCTTAGCGAGTTTGACATTGAGTATGTAGAAAGAAAATCAATCAAAGGACAAGCTATAGTTGATCAACTGTCTCATGCTCCTATCATAGATGATCATCCACTTGTTATAGAGTTACCTGATGAGTCAATCCTTAACATGGAATCTTCAAAGCTTTGGACTTTATATTTTGATGGTTCCTTCACACATGGTGGCTCTGGCACTGGAATTCTCTTTGTCACACCACAAGGGGATTGCGTACCAAAGGCTTATAAAAAACAATTTCCTTGTACCAACAATATTACTGAATATGAAGCATTACTTTCTAGCCTCCATCCGACTGTACAATGGAAAATATTAGATTTGTGTGTTCTTGGTGATTCCTAGTTAGTGATCAGATAGGTTAATGATGATTATAAGAAAAAGGATGAAAAGCTTATGCCATACAAGAGAATGGTGGATGATTTCAAGGCTTACTTTACCACAATCACATTTGAGAAAATTCCTCGGGATAATAATAGAGCAGCTGATGCAATGGCTAAATCACCTCCCTTGTAATAATGCCAAGTAATGCCGAATACTGTGAGTTCTTGGTTGAACCACTCTTGGACCCAGCCTACAATCTAGCACAATCTGAAATGATGTCTCATCATTGGTCCTAATTCCCACTAGTATGGAGATATTTATGCCTACTTACATGATAATACCTCACCTCCTGATCTATCCAACAAAGCCAGAAAAACTTTTATTCATCGAGCCACCTATTATGCCATTTTAGCTGACACCCTATCATCGGGGTCTTGATGGTACCTTACTTAGATGTCTTGATCATGATGAAGCCAACATTGCCTTGCGAGAGGTGCACAAAGGTATATGTGGGGCGCATTCAAGCGGTCCTACCCTGGCTAAGAAACTTTTGCATACTAGTTATTACTGGCCTACTATGGAGAAGGATGCTTATTAGTTTGTTAAAAAATGCAAGCAATGCCAAATACATGGAGACTTGATACATGCATGAACATAGGAATTGCAAATGCTTATTACATCTTGGCCTTTTTCTTAGTGGGGACTCGACCTTGTGGGAAAAATCCATCCACCCCCATCCAATGGGCACAAATTCATCATCACTGCTAATGAATATTTCACAAAATGGATTGAAGCTATTCCTCTTACCCATATCACTGGAAAACAAATTGCCACATTTATTTTGAAGTACATCATATGTCGGTATGGTGTCCCCCTTTCCATCATTACTGATAATGGTCATCCCTTCAAGAACCAAGATGCCCATGCGCTTTGTGATAAATTTCATATCTAGCACCGTTTCTCCACACCGTACTATCCTCAAGGTAATGGCCAGGCTTAGGCCTCTAACAAAAACATCGTTAGAATCCTCAAAAAGACGGTCAATGAAGCTGGTCATGATTGGCATATCCAATTGAACCCTGCCTTGTGGGCTCACCGCATGAGTGTCTGCACTCCCATAGGTGCCACTCCATACTCCCTTGTTTATGGTTCTAAAGCTATATTACCCATTGAGGTTGAGATACGATCCCTGTGGGTCTCTTTGTGTAACCTGATTAGTGATGAAGACTATAGAGTCTCCTGCTTGCATGATGTAGAATTGTTGGATGAAAGAACACAAACTACTTTTGATCACCTCAGAGCATATCAACAACGCATGTGTAGAAGTTACAACCATAGAGTTAGATCTTGCACATTTGAAGTTGGTGATTTTGTACTTAAAGAAAATCCAAAGAACCAACAAGATAGAGAGAAAAGGGGCAACTTTGAACCTAATTGGCTTGGTCCATATATTATCACTGCTGTGCATGGATCAAGAGCATATCAACTAGCAACTCCCAAGGGTGAACTGCTTGAAGATCCAATCAATAGCATTCACCTTCATATATTCTATGCTTGATTATTTCAGAAAATTTTCTTTAAAAGATCTTGAAAAAATACAATAAAATGAGAAAAAGATCCTGAAAAAAAAAAAAATGTAAAGAAAAATAAGTTTGTCCATTGGTGAAAACTTGGCAAATAGGTGCCTTGGGCAAGTACCATGGTGAAAACCGGGCGACTGCGCCATGTTTAAAGATTTGGCTCCTCTTTCCTTCGATACTCTACTTGATCAATGCCTTATCCATATCTACTCTCCCATTCCATGATATCCTTCCCCCCCTCCACCATAGCTTGTGGATTGTTTGCATACCCCACGCAATGCTTCTCATGCATACTACGCTAGTCTTATCCCTGATTGGGGTATCTTCTTAACCTTAGGAATGGGTTGGGATAGGCGATGTCACACAGTCGGAGGAACTATCTTCTAAAATGTCCTAAAAAAATCTTAAAAATCATAAAATGTCTTGAAAAAAAATTAAAAATAATAAAATGTCCTGAAAAAATCTTAAAAATCATAAAATGTCCTAAAAAAATCTTAAAAATCATAAAATGTCCTGAAAAAATCTTAAAAATCATAAAATGTCCTTAAAAAATCTTAAAAATCATAAAATGTTTTGAAAAAATCTTCAAAATCATAAAATGTCCTAAAAAAATCTTCAAAACCATAAAATGTCCTGAAAAACTCTTTAAAATCATAAAATGTCATGAAAAAACCTTAAAAATCATAAAATCTCCTGAAAAAACCCTAAAAAATAAAACATTCATAAAACTCTAAAAATCATAAAACTCCAAAAACATGCAACAAACATTGCGATGACACAAACACTTCAGACAAACATGCAGCTTTGGAACTTCAACGGACTCATGACAGGACGAGACTTAAATTGAGCAAATAGGACAACATCTGATCAACTTATACACTTGAACCCATCAATTGTGAACAAAAAAATCATTCGGAATGAAACAAATTGTTTTCTTATTTTCTCTTGATTG
Source organism: Cryptomeria japonica (assembly GCF_030272615.1). NCBI lineage: Eukaryota > Viridiplantae > Streptophyta > Pinopsida > Cupressales > Cupressaceae > Cryptomeria > Cryptomeria japonica. Next base: position 867,082,929 of record NC_081414.1, read on the forward strand.
TTTTTTATTTTCCTTTTTGGTGACATGTCTTTTAGCTTTTCCATGATGTCTCTGACTAGAGATTTTATCTCCAAGATGTCATTGACTAGAAAGGCAAGGATGGGGCATGTTCACTTGTTTGCTGCTTATGGGATGTTCCTTATGAATATGATGACACGTCTTAGGACATGATCGCTTAAGATCATCGAGGACATATTGGTCTGATACACACTGAGGCATTCCTTTACTATCTAATATATTTTCTTTCTCGCAATTGGTGTGACTAATTCATTTGGATCTAATTCATATCCAAATGATTTTTGCCTTTTCACTATAATAAGCTCGATGATGATACAAGCACTTAAAAAAGCACAAGAATTCTCATCACCTTTCATATCCTCTTTGTCATCTCTCATTCTTTTTTTTTTTCTCTTCTCATCCTCCTATTCATCTATCTTTTTCATCATTTCTTTCATCATCTTCTTCATTCTTCTTATTGGAGTGAGATCAATCAAACACTTTATCCAACTGATGCATGTCTTTGAATCTTTAATCTCTTTTTCAACCAACTTGCTTCGTGCAATGTCAATGCCCCTAGAGTCAATCCATCAATCAATCATTGGATCATATTATCTTGTGCTTGCATCAATCCTTATCAGCTTAATCAACTCAATCAGCTTAATCAACTTATCAATTCAGCTATACTATTCATTTCCATCAATTGTTTAGTTACGCCTCATCAACTATGCATTTCTATCAAGTGTACATCTTAATCTAATCACTTGCACAATATCAATTATCCAATCTTCCCTCCCACAATATATCGAGAGATCAATCTCCATCATTATGTTCGATCATTCTCTCAAGGGGGCATAACCAATCAATCATCACCCTTACCAAGACACCTCTAGTGCATATATTAGTCGATCATTTTCTTTGAAACAACGCGACAGGTTGCATTGTCTCAAAGTGGGGCAAAATGTAGACACATAAAAATTTCCATTAATTTGTCCTCATTTAAATTGAAATTTCTCTGGGCATCGGGCAAGTCCTTATTATTACATTATTATTTCTCTATAATTCATTATTCATAATTTCCATCTTTTATTATATTATTATTAATATCTTATCATTTATCCATTAAATTTATTAAATAAAACATTTATCATATTCATTTATACGCCTTCATGCATTCACCTTATATACATTTCTCTATTTATTTAATAAAACCCCTTTAATATCCCCCCCTACCACTTACCATTTCCCATTTACCACTCATCTTGCATTATCCCACATTCATCCCACAACATAAACTCTCCCAAAGAAATTCTATTTAAACAAGCCCCTCTCTCTTATTTGGGCATCTCATCTTTACGCATCAAACTTATGTCAGTTTGTATTTTCCATCATCTTTGCATTTCATTTTCTTTAGCTTCCTTTGCATTAACTATCTTGAATCTCCAAAAAACCATAGCTTCTTGTGTGTGCTTCTGAGAGCAATATTATCTACATAAGATCTTGGCTTAAGGAGTGCAATGGAGTAGATTATGTAACATGCATGTGTGTTTCTTTGTTTATTTTGGCTTTGCATGTGTATGTTTTGCAGGTGCTTCATTGTTGGATGTTGGAAGATTGAATCTTGTGTTCAATCCATTTCCTCCATTTATACCATGCACTCCAACACCTCTAACATTTCCTCTTTGGGCCATCTTAATGCAAGTCCTCTCCAGTTCTAGGTCGGATCCTCAATCCACCACCCCACATAAAATTCTTATAGGACTCAATAGTCTCCAAAATGAAAACTCACTCTGATACCACTTGGTGCAGTCATGGTAGGAGAGTCCTCAAAGAGAACAATTTGGACCATGTAGCAAGAGTAGCACAATAGAAGTCACATGATACAATGGAGTCAATGCAGAAACAAACTTTATTGGATCGAAGAATTCAAATACAAGTGGATGGAAACATGCAGTCTTACAAAATTTTGCAGATAGGCCTGATTTCAAACATGCTCAATATATATTTTGAGCTCAAGAAAGAATGTTAGCCAACTCCTGAACTCCTCACCTCTAGATTGATCTTCTATATCAGTCTCCCCGCTGTCTAACTACTTGATTATATTGATTTATTTGATATTCATAGCTCAAGGATGATCTGTATTGACCCAAGATGAAAAAATTGCCAAAGAAAAAGATGTAATATGTAACAAAAATAGGTCAGCCTCTGCCAAGGGAATATCTCTGAAAAATAATTAGATTTAGGTGTGGAACCAAAGGAAGGTCATTCACAAGCCAAGGAATGTTGGAGTAAACAAAATGAAGCTCCGCAAGCTACAAAAATGATCCGCAAGATTCTCCATTAGTAGATAGGTCCAAGCGATTCCAGTGCTTTGAGATAGAAAACTATCTCAGATTCTGGAAGTTATAACTTGTCAGAAAAAGATCCAAATACCCATAGACATAGGATAAGAAAGGTGAACATGTCTACAAACAAAAAACTAGCTCCACAAGATCCGATGCGCAAATGCAGTAAAAGGTAGAAATAAATATTGAAACTGCAAAATAGAGCCAAAATAGAAAGAAAATGTTTTTGGTTGATGCAAGATTACCAAGAACCAAGGATGCTTCTACATCAATTTGACAAAAATATTTCCTCTTATTGGTCCAAGTGAAATCTCCATATTTTGGGATACAATCTAATAACTTATTAGAGGTCAAAAAATTATAAAATTATTAATCTCTTACCAAGGGGGGATAATACCCCCCAAATTCTCATTTGAATTAAGCATACTATTAAATTAACCACCACAAATTCTAATTTCATCAGATTAAATATTTAAAACAATAGACAAACAAGCCCATAACTCTTTCTTAGAAAAAGTAGTCATCAACCCATAAATGTAAAATAACCAGAATCTCAAATCAGGTAAATGACTCTTGACAAGAACAAGCATCCAATTATCAATAGAAAAAACTGAGGAGCATCAATGGTATTATCAGTGCAAATAGTAGCAAGACCACTAGATTCCCCAAAGGCCAGATGGGCTACAAATTTCCAAGATTTCCTAAAGCCATAAGTTTTATTTACAAATTCTAGAGAAAATTTTGTTTCCTAAAGAAAAATAATATGACTTCTCAAAAGATCTAATTGGAGCTTAATAATGTGCCTATTGTTAGGGGCATTTAAGCCCCTAACATTCTAAGATATGACATTTATTACGCTGGAGGGGAGCAAGTGCCTAGGTCCTCTTACTCTTATTTGTTTTATGAGAAGTATGCTCCTCAATAGAAAACACATGTTGTAAGCTCATCTTTGCCACCAAAGCTCTCCCTAATACTAATTTTTTTATTTTTAGACTTCTTAACATTATTCAACAAAATCATTAAAAGTAAAAATATATTAACTATATTTTTTTTTGAATTAATTATTCTCTCCTAATCATTTTTATAAAATATTTGCTAAAAATTATAATTATGAAATGGTAGATTTTTTTAAAAATATCTCATATTTTATTTTGGATTTATATATCTAACTAAAACTTACATTTTTGATATTTTATATGGTGTTTATTTTGACAATATTATATTTATAATCAATATTTATATTTAAATATGTGAAAATTTGTGAAAATTAAGATAAATGGTAAAAATTATGGGAATTGTGTTGTCATGGTGTCAACCAGTAATGGTGTCATTGATGTCAACTGCTATAGAATGTTACTAGTATACCTATCACCAGTAAGTATGGGATGTCAACTGGTCATTGGAGTCACTAGTATACATGAGTTAGTGTTGAAGACGTAAGTTGGTGTTAACCAGTGAATAGGCAGTGGAGATAGTTGACATTATGGAAATGCCAATCGGTGAGTGAGGTGTTGGCAATGTATGGTTATCATCCAACAAGCATGTGACTGGTAAGAAAGAAAGGTTGAGAAAATGGAGAAAGTGCAGGAAACTGATATGCAGTTAGATGTCATACAACAAGACCCCCATGGGTTACAGATATTGTCACAAGATGCAGATAATACTAATAGAAACTATGATATTGTTAGATAGAAAGGATGACATATGGGAAGGCTATTGGATTATATGTTTGATTAATTTTGTGTCTGTGTAAATAGGGAAGTCATATTGGTGCAATACCCAAAGTAGAGAGAACAATATGATGAGAGCCATTCCCACTAGCTATTGGCCAACAAGTGACAAGGATCTACTCCCACCGGTTAGTGGTAATTCTTAGCTTATCTCCCAACATGCATAGAGTACATTATAAATCTCTAGGATAGGTGAGTCAAGAAGTTAAAGGTAGGTGATTGAGAGCTAACACTGGATGAACAAAGTGAAACACAAAGTTACCTCAGATGCATGAAACCAAAGATGTGTGTCAGATCAACATGAATAAGCATGATGAGCTATCAAGACAAAAGAGGAAGAGTGAGTGTGATGAGTTTGTCACTTTGAAAAACTAGTTGAGATGAAGTCCAGGATGATGAAAGAGAAATAAAGTATTTGCATCTATAGTCATAGTCTTACTTTGAAATGCAGATAAAGGTTGATGCTTAATAGGTGGAGATTGAACGGAAGTAAGTCATCAAGGTTATTACCAATATGCAAGAAGATGCATTATCAACCAGAAATGATGTCAACCAATAAGCTAACAAAAGAAACAAAGTGAAGGAATCTTGTTAGATGAAGGTGAGAATGATGCATGTTGTGGATTGACAAGGTTAGTGATTAGGCTGATGTGAACTCACTAGCAAAATAGAGACTGCATGGTTTGTAGGTTGACCGGTAAATGTATAACCGATAGGAAAGTTGAACTAGTGGGTGAATACTGGTAGAGCGTGTTGGTTGGTGATTGAGCCTAAATAGACATAGTGTCCTGAGCTAAGGTGGACGTCGATGATGATGACATGTAGGACATAGGTAGCATACATGTAGTGGAGGATAAATGGTATGTCATTGAGGTAGTTGTTGAGTAGGTTGACATTAATGTCAACTACATAAATCATGAGTCAGTTGCAGAGGTGTATGGCTCGAGGCAGACCAAAAGATGAAGATCTATGGAGTGATAATCGATGCAAGTTGTGTGGATGTAGATCAAATTTGGTGAAGCAAACCACTAGGCCATTTATGGTGATTGACCAAGAGATAAGCCGATAGACAGAATGTAGGTTACTAAAGATAGAAGATGTGTCCTAGATGGATGTGTTATGGTGGGGGTGCATGATTGATAGAAGGTTGTCAATCCCTAAGATGAGATCCAGTGTGATCTGATATGGTTTGGGTTAGTGGAAAGAAACCCTAAGTGCACCAATGTTTGAATCTTATCTTAGTAGTAAAGCTTAGAGATAAATATGCAGATCAAAGATAGAGATAAATGATGCTGCTAAATGCTTGGATGTCAAATTTAGGAGAATAGTGCATGAGACAAGAGTAGGCTAAGTGCCAAGTGTAGAAGACTAGAGTGACTGTGTATTGAAGGAGAATCGGTTCTAGATATAGAAGAATAGAGAACAAGTGCACATTAGAGTGTCAATTAGTCAAAGAATTCATAAAAGATCAGTGAAATGACTGAGTGTGTGGAGGTTTAATTGATAAGAAGGTTTAGTAGAGGTTTAAGTGGTAAGGTTAGAGTGACTAATAATCTGCAAAGAGTATAGGAGTCAAGTGAACCAATAGTGCTAGAAATGATAGGAAGATAGCAGAGGGTGTTGCAGTGAAGTAGGAGTGTCAGTGAAGATCGGGCAAGATAAATAAAGAAGAGCTTGATTGGTAAGAAGATAATTGGTAGAGATAAAAGAAAAGTGAACTGATAGAAAATAGAGCAAAGGAAGAATGATTCAAAAGAGTTGAAATGATAGAGGGGTTTGATTGTGAGAGGTTACAAAATTCATTTGTAACCAAGTTATAATTATTTTATTGTTTGTAATCATTGTGATCATTGAGTTGGTGCTCCTTGGGTTGGTACCCTAAACAATGTAATACAGTTGTTTATTATGAGTCTTGATTGGAGCAGTAGACTCTAGTAACTTCTCTCACTAAGTTTTTGTTAATACAATGAGGATCTAGTTAATACTGAGAGGGGAGGGGTAAATCAGTATTAACAAGAACTGAAACTTTTAACTCTAAAAGCAAACTTATCATAGATCTGAAATAATTCAACACATAAACCAATTCTTCTTAATCAATTTCTCACTTGCCTTATCAGATCTAGACAATCTTTCCCCACTTATGCAAACTCATTAAGCTGACTAGCCATCAACTCAATATCAGATCAACAAACACTTTTACCAACTTATTAACTAATCAGAATGCTTCATCAACCAATTAACCATCAATACTAGTAACCACTTTAAGATCTATGATAAACAAATATAACCTATCTTTACTGGTAATAAAAAATAAAACATGAACATCGTATGAAAATCATTCCACACATGAACACCATAATTTTTTGGTGTAGAAATCCAAATGGGAAAAAAAATGGTGGGAGTTGGTACCCACAAATATTTTGTACTCTTTTGAAGTACACCCTATTAGCATCTTATAATATGCCCAATTAGGAGTAGACCCTGTTAGGAGTCACCCGATTAAGGGATCTACCTATCTCTCCAGATAGGAGCTTAATGATCTATTAGGATCAACCTCATAAGAGGATTTACCACCCTTTTTAAGAGTTGCTTTGTTAGGGGACTTAAATGTTTAAGGCTTGTTAGGACTTACCTAGTTAAGGGATTTAAGTTGTTCCAATTGTTAGGGAAGAATAGTAGAAAAGTGATATGTTACTTGCACTTCTCAGTTTGATAAATCAGATCTAGTTATGCTCTTACACTCTACAACTCTCAGGAAGACTTCATTCTTCTCTTGTATGGATTAACACATTCTTCTAAGACCACTGACACATAAAACATCAACTGTGTCATCCTAAATATACATCTCAACTAGGTCAGCCAATACACCCTAATTAGATCTTGAAATTACAATATAGATTAATATCAGATCATCATCTATATTATTACAAAAATTTACAATGTAATATCAACCATTGGTTGATCATAACTTATCACAAAAAACTGATCTATACCAAAGTCAAAACCTCAAAACACTTCACTAAGCATTTCGTTGCTTCCCAAGAAGTTCTTCCTTGAATCGTGCCAAAATAGTATTCAAAACATTTACACTAGTTGTGCCATGTCACCTCCTTCATTTAGACTCACCCTCAATCACCTTCATATCAAAAATCATTGCCAATTGAGTGATCTCATCACCAGTCCTAAAACCCTACTAAAACCCTAGAAAAACTTTATCACAAATTCAAAACATGCCTTCCGATAAACATCACAGGATGTGCTTTCAATCACATACACAAATCCATCATAAAAGCTTATATTTCAAACCAAAAGTCACAAATCATCATCGATCACCTGATTTAGTCAAAACTTCTTTGCTTTACCAGTTAAAGTCCTAACTCATAGTCTCGCTCGTAAACCCTATGAAACTGTCAAACTCTAACTCTAGTAGACCAAATCACTTAGCCAACAAATCAAACATCAATAAGAATCTATAAACATCATAAAACATATATTGACACTAGTTTTCATCAGTGACAACATAAATAACTGATCATGCCAACTATCCATAACTTCTTCCTAGTCACTCATCTTCAACTATCATCATCTCATCTATACCACTTATGACAATCATGCCAACATTCTCCCCCTTTGCCATTGATGGCAACACCAATTAGATATACAATCAAAGTAATCATTATCATTGTTAGACACAATGTACCATTGAGAGGGGGGGTGAATCAGTGGTTCTCAATCTTTTTCGTTTAACCATCCTATGTGAATATATTGGTTATCAGATCTAACTCAAAGAAAACTTACTGATTAGAGGGAAGACCAACACAAAATAAATCACACACAAAGGAGACATCACATAACACCAACATATATGAGGAAAACCCAAGATGGTGTTAGGATAACTAGTGAAAAACTGAGAGGGGGGGAGTGAATCAGTTGTTAATAGATTATAACTTTTAATCCACAATATTAAATTAAATAGATCAAGTACCAGTAAAGCACAAACAAATGCTGGTAGGAACAGATACCAGTAAACAATATGACTTAACAATTAACTAGATAATCAATGTAAAGAAACCATACCACATAACACCATGATCTGTACAATGAAAACCTGCAAAGGAAAAAACCACGATGGGAAACCTACCCACAGTCAGATGATACTTCTATAGAAAGTATGTGTTATAATGAGGGACCTACACTTGCAAGAAGTCACACTTCCTAGAGCATATTGCTCATTACAAAAAGAGTCTCACTAACTACAAAGAGGCTACAACCTTCTCAAGATAAATGGACAACAATCCAATAGAGTGAACTTCTAGAAATAGCATCTATCATGCCTGATTACAATCCCAGTTAAGCTCTATGCTAGAGGACTAAATCCTCTTCTAAATCCAATCCAATCACCAATGATCGATCAACTCCTTTTCTTGAGTAATATTACAATATTCGCACATTATATTCCTTGAGCATGACCTTTCTAATAACCATGATACTTTACAAAGAGTTTCTACCTCTTATTTATACAAACCCTAAGGCCTAAACCAATTAGGTCATCCACCTAAAGATATTAAAATAAGATCATTGCATAATTCCGTTTTACAATGATATGTCATGTCAACTTAAGACAAAAACAATAATAAAAAATCCATAAGACATCTCAAAACATCGAGGTAACGTGTAGAGTACATGCTAGCATGATACCGGTCCATAACCTAGATAGGTACCAGACCTATTTTGTGTCCACCACACCAAAGCAACATCTCCAAGTAGTTGAAACATGATCAATGAACATCTTTAGCATCCTAAAATCCATCTAGAAGCTGCATCAACACCACTTATGCATACTATCATAATTCCTCATTGAAACCTCTACTAATAAAGCCTTAAACCAATCCCAGTAAGGGTTTATGAGTGTGTATGATAACATCCAATTACCAAGCCAATACCAACTAACCACAACATGCTCATGGAGTATATAACACATGAAATCTAATATACTTCATTAATCCAAACATGTTGAAAGTGCCAATTAGATAATCTCTTCTTCCGGTAACACTAGATCTTATACTGGTAACCTGTCTGTCGGTAACCATCCATATTAGCTAGTGTAAACCTATCTTCCGGTAATAGCTAGTGTTGACATCAATGACAAAACATAAATGCCACACATAATCAATTCATCCATAATTCCAACAATCTCCCCATTTGGCATTGATGGCAACACTAGATGTGAAAAACATCTAAGTACTAAGAAATGCCAAACAAGTCTCCCCCTGTGGAAGAAAACCAACAATCAATAGTTGTCCCCTTATAAATGATATCTCTGTAAGGTTCAAAATGATTTTTCACATTACTATCACTTCCCCTTTGACATCAATGCAAGAAATCTGACAAAAAAATATCAAAGCAATGATATAAACCTCTGAATCACAAAGCTGACTACTCCTCTTGAGTAGTAGCACCATTCATTAGTGTCAGAATGAATAATGTTCCTAATAATGCATACCAAACTAATGACAAAATTCATCAATCATGTCTTTGCTAGAGGGGCAGAAACCCCTAACATGTCTCTAATTAATCTATTCTTTAGTGTTCACATAAACCAATTTTACTTCCTTTGCTTCTACCTTGTCCTTCAGAAAGTTATACTTTATTGAAATATGCTTAGTCTTAGAGTGAAATACTTGATTCTTAGACATGTTAATAGCTACAGAGTTATCATAGTAGATAACTACTAGTTCACTACAATTTATCCTAATATCCTTCAACATTTGCTTCATCCACAAAACTTGAGTGCAATTAGTTGCTGCTCCAACATACTCAGCTTCTTTAGTAGATAAAGAAATGCATGATTGTTTTTTGCTTATCCATGAAACTAGTTTCTTTCCAAGAAAGAAAGCTCCAACAGAAGTGCTCTTCCTATCATCATTATCACCTGCCCAATCTGAGTCAATATATGCGTATAAAATGAAATCATCATTTCTAGAATACCATAAACCATATTCTATTGTTCCTTGCAAATACCGGAACATTCTCTTAACTTCACATTCATGATTTTGTTTAGGATTACTTTTATATCTTGAAACAATACTTACTGCATTCATAATATCATGTCTTGTATGAGTTAGATATAATAGACCACCAATAATAGATTTATACCTTGTCAGATTTATCGGTGTAGAAGTATCCTTAATAGATAATTTCTGATTTGTAGCCATAGGAGTACTTATCGGTTTGGAATTCTCCATACCAAACTTCTTCAACAATTCTCATAGATACTTAGTTTGATAGGATAAAAATCCTTTTCTCAATTTGAGTAATCTGCAAAGCTAAGAAAAATAACATCTCACCAATCATGGACATTTCAAATTTATTTTTCATCTTGTTAGCAAATTCCATGCACAGTTTATCTTCTCCTCCAAAAATGATATCATCAACAAAAACTTCAATAATCAGAATATCATTATCAGTGATCTTATATTATAGATTACTATCAGCACTACCTTTAGTAAAACCAAGCTTCAAAAGATATTTATCCTGTTAGACACAATGTACCACTAAGAGGGGGAGGGGGTGAATCAGTGGTTCTCAAAACTTTTCCCTTCAGCTCTCCTTTGTGAGAATACCAGTTTATGAATAAAACACAATACAAACTAACTCAAATACACACACACACAAGGATACATCACATAACACTAGCATATATGAGGAAAACCCAAGATGGGGAAAACCTCAGTGAGCAATGTTGCTAGAGTCTACTACTCCAATCCAACATCACAATAAAAATAGTTAAAAAGTATAGGGCACCAACCCAAGGATCACCAACCCATAACTTTAGGGCACCAACCCAAGGAGCTACAACCCTTGACTTTAGCGCACCAACCCAAGGACCTACAATCCCTGCACCGAGCTACAACTTAGTGTTCACAATGTAAAAATGAAATACATAAGTGGTTATCTTGTTACAAGTGGATCTTGCAACAATTATATATCTCTTGTTCTATTGGTGAGATACCTTCTCTTCTTCACCAACTCACTTCTTTACTACTCTTCACCTATAGCTAGTCTGCTGATAAGCGGTGCCATTTTTTCTCTCTTCAGCCTCCTTCACTTCTACTTTGCCAGTGTGAACACTACTGGTTCTTCTCTCCAACTAGTTGAATGCTTCAAACTAGTTCTATCTTACTTCCACTCTCTTCACAGATGCTCATTGAGCACTGGACTGATTTGATCTTGCTTGCAGAAGTAATCAACTTTGCAATCATACAATGTTCTTCTATTCAGTAGCACCAAAACATTCTCTTTGGCCACACACTTATAGTCCAGTTTTCCCTCCAAAACTCCAATTCAAAATCTAGCTGGTTAGGGTTTCCTCACCATCTTTGAGGCAAACAAGATCCAATCAAATCTTGTATGATCTAATCTTTCTGACATGAAATTGCACAACTCTACCATATTCACATCTCCTGGATCATGTCTTTCATCTCTGGCGACTTGCTTTTTACCCTAATAGTTGATCCCTTGGTCAATCATGAAATATTTTTTGTGTTGTTTCCTCTATCACCTTGATCTTCTCAATAACTCTTGGCTAAATTGTAGTTGTCATCAAGACCTCGAGCCTCAAACCCCTATAATCACTTTGCAACATGTCTCGTTATTTGTATGACCTTTCATTAAAGTCAACCAACCTTGTAACAACTTTGTCGATGTACATTCCATCTTTATCCAAATGCAAGTTTACCACATTGACTTCATGTGGCATCCATATCGACTAACTACCAGCTGGGCACTTTAAGACGGTCTAAGTAGGATCACCGACCAACCACTCTACTGGTTCCTTACTTCTGCCAGTTTGCTAACCCTTCCGATCTCAACCATTTTATTGGTTGCTTTATCATATATTCTCTCATCTTGAACTATTAATGGAACTCTCAAACCAGTCTCTAGACTGGTAAATCTAAAGTATGCTCATTCCCACAAGTGGGAAATCTTTTACAACTGCACCTTGCTTATATAACCATTGGACTTATATACCAATTACCACTCTTGATGACACCATGTCATGAATATTCACAAGACTCTGTCTACTTTTAGTGAGGTCAGATTCCTATGTTTGCATCTACTCGGCCTTTCTTCCTGATCAATGTTGTTCCTTCCTCTATTGGTTTGTCAAGGTGACAAACACTTCACACTTCCTATGTACTGACATATCAATCATGCCTTCCATCTCTTCACTCTTATCTCTCCAAACTATAATGCCCTTAATGCATAATAGGATATAAGCTCCACTTACTTGGTGGAGTAACACCATCTTCTTCCTGCCATATGCTCATGTGATTTCCTTTTTGCGTAGCATCTCTTCAAATAAGCACATGTGAACTGATGTGAGCACATTCATTATTAGTCATTGCTTCCCATGATGATTCTATCTTCATCTAGTGGGAGTCTTGTTGTTCTGCAACCTCACAGCATACCGGTTCATTCTTCTCTTCTAGTGTCGATGTGATTCAGGTAATATTATGCCTCTTCATCACAAATATCTTCTCAAACACCTTTCTATCTCATCACACAAGTTAGGCACTAACTTGTTGCACTGGTGACTCCTAAGGTCATCTTCCTTACCATTACTGATGTTATACAACACAAGAGGATATGCAATACTTCTTCATTACATGTTTCATATACATTTCTACTACCGATGGTTATCCCATACTGGTTGACATCAATGACAACACAATGCCAACAATCTCCCCCTTTAGCATTGATATCGACACATGTAGTATCTGGCATACTACAAAATTCTTCTCCCCCTTTGAGACAATGACAAAGGGCACTGTCAGGATATTATTTCTTTTTGTATATACTGGTCACTGATAGGAAATTTTTCTCCTACTTTGTCTTCATTGGATGTAACACTTACTATGATGCCACTTGTTATCTTATCACCGGTTGTTACATCTTCTCAAGTCATAGTACTTGAGGTGGGGAACATAATCATCAACTGACACCAGTTTAGTATGCAAGTTTGATGCATACCAATTGTTGATGTGTCAGTGAATACTACTCACCTGTTGGTCAACCTACAACACTTCTACAATTTCCATATCCTGCAGTTGGGGTAGTCAGTTTCCTTGCAAGGTCAAGCAAGTTGACTCTTCATTCTGAGACTCTTCATGATGAGCACTTTAACTCCCCCTAAGTCATACATCTCAAGTTCTTATCTTTGGTCAGGTACAATATCGAAACTCTAATCTTCTCCATATACCGATTTAGCTATGTATGTGTGATCATCAGATGATCCTTCAACTCCATTGTAATCACCACAGCCTATGACATGATCCTGGACTTACACAATGCTAGACAATGTTATCATCATGCCAACAATCAAAACCAATTAGCCCAAAATCATGCAAGCCTGCATGATCAACCATGGGGCCAACATATGTCATTCAAGATGTTTACAATACCACATGAGACATAAACTCAACATTCCATACTACCAGGGTTATCGCAATGATTTCCAACATCATTGTCTTACATAACCTATTTTTTATTCATGTCGGTAATGTCTTGCACATACTGGTTAACACCTAATACTGATCAGTAGGTGTGTATATAGGGAAACTTCTACACACACTTGTCATCTTATTCCTTCATACCGACAACAACATGGTTTTCCATGTTGCCTTCATTACTGAGGGGGTGAATGATAAATTTGATGTTTTACTCCCCCTAAAATCTTGCATCTCCTTTAGACTTTAGGAGATATCACTTGTGCATTAAATGCAAAAAGTTAGTCCATGGTCTTCTTCTTCCATACCTACTTAATCTCATTCTTCTCCCCACTTTCAGACTTGGGAGTAGGTTTTTCCTTCCTCTGCTGATGGGCCCTTTCTTTTCTAGTTTCTACATTACAACAGGAAATAGTTCTATAGTAGCACACAACATCCATGATAACCTCATGACAAGGGAGCCTTGTAATGTATTGGTTCACTCTTTTCCTTCTTGTCATGTCATTGTAGCCATCAGTCGGTCTCCTTGGATACCTTGCTAGAACAAGAACATCACTCATCTTTTTCCATGCAGGTATTTTCTTTCCATATGCTTTGTTTTCACTTTTTTGTAGAGCAAGGCCATTTTGTCAGACCCCATGTGATTGCAAGTTCCTCTTTGTGCACTCAAACTCACTATGGCTAGATCCATTGTAGTTATAACAAATAATTTTTGCATAATCAGGAGACAGGTGATGCATGTATCTACCTCTAGGAACACCTTTCCCATAGGCATGATTTCTATGAGATCCTACATTATTCTTTCTAGATCTCTTTCTACATTCCCCTACCATATAGCCATAATTATTGCATGTAAATTAGTAACCAGTAAATGATGGCATATGACTTACAAATTTACTTTTCCATGCATGATGAGATCTTTTGGTTTTGCATCCCCATCTTTTCCTTTTTGAGAATGGACCCTTGGTTGTCCATTCTGAGCACCTCTTTCATCTAATCTCTTCTTCTTCTTCTCCCACACTATTTTCCCCCTATGGGTGGTAGCATTTCTTTGTCCTCTACTAGTGGAGGATCTCCTTTGCTGCTTCTTCATCTTCTTGCTTCCAGTGAGGTTTTCTTCTCCCAGCTTCCCCTTACCTTTGGGATCTGTATGAAGATACCCTCTTGTAGTATTTATATTCACTTTTGTTTGCAAGTCCACACCAGTTGTGGTCAGTTCAACCTTCTTTAGAGGAACATTTCTAACTAGAGAGGTTTGGTCTTTGTTTCCTTCAAGTAGCCACTGAAGTTTTTTTTTTTTTATCTCTAGCTGAGAGGCTAGCTCTTCACACCAGCATTTCTTGGTGTCTTTTGCCTGAGTCTTCAACTCTGAGATGCATTTCTTAGATTCTTCAAGGCATTTGACCAACTAGTTTTGCTCCACAATAGCAACATTCTTGAATAGATTGTATTCCCGTCTAACTCTATTGAGTTCTTCAAGTGTATTTACAAGCTCTCCTTCAAGGTCAACTTCTACTACTTCTTCATCATCAGAAGGGTCTTGATGGCAAGATCTATCTACCATGTCTTCCTCTTCATCATCATCACTGCTCAACACATTGTGTTGAGGAGAACTATTTTCCCAGCCACTTTTAGATTCTTGGGCCACAAAGAGTTGAGCTTCTTCTTCATCACTGTTGCACCAGCTAGTAGATCTATCTTCCTCATCCTAATAAATATGAGAGTTATTTCTCATATTTGCTTTGATTTTGGGTTCTATAGTTGAGGGTTCATTTCCATAGAGCTTCTTTAATCTTTCCCATAATCTCTTTGATGTTTTACACCTATCCACCTATGAAGAGACATCACCAGTGAGTCCACTAAAAATAGCCTTCATGGCTTCTTCATTGCACTAGTTTCTTCTTTCTTCTACTAATCCAGTAGGAAGACTAACCTTTCTAGGGAGACTATCAACTACTGACATCCATACATCAAACCCTAAAGAGGAAAGGAAAACTTCCATTCTGTGACTCCAAATAGAAAAAATTGAGCCATCAAATACTCGAGCAGAGATAGACAATAAACAAACCATTGTGTCCTTAAGCCAGAATCTACCCAAGTTCGAGAAAACTCTTCTAACTAGGAGCCTAGGCTCTGATACCAATTGT
Source organism: Cryptomeria japonica (assembly GCF_030272615.1). Lineage (NCBI taxonomy): Eukaryota > Viridiplantae > Streptophyta > Pinopsida > Cupressales > Cupressaceae > Cryptomeria > Cryptomeria japonica. The sequence goes on from NC_081414.1 coordinate 867,098,657, forward strand.
TAGACACAATGTATCATTGAGAGGGGGAGGGGGTGAATCAGTGGTTCTCAAAAATTTTCCCTTCGGCTCTCCTTTCTGAGCATATCTATTTGTGAATCAAACACAATGTAAACTAACTCAAATAGACACACACCCAAGGAGACATCACATAACATCACCATATATGAGGAAAACCCAAGATGGGAAAAACCTCAGTGAGAAATGTTGCTGGAATCTACTGCTCCAATCCAACCTCATAATAAACACAGTTACAAAGTTTAGGGAACCAACCAAAGGAAGACCAACCCTTGACTTTAGGGCACCAACCCCTGCACTGAGCTACAACTTAGTGTTCACAATGTAAACATCAAATACATAAGTGGTTACCTTGCTACAATTGGATCTTGCAAGCATTATATATCTCTTGATCTATTAGTGAGATACCTTCTCTGTTTCACAGACTCACTTCTCTACAGCTCTTCACCTACTTCTACTCTACTAATAAGAGCTACCAATTTGTCTCTCTTCAACCTCCTTCACTTTTGCTCTGCCAGTATGAACACTATCAGTTCTTCTCTCCAACCAGTTGAATGCTTCAAACTAGTTCTATCTTACTTCCACTCTCTTCATAGATGCTCAAAAAGCACTTGGCTATTTTGATCTTGCTTGCAGAAGTCTTCAACTTCACAATCACACAATGTTCTTCTATTGAGCAGCACCAAAACATTCTCTTCTGCCATACACTTATAGTTCAATTTTCCCTCCAAAAAGATAATTCAAAATCAAGTCAGTTAGGGTTTCCTCACCATCCTTGAGGCAAACCAGATCCAATCAGATCTTGCATGACTTGATCTTTGTAACATCCAATTGCAAAACTCTGCCATATTCGCATCTCCTAGATCACGCCTTTTGTCTCTAGTGACTTGCTTTTTACCCTAATAGCTGATCCCTTGGTTAATCATGAAAGATTCATCATTTTGTTTCCTCTATCACCTCAATCTTCTCAATCACTCTTGGATGACTCATAGTTGTCATCCAGACCTTGAGCCTCAAACCCTTGCAATCGCTCTATAGCATGTCTTTTGATTTGTGTGACCTTTCATTAAAGTCGACCAACCCTACAACAACCCTATCAATGTACATTCCATCTTTATCCAAATGCAAGTTTTCCATGTTGACTTCATGTGGCAAGCATATCAACTAACTGCTAGCTGGGTACTTCAAGACGGTCCAAGTAGGATCACCAACCAACCACTCTACCAGTTCCTTACTTCCGCTAGTTTGCTAACCCTTCCGGTCTCAGCCATTTTACTGGTTACCTTATCATATCTGCTCTTATCTTGAACTATCAATGGAACTCTCAAACTGGTCTCGAGACTTTTAAATCAAAAGTATGCTCATTCCCACAAGTGGGAAATCTTTTGCAACTGCACCTTGCTTATATAACCGGTGGACTTATATACCGGTTACCACTCTTGATGACACCATGTCATCAATCTTCACAAGAATCCATCTTCTTTTAGCGAGGTCAGATTCCTATGTTTGCATTTACTCAGCCTTTCTTCCTGATCAATGTTGTTCCTTCTTCTACCGGTTTGTCAAGGTGACAAACACTTCACATTTCCTCTGTACTAGAATTTCAATCATGTCTTCCATCTCTTCACTCTTATCTCTCCAAACTATAATGTCCTTAATACATAATAGGAGATAATCTCCACTTACTTGGTGGAGTAACACCATCTTCTTCCTACCATATGCTCATATGATTTCCCTATTGTGTAGCATCTCTTCAAACAGGCACATGTGAACTGATGTGAGCACATTCATTGGCAGTCATTGCTTCCCTTGATGACTGTATCTTTATCTAGTGGGAGTGCTATTGTTCTATGACCTCACAACATACTAATTCATTCTTCTCTTCTAGTGTTGATGTGATTTAGGTAATATTATGCCTCTTCATAATAAATAACCTCTCAAACACCTTTCTATCTCATCACACAAGTCAGGGACTAACTTGTTGCACTAGTGACTCTTGAGGCTATCTTCCTTACCATTACTGGTGTTATGCAACACAATGGGATATGCAAGACTTCTCCATAGTAGTGTTGCATATACATTTCTACTACCAGTGGTTGTCCCATACCGATTGACATCAATGACAACACAATTCCAACATATCCAACTTTGCATACCGAGATCTAGGAGCCTATTTCAAACCATATAATCCTTTCTTCAATCTGCAAACCATATGTTTATCATCTATCAATGAAAATCCATCAGGTTGCTTAATTTAAACTTCTTCCTCAAGCTCACCATTCAGAAATGCACATTTGACATCCATTTGATAAACCTTATAGTTCTTATTAGCTGCATAGGCAAGAAATAGTCTAACAACTTCAATTCTAGGTACAGGTGCAAATATCTCACCATAATCAATTCCTTCCATTTGATAATATCCTTTACAAACCAATCTAGCCTTGTTTCTTGTAAATTGACCATCCTCATTCAGTTTATTCCTAAAAACCCATTTAGTTCCAATAACATTCTTATTTTTAGGTCGGGAAACTAAAGACAAAATTTAATTCCTTTCTATTTGATCTAATTCATGTTACATAGCCTTTAGCCAATGTTTATCCTTACAAGCTTCAATAACTATTGCCAGTTCAACTTGAGAAATAAGACATACCTCTTCATTTTCTAGTTTCCTTCTTGTGATAACTCCCTTGTTTCTATCTCCAATAATTTGATCTTCAGAATGATTTAATCTTACATACCTTGGTATCTTTTTTACTTTAGGTTCACTGCTCTGATCATCAGTCACACTTGAATGTTCAGACTATGATGGTGTAATTATTTCAGCTTCATGTACTAATTGAGGTATTGTTGATTCTGCTATGATCATTTCCACTACCGGTTCCCTATCATATGATATAGAATGATTTATGTACTATTCATCTACTTTCACATTAGCACTCTCAACAATTTTCTGCAATCTTTTGTTATAGCATCTATATGCTTTGCTTTGAATTAAATAACCAAGAAATATTCCTTCATCACATCTAGGATCAAACTTTCCAATTGAATCATCTCTTTTGATATAGCATTTACTTCCAAAAATTCAAAAATACTTAATAGTAGGTGTATGTCCAAACCATAATTCATAAGGGGTCTTACCAGTTTCACCTTTAATGTGAACTCTATTTAGTGTGTAGACTATTGTACTCACTGCTTCTCTCCAACATATATGATGTAATTTGGCTTCCATCATCATGGATCTAGCTACATCCAAAATGGTTCTATTCTTCCTTTCAACTACTCCATTTTGCTAAGCAGTCCCAGGTGCAAATAGCTATCTCCTGATTCCATTTGTCTCACAATAAATTTTAAATTCATGAGAAGTGAACTCACCACCATGATTTGATCTTAGACATTTAATTTTCAATCTAGATTCTTTTTCAACCTTCTCTTTAAAGATCTTGAATTTCTCAAAATCTTTAGACTTATCCCTTAAAAAAGTCACCCACATGATTATAGAATAGTCATCAATAATCAGTATGAAATACCTATCGCCTTGAAATCTTCTAGTCCTTGCTGGACCACATAAGTCAATGTGAATGAAATCAAGTGCATCATTAGATTTATCATGTATTCTCTTAAAATAACTTCTAATTTTCTTACCCGATTAACATTCCTTACATACCGGATTATGAGGCTTCATAATCTTAGGTATATCTCTAACTACCTTAGCTGAACTGATCTTAACAATGGAATCAAAATTAAATTGACACAACCTCTTATGCCATAGCCAACTCTCATCAATATGATCAATCAAACATGTCTTATTATTAGTGTTCAAGTGAAAGATATTACTTCCTATCTAAATACTGGTTGCAATTTCTAAACCAGTCTTGTTAATGATTTTGCATTTTCTATCCTTAAACTGAAGTTGAAAACCCTTATCAACTAATTGTCAAACACCCAAAAGATTATGCTTCAAACCTTCTACATAATAGACGTTATCATTATTATGCTTGCCATCCAAAGAAATAATACCTCTACCTTTGATCATACATGCCTTGTCATCTCCAAATCTGACTTGAACACCATTGTATTCTCATAGGGACAAAAATTTACTTTTATCACTAGTCATATGGTGTGAGCATCCACTCTCAATTACCCATTCATCTTTATCTTCAACTTTTGCTGCCAGGGCCTAATCTTCATTTTTGATAGCTGGTTCTGGTTCATATTCCTTTAAAGCATAGAACATCCATTCTTTTCCATTTCTGGATCCACTAGTAGAGTCTTATGTTGGTTCATCTCTAGAGTCATTTGTTACTCCTTCCTCATCTACTATGCAACATTGTTTCTTGAATCTATATCTATTCTGGTTAGGCTTAAATATTTTATTTACTCTTTCCTCAAACCTTGGATTCCTTTCAGAACATCTAGATGCAAAATGACCAATCTTATTACATGCTAAACATTTAAAAGGTCTGTTTCCTTCATACTTACTTCCAGTAGGTCCTTTAGGTACTCTTCTAGCAAATAAGGCTTCAAGTTATTCAAGCTCTTCATCTTATTTCCTCGTGTCTTCTAGTTCTTTTGCATATAAGGCTCTCCAATCACTTTTTCTAGTAGATGTTGATGATGATGCATGAAAAGCAAGTTCAGACTTTACAACTCTAGAATATGCAAATTCTTCAACATCAAAAGAAGATAATTTCCCAATCAGAATATCACTGTTAACTGAAGTGTTTGCCATTATTTTTAACTCACTAATTGCATTTCCCTTCATCTTGTAAGCCAGTGGAAGGGCTCTCAATACTTTGGAAATTATTTCATCTTCACTTAGAAATTCTCCACAACCTTGAATTCCCATAACAATCTCATTACTCTCTCCATAAACATAGTAATTCTTTCATTTTCTTCCATTTTTAAGTTTTCATATCTTACACGGTAACCATCAATTTTAAGAATTTTGACAGTAGGGTCACCTTCATTTGGAGTTTTCAATTTGTCCCACATAACCTTAGCCGATGATTTGTCAGTCAATCCAATGATCTGCTGATCAATAAGTGCACATAGGAGCGATTCTCTAGCTCTACAATCATTTTCAATATTCTTATCCAAGTCAATAGGAGAAGGATTACCAGAGTCAGATCATAAGGTGTGCATCCTTTCTCAATGATTTCCCAAATATCCTTTCCAAGACATCTAAGATGAGTCTCCATTCAAATTTTCCATATCCCATTATTTATTCCATCAAGCTTAGGGATTTCTCTTCTGAAAATACCTGTCGGTGGATAAGTTGTGTTAGTTCACATGAGATCTACCTCAAGCAATTAAGCTTCTACAAAATTGGACCAAACCTCTAATACCAATTGTTAGGATAACTGGTGAACAACTGAGAGGGGGGGTGGGTGAATTAGTTGTTAAAAGATTATAACTTTTAATCCATAATTTAACCTTAAATAGTTCAAGTATTGGTAAAGCACAAATAAATGGCAGTAGGAACAAATATCAGTAAACAATATAACTTAATGATTAATAATGATAAACAACAAATATCTTAAGTAGTACTGAGAGGGGGGCTGAATCAGTACATACAAAAACTTCTTGACAACTTATCAAGTTAAAATAATGCTAACCGGTTGTCTTCATTACTGAACTTAACCATGGAAATACCAGTTAAACACAGTAAGACTTCAAAAAACTTAAAACTATAAAACTAAATGCTTCAAATATCATTCAATACTTGATAACTACTTCACCCATACATATGTGCAAGTATTGTATCAGTAATACCATAACCATTAGCTCTGCATGCATAGTCACTTAAACAAAGAATACTCAATCATCACCTAAAAAATGCACAACTCATGACACACATATTTTTCAAGTGGAAACCCAAATGGGAAAAACCATGGTAGGGATGAATACCCACAAGCTTGTTTTGAACTCTTTTGAAGCTCGCTTTGTTAGGAGCCTAGTCCACTTAAAGACTTTACAATAAGGTTCTGCTAGGAACTAATCCTATTAAAGATCACTGAATTAAGGGATGGCTATATACCCTATTAAAGGTTGAAACCTTGTTAAAGGTTATCTTGCTATGGGATTTAAAGAACTTAATGAACTTGAGTCACCTGGTTAGAGGTTTTATAATAAGCATGTTAAAGCTACCTAGTCAAGGGATTTTTGTACTATTGAAATGGTTAGGTGACAATAGATAAAGCTCTGATCTGATAACAACACTACATGCTAAGGCAGATCTTTTTCAGTTCCTCTACTTTGCAATCACACTATGTAGTTTTCACTCACTTGTCTGACAAGTATCTCATCACTCGGATACACACAAATTTTTCCAACACTTATAATAACAAACATCATCGACCTTATAGACAACAATTAGGTTGGTAACATAAACCCTAAACCCTAAGTATTTAGGTTCACTATTACAAGCAGTCCAATCCTGACCATCCAAACACATTTCACAGAATGAAACAATCTCAAACACATCACAAGTCATTCTGCATCGTCCATTCTTCATCGCACATAGAAATTAGTAACCCATCACACTTTCTTCTCATATCACTAAGAAGTATGTTCATTCCCGAGGTAGACATTAAATACAGTCAATCTTCATATGCAAGATCCTCAATAAAATCCTTCATGTGCACAAAACTGATGTGGCATCTCAATATCATCATTATTTCTTAGCTAACTCATCACATAATATCCCCAGTTGCATCCCGACAAGCTAAGCTGCCAAACCAGAAACCCTAGAGCTGAGACTATTGACTGGTAGTCACACTTAGTAAAACCCTAACACTGATTAACTACATCTCTTCATACTAGGTCTCCAAATTGATCATCAATAACAACTTCTTCCAATCTTCATACTAGTTGACCTATACTTATTGACATCAATGACAACATATATTATTATCATATCGGTTCATCATATGCCAACAATCTCCCCCTTTGGCATTTATGGCAATACTTAGTGTAGCATTGCAACTAAAAACATCATAGACTAGTGCAACTAAAATATCTTCATCTTATATCATACATTAGATATCTTCTCCCCTATCATATATCTTCTCCCCCTTTCACAACAATGACAAAGTGGAGGCACAAGCTTCCATACTCCACTATGCTACTCCCCTCGTGGAGTACCATCCTTCAACACATCAATCCTGAAAGATTTGTTACTATAATACCTAGCTGATGTGGAGCACACATCTTTAGTTTACTTCATGAAGGGGCAAAACCCCTAATTCACCTCTCAAGTAGGTAAATGTAGTCTTTGATAAGGGCTTAGTGAGTATGTCTAATAGTTGCTCCTTAGTGGAAACATGTTGTAATACAACTTCTATATTTTGAACCTTCTCTCTCAAGAAATGATACTTGATCTCAATGTGCTTGGTTCTAGCATGCAATACTAGATTCTTGGAAATATTGATTGCACTAGTATTTTCACAAAATATACTCACTAGTTCAGATATAGGTACTTTGAAACCATCCAATACATGTTTCATCTAGATTGCCTAAGTGCAATTCATAAATGCTACCACATACTCTTCTTCAGCTATAGACTGAGAAGTACAGCTCTGCTTCTTACTTGTCCATGAGACTAGTCTTCCACCAAGAAAGAATGCTCCACCGGTTGGGCTTTTCTAGGCATCCACATTACCTCCCCAATATGCATTAGTAAATATTTTGAGATTAAAATCACCATTGTATGGATACCACAATTCATAATCAACAGTCCCTTTCAAGTATCTAAGAATCCTCTTGACTACTACCAAGTGGGATTCTCTTGGACTTTTCTAAAATGAGCTACTATGCCCACTACACTAGCAATATCTAGTCTATTGTGCACCACATAGTGCAGCTTACTGATCATTGAACTATACTCCTTTTCATTTACCAATGCTGAATCATCTTCCTTAGTCAATTTATAGCTGATCACCATCGGTGTACCAACTAGTTTGCTCTCCTCCATGCCTAAGGTCTTCAATACCTCTTTGACATACTTGGACTAGGTAATAAAGATACCCTCTTTCATTTGCTGAATTTGTAGACCAATGAAGAACTTTATCTCTCCAATCAGAGACATCTCAAACTCTTTCTTCATTTCATCTGCAAATGCATGGCTCATTTCATCATCTCCTCTTAAGATTATGTCATCTACAAATACTTCACAGATCAAAATCTAATCACCTTCAGATTTCAGGTAGATGTTGCTATCCTCACTTGTTCTTTGAAATCCTATTTTCACAAGATGAGAGTGTAATCATTCATACCGTGCCCTGGTGCTTGTTTCAATCCATACAGGGCCTTGTGTAATCTACACACCATGTTACTATCTTCGGATAAGGAAAACCCATATGGTTTCTCAATATACACTTCCTCTTCTAGGATTCCATTCAAGCACACAGACTTCACATCCATCTAGTATACCTTAAATCCCTTGAATGCTATAAATGCAAGTAGCATTCAGATACCTTATAGTCTGGCCACATGACAAAAAAGTTAGTCCATAGTCTTCTCCCTCTTCCTAAGCATAACCCTTCAATACAAGTCTTGCCTTTTTTCTTACAATTGTGCCTTCTTCATTTAGCTTATTCTTGAAGACCCATTTGGTACCTATGACATTCTTGCATTCTGGTCTAGGTACCAAAGACCATGTTGCATTCTTTTCTATCTTGTCTAGCTCCTCTTCCATTGTCTTAATCCATTCTTCATCTGTAAGTGCTTCTCTAGAAGTCTTGGGCTCCAATTTAGAAATCATGCAAGAGTTTTCTTTCACCTTTCTTCTTGTGAGTATCCCTACATCTTTATCTCCTATGATCTTCAGATCATGATGTAGTTTCACATATCTAGGACTTCTTCACCTACTACAGCTTCTACCCATACAAGAACACTAAGGTCTTTACTTGTTTCTTTCTTAACCAATTCCTAGAAGGGTACACCTGGTTCATCTTCCACTTTCTCACTATAGGTTTCCTCAAGTTCCTCGGGGGATTCATCAACCCTGACATTGATACTCTCAATAATTTTCTGTGTTCTATTGTTGTAACACTTCAGAGCTTTCATATCCCAAAAATATTCCTTCATCACATTTAGTATCAAAATTGCTCAAATGCTCACCTCTCTTGATGTAACACTTACTACCAAATAATTTTAAATAACTCACAGTCAGAGTCTTCGTGGTCCAATAATTTACCTTTCTTGATGAGTACGCAGTTTATAGTATAGACTACAGTGCTCACTGCTTCTCTCCAAATAGTGTAAGCAACCTTTCCTTGGATCAACATTATTTTGGCCACTTCAACTATAGTCCTGTTATTCCTTTCTACTATGCCATTGTGTTGTGGTGTCCTTGGGGTAGACAACTACCTCTTGATATCAATATCTTCATAGTACTTGTTGAATTCATCAAAAGTGAATTCACCTCCTTGATCAGTTCTTAGGCATTTTATCTTTTGATCACTTTCCTTCTCTACTAATGCTCTAAAGGCTTTGAACTTTCCAAACACCTCAGAATTGTTTTTCAAGAATATTACCCATGCCATTCTTGAGCAGTCATTAGTAAAAATCATGAAATACCTATCTCCTTGAATACTTCTAGTTTTAATAGAACCACATAGATTGGTATGCACAAGATCAAGTAAGTTCTCTGCTAGAAAGACTTACCTTTTAAAGTTGAGGAAGACATCTACCCAAGTTAACATTCTCTGCACTGAGAATCCTCTGGCTTATTCAGCAAAGGCAATCCTCTTACTACCCTTATCTTACTTGCCTTTACAATATTATCAAAATTCATATGAAAAAGTCTCCTATGCCATATCCAACTATCATCAAACTTCACCATCAGACACTTCTTATCTTGGCATCCAACTAAAACAAGTTACCTCTGGTCTACTTACTAGTGACAATAAGTTCACCACTTTTTCTGATTATACTGTAGACTCCAACTTTGAACTCTCAAATGAGTCCTTTATCATTTAGCTAAGCAACACTTAATAGGTTATGTTTAAGACCTTCTACCCAGTAGACATCATCCACACTGCTCTTTCCATTTAGTGAGATGCATCCTTTACCTTTTACTAGGCAAGGTGCATCATTGCCAAATCTGACAACACCTCCATCATATTCTTCTAGAGATAGAAACTTTCTCCGATCACCAATCATGTGGTGAGAAAAACCACTATCAATAATCCACTCATTAAAGTTGTCAATGTGAGAGACAAGTGCTTTCTTGTCAGACACTTCTTCATTTACAGCTACAAACACTATATCCTCATTCTCTTCATCCTCAAATTCTTCATCAGTAACAGCTTCATTCACTACAACAAGACAATTTATTCTATTTCCTCCTTTGTACTTTCTAAACCTCTCCAATTTATCCTTATTGTCATTGTTAGGATAGTTAACATCTATATGTCCTATCTTATTGCAGGAAAAACATTTTAAAGGAGGATTACCTCTATATTTTCTAGTGCCTTTTCAAAATCTCTTGGCAAGAAGAGCTTCAAACTCCATCAGAATGTCTTCATCATCCATACCTCTACTTTGCATGGATTCATAACTAGTACTTACTTCTTTTCCATTTTTTGTTGGTGCAACAAATGCTCTAAAAGCTGACTCAGTCTTCTGAACACTGCCATCATAGCTATTCAACTCATATGCAGTCAACTTTGCAATGATAGAGTCTAAGGATACCTTGGTTTTGTTAGTAGACCTTAGTTCCTCAATAGAAGCAACTCTGATTGCATAGACCAGTAATAATGATCTCAAAATTTTATTGACAATGATGGCATCATCAATTTCCACCAGTGCTCTTGATATCTCCAACAATAGTCTTGATCCTTATGCCATATTTTTGAATGCTCTCACCTTCAACCATCCTCATGTCTTCAAATTTTCCTCTAAGGCTCTCTTCCTTAGCTTTCTTGACATGCTCATCACTGCCATAAATAGTTTCCAGTGTGTCCCATACATCCTTAGGAGTGTCCTTATCTTGTACATCAATGAACTCAATATCAGACAAACTGCTAATAAGGGCTTCCATGACTTGCCCATTTTCTTGAATCTCTCTTTTTTGATCATTAGTTAGAGTGCCAATGGAGGTTTTATAGGTATTCTCAACATAGCTCCAGTCTTGAGCACCCAAAATCTTGATATAGACCTTCATTCTATCCTTCCATATTTTGAAGTTATCTATATCTAACTTAGGACCTTCCCTCGTCATCATTTAAGCAAGATCTTTTAGCTCAAGCAGTTAAGATTATATCACTGAGGACCTGGAGTTGCTCTAATACCAATTGATGAATAATGATGAGCAACAAATATCCAAACTAGTACTAAGAGGGGGGGTTGAATCAGTACATACAAAAACTTCTCGACAACTTATCAAGTTAAAATAATGCTAACCAGTTGTCTTCATTACTAAACTTAACCATGGCAATACCAGTTAAACACAATAAGACTTTAGACAACTTAAGCCTATAAAATCGAATGCTTCAAATATCATTCAATACTTGATAACTACTTCACCCATACATATGTGTAAGTATTGTATTAGTAATACCATAACCATTAGCTCTACATGCATAGTCACTTAAACAAAGAATACTTAATCATCACATGAAAAATGCACAACTCATGACAAAAAAATTTCATATGGAAACCCAAATGGGAAAAACCATAGTGGGATGAATACCCACAAGCTTGTTTTGAACTCTTTTGAAGCTCGCTCTGTTAGGAGCGTAGCCTGGTTAAAGACTTTACAATAAGGTTCTACTAGGAACTGATCCTGTTAAAGATCACCCGGTTAAGGGATGGCTATATACCTTGTTAAAGGTTGAAACCCTGTTAAAGGTTACCTTGCTAGAGGATTTAAAGAACTCAATGAGCTTGAATCACCTGGCTAGAGGTTTTACAATAATCCTGTTAAAGCTACCTGGTCAAAGGATTTTCCTACTGTTGAAATGGTTAGATGACAATAGATAAAGCTCTGATCTGATAACAACACTACATGCTAAGGAAGATCATTTTTAGTTCCTCTACTCTGCAATCAGACTTTGTAGTTTTCGCTCACTGGTCTGGTAAGTATCTCATCACTCGGATACACACACAACTTTTGCCAACATTTACAATAACAAATATCATCAATCTTATAGACAACAATTAGGTCGATAACATAAACCATAAACCCTAAGTATTTAGGTTTACTACTACAAGCAGTCCAATCCTGACCATCCAAACACATTTCAGAGAATGAAACAATCTCAAATAGATCACAAGTCATTTTGCATCATCCATTCTTCACCGCACATAGAAATCAGTAACCCATCACGCTTTCTTCTCATGCCACTAAGAAGTATGTTCATTATTGAGGTAGACATTAAATACAATCGATATTCATATGCAAGATCCTCAAGGAAATCCTTCATATGCACAAAACTGATGTGGCATCTTGATCTTATCCTTATTTCCTAGCTAACTCATCATAGAATATCACCGGTTGCATCACATAGGCTAAGTCGCCAAACTGGAAACCCTAGAGCTAAGACTACCAACCAGTAGTCACACTTAGTGAAACCCTGACATCGGTTCACTACATATCTTCATACTGGTTCATCTATTTGATCATCAATAACAACTTCTTCCAATCTTCATACTGATTGACCTATACTTATTGACATTAATGAAAACATACATTATTATCATATTATTATATTGGTTCATCAAATGCCAACACTTAATAATTAACCAGATAATCAATGTAAAGAAACCATACCACATAACACCATGATTTGTACGTGGAAAAATTGGAAAGGGAAAAACCAAGGTGGGAAACCTACCCACAATCAGATGATACTTCTACAAAAAGTATGTGTTACAATGAGGGGCTTGCACTTGCAGGAAGGCACACTGCCTAGAGCCTACTACTCATTACAAAAGAGTATCACTGACTATAGAGAGGCTACAACCTTCTCAAGATAAATAGACAACAATCCAATAGATGAACTACTAGATATAGCATCTACCATGCCTGATTACAGTTCCAGTTAAGCTCTATGCTAGAGGACTAAATCCTCTTCTGAATCTAATCTAATCACCAATGATCAATCAACTCCTTTTCCTGAGTGATATTATAATATTCACACATTACATTCCTTGACCATGACCTTTTCAATAACCATGATACTTTACAAATATTTTCTACCTCTTATTTATACAAACCCTAAGGCCTAAACCAATTAGGTTGGCCACCTAAAGATATTACAATAAGATCATTACATAATGTCATTTTACAATGATATGTCAAATCATCTTAAGACAAAAATGATAATAGAAAATCCATAAGACATCTTGAAACATCTAGGTAACATGTAGACTACACGCTAGCATGATATTGGTCCATAACCTAGATAGGTACTAGATCTATTTTGGGTCCACCATGCCAAAGAAACATGTTCAAGCAACTGAAACATGGTCAACAAACATCTTCAACATCCTAAAATCCATCTAGAAGCTGCATCAACACCACTTATGCATTTTGTCATAATTCTTCATTGAAAGATTTATCGGTAAAGCCTTAAACTAGTGTTGGTAAAGCCTTAAACCAATGTCGGTAAGGGTTTACGAGTGTGTATGATAACATCCAATTACCAAGCCAATACCAAGTAACCACAACATGCTCATGGAGCATATAACACATGAAATCCACTATACTTCACTGATCCAAACATGTCGAAAGTGCCAATCAGATAATCTCTTCTGCCAGTAACACTAGATTTTATATCGATAACCTATCTACCGGTAACAAATATTATTGACATCAATGAGAAAACATCAATACAACACATAATCAATTCATCCATAATGCTAATAGATGGGACAAACCTCAGTGAGAAATGTTGTTGGAGACAACTACTCCAATGCAGCCTCATAATGAATCTCTTATTACAATGTTTAGGGCACCAACCCCTGATTTAGGACACCAACCAAAGGAACACCAACCCCTAACTGATTTAAGGGCTACAATCCAAAGGAGCACCAACCCCTACACTAAGATCCAACTCAGTGCTGACAATGATAACACAACATCAATACACAAGTAATAATCTTAGTTACAAGTGAATCTTGTAACTATTGTATACATTTCACTTTGTTGGTTTTACCCCTACTCTATCTTATCAACGCACTCCTTCATCTCTCACTCTTCTATTCCTAGTTTGATCCTTGCTTACTCTTTCTCTCCCTCACTCCTTATCTTGTTGTTGTTGCCTTGCTGATTCACACATTGCTCAATTGGTCTTCCTCTACTCTATTATTTGTCAGATCTCTACTCACTCAAATCTTCCTCCTCTTCACTCTCTACTACAACCTTACCGATTTAGCCTCTACCTCTTCTTTGATGGTTAGTCAGCACTGCTTTTCTTCTCTGTCAGACTCAAAGGATGACTACCAGTTGCCTCTCTATTGTTAGTTGAACTCTTCAACCTTATTCTCTCTCTCACAGTCTATCCTCTAATACTCAATGAGCGCTTGACTGATTTATTCTCTCACATGCAACAATACTCTATGATTCAACACTTGCATCCACTTCTATGGCTCAGATTCTTATAGCCAAATTTATTTCAAAAACACAAATTCAAACATTCATATGATCAGGTTTTCTCCATCGATCATGACGTACATCAAATCCAATTAGATTTGATCACAACACAGTGATGGTTGCTTCCACATTTCCACCATTATCATGCCTTCTAGAACACACATTCTATCCTACGCGACCTGCATTTAATATGTCTATATATCTCTTGGTCAATCAACATAAATGGCTTGGCAGTTTGATTCACCTACTTCTCTTTCCATCCAGATATTCTGCATCGATCAATGCATGCCATAAATCCTATTAGAATTGTCCTTCCTCGAGCTACAACACCTCTGCAACTCAACCCATAATAGTCATGTTCAACATTTGATGTCAACCAAACCCAAACTACCTCACCGACACACTTCATTAACTTGTGTATGTTTTCCACTTCAACTCCACATGGTGCCTCTATCAGTATCCATCTAAGCTTGGACCTCTATGTTGGTTCAAACAGGATCACTGACCAAACACTCAATCGGTCCTTCTTTCCTACTAGTTCACTAACCCTGTCAGTATCTCACACTTTACTATTCTATTGGTGGAACAGCTTAAGCAGTCACCAAACATACCTATCTATAGCATGCACATATTCATCAGGTAGGGCTACATCTCTCAGCCTCTTTTCTCCCTCACTGGTTCTCATACTTACTAGTAGGCACCCTTGATGACCCATGTCATCAACTTTTAGTTGATTTCCTCTGAGGTATCTGCTTATTGATTCCATTCTCTATCTAAAGGTGTTGTTATACCTTTCTCCATCATCATTATAGACATCATCTTAGTTGGTTTGTCAAGGTAACAAACTCATCACTTCATTACTCTTCCTTTGTCCTAGTAACTCATCATGTCTTCCAAGCAGATTCAATACACATCCATGATTTCATGTAGCTAAGGCATCTTAGTGTTTCACCTATTCATCTAATGTGATCCTTCAATCACCTTCCTTCTACTCTTCTAACTTATTTTACAAAACTATGATGCACACTTTGCATAATAGGAGATAAGCACCTTTTACCAATGGGAGTGGATCCTTGTCATCTCCATCTTGCATTGCATCTGTTGTTCTCGATTTCTGATCTCCTATTCTTCTCTATAAGAAATTCTCAAAGCTTCTATCGCATATGGAGAGAAAAAGAAAATAGAAGTCCAAGACAACATTTAACAAGGTTTATACAAAAACCTTCTACACTTCAAGCTTGTACTAAACTTAGGTGGGTATACCATTTGTGAACAATTTTCACAATTATGACAGAGAATTCACAAAAGGCTAGTGTTAACTTCTGCAAACCCCTATTCACCTTAAACATAACTAAAACACAAAGGAAATATTCATATTCATTTTCAGTTGTGATCTCCAAGAAGGTTATAAAACTTAGCAAACTATACCAGTGCCTTATCCCGGGCTTCAGAGTCACCTAAGACTAGATAAGAATTCTAAATAGGAAATCCACATACATTTCATCACTTTGACTTCACCAAATTTATATATGCCTGACATATAAATTTTTTTACCTTTGTGCTAAACCCAATTATCAGATTCGAGCAGAATTACTGATTACTAATAGAAAAGATTTTAAGTACATTTATTCCCCTTCCTTGAGAGAAAAACCTAAAACATCTCTATAAAATTGCCTTGCAACTCATTCAATCAAACAATCCTAGATTATCTAACTGAACGAGTAAATCAATCATACATACAAGAAGACAATAGGAATCTAAGCTATAAATGCTTTGATCTGTGTATTGATATCCTTCATCAAAATCTTTACATAACTCAGAATGATCTTCCAAAAACCAGAAAAAGCCCTAAATATATTTTGCCAGAGTTTCTTTACAAAATTATTGTGATACCTTACAAATGAGAAGAAAAGAGACTAAGAAGAAGAGGGAAAAGATTAAGTCTGCATTAGAAACCGTCAAGTGCCTTCTTCCCCAACTGAAAAATATTCCTTCTTCTTTCCCATTGAAACTGCTCTCAGAATATCTCACGTTTGTTGAAACTAACTGCAGAACTGGATTCCTCATCTCGAAAGATTTCCAAAGGTATTTAACACTTGTTATTTCGGGCAAAAATTAGCCCCTGAGTGAATTAATCACTCATGCACCTCTGTCATTTAAATTTTTTGATTTTTCCCTATAGTCTCAACTATGCAATTTAACTTTGATTTTTCACATTTTTACTCAAGGTGCCCTACCACATGGCAGCTTGTGATTCACTCGTGATCCACTAGGACAACACCTCATCACCATCTCAGTAGTTTTGCCACTTGTTTGCCACTAGTCTAGCACTGGACTGCCTCGTGAACTGCCACCTCAGCAAGACCCACAAGCTCACCTGCCACTAGACCTGCCACATCACCTTTTGCCATTTCACAATGGTTAATGGGCGAGCAACTTTGGATAATGAAACAATGCCAGTCATCCGATCTTCTTCAACTTGCATGATCTTTACCATTTTGCCATTTTGCGAAGACTATCTTTCGAGCATCTTTTGCTTGCAAAACAACGATGACCGTCGGATCTTCTTCAACCTACACGATCTTTACCATTTCATCATTTTTCGAAGGCTATCTCTTGAGCATCTTTGGCTTGCAAAACAATGCCAGTCATCCAATCATAATGAACCTACTCACTCGTTAATCTATTCTTTCTCAGCAAAACCCACCTACCTCGAGATTCATGCATATGTGGGGTCCACCTGGTTGCCAGCTAGCCTCCTTCTTTGTTGCCTCAAGAGTCATGCATTCACGCGTGGGGTCCACTGGGCACCCAATCGACACCATGCATCAAAAGCCTTCAAGGCTTTGACACTATGAATGCATGGAGGTTTACTTTTAACTACTAAAATATACTCCCGCCCAGCCAATGTGGGACTAAAGCTTGCCTGGTTTTACTTCTTTCTGAAGGTTTTTGATACTTGCCAATGGCATTTAGCTGATTTATACCTCAGTATTTTAATGCCAAAGACCCATGCAGCTCCAAATGCATTTACTTGAGAATTTCTGAGGTTTTTATTACCACACTGGAGGATATTTCTGGAGATAGGAATTTGGGATTCATCAAAGCAATAGATATTAAACTAGCTCAATCACAAAAACTAGATTGCAATGATAAGAAATCCTAATTACAATCAATAAAGGCATGAAGACAAGATATTCAAAATGAAATAAAAGCAAACTAGATGCAGATATCTCCTTCATGTGGCTCCATTGTTCCTCTTTCACCTTCCAATTTGATGTTGTTCTCACCTACAAAGTGCATTTGCAAGTGGAAAGCAAGTTGTTGATGAAATTTGTAGCATAAGGTTACTCGAAAGTGTGATTGATTCTTTGATTGAAGAAAATCATCCAATTTATAGACAAATTGGAGAGATGACAAGATTAGCATGAAGAGATTTGAAAGGAAATTTCAAATCAAGAATGACAAATATGACAAATTATGACAAAATTGACATTTCTATGCAAGATTGATTGATTGACAAAATTATGACAAAATTGACATAGAAGATTGATTATCACAAAATTGACATGCAAGATTGATTGATTGACAAATTATGACAAATTGAAATGCTATTCCCATGAAATTAGGGGAAATATTAGCAAAATTGAAGAAAATAGGAGAAATAGAAAATTAGGAATTAGGAGGAATTAGTAAATTGGAAAATTGAGGAAAAAGATGAAATAGAAATTAGGTGAATTAATTAATAGGTTTTCATCCACTAATTAATTCATGAAAGAGACCTAGGACTAAATAAATAGATTTATTTAACCCACAAAGAAGAAGAAAAGGATTAAATGAACAAATCATAAAACCCTAGAAATAAAAGGACAAGGAATTAGGTCAAGACAACAAGAAATTAATGTCGATTCGATCATGACTTTGATTGACAAAGGACCAATGTTGATAAATGATTGAGATTGATAAAGAGATCAAATTGATAGGCGTCAATTGACGAGGAACAATGACTAATTGATCCAAATTGACATGATTGAAAAGGACAATGATCGATGATGACTCAATCACAAAATGACAAGATTGATCAGGACAAGGATCAATGATGAATCGATCGCAAAATGACAAAATTGACAAGAGGACAAGGATCGATGATGAATCAATTGCAAAATGACAAAATTGACAAGAGGACAAGGATTGAATCGATCACAAAATGACAAATTTGACAAGAGGGCAAGGATCGATGATGAATCGGTCAAAAAATGACAAAATTGACAAGAGGACAAGGATCAATGACGAATCAATCACAAAATGACAAAATTGACAAGAATGAGGATCGACCAAAATCATGACTGGAGATTGTTATCGACAAGTCCAAATTTGAAAGCAAGAAAAATGAGGAATGTAGAAGAAGGACTCGATGTTTGTAAATGATAGAGACCAAGTGTGCAACATAGAAGAAATGTTAATGCAATGCAAAAACCCTAAAATAAGGCAATGCGCAGATGTTAAAGTATGACTCCGCAAGCATTGACCATTTTTAGACGTCTACATTTTGCCCCTCTTTGAGACAATGTGATTCTAAGCATTGTTTAAAAGAACAATAATGAAAATGCCCCAGACAATAACAATGACATATGCATGCCCCCTCAAGGAATTGGCTGAAAAAATTGAGAAAAGAGGCCAATTGATCGATAAGAATGACAGAAGATGATAGGTTTGAATGGATTAAAGATCGAAGATTGGATACACAAATGACAAGTAGTGGAAGGTGCAAAAGACTGTGACTAGCATAAGATGGAGAGTATGCATGTCCATCTAGGTACTGACAAAGAGCTATATAGGAGACAAAGAGAATAAAAAGAGTTCATTTGCACTGGCCAAAGTGGAGGAATTGTTTCTTTGGAAAAGGACCCTTGCATAGAGATGGTGAACATTCCAATGGAAAATCACCTTGGGGAATGTGTATGCACCTACAATCAACCAGATGATGTGGGAGTAGTGGTATGTAGCTCAAAAACCCATAAGTCAAACTGCATGAATTTTGCTTGCTTGCAAGGCATTGTGGGGCCCATAGGGGCAGGAAAAATGGAGAACTGCACCTATGTGGGCATGTTCTACACCTGTGTAAGGTACACAGGTGCAGCTTGATGCTGCACAGGTGCAAGACACTTGACACAAGCGTAATTGTACACTGATGACCCTAATTTGACTGAAAACAACATGTAGATGATCCAAAAAAGAGGGATAAGGGTAGGATAAGTCAAAATAGATAAGAAAAACTCTGATTGGTGCATGAAACAAGGAAATGCAGCCCTTAGGAGAAAACCCTAAAACTGACAAATTTGTGCCCCAATTGTGATGTAGAGTACATCTGCTTCATGTTGTGATATAGACTTAGGACTACTGACAAAGATACACTAGCATGAATTGGATTATACTACATCACATACATGCCTGAGATTAGGGCAAACATAGGACTACTCACCACATTGGTAGAGCGATGGCATTTAAAGACTTCCTCATTCCATCTGTCGACTGGAGAGGCGACGGTGACACTAGAGGACATGTGGTGTATCCTCTGCATTCCGATTCATGGGGAGATGGTAGTGTATGACCCAATGACAGGGAGAGACTTGTTGTGCAAATTATTTGAGTGTGACGCAGATGACCTTGATATCGTAGAGAGGGAGATCTGCTGGGAGACCATGGCAGTAGAGTACGATCAGCCATATGTGGTGATAGTAGTGGTTATAGCATGCCTATTAGCAGGGGACAGATGAGGACATGGACTCCCTATTGGATGGGGAAGAGTGCTAGAGCAGATGGTGACAGAGTGGACCGTATATGCATGGGGACCATGTGTGCTTGCCATGCTATATTTTTCAGTTGCATCAGATAGCATATCAGAGGGTATAGACTTTGAGTTGTGGGGTCACACTATTATAGGTATGGGCATTTGAGCATATAGCCATATGTCGACCAATTGTAGAGAGATAGGTAGTACCACATCGACCATGTGTACTATTATGGGGGTACACTGAGATAGGGTCCATTTAGATACATACTGTATTGGTGACATGAGCTAGACAGACTGAGAGAGTTCACATGGAGGCCATATTAGGATTGCCCTGGATGGTTAGATGATAGTGATGAGCTATCGTATTGTAGATAGGAGAGATACCTGATTGGGCAACTAGTGAATCACCTGAGAGTGATTAAGATATATTTTCCAGAGAGAGTCAGATGACAATTTGGAGAGAGATAGGATGTACTGAGAGGGACCGCACACTTTGCCTGATCTCACAAAGAGATGAGTTAGTGGGGGAGGATGATTCAGCCACACATAGCATATAGCGACTTCACATAGCTACAGTGGAGATAGTGGGATTGGAGATCAAATGTTGTAGATGCTAGGATGATAGAGGAGTATGAGCGATGGTTTGCACGATGATGACTAGTGCCATTGACAGATCCTAATATTCCGGTACCTAGGAGACAAGAGGACTTCCCACTCGCTAGAGAGTAGGAGAGAGATGATGATGATGAAGATAATGAGGAGGGAGATGATGAGGATGGAGATGATAAGGATGAGGGGGATGAGGACAAGGGGGATGAGGAGAGTCCTAGATGCATGCAGCAAGATGAGTCAGATCCGATAGATCATGAGGCATTGCAGGATATACCCATAGGGTAGGAGACAGTGAGCATAGAGGAGATGCAGACATGTAGGGAAACCATAGTGAGTCAACATGATTACATTGCCACTTTAGAGAGACAGAATGCTATCTTGAGGATAAAGCAGGATAAGTTCAGAGTAGAGATAGCCAGACTGATAGCGGCTCGAGATACAATGATAGCCCAGGCACAAAAAGCAGAGCAGAGAGTGACCAAGTATATTGGGTCGATTAGGGAGGCCAGTGCTCGTGAGATGGCACAGATGTTTGTAGAGACCAGAGATGAGATGTACCAGTTGAGGACACTATATGAGAGTGTAGTTCCACCAAAGTAGAGAGCAGTGTCATATCGGTCATGGTCGAGGATAGAGAGCAGGCCACACTCTCGGAGGTCAGTGAGCAGCATGGGGGTGACTGGACCTATGAGACCACCACAACTAGGACCAGGGATAGGAGGGGCTTCATACTTGAGACATGGCAGGGATGAGGAGGACATAGGGAGCACCTAGTGATAGAGGCACGTGCTCCTTATGATAGGGACATTTGACATTATGTACTTAGCCTGTGGGCCATATATGGGATAGGCAGTCCAATTTTGTACTTTGATACTTTTTTGAGATATGATATGATATGCAGCTATATGAGTGAATGCAATGTGTTATAGCTGATGTGTACTTTCCATGTATGGATGGCTTATGCACTATTTATGTACCATTGTGGAACATGTAGGAATATATTTTTATGTGTTTTTGATGCATTTATAATATGAAATGGATAAAATGCTTGATATGGGCTTGATATAATGCAAACACACTAACCAATGAATGTAGGATGCAGCTTATATTTTTTTGTTTTTTTGGAGATCGGAGAACTAGACCGAACTGACAGCCCAAACTGATGGAAGAAATGTTAGTAAGAAGAAATTAGACAGAGGACAGTTAGAGATTAAGAAAAACTTGCTTTCACCAATGCACAGAAGTAGGTGGGAACCTTTATTTAATGTAGCAAAGTAGATGCAGAGCATCATGGCATTGAAGTCTAGAGCTGAAATGCAACCCCTTTTGCAAAAGATAGACACATCACACACAAGGAATGAGTGAAGCATCCTAAGGTGCATACATCAAGGGTCGAGGTTTGTGCGGTGTTCACAAAGTGAACGTACTTATCTCAAACACCCAATGATATAGTTGCCCTAGTTTGTGACAAACATTCCACAAACAACAAACACAACAAAGAAAAGAAAAAGGGACCATGAACCATCCTAGTCACTCTAAATCACTTAGTGACATCATCGAGCAACATAGGAACATGATTGAAGCCAAAGATAAATCAGTAAAAAGGTAAGATGCACAAATTCGACCAAGTCAAACAAATAGTCTGATCGCCATTGTCAAAGGTGGAAAATAGGAATGATCATGCTGTCTAGTTTTAGGGAATGTGGTACCCCATCTAAGATAGGACACAGTCTGGTTTTGAGTATACCACACCCTGTATAAGACCCATTAGTAACAAGGACAAATGATATTGAAGTTGATTGATTGATATGATAATTTTGATCAATTCGAATGTCTGGTTTGATTGAAAAGTTCATCTATTAATGCATGATTTCATGAAAGCACAATGTTTGATTGATTGTCATTGGATGTATGCTCAGCGATCTGTCTATGCACAAAGGGGACCATTTATTGACAAAATGCAAAATGCCAAAGAAATTGCTTTTGGATTTTGATATTTTTGAATTTTTTTTTTTCCTTTTTTCAAGACTTTATTTGACTTTTTAGGGATTTTTTCAAGACATTTTATGATTTTTTGGGATTTTTTCAGGACATTTTATGATTTTTTTGTTTTTTTCAGGACATTTTATGATTTTTTCTTTTGTTTTTGAATTATTTCAAGACATTTTATGATTTTTTGTTTTGTTTTTGAATTATTTCAGGACATTATTTGATTAGAAAGCTCTAGTAATTGATCATGACAAGGGGCATGCACCCAATGAAAATTTGAAAGACATATATAGCAACCATGACCAAAACATATGCACAAGGACTGGAACCTAGGTATGCAAGATAATGATGTTGACCAATCACAGTCCTGGAATAGAACATTGGGTTAGGACAAGGATATGCATGATAAATCTGCGGGGGGGAAGTATAGCTAGGGGTCATGATATATGACAGAGCAATAATCTTTTACACATGGTGCCTATTTGCTAGGTTTTCACCATGGTACTTGCCCAAAGTGCCTGTTTGCTAGGTTTTCACTAGAGGGCGAATGATTTTGGCATTACCTTTTTTTCTTTTTTACCTTTTTTTAATTTTTTTGCATTTTTCACTTTTTTGATTTTTTTGTATTTTTTCACTTTTTTGATTTTTTTGTATTTTTTCAAGATAATATTAAAGAACTGCTGAAAAAAGAACTATGCCCAGTACTTGCAAAGGTGCATGCTATTTATAGGATCTGACAAAGGTTCACCTTCTGGGGTTGCAATTTGATATGCCCCCGAACCATAGGTTGTAGTAACTATGAAAGGTCCAACCCAATTAGACTCAAATTTTCCTTTGATGATGTCAGTAGATTGTGCATTCTTCAGGTTCACCTTTAGGACCAAATCTCCCACTTCGAAGTGTCACCCTTTGACCTTCTTATTATAAGAGCGATGGAGATGGTTTTGATATGCCTGGAAATGTGTCAAGGCTATCTGACGTTTCTCATCTAACATCTCAAGCTGATGCAACTGAGAGACTCTATGCATCTCATCATCAATCAAATGTTGTAGGGAAACATGCAAAGAGGGAATTTCCACTTCCAAGGGTAAAATGGCTTCTACACCATACACCAAGGAATAAGATGCTACGCCAGTAGGTGTGCGGATAGAAGTGTGATATGCCCATAGTACTGGATTCAACTATACATGCCAATCTCGACCAACATCATTGACAACCTTTTTCAAGATCTTAATGATGGTTTTCTTTGATGCTTTATCTTGACCATTACTTTGTGGATAGCAAGGACTGGAGAAACGGTGTTGGATGCGAAATTTCTCACAGAGTTCCTTAACATCTTTATTTTTAAATGGACAGCCATTATCTGTGACTATTGCAAGGGGAGCCCCATATCTGCATATGATATAATTCAATAGAAACTTTGAAATTTGAACACCAGTGATATAGGTCATGGGGATAGCCTCGATCCATTTTGTCAAGTATTATGTGGTCGTGATAATGAATTTGTGTCCATTCGTAGATGTCGGGCGAATCTTACCAATAAGATCCAATCCCCATTGAGAAAAGGGCCACAGAGATATGACAGAGTGAAGTTCTTGGGTTGGCGCATGAATATAATTTCCGTGGATTTGGCATTTGTATCATTTCTTGACAAAATCATGAGCATCCTTTTCCATAGTGGGCCAATAATATACAGCATGAATCAACTTTTTAGCTAGACTCAGACAATTGAAATGGCCCCCACATATACCATCATGAACCTTGTGTAAAGCTATTTGTACCTCGTCAGAATCCGAACACCTCAAGAGGGTGTGGTCAAAGGAACGACGATAAAGGGTGTCTGCGATGATGACATATTTAGCAGTTTGGCATATGAAGGGTCGACGTTGGTTAGAGGAAAGTTTAGGTGGTAAGGTTTGGGATTTCAAATATTGATAGATGTCATTATACCATGGGGAATTAGGACCAACAAAAACACACATCACATTTGCTGTTAGAATTTCAAAAGAAGGGACAAGCAATTGTTCGACCAAAAATTCACATCTGTCCATATTGTGGGGCATATTTAACATGGAAGCAATAGTTGCCATCGCATCTGCTGACTTGTTTTGAATTCTTGGAACTTGACTAAAATGGATAGCCGTAAATTTTGTCTTGAAGAAATCCACCATATGCTTGTAGGGGATAATCTTTTCATCTTTTGTTTCATAGTCATCATTCACTTGATGGATGACTAACTGGGAATCTCCATAAACTTGCAAATGTGTGATGTTCTAGTGGATTGCTACTCTAAGTCCGGTGACCAAAGCTTCGTATTTTGCAATATTATTGGTGCAATGGAAAGTTATTCTATAGGATTTTGGAATAGCATCACCTTGAGGGGTGACAAATAATATACCTGCTTCGGACCCAAATTTGGTATGGGATCCATCAAAATATAATTTTCATTCATTAGAAGATGTGACAACAAAGACTGATTCATCTGGAAAATCCATCAACATTGGATGATCATCATGAATAGGTGCCTCTGCAAGTTGATCTGCTATGATTTGTCCTTTCATTGCCTTTCTCTCAATTTACTCAATATCAAACTCACTGAGGATCATAACCCACTTTTCTAGGCAACCTATCAAAGTTGCCCTGATAAGCAAGTATTTCAAGGGATCAATTTTTGCAACTAGCAATGTCTGATGATTTAACATATAGTGTCAAAGCTTATGTGTTGCAAATACCACTGCTAAACATGCCCGTTCAATAGTTGAATAATTTAGCTCATAGCCTACTAGTGTCTGCCTGATATAATAAATAGCCCATTCTTTGCCTTTCTCATCCTGTTGGGCTAAGAGAACTCCCAGTGCTATTTCAGTTGTAGAGATATACAATATGAATGGCTTCCCTTCTATAGGAGGCACTAGAATAGGTGGCGACAGCAGGTAATCCTTGAGAGTTTGAAATGCTGATTGACATTGCTAAGTCCATTTAAAAGTGACACCTTTATGCAATAAATGTTGGAAGGGATGACATTTTTCTACCAATTGAGCTATAAACCGGCGGATTGACTATAACTTTCCTTGCAAACTTCTTAGTTGATGGAGATTGGAAGGAGGAGGCATATCCATTATTGCTTTAACTTTTTCAAGGTCTACTTCGATGCCTCTATGAGAAACAATTTACCCTAATAATTTGTTGGCTGTGACACCAAAGACACATTTCTTTGGGTTGAGTCTTAGCTTGTAGGTTTCCATTCGATCAAAGATTGGGCCAAGGATGGCTAGATGACTATCTCTTGTGATGGATTTGCATAATAGGTCATCAACATAGTCTTCCATCAAAGTATGCATAAAATCATGGAAAATTGTTGTCATAGCTCTTTGATATGTTGCTCCAGCATTTTTAAGGCCAAAGGGCATCACATTCCAGCAGTAGGTACCCCAAGCACATGTGAATGCAGTCTTATGTTGATCTTCAGGAGCAATGTGAATTTGATTATATCCAAAAAAACCATCCATCAATGATAGCATCTCATATCTGGGAGTCATGTCAACTATGATGTCGATATTCAGCAATGGAAAGTCATCTTTAAGGCATTCTTTATTGAGATCCCTAAAATCCGTACAAATTCTGATGCCCCCAGTTACTTTGCTAATTGGTACCAAATTTGAAATCCAATCTGAATAATCAATTGGTCTGATAAAGCCCACATCTAATAATTTTTTGAGTTCTATTTTTACTAAGAGAGCCACCTGGGGATGCATCTTTCTTAGTTTTTGTTTGACGAGCTTGGCATCTAATTTTAATGGCAAGTGATGAAGGAATAATTCTAGATCAAGGGCGGGCATATCTGCATAGGACCATGCAAAATTGATCTTCTTCTCAAGAAAGAAATTGGAAAAAATCTATCTTTTCCTATTTTGATAGAGAAGCAATGAAATGAATGACCTTAGGGTTGTCAGGTGTACCCAAATTTATCTCTTCGGTCATTTCCACAAGCAATGTTGATTTATCCTGACTTGATAGGGGTATGTCCAATCTTCCACCTTTGGGCACCTAAGAGAGGTTTTCACCCACAGGTACGTCTTTTATTTTTACTTTTCCATGGTCAGAGAGCGCCTTATGGTTTTCACTCAAAGACTCATTCTTTTGATTTTTTACTTTTTCTTTTGCTTTTTCATTTTTATGACTAGAAGATGGAGTTGACTCCCCAAAATATGCTGTGGAATCTAGATCAATAGTAAATCCTGCCTTATGATCACCTTGTGGTATGCCTTCCCATAGTCCAAGGAATTTTGCAATTGCTTCATCATTTTGAAAACAATCCAATTTGAGTGGTTCTTGTTGGTCATGTTGGATAAGCTATAGATAGACAAGGGTTATGTCATCATTGGTTTCAAGGAGAGGTAGGGCTGAGATGGTAAGAATAAGAATGTCCATGGTATCGCTAGCTGAACTACTCATATCTGTTTCAGAGCTTGGGTCCCATAATGACTCTATCCAAGCATTAGGACACGTTTTGGGAGGGGGAGTTATTTCATGTTTGTCTTCCATGGGCAAATCACTAGGATCAAGGAAAAGATTTTCAAGGGCATATGAGCTAGAAGAAAAAGAACTCCACTCCCATTCATTGGAATCAGTTTCAGGTTGGGTGTCCTCAGGTGTTGTTTCATTATCAGAGTCACACCCCTTTCCAGATGTGGTCACTTTGGTAGACAAGGTTCCAATTTGCAATGGTACAAAACCTAACCCTAAAGTTCGATGTCGCATCATAGGTATAATAGGTTCTAGTCTTCCTTTCTTATTAGGGCCCAAACCACTGCAACCATCATATCCCTTTTTTTGCAGTATAGTAAACCCTTTGCCATACCACTCCACTGGAAACCTAACAGGTGGTGTCTCAGTTGGATCCTTATAAAGCCAATCTATGACATCATCATCCAAAGTTTCCTTGTTAAGATCACCCCATCTTGTAAATGTAGTGGGGGGCTGATATTGAATGACTATCTTAGGTTCCTTTTGCAACAAATGTGGTTTACCATGTGATTTTGGAGATATTGGTAAATTCCCAATAAGGAATGTTTGAGCCATTGAATACTCTCTGCATCCTTGGTCCTGTATCTTCAATTTTCCTTTGACAACATCTAACAACTCATTAGGATCCACATAATTATGTGAGTGGACCTCTCTATTAACTGGGACTTGCTGCTGCGGGGAATCCTTTAGATTAGCACAAAATTGAAATGGATTATGATCTCCTGGATTTATTTAACCCACAAAGAAGAAGAAAAGGATTAAATAAACAAATCATGAAAGAGACCTAGGACTAAATAAATAGATTTATTTAACCCACAAAGAAGAAGAAAAGGATTAAATGAACAAATCATAAAACCCTAGAAATAAAAGGACAAGGAATTAGGTCAAGAGAACAAGAAATTAATGTCGATTCGATCATGATTTTGATTGACAAAGGACCAATGCTAATAAATGATTGAGATTGATAAAGAGATCAAATTGATAGGTGTCAATTGATAAGGAACAATGACTAATTGATCCAAATTGACACGATTGAAAAGGACAATGATCGATGACAACTCGAACGCAAAATGACAAGATTGATCAGGACAAGGATCGATGACGAATCGATCACAAAATGATAAAATTGACAAGAGGACAAGGATTGAATCAATCACAAAATGACAGAATTGACAAGAGGGAAAGGATCGATGACGAATCGATCACAAAATGACAAAATTGACAAGAGGACAAGGATCGATGATGAATCGATCGTAAAATGACAAAATTGACAAGAACAAGGATCGACCAAAATCATGACTGGAGATTGTTATCGACAAGACCAAGCGTGCAACAGAGAAGAAATGTTAATGCAACACAAAAACCCTAAAATAAGGCAATGCACAGATGTTAAAGTATGACTCCGCAAGTGTTGACCATTTTTATACATCTACAATTTCAGACTTTGAGCCTATCAAACACATCTACAAAAAATTTAATGCCCCTTTCTCACACTATCTGCAATCTCATTTGCATTTGGTTAAGAGTTTTATTCCTTAACTTGCCACATTGAATGGGAGTCTTTAACGCCTCTCACAACATGAACAGGTAGGGGTTGATTGGTATTATGGTTGCCAATGGCATTTTTCTTTAAAAGTTTTTGTAGCTTCTAACCATGTTGACATTTCCTCCTTCTGGCTCATGGCATGGAGGAAGATTAATGCAGATTGCATTTGTTGAAATTTTAAAATGCCCACTCCAGCTCATACATGGAGGATATCATGCCCATTTTGCATTTTCTGAAAACTTTACATGCCTCCTCAACCACGCACAGCAAGGAGGTAGCAAGGTTGTGGAATTATTTTTTACACCAGCCATTGCATTTGCTTAATGGTTTCTATAGCCTTTTCAACCTGCTAATGGCATTTGTTAAGAACTTTTTATTGCCTTTATGCTGCCCCATCATACTCACACCATGCACAAGAAAGGGACTGGTAATACACCTTGCAATGCATTTGTTTGCAAATTTTTTAAATGCCTTCATTCAACTATCACGACAGAGGGGGGTTCAAGCTGATTTCAATTTGCCTTAAATTTTTGAGCCATTTACCTGTTGTGTGGGAATAGATGGATAGCAATACACCATGCCATTGCATATTGCTTTAAATATTTCCATGCTTAAAGGTTTTGATGGCTGCCAATCGCATTTTAAATCATTTGAAAGATTCTAGAGCCATTTCAACATATGCCATGCAGGAGGAGGTTGACTTTATGCCAATTGCATAGCTTTAGATTTAATAAAGCTTTCTCAACACCATGGCTAAGAGTGGAGAATGTTGGAAAATGTCATGGAGATTGGACTTTACACCTATTAATCACATTTTCTGAAACTTTCATGCCCTTTTAACAAATTCCATTTGCTCAAACTCTTGCATCTGGCACCTCACACCGCACAAGCAGAATTCAACTTATTATAAATTTGCCAAGTAAATGATTGTGAGAAACTATTACTATCAAAACCCCATTGTAAAAGCATTGAAATCCATTCTATTTATTTTGTTATGCATGCATCATGTTATTTTAAAACCAATTCACCATAAAATTAATGCACAGGCATGAGCCAGGTCGGGCCCCAAAGTGGGCTTGACTAAAAAAAAATTCATTTTCACACAACTGACCTTCAAAATGCCTAAGGAACCTTGAACACACCTCTAGAATTGATCGGCACCATTTCCTGATCATCAAACTGAGTTTTGCAACTTTTAGGTGCCTGTGCCACATTTTCAAATTTAATCACAAAGATGTAATTTTCAAACTGGTCAAAACCTCTTTCTAGACTTCATCGACTGATAGGCATGTACTCTGATATACCAACATTAACTCTGCCAAGTGGTTTCTCAAGATGAATCCCGAGTGAAGAAATATTAATGGTCAAAGATGACCAACTGGCTTTGTCTGCATTATGAACCTGATGAAGTCAATGCACAGGGAATGCATGATGCCTTTCTTAAAAATATCAAACGATCTCCACAGACCCTCATATTTGAGGCATAGGTACCTTGAAGTACATATCAAAACATAGAATGCTCAGTTTGACCAAAAGGTTGACTAGGTGCAAATGGTGTGCTCATGAAAATAGCCACTTTAACTAATGTAGCAATGAAAATACAGAACACTGAAAAAGGTGGCTCAAGAAACTCTTTTGAAAACTGATCAAACAGATTGGCAGGAGCTTGGAATTTGAAACATAGCTTGTCTTTTATACCAGTAGTCACCAAGACAAAACATTCTGATATGACACTCACCGAGGCAACTTTTACACCTATGCAAAGTAGGGCTCTGACTAGCTGCTAAAATAGGGACTTATGCAAACAACCAAATTGTAAATGGATTAGGCTTACCAAACTGAGCAAATGGATTCATAGGGACTTGAAATTTGGCATGTGGATTCAATTTTATGCATAGAATTTAGTGCACTTTGAATTTCACCATGATGATCAACAGGGCAAAAGTTATAGGAGCTCAAAGTAGGCTATTTAGTAAAATATACATTTACACCTAACATGCACTTTCAGCACACCCCTTGAAATGGGTACCTGATAAACTGATCAAAACTGAAAACTGAAAGTTGCAAAAAACTTCATAGGCCAAATGAAAGGTGTAGAACAAGTTTCCAAAGCCTTACCCTTTGAAAATCAACTAGCTCCATTTTACCCTCTCTCTAACTAGGCCACTTGAATGAGATTAGGTGCCTTTCTGAAAGTGAAATAGCAAAATTTTGAAATGGGCCTCTCAAATTACTCAAATTTAATGAGTCTCAATAGTGGCTCTGACTGGGGATGGTTGATTGCAAGATCAACATAAGAATCTAGAATCTAAGGTAGAGCAGACCACCCAAAAATGGATCACTTCTCATCTCTTCTCAAAAACAAAGGGCTCCTTATTCTACCCAAGCAGTAGGGTACCTTATTGAAAACCACACAACTAAAAGCAAAGTGACTATACAAAATATACAAACATAGATATGAGTGATTATAAAACCCCCAAAGAATCTTAGCATTTATCTCTGTCAAAAATCTAATTCTCATCACCTGATGTCATGATCCAAACAAAGGCACCTTTCAACAACAACTGAGCATAATCCTTATAATCAACCCCTTTCATCTCATTACCACAACAGCTGGTGTGCACACCCTTTGCCTGATTTTGAACTTTGTAATCGCACACTATTTCAACAAAAGTAAACTCATGAGACAAATCACTATAGAGGCCTTCCCACAAGCTGTAATACATTTGACTATCCCAATCGACTCTATACTTTGCAAGCACATCATCATGCTGAATTTCATAAATAAAACATTCATTCTCACCACTATAGTTCTCATCAACACATGCCTTGTCATTATTTAAATTCATAGAATGAGGGACATTAATAACTGATTGATACAAACAAGGAACATAAACTTTTTGATCCAAATGTTGTACATCACTATGCTAATCACACTTTATATTGTCTTTGTTTATCAAACTCAATACATCTGCATCCTCAATATCCCATTCATGGAAAAGAATGCATACCTCTAGCTTAAGCAAATCCTCAGCTAAGTCTTTCTCATTCAGACTTACATTCACCTGAAAAACTTCCATTTGTGGTCTGAAGTAATCATCACACAACCCATGCCTCTTATCTTCATCATGAAGTAATTTTTTACAACACATGCTATTGCTGTTTTGAACTTCATCAGCATAAAAAATTTGTTCAACACAAGGGCAAACTTCAACATTTTCATCAATGAGGTCAGCACTATGAACATTTATACCAAAGACAAAGAACTCCATATCCGGTTCAAGCATACCATCAACATTCACATCCTCTTCATGGTATGTCAAACTTAGAAAACATTCAAATATAGGTTCATTTAAATCTGAAAATGAAACATTATCCACACTTTCACATATGTTTTTATCTTCAAAAATACTTTCATTTTTAGAATCATGAATGAGATATATAACTTGGTCTCCTCTTATATCATCTTCACAAGATGAATAATAAGAACTCTCATAGATATCCTCAACTGCATGACTGGCATTCATTTGCTAATCATAAGAGAATGAATAACTTGTGCCAAGATCGCTCTCATTCTGAAATTGATCTTCATTGTTCATTTGTATATCTTCAAGGTGTTGAAAATAAAACTCAGTGTCCTCATAATCAGAAGCACCACTCCATTCTGAAACACATTCATCACTAGGTATACTTGTATTGAGAACACCATCAACATTCACAATTTCATTTTCAACTTTATCAGACTTAATCAAAATCTGATTTACATCATATTGCACATCCTCACTTGCATAATCAGCAACATTTGGTGATCCTTCAATATTTGGTACTTCATCATTTTCATTATCATTATCCATGGGAGATGCATGATTAACTTCATAATTTGTAGTGACATAACCAGCATAACCGGCATACAAATCAAAGGGTACATATCCTTTATATATATCCATATATGTATCAGCATTATCACAAAATTTCCCACTGATCATTCCATTAGTACTGTGAGAGATAACCAGCATTGACAGCAGAGATTCTTGACTCTCATTTAAATTTGAATCACATATATCAGCAAAACCATTTTGAACAGCAAAGCTTGACGCACCTTGACAAAGAATATTTTGCTTGGCTTCATATTTACTTTCACCAGTGAAGTTGTTTTGACAAGAAACAACAGTAGACAAAAATCTCTTTGAGATCCCAAATTTTAAGTTGTTTTCAATGTCCCTAGCTATGTTAAAAGCTTCATGCAAAGTTTTGGGTTCTTTGTTTCTTAATAAGAAACCCATCTTCTTGCAAAAAGAAATCATATAAATATCCAAACATACTTTATCATCGAACTTATACTTCTTGGAAATTTTAGACAATGTTTGTGAAAACCTGATATTAAATTTTGGTACCAATTCATCTTCCCTGATTTGGATGTACGTGAATTCTCTCAGCATATCATAATCACTCACCTTTTCAGAAAATTGGTCTATGCAGTTAGAAATTAATTCTTCCCATGAGGAAATACAATTTTCTGGCAAGAAAGAGAACCAATCCCTTGCATCCTCTTTCAATGACTGGACAAATAATTTCATGCACACATCTTCTTGACAAACTTCAAATTCTCCCCTCAAGTTTGAAAATCTTTTCACATGTTGACATGTTGATTCTGATTTCTTCCCACTGAATATTGGCAAATGTTTTCTAATTTTTGTGGGTATAAGATTTGGGTAACCCAGAATACCTCTAAAACTTAGAGCAGCATAATACTTCATACTGAAACTTTTCCTATTACATGGTTGTACTATTTCACTAGGCATGGCTCTATGTGGAAATGCACAAGGCTGAAAAGCTTCAATACACATTTGTTCTTACTCCCACAAATGATTATACAACCTTGCATTGAATAATGAAACACTTCAAGCACATATCATCATTCAAATCTATTCATAACATTGCTTGACACAAAGCTTTCTTCGAATTTGCATACTAAGGAAGAAAATATAATGTGGAACTTCAACAAAAATAGATATGCAAATAAGTTTATAATTCCTCTCTTTCCCTCTTTACTAGTGTTGTTCACTTAATGGGAAAACTATTTTACTCATTCAAATTTTCAGAACAAATTGTTTTGCATTGAAACTTCTAAAAGTACCTGCATATTTTGCAGACATAAACTCTTGTAGATCTGAAGATTAACTTTAACTTTTAGCATGGTCTTTTACCTCAAAGTCACCACCTCTTGCATAGAGGAACAGTTTTGAACAACAAATAGTTGTCCTCCTGCAATTCATTACTTACCCTTCTTCAAATATGCTGCAATAAACACTCTTCTAGGTCACAAACATATGGATTTGGGAAATTAACACCAAATCTATGTGTATCTTTCTGCACTTTCTTATCAAGCTTTTATGATGAACAACTTATGTGTAAATCTACATTAGCAGTGATAACCTATATCTCTACACTATATATCAAACCATAAAAACCTTATGCAATACTAATTGCATGGACATTCAGCACTGGTATGAACCATGGAGTCGCCACCCAATAAGGAATTGGGGAAAAATTTGCATACAACTGCAAGGACTTGCTCACAACTCAGCAATATATACATTTCAATTCTTCACAAGAAACTTTCTCTGATAATAGACAACACCATTACAACCTCAAAACACAATACTTAATCCCTCAACCATAAAAGATATTTTCAACTCTCTACAATCTCAATGGACTGACTAGCTAGATGAAATTGTGTAATTTCTATTCAGGTTCCCCAGCGGAGTTGCCATTTTTGTTGTTCTTGATTTTTGATCTCCTATTCTTCTCTATAAGAAATTCTCAAAGCTTTTGTCGCATATGGAGAGAACAAGAAAATAGACATCCAAGACAACATTTAACAAGGTTTATACAAAAACCTTCTACACTTCAAGCTTGTACTAAGCTTAGGTGGGTATACCATTTGTGAACACTTTTCACAATTATGATAGAGAACTCACAAAAGACTAGTGTCAACTTCTGCACACCCCTATTCACCTTAAAAATAACTGAAACACAAAGGAAAGATTCATATTCATTTTCAGTTGTGATCTCCAAGAAGGTTATAAAACTTAGCAAACTATACCAGTGCCTTATCCCGGGCTTCAGAGTCACCTAAGACTAGATAAGAATTCTAAATAGGAAATCCACATACATTTCATCACTTTGACTTCCCCAAATTTATATATGCTTGACATATAAATTTTTTACCTTTGTGCTAAACCTAGTTATCATATTCAAGCAGAATTATTGATTACTAACAAAAAGGATTTTAAGTACATTTAATCCCCCTCGAGAGAAAAACCTAAAACATCTCTATAAAATTGCTTTGCAACTCATTCAATCAAACAATCCTAGATTATCTAACGGAACTAGTAAATCAATCATACATACAAGAAGACAACAGGAATCTAGGCTCAAAATGCTTTGATCTATGTATTGATATCCTTCATCAAAATCTTTACATAACTTAGAATGATCTTCCAAAAACTAGAAAAAGCCCTAAATATATTTTGCCAGAGTTTATTTACAAAATTCTTGTGATACCTTAGAAATGAGAAGAAAAGAGACTAAGAAGAAGAGGGAAAAGATTAGGTTTGCATCAGAAATCATTAAATGCCTTCTTCCCCAATTGAAAAAATATTCCTTCTTCTTTCCCATCAAAACGGCTCTCACAATATCCCATGCTTGTTGAAACTAACTGTAGAACTGGATTCCTCATCTTGAAAGCTTTCCAATGGTAGATAATACTTGTTGTTTTAGGTAAAAATTAGCCCCTAAGCAAATTAATCACTCATGCACCTCTGTCAACTATGCAATTTAACTTTGATTTTTCACCTTTTTACTCTTGACACCCTGCCACATGGTAGCTTGTGATTTGCCCATGCTCCAATGGGATAACACCTCATCCCCACCTTAAAATTTTTGCTACTTGTCCACCACTGGTCTACCACTAGACTGCCTCATGGACCGCCACCTGTCTGCCACCTCAGTGAGACCTACAAGCTCACCTACCACTGGATTTGTCACATCACCTTTTGCAATTTTGCGATGGTTAATGGGCAAGCAACTTTGGATAACAAAACAATGCCAGTCATCTGATCTTCTTCAACCTACATGATATTTACCATTTCACCATTTCACGAAGGCTATCTTTTGAGCATCTTTAGCTTGTAGAACAATGCCAGTCATTCGATCACAATGAACCTGCTCACTCATTAATCCGTTCTTTCCCTGCAAAACCCACCTACCTTGGGATCGGTGCATACGTGGGGTCCACTTGGTCTCTAGCTAGCCTCCTTCCTTGTTGCCTTGAGAGTCATGCACACACATGTGAGGTCCAATGGGCAGCCAACCAACACCATGCGTCAAAATCCTTCAAGGCTTTAACACTATGAATGCGTGGAGCTTTACTTTTAAATACTAAAATATACTCCTGCCCAACCAATGTGTGACTAAAGCTTGCCTGGTTTTACTTCTTTCTGAGGGTTTTTGAGACTTTCCAATGGTATTTTGCTGATTTATGCCTCAGTCTTTTAATGCCAAAGACCCACACAACTCCAAATGCATTTACTTGAGAGTTTCTGAGGTTTTTATTACCACGTTAGAGGATATTTCAAGATTTGAGCCTATCAAATGCAACTACAGAAAATGTAATGCCCTTTTCTCACACCATCTACAATCTCGTTTGCATTTGGTTAAGAGTTTTATTCCTTAACTTGCCATGCTGAATGGGAGTCTTTAACACCTCTGACAATGTGAATATGTAGGGGTTGATTGTCATTATGGCTGCCAATGGCATTTTTTTTAAAAAGTTTTTGTAGCTTCTAACCACATTGACATTTCCTCCTTTTGTTTCATGGCATGTGGGAAGATTAATGCAGATTGGATTTGTTGAAAGTTTAAAATGCCCACTCCATCTCATACATGGAGGATACCATGCCCATTTTGCATTTGCTGAAAACATTACATACCTCCTCAACCATGCACAACAGGGAGGAAGCAAGGTTGTGGAATTGTTCTTTATACCAGCCGTTGCATTTGCTTAATGGTTTCTAAAGCCTTTTCAACCTGCTAATGGCATTTGTTAACAACTTTTTATTGCCTTTATGTTGCCCCATCATACTCAAACCACGCATAGGAAAGGGATTGGTAATACACTTGGCAATGCATTTGTTTGCAAATTTCCCAAATGCCTTCATTCAACTGTCACGACAGAGGGGGGTTCAAGCTGATTTCAATTTGCCTCAAAGTTTTGAGCCATTTACCTACTACGTGGGAGGAGATGGCTAGCAATACACCATGCCTTTGCATATTGCTTTAAATATTTCCATGCTTGAAGGTTTTGATGGCTTCCAATCGCATTTTAAATCATTTGAAAGCTTCTGTAGCCTTTTCAACATATGCCATGTAGGAGGACGTTGACTTTATGCCAATTGCATAGCTTCATATTTAATAAAGCTTTCTCAACACCATGGCTGGGAGTGGAGAATGCCAACAAATGTCATAGAGATTGGACTTTACACTTGGGAATCACATTTCCTGAAACTTTCATGCCCTTTTAACAAATTCCATTTGCTCAAACTCATGCATCTGGCACCTCACACCGCACAAGCAGAATTCAACTTAGGATAAATTCACAAAGTAAATGATTATGAGCAACTATTAAATTCAGAACCCCATTGTAAAAGCATTGAAATCAATTCCATTTTTTTTTATTCATGCATTATGTCATTTTAAAACCAATTCACCATAAAATTAATGCACGGACATGAGCCAAATTGGGCCCCAAAGTGGGCTCTACTAAAAAAAAATTTGTTTTCATGCAAATGACCTTCAAAATGCCTCAAGAACCTTGAACACACCTCTAGAATCGACTGGGACCATTTTCTGATCATCAAACTGAGTTTTACAACTTTTAGGTGCCTGCACCACATTTTGCATTTAATCGCAAAGATGTCAATTTCAAACTAGTCAAAACATCTTTCTGGACTTCGTCGACATACAGTCGTGTACTCTGATATACTAACATTAACTTTGCCAAGTGATTTCTCAAGATGAATCCTGAGTGAAGAAATATTAATGGTCAAAGATGACCAACTAGCTTTGTCCGCACTATGAACCTAATGAAGTCAATGCATATGGAACACATGATGCCTTTTCTTAAAAATATCAAACGATCT
This sequence comes from Cryptomeria japonica, assembly GCF_030272615.1. Lineage (NCBI taxonomy): Eukaryota > Viridiplantae > Streptophyta > Pinopsida > Cupressales > Cupressaceae > Cryptomeria > Cryptomeria japonica. The sequence goes on from NC_081414.1 coordinate 867,136,942, forward strand.
CCGCAGACCCTCAAATCTGAGGCATAGGTACCTTTAAGTACATATCAAAACTTAGAATTCTTAGTTCAACCAAAAGTTTGACTGGGTGCAAATGGTGCGCTCATGAAAATAGCCACTTTAACTGATGTAGCAATGAAAATATGGAACACTAAAAAAGGTGGCTCAAGAAACCCTTTTGAAAACTGATCAAATGGATTGGCAGGAGCTTGAAATTTGAAAAATAGCTTGTCTTTCATACCAGCAGTAGCCCAAAAAAAACAATCTGATATGACACTCACCGAGGCAACTTTTACACCTATGCAAAGTAGGGCTCTGACTAGCTGCTAAAACAGCGACTTATGCAAACAGCCAAATTGCAAACAGATTGGGCTTACCAAACTGAGCAAATGGATTCACAAGGACTTGAAATTTGGCATTTGGAATCAATTTTATGCATATAATTCAATGCACTTTGAATTTCATAATGACAGTCAATGGGGAAAAAGTTATAGGAGCTCAAAGTAGGCTACTCAATAAAATCTGCATTTGCACCTAACATGCACTTTCAACTCACCCCTTGAAATGGGTACCTGATAAACTGATCCAAACTGAAAACTAAAAGTTGTAAAACACTTCATAGGCCAAATGAAAGGTGTAGAACAAGTTTCCAAAGCCTTACCCTTTGAAAATCAATTAGCTCCATTTTACCCTCTCTCTAACTAGGCCACCTAGATGAGATTAGGTGCCTTTCTAAAAGTGAAATAGCAAAATTTTGAAATGGGCCTCTCAAATTACTCAAATTGAATGAGTCCCAACAGCATCAATGTGGCTTCCTTCTTTGAGAAACATATCCTTAATTAGGCACATGTGATTTGATTAGACACACTCACTATTAGTCATCTCTTCACATGGTGATTGCATCTCTATCTGGTGGGAGTCCTATTTTTTTGCATCCACACAGTGTACCAGTGACTAGTACATCCTTCTCCTCATGTGTTCATGTGATTTAGGTAACATTCTGCCTCTTCATCACAAGCAATATCTCAAGCACCTTTCTCACCCTACTTGTACACTGGTCATAGCCTTGGTGGGTGACAGCTAGTAACTTGGTTGACTTGTCATCTCCATGTCAACACATCACTTACTAGTTGCCATGCTCTCCTTACTGGTGATAGATTGTACTGATAACCTTCCCATCTCTTTCACACAAGTCAAACACTGACTTGTATACTGGTGACTCCAAATTTCATTCTATGGAATGACATTCTCTCCCTTACCTTACCAGTGCACTGCAACATAAGGTGATATCAAGGACATCACATCCACTATGAAACAATGATAGTGTTTCACATACATCTCTTATGCTGGTAGCCATCCTATGCCAGTTGACATCAATGACAACACAATGCCAACAATCTCCCCCTTTGGCATTGATTCCAACACATGTAGTATCCGACATACTACATATTATCTCTCCCCCTTTGACAACAATGGAAAAAGGTCTTGACATCCAGTAGACAAAAGGTTTTGTCTCTGACACTTTCTCCCTCTTTGATGTTGCTTATATTTTCTCTCCTCCTTTGATAGTTGCATCTCCCCTATTGACCACTATGCTTTGCAACCTCTCAAACTAATAACACTTGAAATGGAGGGCTCACATACCAACTAATACCAATTGAGAATACTTAATCTGATACCAATTGTAGAAGCACTCAATTGTTGAAGGATGTGTCAGTGAATACTACTTTCCTATCGGTCAAATTGCATCTCTCCCATTTGACACCAATTATGGATGGAGGCACTGATACCATTTTCATACCAATATGATATTAATGGTCTATCCTTCCTCTATGAGAGTTTCTCTAAAACCAATTTGTTGATGGAAATCAAGTACCAATCTAATGTATTCTCCCCCTATGCAGGTAAATTTCCCTTTTTGAAGACAACTCTTCTTGTGATCTAGTTGTGATTTCAATTTGATAGTCATTGAAATATTTCACAACCTTGGATATTTCTAAAGACACAATCATACCGGTATAGCCATAGACACTTGCACACCCAATATGTCCATCAAGTCTGATGCAAATTAGAAAGCATGATTATCAACTCCCCTTAAGTCATACATCTCACGTCCACACTATCAATCAGGTCCAAAACTAGAGCCCTAATCAACTCTATATACCAGTTGAGTTGTGTATATGTGATCATCTAATGATCTTTCGGTTCCATCATATCCACCATAGCCTATGACATGATCCTAGATGTACACAATTCCATATAATGTCATCATCATGCCAAGAGTTAAACCGGTTAGCCCTCAAGGGATGTATGCATACATAATCAACAACCAGGCCATCATATGTTATTCATGTCTTCATCAAAACTACCTAAGCCATAACCTTTCAATTCCATGTTACAGGGGCTAATGCAATGATTCCAACCTTATTGTCTTACATAAAGTACAAGTACCTATTAGAATTCATGCCAGAAACATCTTGCACATATGGGTTGTTGTACTGGTCCATCATCACTACCGAAGCACCTTCCTATGTCTCCTTATATTTGTGTCAGAATGTATCTAATTTCCTTTGTTAATCTCCATCCATTGATACATGCAGTAGTGATCCATCTCTGATCTGTAGGTGTGTAGCCAAAGCAACCACTACACACAGTTATCTTCTCATTTCCATCTTTCATACTGGCAATAACTTGTTCTTCCATGTGTCCTTTTCAATCAAGGGGGTGAATAATAAGTTCAGTGTATTACTCCCCTTTAATCCTTAGGAGATATCACCTGTGCATTGAATGCACATTGTCGATCCATGGTCATTTTCCTCCACACCTGCTTGGTCTCATTCTTCTTCCCATTTTTCATCGTGGGAGCAAGTTTTACCTTTTTCTTCTGATGGGTCCTTTCATTTACAGACTCTGCATCACAACTGAAATTAGTTCTATATTAGCACACATCATCAATCCCAACCTCATGATTGGGGAACCTTCTAACATATCGGTTTTACCATCTTCTTCTGGTCATGTTGCTATTGTTGGCAACCGAAAACGGTGGACCTCTTGATCCTATTGAAACATTTCTTCTTTGGTTCCATGCATGTCTCTGAATTCCATATGCTTTGTATCCTTTTTAATGTTTATCATAGTATCTATACCAGTTTTTGTATGACTGTAAGTCCTTCTTCTTGCATTCATAACTTCTATGGCCAATTGTATTGTAGTTACAACAACCATTCTTTCCATAACCGAGAGAAAAATTATGCATATTTCTACTCCTTGATACATTTTCCTCATATGCATGATATCTATGAGATCCTAGAATATTCCTTCTAGATCCCTTTCTACATTATTTTTCCCTATGGCCATAACTATTACATGCAAAGCAATATCCTAAGAAGGAAGACTTATAACTTACATACTTATTCTGCCATGCATGGGGAGATCTTACCGGTTTAGTATCTCCATTTCTGCTTGTATGGGGATGGACCTTGGATTGTCCACTCTATATAGCTCTTCCATCCGTTCTCTTCTTTCCCACACTTGCTTTGTCTTGTGGGCAGTAGCATTTCTTTGTCTTCTACCAGTAGGGGATCTTCTATGTTGTCTTCTCATGTTCTTGCTTCTGATGAAGCTACCTTCTCCCATCTTCTCTTTTCCTTTGGGATTTGTATTGTTCCACCTTATTGTTGTAGTGCTCTTCATCCTTTGCTTCATGTCCTCACTTGTTATGGTTAGATCAATCTTCTTTTGGGGAGAGTTTCAGATGGTAAAGGTTTGTCCCTTGTTATCTCTATTTGAGGAAACAAACAGAATGTCATTGAGGGGGACATTCTTGCTGCTAGAGCATTCACTGACATCACTTCCTAATCCACTAGTATCCTTGGCATGCTTTTGCTTTTTCAATATTTTGTCCAAGGCATCACTACTAACCTCAAACTTGATTCTCACCTTGAGCTCATTTTAACATTTCTCAAGGTCCTTTTGAAGAATCTCCATTTCTCCTACTAGATGTTGATATTCTTTATGTTAGGAACTAGAAGGAAAACTAAGAGGTGGGGTGAATCAATTGTTGATAAATTATAACCCAAACAGAAATTATTCCAACTTAAACTTAGTGCCAGTAAACCAAACTTAATGTTCGTGAAATAGATTAGTAGTTATATCAATACCGGTGCAACTTAATGCATTAAACAGAAAGAGAAACAACATCCACAACACATGACACAAATATTTTGACGTTGAAACCTTGTAAGGGGAAAAACCATAGTGGGAAACCTTACCCACAATCAGATGATACTACTATAGATAGTAAGTGCATACAAATGGGGTCTACACATGCAGAAAGGCCAACCACCTAGAGCTCACTACTAAATCAAAAAATAGGAGTCACACTGACTACAGTAGGATGGTTAATTCCTATAACAATGTATTGCTTCAAAGTAAAATCTACAATGCTGGATTCAGTACTAGTTTAAGCTCTAATAAACACCTTCAAAACCTTCCTTCAACCTCTGCATAATGTCTACATTATTAGCACTATGATTTTCTCATATGATCTTCATTATTCACACATACACTCATACCACTCCTATGTTACATTATGATTACATCTCTCAAATGAGATCTTACATATATACAAAACCTAAGACCAAATATTAAGGTCGGCTCACTAAAGATATTACATTTAAATCAAATAAGTCTTGATGCAATATAATATATCAACCTTAATATAATTATACAATATTCAAATAATAAACCATTTCCAAAATGTGTCATGCTGATCTGGAACATGATATCTTGTACTGATCATAACCTAGATGTATTTGCCGGTAAAAGCAAATATGTCAGCTCGATTAGACAAATAAGAAAAAAACCAAATCGAAATAGCCAATCCATGTCTTTGACATAACCAAATGATCTCCAGATGATAACAAGTCATCATCACTATCAGTGAACCATATAACCTATCGGTGAACATATATTGGTGACTTTGCATAAGCCACTAACTATGTCGGTGAGCATAATGTGTCAGTTCAACAATAAACCAATATAGCTAGAGTGCCAAATAAAAAATGTAAACCTCCAGAAGGATAAGTGTTGACATCAATGACAAAACCAATGCAACACATGACAAAGTCATCCATAATACTAACAATCTCCCCCTTTGGCATTGATGGCAACACTAGATGGAAAAATATCTAAGTACCAAAATAGAATGCCAAAAACCAACAATCTCCCAAATAGATCAATACCAAAAATCAAAACCAAAATATATCTCTCCAAGTAGAATGTTTATGTCGCCCAAAGTACAATGTTTTTCCATAGATATCTCTCCCCATTTGACATCAAATTCCAAAGAAGTTAAGAATCAATATCAGAACATAACATACAACTAACTACTACCTCTGAGAAGTAGCTCTCCTCCATCAAAACTAGAAAAATATTTCTTTGTTAGTCTCTATCAGTTTGATGCCAAAATTTAACATCTAAGTCTTTGCCAGTGGGGAAATTACCCCAAGCTGCTCTCTGAGATATTCAAAAGTTTCTTTAGATAAAGGCTTTCTAAAGATATCTGTAATTTTCTCTTTGGTATTCACATAAACCAATCTCAATTCATTTGCTTTAACATGCTCTTTTAGAAAATTGTACTTAATAGAAACATGTTTTGTCTTAGAGTGGAATATCGGATTCTTTGAAATATCAATTGTTGTTGAATTATCATAATAAATGAGTACTATTTCTTTACATTTTACTTTTATATCCTTCAATATTAACTTAGTCCATAATACCTGAGTATAGTTAGTTGTTTCTACAACATATTTTCCTTCAGCTATAGATAATGATGTACAACTCTGCTTGTTTCTTATCCATGAAATCAATCTTCTGCCAAGAAAGAATGCACCGCCAGTGGTACTCTTTATGTCATCTACATCTCCTGCCCAATTTGAATCTATATATGCACATAACTCAAAATTATCATTATTAGGATACCATAAACCAAGAGTTGTTGTGCCTTGTAGGTACCAGAAAATCCTTTTTACTACTGATTCATGATTTTCTTTAGGTTTGCTTTGAAATATTGAAACAATACATACTACATTCATTATATCAGGTCTGGTTTGTGTCAAATACACTAAACCTCCAATCATAGATATGTATCTTGTCAGATTAATAGGAGCCAAATCATCCTTTAATATCAATTTATCAGTTGTAGTCATAGGAGTACTTAATGGTTTAGAGTTTTCCATACCAAATTTCTTCAAAAGTTCCTTGAAGTTTTTTGTTTGACATATGAATATACCTTTATCTATTTGTGAAATCTGCAAACCTAAAATGAATTTTATGTCTCCAATCATAGACATTTAAAATTCTTCCTGCATCTTGTTATCAAAGTCTTTACATAATCCATCTTCACCTCCAAAAATGATATCATCCACAAAAACTTCAATAACCAGAATGTCATCATTAGTGATTTTGTAAGACAAGTTACTTTCAACATTACCTTTAGTCTATTCACACTTCAAAAGATATTTATCAAAAGTTACAAATGAAAAGGATATGGTTTGTCAATGAAAATCCATCACGTTCTTCAATGTAAACTTCCTCTTCAAGATCACTAATCAAAAATGCACATTTTACATCCATCTTATATACTTTTTAGTTTTTATGAGCTACAAATGCAAGAAATAGTCTAACTGCCTCAGTTCTAGCTACTGGTGCAAATGTTTCATTATAATCAATTCCTTCTTTCTAAGAGTAACCTTTACAAACTAATCTTGCTTTGTTCCTGATTACCTCACCATCTTCATTAACTTTATTCTGAAATACCCATTTAGTTCCAATTACATTTTTGTCTTTAGGCCGGGGAATTAATATCCAAGTATTATTCTTTTTAATTTATTCTAATTCATCTTCCATTTCTTTTATCCAATGTTTATCTTGACAAGCTTCAATTACAGATGTTGGTTCAACTTGTGAAATTAAACATACCTCTTCATTTGCCAATCTTCCTCTTGTCATAACACCTTGATTTTTGTTTCCAGTTATCTGATTTTCTAAATGATTCAATCTTACATACCTGGGTTTATTCACATGTTGTGGTTCTTCAGTCATAGTTGAGTTTTTTGATGGTGTCGTGATTGGATCTACATTATGCACCGATGCAATTTGTGTCGGTTCATTTATGATCATTTAAACAACCGGTTCAAAATCTATAGAACTTGAATCCCCTCTAAAATATTCATCTATCTTCAAATTAGTACTTTCAATGATTTTCTGCAATCTTTTATTATAACATCTATATGCCTTGCTTCTAGATGAATAACCAAGAAATATTCCTTCATCACTTCTAGAATCAAATTTCCAATAGACTCATCTCTCCTAATATAGAATTTTCTTCCAAATATTCTGAAGTATTTAAGAGTAGGAGTATGACCAAACCATAGTTCATACGGGGTCTTACTGGTTTCAACTTTTATGTGAACTCTATTGAAAGTGTAAACCATTGTATTCATTACTTCACTCCAGTACACATGAGGTAGATTTGCTTCCATTATCATGGTTCTTGCTGCATCTAGAATAGTTCTATTCTTCCTTTCCACAACTTCATTTTGTTGAGGTGTTTGGGGTGCTGATAGTTGTCTTTTGATTCCATTCACTTCACAGAATGTATTAAATTCCCTAGATGTAAATTCTCCTCCTTGATCAAATCTCAAACACTTAATTTTCTTGCTAGATTCATTCTCTACCATTGCCTTGTATAACCTAAATTTTCCAAAGGATTCTAATTTATCCCATAGAAAAGTAACCCAACACAATCTAGAATAATCATCAGCATAAAATATCTATCTCCCTGAAGACTTCTTGTTCTTGCCGGACCACACAAATCAATATGAATTAAATCAAGAACATTATTAGTTTTCTCATAAATGCTCTTAAATGTTGTTCTAACTTGCTTTTCCATTTGACATTCCTTACATACTGGATTATGAGGTTTCACAATCTTAGGTAAATCCTTTACTACCTTAGTTGAACTATTTTTTACAATGCAATCAAAATTTACATGACAAAGTCTCTTATGCCATTACTAAATTTCATCAATGTGTGCAATCAAACATGTCTTATCACTGGTATTCAAATGAAAGATATTACTTTTAGTCTTCAACACTCAAAACATTATGCTTCAACCCTTCAACATAATAAATATTGTTAGTATTGTGGATACCATCCAAAGATATAGTGCCTCTTCCTTTGATTAAATAAGATTTGTCATCTCCAAATCTTACGAGACCTCCATTACATTCCTAAAATGACAATAATTTTCTTTTATCACCAGTCATATGATGCAAGCATCCACTATCAATGATCCATTCATCCTTTTCTTCAATTTTTGTTGCGAGTGCCTTCTCTACCAGTTTGACAATAGGTTCTGGTTGATTTTCTTTTATTACAAGAAATGCCCATCCATTATCTGACAGATCTTCATCTGAATCATCTGCAACTCCTTCATCTGCATAGTAACAAGATTTAACTTTGTTTTTCTTAAATCTATATCTCTGATATTCAAAGTTAGACTTATATGTTCTCTTTGCTTCCACTCTCAATCTTGTATGTCTATCAGGACATCTAGATGATATATGACTAATTCTATTGCAATTAAAACATTTGAAAGGTTCTTTACCTTCATACTTACTTCCAACTCGACCTTTAGGCATCTTCCTTGTAAATAGTGCTTCAAGTTCTTCATTTTCCCTCCTGATATCTTCAAGTTCTTTTGCATAAAGTTCTTTCCAATCAGATTTGTCAGATGATAATGATGATGATGATGTGGATGATGATTCTTTGAAACCTAAATTAGTCTTGACTATAGCAACAGAACCAAATTCCTCAAGCTCAAATGTTGGAAGTTTTCCAACCAAGGTATCTCTAGATACTGATGTATTAGGAATTGTTCTCAACTGATTAATAATAGTTACTTTCATTTTGTAAGCTAATGGCAAAGCTCTTAAAAATTTAGAAACAATTTCATCTTCACTTAAAGATCCTCCACAACATTGTATTCCTAAAATAATTTCATTAACTCTTTCCATAAATGCCAAAATTATTTCATCTTCTTCCATTTTCAAACATTCATACCTGACTCGGTAATATTCCAGTTTTGTAATTTTGACAGTGGTATCTCCTTCATTTAATGTTTCAAGTTTATCCAAAATAGCTTTAGTAGTAGATTGGTCTGATAATCCTTTGATTTACTGATCTGATAATTATTGGAAATGTGCCTCTAATTCACTTAACCTTTGTTCATACTGATCGAGTTAACTCTAGCCAACAAAACAGTGTGAAGAAAATCTATGAGCTCTATTGGTATACCCTTTGCTGATGAACTCGACATATCATAGTAGGTATCAGTCATTGAGAGTGGTCTCGATATACTATACCTGATGGAGTTGCTTCTTCCTATGTCTTGAAGTGTAATGGAGCTCGGAGAAGCAGGTTTGAAGTCATCTTTGGTCATCGAGGTAGCATCAGGTATCGAGTGGACCTATTCGGTGTTACACTGATACTTGATGGAGTTGCCTTGGGTTGATATTGGTGATCAAGTTGACAAGATGGAAGCTATGCTGATGACCAATGGAGTCACCTTCAGTGATCAGAGTATGATTGGAGAATGGGATGACATTATTGGGTTATGTCGATGGTTCGATAGAGTCATTCTGGTATCATCGGGAGATCAGGTCTACCTATTGAAGGCTATCTTGATGAGTTGATGGAGCCAACCAATTTGGAGCTGCATTAGTGGAGTTGTCTACTGGTTCATCGAGAGATTGGAGCAATGCGTTTGTGGTCTTTTTTATGGCCGATGGAGTAGAGACCGACTACAAGTGTGCGCTTGAACTGAAGTCCAAAAGATAAACACTTGGACACTAAGGATGGTCTTGTCGATGTATATGAATACAAACTAACCCGACTTCCTAGTGTATGTGGGATAATTGTTTTCTCATGAATACAGAATGACGCAAATGGTTAGACTTTAAATCATTGGTGTAGTTGCTTAGATGAAAGGTCGACAATCTGATATATGTAGCATTGGATAACTATGGTAAAAGATTGATTATTTTATGTCAATTGTAGTGTCCAGTTCATGAGAATATGAGAATGAATACCTATAGTTGCAAACTAAAACTTTGTTGTAAATTCATTTACTGAAAATAAAGTGTTCAACTGTTGGTGGTGGGTTTTTTCCCAAAAGGGTTTTCCCACGTAATTCTTGGTGTCCTATCTCTGTGTTGATTCTATTTGTTTTATCTATGTTATTCTTAACATTTTGTAAAAATTTTAAACTACATTCTTGCATGATCTTCCTTGTTAATTGACATTAGGAAGGCGTTTCCACGCTATGCTTTCCTTGCAAGTGGTATGAGAGCTTGGCCTATTTTGTTATCCTTGTTGGGTAGGGTTAGTTTTTTGTGTCAGTTATGTTTTAGTGGGAGTCTTGTAGAGTGTCTACTTGTTTGTTTTATAGGTTAAGATGGCAAGCACCTCAGGGTGCATAGACATGGAGAAATTTGATGGTTCTAGTTTCAAACTATGGAAACTCAAGATGGAAGACTTGCTAGTTGACCGAGACCTTTGGATTTCTATGTCTGGGCAGAAACCTACAGGCATGAAGCAGGAGGATTGGAAATTAGCCGACCGAAAGACAAGGGGTCTAATCAAAATATGTCTTGCTAATTTTGTTCTATTAAACGTCCATGAGGAGAAGACTACACATCTTCTCTAGAATAAGTTGGGAGATATTTATCAAGGCAAGTCCTTGGTGAATAAACTTTTCTTAAGGGAGAAGTTGCACTCTCTAAAAATGGATGCAAGAACACCATTATCAGACCACTTCAATGCATTCAACATGGTTCTTACACAGTTAACTTCTATTGGTGTGACCATTCAGGAAGAATAATGTTGCATGTCACTATTTTGTTCATTTCTTGACTCTTGGGATCACTTAGTGATGGCTATCAGTAGTACTATGACCTAGTTTAAGATGGATACTATGGTTAATACTCTTTTCTCAAAAGAAATGAGAAAGAAGTCTTCTGATTTGAAAAAGATGCAATCTTTGTTTGAGGTAGACCAAAGGACAAAGACAAGAAGAAAGGGAAGAAGTCCAAGTCCAAGTCTCAAGAGAGATCAAAATATCCAGGCAAGAAGTCAAAGGTGAAGTGCTAGAATTGTGGGAAAAAAGGGCATATCTGAAAGGATTGCAAGGAGAAGAAGAAGAAGTATTATGATACTAAATCTTCTCAAAGTGATGCAGATGCATTTGTAGTAGCCCTAGCAATGCCTACCTCAGATGACACTTGGCTAGTAGATTATAGCACATCTTTTCACATGACCTCCCACAAGGAGTAGTTCTCGAAGTATGGACTGTATGCTGGTGGAAAGCTATACTTGGCTAGTGATTCTATGTTGGATATTGTAGGGAGAGGCAGAATTAAAATTCAATTCCTAGATGGTAGAGTGAAGGGGATCAACGGAGTTCTTCATATACTAGGTCTGGCAAGAAATCTTCTCTCTGTAAGTAAACTTAAGATGCTGGAGTACAAGTTACATTTGTATCTGGTGGTTGCAAGATGACTAGGGGTTCCATTGTATTGGCAAAGGGTGATCACATTGGTACACTGTTTAAGTTAAATGCTGAACCTATATGTTTTAATGTAACCTCTGAAAAGTCTGTTAAAACAACTGTAATGATGCATAATGCTAATTCATTGGAAGCTAAACTTCTTGTTAAGAAAAAAATGCTCTGGCATAATAGGTTAGGCCACATAGGTGAAAAAGGTTTAAAAGATTTGAAGAATAAGAATCTGGTTGAAGGTCTGGATGATTGTAGTTTTGAGTTTGATTTCCATGAACATTGCATATATAGAAAACATAACCATGTTTAGTTTTATTCTAGTTGTCATAAATCTTCTGATATTCTGGATTATGTTCACTCTGATGTGTTTGGTCCAGTGGATGTTCCTTCTCTGTCTAAGTCTAAGTATTATTTATATTTTGTAGATGATTATTCAAGAAGGGCATTTGTGTACTTTATTAAAAGTAAATTAAAAGTGTTAAGTCAGTTTAATGAGTCTAAGAACCTTGTTGAAAATCAGACTGGGAGAAGGATTAAATGTTTAAGAACAGACAATGGTGGTGAATATTGTAGTGTAGATTTTGACAAGTACTATGTTGATCATGGAATTAAGAGACATAAGATCGTACCTTACACTCCACAACAAAATGGAGTTGCTGAAAGGTTGAATCAGTCTCTAATGGAGAAAGCCAGAAGCATGTTGAGTGGAGCTGGGCTAGAACAAAAATTTTGTGCTGAAGCAGTTGCTACAACATGTTAACTGTTGAATCACTCTCCTACTTCAGCATTGGTTGACAAAACACCTATGGAAGCATAGTCTGGAAAGAAACCTTCTTTAAGACACCTTCATGTTTTTGGTGCAGAGGCATATGCTCATGTGCCTGATATTAATAGATCTAAGTTGGATAACACAGCCATGAAATGTATCTTCATTGGCTATGGAGCTAGTGTGAAAGGATACAAACTTTGGAATCCAGTGACTAGTAAGGTTATGTACAACAGAAGTGTAATTTTTCATGAGCTGAAACCTATGTCACTAGATCACAACATAGGAAAGAAAGGAGAAGCTGAGGTTGAAATTCCTCTAGCTAAGGAAGAATATCCAGAGATACCTGAAGATGAGGAGAGTTCAAGCAGTTCAAGTAGTTCTAAAGAAGAACATGATGATGAGTCTCTTGTTGAACCTCAAGAAGCCTCAACACTAGAGTTGAGAAGATCTACTCGAGAGAGGAGGAAACCTGATAGGTATACACCTAATAAGTATAATCATTCTATGTTGAATGTTAATTATGCTTATTCTTTACTTGTAGATATTGATGAGCCTAGGACTGTCAAAGAAGCTATTAAGATGCCTGATTCAGATTCTTGGTTGGAAGCCATGAATGATGAAATAGTTGGTATTTTGTAATAAGTTCTATGAAATGTTTGAAACTAGTTTTTGTATTGCTTTGGCATTTTATGTCAAAGGGGGAGAGATATCTATGAAAAAACACATTATCTTTTGGGAGAGATTATTCATTAGGGGAGAGATTGTTACTCTCTATCTGTATTTTGATTTCTGGTTAATGATCTCTTTGGGAGATTGTTGGTTTTTGGTTTTTGGCATTTCTGTTTTGGCACTTAGATGGTTTTTCCATCTTGTGTTGCCATCAATGCCAAAGGGGGAGATTGTTGGTATTTTGGATGTGTTGCACTAGTTTTGTCATTGATGTCAACACTTTTCAATACCTATTAGCACTTGGAGATCTTTGGTTATGTTCACCAGCATGTTCAGTGACTTATGCATAGTCACCGGTATTTGGTTCACCGGCAGGTTATATTGTTCACCAACACTAAGAATGACTTGAAGATTACTTGGTTATGTCGAAGACATTGTTTGGAAACTTTGTTTTGATGATTTGGTCATTTGTCTAATTGATTTTGCATATTTTTTGTTACCAGCAAATAGGTCTAGTTTATGGACCGGCAAGCGTTATCCATTCCAGATCAACATGACACATTATGGAAATGATTTTATATTATTGTAAATGTATTGAGCCGACATGATGCATCACATATTGATTTATTTGTAATTGATTTTATTATAATATCTTAGTGAGTCGACCTACACGTTTGGTCTTAGGTTTTGGTATATATGTATGATCTCATTTGTGAGATTGATATGGGAATGTAATAAGGTATTTTTGTATATGTGAATATAAGAAAGAGCTATACATGTAGACATCATTTGAAGATTCAAGGAAGGTTTGAAGAAGGCAAATCAGAGCTTAACCAGTACTGAATCTAGCATATGAAGATTCTATTTTGAGCAATACATTATCATTGGATTTAACCATCCAATTGTAGTCAGTGTGACTCCCATTTTGTGATTGAGCAGTGAGCTCTAGGCAGTTGGCCTTTCTGCATGTGCAGAATCCATATTGTACACACATACTATCTACAATAGTATCATCTGATTGTGGGTAAGGTTTCCCACCATGGTTTTTTCCCTTATAGGGTTTCCACGTACAAATATTTGTGTCATGTGTTGTGGATGTTATTTGTCTTTCTGTTTGATACATTAAACTTTACCGGCACTACAATTAACTGTTAAACTATTAATCGGCATAAATTTTTGTTTATTGGTATTATGCATTAAGTTTGGTTAAGTTAGTATTGGGTTTGAAATTAATAGTCAACTGATTCACCCCCCCTCTCAGTTGCCTCCGGGTCCTAACAAAAATGTCATCATTGGATAAAAATGGAACTTGGGATTTGGTGCCATTTCCTAAAGGTAGAAAGCCTATAGGCTACAAATGGGTATTCAAAAAGAATTATGGTCCAGATGGTAGCATTGACAAGTACAAAGAAAGATTGGTTGCAAAGGGGTATTCTAAAAAGGAAGGTATTCACTATGGAGAGATCTTTTCTCCTATGGCTAAGATGACATTTATCAGATTTCTCTTGTCACTTACAGCAACATATGATTGAGAGATTGAGCAGATGGATGTGAAGACAACATTTCTTCATGGTGACCTTGAGGAAGAGATTTATATGTCTCAACCTGAGTACTTTATAGAAAAAGGTAAATAACACTTGGTTTGCAGACTCAAGAAGTCTCTGTATGGTTTGAAACAGTCTCCCAGAATGTGGTATAAACAATATGATACATTTGTTTTGTCCTTGGGATTTGTGAGATCAAAAGTTGATCATTGTGTTTACTACAAAACTGAAGATGACATGTTGTTCATAGGCAATACAAAAGGTATGATCTAAGATTTAAAATCTCACCTATCTATGAAATTTGAAATGGACTTAGGAGCAACAAATTATATTATGGGAATGGAGATCAAAAGGGATAGATCTAAGAGGAAACTTTGGCTCAGCCAAAGAAAGTATATAACCAATGTTCTTGATACGTTTCATATGTCTGACTATAAATCACATGTTGTTCCCATCTTGCAGGGAGCTAAGATATCTATGCTTGACAATCCAAGATCTCCAAAAGAGATTGCTGACATGAAGAAACTCCCTTATGCAAGTGCTATTGGCAGCTTGATGTATGCTATGGTCTGTTAAAGACCAGACATTGCCCAACCAGTGGGAATACTTAGCAAGTTTATGTCGAATCTAGGAAGGCCACATTGGGATTCTATAAAGAGATTTTTTTAGATATCTAAAGGGAACTTTAGATTTATTGGTATTTTGGTATGGTTTTGTCATTGATGTCAACACCTACTAAAACTCTAGCACTTTGGAGATCCAACAACATTTACCAGCAAGCAAGTGACTTTTGCACAGTCACCGTTATATGGTACATTGATAGGAAATAATGATCACCGGCACTTGGAATGACTTGGAAAACACTTGGTAATGTCGAAGACATTATTTGGACATCTTATCTTGGAGAATTGCTTATTGCCATATTCATATTTGCATAGTTGTTGTTACCGACAAATAGGTCCAGGGTTACATTGGCAGGTTTATCTTTTCCAGATCAACATAGCATGCTATGAAGATGATTAATTATTGTTGTAAATGAATTAAGCTGACATGTTCAATCAGTTATTGCATCAGATATTTGTTTTGTTTATAAAATATTTTATTGTAATATCTTGTAGAGCCAACCTACTAAAATTGGTCTTAGGTTATGATATAAATGTAAGATCTTAATTGTAAGATCGATGAGGGAATGTGAAAAAGGTTTTGTGCAAAGGTATATGCGAGATTAAGCAGAGCTACACATGTAGACATCATTTGAAGATGAAGCTAGGATTTTGTGAAAGCATATCAGAACTACACCAATACTGAATCTAGCATATGAAGATACTATTTTGAGCAGTACATTCTTATTGGATTTAACCATCCAACTGTAAGTCAGTGTGACTTCCCATTTCTGATTGAGCAGTGAGCTTTAGGCGCTTGGCCTTTCTGTATGTGCAGACCCCATTTATGTACACTTACTATCTGCAGTAGTATCATCTGATTGTGGGTAAGGTTTCCCACCATGGATTTTCCCCTTATAGGGTTTCCACGTATGAATATTGGTGTTATGTGTGATGGATGACTTTGTCTTTTAGTTTCATGCATTAATCTTCACCGATATTGCATTTATCTGTTAAATCTTTCCACTGGTATAACAGATTGTCTCACCGGTATTAAGTAGTAATTTGATTAAGTTGTTTTTGGTTAATATTATTAGGACAAACTGATTCACCCCCCCTCTTAGTTGTCCCCGGGACCTAACAATTGGTATCAGAGCCTAGTCCTCTTTTGCAAAAGTTTAACAACTTGAGGAGATCCAATGTCTACTAACTATTTCAGGAAGGACAGTCCTAAACTTGATGGAACCAACTATGGCATATGGAAGATTAGGATGGAGACACATTTGAATTGCATTGGAAAGGACATCTTGGATGTAATAAAGAATGGATATGCTGCTCCTACTATAAATCAGCCTGATCCACCAAATATGAATAAAGATGAGGACAATGATTGCAAGGCAAGAGAAGCACTCTTAAGTGCTCTATCAGATCAACAAATCATGTGATTATTAGATAGGTCTACTGCTAAAGCTATTTGGTACGACTTGGAAACACTGAATGAAGGAGACTCCATAGTCAAAATTGCAAAGCTTGAAAGCTTCCGAGTCAGGTATGAAAGTTTGAAAATGGAAGAGGATGAAAGAATCTCTGCTTTTATGGAAAGAGTAAATGAAATTGTTTTGGGTATTAAATGTTGTGGAGGAACCTTAAGTGAAGATGAAATTGTTTCAAAATTTCTAAGAGGATTGCCACTAGCATATAAAATGAAAGTTATTGCAATAAATAAAATTAGAACAATTCCTAACACATCAGTAACTAGGGATACATTGATTGGAAAACTATCAGCCTTTGAAATTGAGGAATTTGGTCCTGTTGCTACTATAAAAATAGACTTAGCTTTTAAGGCATCAACATCATCTGCACCATCATTTGACAAGTCTGATTGGAAAGCCTTTTATGCAAGAGAACTTGAAGAAAGTAGGAGAGAAAATGAAGAACTTGAACAACTTGAAGTACTATTTGCAAGAAAAATGCCTAAAGGTCTAGTTGGAAGTAAGTATGAAGGTAAAGCACCCTTTAAATGTTTTAACTGCAATAAGATTCATCATATGGCTTCAAGATACCCTGATAAACATGCTAGGTTAAGAGAAGAAGCTAAAAGGACATACAAACCTAACCCTAAATATCAGAGATACAATTTCAAGAAGAATAAGGACAAATCTTGTTATGTTGCTGATGAAGGAGTGACTAATGATTTTGATGAAGATCTGGCAAACAATGGATGGGTTTTTGTTGCTATAATAGAAGATCAACCAGCACCTGCAGTGCAACCGATACAAAAGGCCATGGCTGCTAGAATTGAAACTAAGGATGAATGGATCATTGATCCAGGCTGCTCACATCACATGACTAGTGACAAAAGTCAATTCTTAACTTTTCAAGAGTAAAATGGAGGTCTAATAAGATTTGGAGATGACAAAGCTTGTTCAATCAAAGGTAAGGGTTCAATATCTGTTGATGGTAAGCCTAACATTGACAATGTTTACTATGTTGAAGGTTTAAAGCATAATATTTTGAGTGTTGGTCAATTAGTTGAGAGAGGATTTCAGTTACAATTTAAGAATGGTAAATGCAAAATCATGAACAAAACTGGTTTACAAATTGCAACTGGTAATTAGACTAGAGGTAATATCTTTCATTTGAATAAGAGTGAAAAGACATGCTTGATTGCACATATTGATGAAAGTTGGTTATGGCATAAGAGACTCTATCATGTAAATTTTGATTGCATGGTAGAGATTAGTACTACTAAGGTAGGTAGAGATTTACCTAAAATTGTCAAACCTCACAACACAGTATGTAAGGAATGTCAATTTGGAAAATAGGCTAGAGCTAGTTTCAAAAGTATTCTAGAAAAATCAAATAATGCTCTCTTGATTTAATTCATACTGACTTATGTGGTCCAGCTAGAACTAAAAGTTTACAAGGTGATAGATATTTCATGCTAATCATTGATGACTACTCTAGAATGTGTTGGGTTACTTTTCTTAGAGAAAAATCAGAAGCTCTTGGAAAATTTAAACTGTTCAAAGCAATGGTTGGAAATGAAATCGGTAAGAAAATCAAATGTTTAAGATCAGATCAAGGAGGTGAGTTTACATCTAAGGAATTTAATACCTACTATGAAGTGAATGGAATCAGAAGACAGCTATCAGCACCCCAGACACCACAGCAGAATGGAGTTGTAGAAAGAAAGAACATAACTATCTTGGATGTAGCAAGAAGTATGTTGTCTAAATCAAATCTACCACATGTATATTGGAGAGAAGTAGTAAGTACAACAATCTATATATTCAACAAAGTTCACATCAAAGGTGAAACCAGTAAGACCCCTCATAAACTATGGTTTGGTATTACTCCTACTCTTAAATATTTCACAATTTTTGGAAGTAAATGCTATATTAGAAGAGATGAGTACATTGGGAAATTTGATCCTAGAAGTGATGAAAGAATATTTTTAGGTTATTCATCTAAGAGTAAAGCATATAGATGTTTTAACAAGAGATTGCAGAAAATTGTTGAAAGCACAAATGTAAAGATTGATGAACAATTCAGAGGAACTTCAAGGTATATGGATTTTGAACATAGAGCAAAAATTCTAACAAATGAATCTACACTGAATCCACCGTCACAGAGTGAAGATCTAGTTAGACCGGTATCATCTAAAAATTCCATAGTAACTAAGGAACAACATCAAACAAAGACACCCTGGTATGTAAGATTGAATCATTCTAAAGATCAGATAATAGGAAACAAATATAGAGGAGTTTTGACAAGAGGAAGATTGGAAAATGAAGAGGTATGTCTTATCTCTAAAATTGAACCATCATCAATTAATGAGGCATGTGAAGATAAATTTTGGATTAAAGCTATGGAAGAAGAATTAGAACAGATTGAAAAGAATGACACATGGACATTAGTTCCCCAGCCTAAAGATAAAAATGTTATTGGAACCAAATGGGTATTTAGAAACAAACTTAATGAAGATGGTGAACTAATCAGAAACAAAGCAAGACTAGTGTGTAAGAGATATTCTCAGAAAGAAGGAATTGATTACAATGAAACCTTTGCACTGGTAGCCAGAATTGAGGCAGTTAGATTATTCTTGGCTTTTGCAACTCATAAGAACTATAAAGTATATTAGATGGATATTAAATGTGCATTTTTGAATAGAATTCTTGAATAAGAAGTCTACATTGAAAAACCTGATGGTTTCTCTTTGACAAAAGACAAAGATATGGTTTGCAAGTTAAGGAAAGCTTTGAATGGGTTGAAGCAAGCTCCAAGAGGTTGGTATGCAAGATTAGATAAGTATCTTTTGAAGATTGGTTTTTCTAAAGGAAATGCAAATTATAATTTATACTATAAAGTGACTAATGATGACATCTTGGTTATAGAAGTTTTTGTTGATGATATAATCTTTGGAGGAGAAGATGGATTATGTAAAGATTTCTCTATCAAAATGCAACAAGAATTTGAAATGTCTATGATTGGAGAAGTAAAATTCTTTTTAGGATTGCAGATCTCACAGACTGACAAAGGTATATTCTTGAGTCAATCAAAATACTTAAAAGAGCTACTAAAGAAATTTGGGATGGAGAACTCTAAACTGATAAGTACACCTATGACTACAAATGACAAATTATCACTAAGAGATGAATCAACACCTATTAATCCAACCAGGTACAAATCTATGATGGGAGGTTTACTGTATTTAACACAAACAAGACAAGATATTACGAATGAAGTATGTATTGTTTCAAGATTCAAAGTAATCCTAGAGAAAATCATGAATTAACAGTAAAAGGGATTTTTCGGTACTTACAAGGCACTACAAATCTTGGCTTATGGTATCCTAGAGATGAAAACTTTGAGTTATGTGCATACACAGATGCAAATTGGGTAGGAGATATAGATGATAGAAAAAGCACCACCGGTGGAGCATTTTTCCTTGGAAATAGATTAATTTCTTGGTTAAGTAAGAAACAGAGTTGCACATCTTTATCAACAGCAGAATCAGAATATGTTGTAGCAGCAACAAACTGTACACAGGTATTATGGCTTAAACAAATGTTAAAAGACATAAAGGTAAATTGCAAGGAACCTATAACTATCTTTTGTGAAAACACTACAACAATTGATATATCCAAGAATCCAGTACAACATTCTAAAACTAAACATGTTTCTATCAAACTAAACTTTCTAAAAGAAAATGTTGAAGCAAAAATAGTCAAAATGGTTTATGTGAATACTAAAGAGTAGATTGCAGATATTTTCACTAAACCTCTACCTAAGGAGACTTTTGAATATCTAAGAGATCAGCTTGGGGTCATACCCCCATCGGTAGATACTTAGACAGTTGATAATTATCATCAACTAGCAAAACTAACAGAAGAAATCTTTTACTCCAGCTTTGATGAGGAAGCTACTTCTCAGGGGGAGTAGTTGGTATATTGTAATTGGTTGGTATTTTGTAACTTTGGCATTTGATGTCAAAGGGGGAGATATATCTATTGGAAAAACACATTATACATTATCTTTTGGGAAGAGATTGGTACAGTAAAACATAAGGAAAACTCATATTACTTTCAGGGGGAGAGATTGTTACTTTGGGGAGATTATTGGTTTTGATACTTGGCATTTTTGTTTTGGCACTTTGATGGGTTTTTCGTCTTGTGTTGCCATCAATGCCAAAGGGGGAGATTGTTGGTATTTTGGTACGGTTTTGTCATTGATGTCAACACCTACTATAACTCTAGCACTTTGGAGATCCAGCAACATTCACTGGGAAGCAAGTGACTTTTGTACAGTCACTGTTATATGGTACACCGACAAGAAATAATGATCACCGACACTTGGAATGACTTGGAAAACACTTTGTAATGTCAAAGACATTATTTGGACATCTTATCTTGGAGAATTGTTTATTGGCATATTCGTATTTGCATATTTGTTGTTACCGACAAATAGGTCCAGGGTTACATCAGCAGGTTTATCTTTTCTAGATCAACATGGAATGCCATGAAGATGATTAATTATTGTTGTAAATGCATTAAGCTGACATGTTCAGTCAGTTATTGAATCAGATATTTGTTTTGTTTATAAAATATTTTATTATAATATCTTGTAGAGCCAACCTAATAAAATTGGTCTTAGGTTATGGTATAAATGTAAGATCTTAATTGTAAGATCAATGAGGGAATGTGAACAAGGTTTTGTGCGAAGGTATATGCAAGATTAAGCAGAGCTACACATGCAAACATCATTTGAAGATGAAGCTAGGTTTTTGTGAAAGCATATCAAAACTACACCAGTACTGAATCCAGCATATGAAGATGCTATTTTGAGCAGTACATTCTTATTGGATTTAACCATCCAACTGTAAGTTAGTGTGACTTCCCATTTGTGATTGAGCAGTGAGCTCTACGTGCTTGGCCTTTCTGCATGTGCAAACCTTATTTATGTACACTTACTATCTGCAGTAGTATCATCTAATTGTAGGTAAGTTTTGCCATCATGGTTTTTCCCCTTACAGGGTTTCCACGTACAAAGATTGGTGTTATGTGTGATGGATGACTTTGTCTTTTAGTTTCATGCATTAATCTTCATCGGTATTGCATTTATCTATTAAATCTGTCCACCGGTATAATAGACTGTCTCACCAGTATTAAGCAGTAATTTGATTAATTTGGTTTTGGTTAATATTAGTAAGACAACTAATTCACCGCCCCTCTCAATTGTCCCTGGGACATAACAAGATTTTTCTTTGTGCTATGATGGTAATCTAAATGATTCCCAGATAACTCTCAACATTTGTGGGTATGTGAATTATGATTGGGTAGGAGACATTGGTAGCAGAAGATCCACCAGTGGATATATTTTTGTTCTGAATGGTGGAGAAATTAGTTGGATGAGCAAATAGAAACTTGTAGTCACTTTGTCCACTATAGAGGCAAAATACATGGCAGCCACACATGCTTATAAAGAAGCTATCTAGCTTAGGCATTTTTAGTTTAGATATTGGTTTTGATATAGGGCAAGTTGAAATTTAGAGTGATAGTCCGAGTGCCATATGTTTGGAAAAGAATCCTACTTTCCATGCCAAATCAAAGCATATTGATGTTTAGTATCACTTTGTTCATGACATGGTGGAAGATGGAAAATTTATTCTTAACAAGGTAGACACTTTGGAAAATGTTGCAGACGCCTTGACGAAACTGGTGAGCACTCACAATTTCGAGTGGTGTTCCAACTTGATGGGTCTCAGCACCCACCCCTCTCTATAATGTTTGGAAAGTGTTCAAGCAGTCCATTGAATTCCTTGTCAAGTGGGAGTTTGTTGGAAATGTGTCTCTAATTCACTTGACCTTTGTTCATACTAATCGGGTTAACTCTGGCCGATGAAACAGTGTGAAGAAAATATGTGAGTTGTATTGGTATAACCTTTGCCGATGAACTTGATATATTGGAGTAGGTATCGGTCATCGAGAGTGGTCTCGGTCTGCTATACTGATACCCGATGAGTCCATCTTCCTATGTCTTGAAGTGTAATGGAGCTTGGAAAGGAAGGTTTGAAGTCATCTTGATGACCCGACGAAGTCATCTTTGATCATTGGGTTAGCATCAGCTATCAGGTGGACCTGTTTGGTGTTATGCTGATACCTAATGGAGTTGCCTCAGGTTGATATCAGTGATTGGGTTGACAAGATGGAAGCTATGCCGATGATCGATGGAGTCAACTTAGGAAATCGAAGTATCATCAAAGATTAGGATGACATTGTTAGGTTATGTCGATGGCCCAATAGAGTCGATGTGGTATCATCAGGAGATCAAGTCTACCTGTTGAAGGCTATCCTGATGAGTCGATGGAGCTGACCTATTTTGAGCCACATTAGTGGAGTCATCTACTAGTTCATTAGGAGATTGGAGCAATGTGTTTGTGGTGTTTCTGATGGCTGATGGAGTAGAGACCGACTACGGGTGTGTGCTCGAACCAAAGTCCAAAAGATAAACACTTGGACACTAAAGAAGGTCTTGTCGGTGAATATGAATATGAACCAACCTCACTTCCTGGTGCATGTGGGATAATTGTTTTCTCATGAATGTAGATCGACATAGATGGTTAGACTTCAAATAGTTGGTGCACTTGCTCAAATGAATGGTCCACAATCTTATATATGTAGCCATTGGATAACTATGGTAAAATATTGATTATTGTATGTCGATTGCAGTGTCCACTTCGTAAGAATCCCTGAACAAATACCTATTGTTGTAGATAGAAACTTTTTTGTAAATTCATTTACTGAAAAATAAAGTGTTCAACTGTTGGTAGTGGGTTTTTCCTGAAAGGGTTTTCCCAAGTAATTCTTGGTGTTTTGTCTCTATGTTGATTCTATTTGTTTTGTCTATGTTATTCTTAATGTTCTATAAAAGTTTTAAACTACATTCTTGCATGATCTTCCCTATTAATTGACATTAGAAAGGCATTTCCACACTACGCTTTCCTTGCAATAATGCACTTAGAAGTGCTTCTCATACTTTGGAATCATTCTCCAAATCTTTAGCTAATGTCAATGGATGAGGGTTATTCAGAGTAGGACTAGCATATGCATTCTTCATAACCTCCCATATATCCATTCTAATGCAGTTCAAATGTGTCTCCACTCTGATCTTCCATATACCATAATTAGTTCCATCAAGTTTAGGACTATCCTTCCTGAAAATGTTCGTTGCCATAAGATCTCCTCAAGTTGTTAGACTTATGCAAAAATAGGACTTGGCTCCGATACCAATTGTTAGGAACTAGAAGAACAACTGAGAGGGGGGTGTTGAATCAGTTGTCAATAAATTATAACCCAAATAGAAATTATTCCAACTTAAACTTAGTGTCAGTAAACCAAACTTAATGTCAGTGAAATAGATTAGTAGTTATATCAATATTGGTGTAGCTCGATGCATTCAACAGAAAGAGAAACAAAATCCACAACACATGACACAAAGATTTTGATTTAGAAACCCTGTAAGGGAAAAAACCACAGTGGGAAACCTTACCCACAATCAGATGATACTACTACAGATAGTAAGTGTATACAAATGGGGTATGCACATGCAGAAAGGCCAACCACCTAGAGCTCACAAAATAGGAATCACACTGACTATAGTAAGATGGTTAAATCATATAACAATGTACTGCTTCAAAGTAGCATTTGCAATACTGGATTCAGTATCGGATTAAGCTCTGGCAAATAACTTCAAAACCTTCCTTCAACCTTTAGATAATGTCTACATGATTCGCACTATGATGTGCACATATGATCTTTAATATTTCACATACACTCATACCATTCCTATGTTACATTATGATTACTTCCCTCAAATGAAAGCATACATTTATACAAAACCTAAGGCCAAATATTAAGGTCGGCTCACTAAAGATATTACATTTAAATAAAATAAGTCTTGATATGATACAATATGTCAGCCTTAATACATTTATACAATTTACAAATAATAAACCATTTCCAGAACATGTTGTGTTGATCTAGAACATGATATCTTGTACCAATCCATAACCTAGACCTATCTTCCAGTAAAGGAAAATATGTCAACCCGATTAGACAAATAAGCAAAACACCAAATTGAAACATCTAATCCATGCCTTTGACATAACCAAATGATCTTCGGATGATAACAAGTCATTATCAATGTCGGTGAACCTTATAACCTATCAGTGAACATATACCCATGACTATGCATAAGCCACTAACCATGCCGGTGAACACAATGTGTTAGTTCAACAATAAACCAATATAACGAGTGTGCCAAATCAACAATGTAGACCTCCAGAAGGATAAGTGTTGAGATCAATGACAAAACCAATGCAACACATGACAAAGTCATCCATGATACCAACACTTTATCTTTGGCCTCTTGTGCAGATGCTAGATCTTTACACCGACATTCCTTGGTGTGTTATTGTTGATTCTTTAGCTCCAAGATACATTTATCAGACTCTTCAAGGGATTTTACCAATCGGTTTTTCTCAACAACCACAACATTTTTGAATAATTTTTATTCATTTCTTACTCTATTGAGCTCATTAAGTGCACTTACAAATTCAGAATCAAAATCAACTTCTGCTTCTTCTTCCCCTTCTTCTTCTTCTTCACTATCACTGGAAAACACATCTTGTTGGTGGGACCTATCTGCCTTATCACCCTTAGATGTGATCTTGTCACTTTGTGATTCTTGAGCCATGAAGAGGTCAGTTCCTTCTGATGTATAATCATGAACAGTTAGTACCAAACTGGTACTAAGAGGGGGGGGTGAATCAGTATAGAAAAAAACCTTTTCTTGAATCTGTTTGACTACAAAGATTACACTTTAACTAGTAAATAGTATCACTGGTCTAAATCAGAGCACTATCAGTAAAACATAATGAGACTGTGGAAGATATAAACCAATAATACTTAGATATTCACAATACCTAATATCTCATCTCCACTTCACCCATATGCATAAACAAGTAATACATCATCAGAAATATAATAACCACTAGACTAGCATGCATTACCACTTAACAAAAAACACTAATCATCACATGGAAAGGCATCACACATGACACACTGATTTTTCACATGGAAACCCAATTGGGAAAAACCATGGTGGGGATGAATACCCACAAGCTATTCTTTGAACACTTCTGAAGTCTTCTCTATTAGTAGACTAGTCTGGTTAAAGAATTTTACAATAGGTTCTTCTAGGAACTGATCCTGCTAGGGATCACCTAGTTAAGCGATGGCTAAACACCCGGTTAAAGGTTAGAACCCTATTAAAGGTTACCTCGCAAAAGTATTTGAAGAACTCATTGAATTAAGTCACCCTGTTAAAGGATTTACACAAAAGCCTATTAAAGCTACCTAGTTAAGGGATTTTCTAGCTATTGAAATGGTTAAGGATTTACACAATGCCAAGACAGATCCTATTTAGCTCCTTTGCTTTTGCAATCACACTCTGTAGGTATATACACACTTCTCTGGTCTAGAAAGAGTCAAGTATCTCTTCACTTGGATATACACATAGCATTTGCCAACAACTTTTAAATGAAGAACATCATCAACCTTATAGGAAATAGATAGATCAGTAGCATAAACCCTAAACCCTAAATATTTAGGTTTACCAACTTAGTCGGTTCAATCCTGACCATTAATCACATTGCATCAAATACAATAGTCTTGAAAAGATCTCAAGACATTCTCCAACATTCATTCTTTGCTGCTTCAAGGAGCTGATAACCCATCACACGCTCTCCACCATTTACAAAGACTTCACACATTCCCGAGGTAGATAGGATCAATCTTCTTCATGCAAGATCCTCAAGGAAATCCTTCACACGCACAAGGCTGATGTGGCAACATGATTTGATCTTCATAAAAATGCTAACTCATCACAAGATGTCATCGATTGAATCACACAGGCTTGGAATGTATCAACCGGAAACCTTGAAGTGGAGACTACCAACTGGTAGTCATGCCAACTAAAACCTCAATACAAAACTTCTCATATACCAGTTCTCATTCCAACATACCACTTCACTCTTTCACATATACCGGTTCACATATCATATACCGGTTCTCATTCCAACATACCACTTCACTCTTTCACATATACCAGTTCACATATCATATATCAGCTCATACTTCAGCATATTGACATCAATGACAACATACAATATCATCATGTTATCAAACTCTGCTCATATGCCAACAATCTCCCCCTTTGGCATTGATGGCAATATACAAAGATATCTCTCTGCTTTACATCTTCTCCCCAATACTACAGATATCTTCTCCACTTCACATCTTCTCCCCCTTTGACAACAATGCCAAAGTGGAGGCACATACAACTATGTTCCACTATGCTGCTCCCCCTAAGGAGCAGCATCCTTCAACACACCAATCCTGAAAAAGATTTATCAATGCAATACTTGACTGATGTGGAGCACACACCTTTAGCTCACCTCTTGAAGGGGCAGCACCCCTAATTCACCTCTCAAATAGATAAATGTAGCCTTCAGTAGAGGCTTGGTGAATATGTCTTCTAACTACTCCTTACTAAAAACATGTTCAAATACAACCTCTTTGTTCTGAATCTTCTCCCTCAAGAAATGATACTTGAGCTTGAAGTGCTTGGTTCTAGCATGCAAAACCAGATTCTTGGAAATATTAATTGCACTTGTGTTGTCACAGAATATACTTTTCAGCTCAGATACAAGAACTTTGAAACCACTTAACACATGCTTCATCCATATTGTCTGAGTGCAATTCATAAATGCTACAACATATTTCACTTCTACTGTAAACTGAGAGATTCAACTCTGCCTCTTACTCATCCATGACACTAGTCTACCACCAAGAAAGAATGCACCACCAATTGTGCTCTTCTAGTCATCCACATTGCCAGCCTAGCCAGCATCTGTAAACACTTTGAGGTTGAAATCATTACTGTATGGATACCACAATCCATAGTCAATAGTTCCCTTCAGATATCTAAGAATCCGCTTGATTACTACCAAGTGGGATTCTCTTTGAATTTTCTTGAACTGTGCAGTAATGCCCACTACATGTGCAATGCCCGATCTTCTATGTACTATATAGTGCAGCTTACCAATCATTGATTGGTATTCCTTCTCATTCACCAAATTCGAGTCATCCTCTTTTGACAATTTACAACTGGTCACCATTGGTGTGCCAACCGGTTTGCTATCTTCCATGTCAAAGGTCTTCAACACCTCTTTGACATACTTGGACTGAGTGATAAAGATACCATCTTTCATTTGTTGAATCTGTAGTCCAATGAAGAACTTAATCTCTCCTATAAGTGACATCTCAAATTCCTTCTTCATCTCATTTGGAAGATCATGACTCATCTTGTCATCTCCACAAAAAATTATGTCATCAACAAATACTTCACAAATCAGAATCTGATATCCTTTTGACTTCAAATAGATATTGCTATCTTCACTTGTTCTTTCAAATCCAATTTTCACAAGATGGGAGTGTAAGCGTTCATACCATGCTCTAGGTGCCTGCTTCAATTCATACAAGGCTTTATGTAACCTACACACCATGTCACTATTCTCTGATAAGGCAAACCCATCTAGTTGCTCTATATACACCTCCTCTTCAAGTATTCCATTCAAAAATGCAATTTTTACATCCATTTGATATAGTTTGAATCCCTTGAAGGTTGTATATGCAAGAAGCATACGAACTCCTTCCAATCTAGCTACTGGAGCAAAGGCTTCTCCATAGTCTTCTCCTTCTTCTTGAGCATATCCCTTACACACCAGTCTGGCTTTGTTTCTTATCACAAAGCCATCTTCATTCAGCTTATTTCTGAAAACCCATTTGGTGCCAATGACATTTTTATGCTCCAGTCTAGGTACCAAGGACCATGTGCCATTCTTTTCTATCTAGTCAAGTTCCTCTTCCATTGCCTTGATCCAGTCTTCATCTTTATGTGCCTCTTTAAATGTTTTAGGCTCAAATTCAAAGATCATGTAAGAGTTTTCTCTGAGATTCCATCTTGTAAGAATTTATGCATCCTTGTCCCCTATGATCTGCTTTGGATCATTATTCAGCTTTACATACCTAGGTATGATCTTAATAGATTCCTTTTTCTTTTCTTCTTCATCCTCATCTTCATCATCATCAGCATCTACCGGTGTAGAAGCACTATTACTAGTACTCAGTTGTTTTGCAACCGGTTCCTGGAAGATTACAACTGGTTCATCTATCACTTGCTCACTATCGGTTTCCTCAGGTTTCTCAAAAGTTTCATCAACTCTAACATTGATACTTTCAACAATTCTCTGAGTCCTATTTTTGAAACACTTGAGAGCTTTTCTCTTGGTGGAATACCCTAGGAATATTCCCTCATCACATTTTGCATAGAACTTTCTCTGGTGTTTACTCCTTTTGATGTAACACTTGCTACCAAACACTCTAAAGTAGCTTACTACAAGAGTTTTACTGGTCCAATACTCATAAGGTGTTTTATCCTTACCTTTCTTAATGAGTACCCAGTTCATTGTGTAGACTGCAGTGCTCACCACTTCTCTCCAAAAAGTGTGAGAAACATTTCCTTGAATCAGCATGGTTCTAGCTGCTTCAACAAAATTCTAGTTGTTCCTTTTTGCTAGGCCATTCTACTATGGAGTCGGGGGGGGTAGACAATTGCCTCTTGATGCCATTTTGTTCATAGTAATTGAATTCACTAGAAGTGAACTCACCTCCTTGGTCAGTTCTAAGGCATTTGATTCTCTTACCACTTTCTTTTTCAACCAATGCTCTAAAGGATTTGAACTTTCCAAAAGCTTCAGACTTGTCTTTCAAGAATGTGACCCACATCATTCTTGAGTAGTCATCAGTGAGAATCATAAAGTACCTATCTCCCTACACACTCCTAGTTTTCATAGGACCACACAAATCAGTATGCACAAGATCAAGTAAATTGTCTATAGTGAAACATTTACCTTTGAAGGTTGAGGAAGACATTTTCCCTAGTTGAAACTCTCTACACAAAGGATTCTCTGGTTTGCTCAGCACGAACAATCCTCTAACTACCTTGATCTTACTGGGCTTCACAATATTATCAAAGTTTACATGGCAGAGTCTCCTATGTCATATCCAGCTATCATCAAACTTAGCCATTAGACATGTACTGATATTTGCATTTAGCTGAAATAAGTTACCTCTGGTCTAAAAACCGGTGGCCATCAGTTCACCACTCTTTCCTTTTATTTTGCATACTCCATCTTTAAATTCCAGAGTGAGTCCATTATCATTTAGCTGGGCAACACTCAAAAGGTTGTGCCTAAGACCTTCTATCCAATACACATTATCAACACTAATTTTTCCATTTAGAGAGATGGACCCTCTGCCTTTTACCATACATGGTGCATCATTACTAAATCAGACCACACCACCATCATACTCTTCTAGAGACACAAACTTACTTCGGACATTAGTCATGTGGTGAGAACAATGACTATCAATAATCCACTCATTGAAATTATCAAAGTGGGAGACAAGAGCCTTCTTATTTGACACATCTTCCTTCACTGCTACAAACACAATGTCTTCACTTTCTTCATCTTCTGATTCCTCATCAGTGACACCTTCATCAATTGCTACAAAACAATTTTTCCTATTTTCTCCTTTGAACTTCTTGAACTTCTCCAGTTTGTCCTTGTTGTCACCATTAGGACAGTTTACAGCAATGTGTCCTATCCTATTGCAAGAAAAGAATTTCAAAGGGAGCTTACCTCTGTATTTACCAATTCTCTTAGGAAGTCTCTTGGCAAGAAGAGCTTCAAATTCCATCAGGATTTCCTCATCATCCATTTCTCTGCTTTGTCTTGGTTCACAACTGGTACTAACTTATTTTCCCTTTCTAGATTGTACTACAGATGCTCTAAAGGCTAATTCAGTATTTTGAATACTACCATCATATTTATTTATCTCATATGCAGTCAACTTAGTAATGATGGAGTCTAGGGATACCTTTGTCTTGTCTATAGACCTCAGCTCCTCAATAGCAGCAACCCTTATTGCATAAACTGGTAACAAAGATCTCAAGACTTTTGTAACAATAGTGGCATCATCCATTTTACCTCCTGCACTCTTGATGTCTCCAACAATAGTCTTGATTCTTATTCCATATTGTTGAATGGTCTCTCCTTCAAACATCCACATATGGTCTCTCCTTCAACCATCCACATGTCTTCAAACTTTCCCCTAAGGCTCTCTTCCTTAGCTTGTTTCACATGCTCATCACCACCATAGATATTCTCCATAGTATCCCATACTTCTTTGGGATTGTCTTTATCCTGAACATCAATAAACTCAATGTTAGATAGACTGTTGATTAGGGATTCCATGACTTGCCCATTCTCCTGAATCTCTCTTCTTTGATCATCGGTGAGAGTTCCGGTAGGGATAACATAAACATTCTCAATATAGTTCCAATGTTGAGCAACCATGCTTCTAATGTAGATCTTCATCCTATCCTTCCATATCTTAAAGTTATCTCTATTGAACTTTGGCCATTCCCTCTTCATCATTAGAGTAGGATCTTTTCCTCAAGTGATTAAGCTTTCAACATAGAGGACCTGGAGGACACACTGATACCAATTGATGTATAATGATGAACAGTTAGTACCAAACTGGTACTGAGAGGGGGGGTGAATTAGTACAGACAAAAACCTTTAACTAAACTGGTTTGACTGTAAGGACTGCACTTTAACTGCTAAACAACATCACCCATCTAAATCAGAGCACTACCGGTAAAAAACACTGAGACTGTGAAAGATATAAACCGGTAACACTTAGATATTCACAATACCTAATATCTCATCTCCACTTCACCCATATGCATAAACAAGTAATACATCATCAGAAATATAATGACCACTAGACCAGCATGCATTACCACTTAACAAAAAACATTAATCATCACATGAAAAGGAATCACACATGATAGATATTTTTCACGTGGAAACCAAACTGGGAAAAAACATGGTGGGGATGAATACCCACAAGCTATTCTTTGAACTCTTTTGAAGTCCACTCTGTTAGGAGCCTAGTTTAGTTAAAGACTTTTACAATAGGTTCTTCTAGGAACTGATCTTGCTAGGTATCACCCAATTAGGGGATGTTGTTCACCAAAAGTGATAACCCAAGACACCTATAAATCTATCTATGAGATAGCCAATCTCAATCAATGAAACACCTCAGGGCTTGGACAACATAACATAGGATCCTAATGATCCTCCTGCACTTCAAGTTCTGCTAGACCTAGGGGGGGACACCCTTTTGATGCATTGAATACAACAATCACAAACATAAGACTGCATCAACAATGAGCAGACAAACCATTCCACAAGCTCACCAAATTAGGTAACATGTACAAATGGGTTGGATCCTATACAAATAATAGGTGAAATAGAGCTTTGGAAGGATAGAACATTAACCCCTAAACATAAAGGGAAATAGATTTATCTTTTAAATTGCTTGATCTGAAAAACATCCCCAAACTTGCAAGACCAGTGCCTTATCCAAGGGCAATAGAGTCACTCATTAAACTATAAATGAAAGCTTATACTGCAAATCCATCTTCATTACTAAATATTCATGCATTTAATGCCTTGCATAAATTCATTCCTTAGCTCACTCACAGAAAATATCAAATCCAGAAACTATATTCCATTATTCATGATCTATTACAGAATTTAAATTCTTTCTTGAAGAATCCCTGCAAACAATCATAATTACCTCCTTGAGATAACAAATCTAAGCCTCCTTGAGGATCTAATATTGAATATAATGAAAATACAAATCCAGAGACAACTTTTGTGTGAATTTGTGCATGCCTTACATACACAAGAACCTGCAACTAAGAACACCTATATCAAGGAATTAAACTCCATTACTGAAAGGATAGCCCTGCTCTGTACAATCTTCAAGAATACTCAAAATTGGAAGCCATGAAAAAATGAAGCCATTCTCCAAATTTCTGGAACCCTTACAACTAAGAAGAATTGGGAATAAAAGGGAGAAGGAACCAAATCAAATCTGCAACTGAATTGCCAAGTGTCTACTCTCTAACTGAATTTTGTTCCCATGGAAATTGCTTCCAAAATATACCACATTTGTCAAAATTAACTTCATAATCAGATTTCTCATTTTGAGAGCTTTCCGGTGATATATAACACTTTATATTTTGGCCAAAATTGAGACCCTGGGCGAATTAATTCCCCAATGTGCTCAGTCATTTAAATTTTTTGAAATTTAATATAGTTTAAACTATATCATTTACAATTTTAATTTTAATTTTTGGCTCTGATGCTTTGACACGTGGCAGGATCTGATTGGTCGATGGGGTTGTCCAGATGCCACCTGGGATGACACCTCATCACCGCCACATCATCTACTTTGTCACTGCCACATGGCCACCACGTGTACACCACCTCAGCACCACGTCATCACCACCTAGGTGCCACCTCATCACCACCTCACCAGGACCTGCCTACTAGACATCTGACTATACCCCCCACCTGGCTTTCGCAACTTCATAGGGTGTAACTCATGTGCATCTTCCTTTCATGAAATAGCATGCACTGTTGATCCATCTCAAACTTGCTCACTCGTTAAGCCACCCTTTCTTTGCAAAATTTTGCCTATCTATCTCGAGAAGCGTGCTTGTGTGGGGTCCACCTGGTCACCACCCAGTCACCTCCTCCATCACCTCAGGATCCATGCTCATGTGTGGGCCCACGTTGGGTGCCCAACAACACCATCCGTCAAAAGCCT
The DNA here is from genome assembly GCF_030272615.1 of Cryptomeria japonica. Classification (NCBI taxonomy): domain Eukaryota; kingdom Viridiplantae; phylum Streptophyta; class Pinopsida; order Cupressales; family Cupressaceae; genus Cryptomeria; species Cryptomeria japonica. Next base: position 867,170,520 of record NC_081414.1, read on the forward strand.
TTATGGCTTAGACATATTACTACTGCGTAAATTTGCATATAAACATCAAAAACATCCCTTTCCCAGTCAATGTGGGATATTGTGTTTTGCCTAGCACTGTGTATGTTGGAGCTTTTTCTAAGACTTTCATGGAAATTTTTTTTGTTTGCATGGACTTCAATGGCCTTCTCAACCATGCACATGGAGGATGTTAGCAAAGTCATGGAGTTTAGGATTTAAACCATGTCATTGTACACTTGTTGAAGATTTAATGGATGCTTCTCCATCATTTACGTAGGGCTGCCACTATTGCATTTGCTTGTGAGTTTCAAGGATTTTCATACACCCACGTGAGGGAGGAATTTCTTATGAACCTACCACATTATCATCAATTCCATGTTGCTTTCTTTAAAAAACTTCTTCCAAAGCTTTATTCATGCCTTCCTCACCACGCATAGGGAGAAATGCTGGCAAAGTCATGGAATAAAGCTTTACACCTACTGTTTGGAAGCTTCAAATTTTTAATGTCTTTCTGCTAATTGCAATTTGATTTGGAGTTTTTATACTCTTCGTCACCAGCCACATGCCTGAGAGGATTTAGTTTCAAATTTTCCAATGTGGGAGGAGGTTAGCATATGCCAATGTGCATTTTCTGTAGAAGATTTTAAATGTTACTTCAACAGCACTGTTGACCATACAAGCCATTTACCACATAGGGGAGGAGCTGAGTTTTAAACTTTCTAATTTCTATTTGCTACAGATGTATGTCCTCTCCAAACACCACACATGCACACAACAAGGAAGGAGGAGGTCACAGGAATTACACCTGCCAGTTGGATTTGATTTGGAAGTTTAATTAAAACCTTCCCAAACCACGTGAGCTTTAATGGAGTCCTCTGCAGCCTATAAACTCCAACATTGCTCCTGCTGGTAAAAGGAAGAGCCTCTCCAAATTTAATGCCCACATGATAGGATAGGATTTTGGAGGATAGGATTTGTACTTTATACCTACCAAAAGCATTTGTCTGAAAGTTTATTGCTACTGTAACTGCCATCAAAGGGAGTTTCAATGCACTTGGTTGTTTTCATTTCATGCCAAAGGCTTTTACATGGGGGAGTAGAGAGCTATCTGCTCTACATGCACTTTCTGGAGGTTTATAAATCTCCCACCATTTACGCACTGGAGGAGGGGGCTCACTGCAACATGGATAAAGTGAAAGCAACTCTTGTCAATGCTATAGGCCCTAGACTTTTCAAACTTCTCTTTTCTCACCACTCCTTGTATTTGGTTGCAATCAGTCATAACCATTTGGCAATGGAGTTTTAAAGGCCATTATAGATGCAGAATAATGAAAGACACCAGCCATAGACTTTATTTTTTTTCCATCCAAACAATACACATTCAGCAAAGAGGGAAGATGTTGGGGTTTTCATTTGGTTTGCATATTTCATAAAACTCATCTCCCAACAACCACATTCCAGCAGGGAAGGAAAATATGGCATTGATTTTACATTATCCCCTGTTGGGAAACATATTAGAATACAAATCCAACCATGGATGTCAACATTACCTTGGAGGTGCTCATAACGCCAAGATGCCAATAAAATAACAATGCACAGGCAAGAGCCAGGCCGGGCCCCAAAGTGGGTCCAACTAAAAAAATTTTCATTTTCATGCAACTGACCTTTGGAATGCTTCACGAACCTCAAACACACCTCTGGAATCGATCGGCACGATTTTCAGATGATAAAATTGCATTTTACATCCTTCAGGCAATTACACCACATTTTCGCATTTAATCGCGAAGACGTAATTTTCAAACCTGTCAAAACACCTTTCTAGAGCTCGCCATCTAACAGGCGTGTACTTTGATATACAAGGATGACTTCTGCCAAATGGTTTCTCAAGATGAGTCCCGATCAAAGAGCTATTAATTTTCGAAAATGCCCAACTAGCTTTGTTGACACTGCCGACTTGATGAAGTCAATGTCCTGGCAACACATGACGCCTTTCTCAAAAATATCAAACGACCTCCGTAGGCCCTCAAACTTGAAAAATAGGTACCTTTAAGTACATATTAAATATTTGAATTCTCAGTTCGATCACCAGACTGACAGGATGCAAATGGTGCACTCACAAAAATGGCTACATTAACTAGTCTAACACTGGAGTGCGGCTAACTGAATTTGATGGCAAAATGAGCTCTTTTGAAAACCAATCAAACAGATTGGCAGAGCCTTGAAATTTGAAACGTAGCTCATCATTTATACCAACATCAGCCCAGAACAAACATTATGGCATGATGCTTACTGAGGAAATTTTTACACTTATGCAAAATAGGGCTCCGACTAGCTGTCGAAACAAGGACTTGCCAAAACACACAAACTGCAAACGGATTTGGCTTTGAAAACTTAGCAGATGGATTCATCAAGACCTGAAATTTTGTAGGCTCACTCAAATTAATGCATACAATTGAATCCACTTTGAATTTCTCCATGACGATCACCAGGGAAAAAGATGTAATCACTCAAAGTAGGCTACTCAATAAAAACTGCATTTGTGCCTAAAATGCACTTTCAGCTCACCCCTCAAACTAGGTACCTCATAAACTTATCCAAATTGAATTTTGAATGTTTCAGATCAAATAATAGGCCAAATGAAAGGTGTAGGACATGAATCCCGAGCCTTACCCTCTAAAAATCAACTGGCTCCATTTTACCCCCTTGCTAACTAGGCCATTCAAACTGACTCATTTGGAAATGCAAAGCAAAAATTTGAATTGGGCCTCAAAACTTGACTTAGTTTTAATTAGTTCCAACAGTGGCTTTGACTGGGGATGGTTGGTTGCAAGATCAACACAAGAATCTAGATATCTTTGGTTAAGCAGACCACCCAAAAGATGGGTCATTCTTCTCTCAATTCTTCTCTTCTCAAAACAGGGCTTCCTTATTCTACCCAAACAACAGGGCACTTTATTGAAAACCACACAACTGAAAGCTAAGCAACTGTACAAAATATACAACTTATTAATGGCCCTGGGCCATCAAAACTGAAATCAATTCTTACCTCTGTCAAAGACTTGATTTTTGTTTCCACTAACCGAAGGTAAGTTAAGATCATCATTCCAATCTACCTAATCAAAAACACTTCCACTTCTAATTAGCTGGTCATATAAAGCATAATCATCAACATGTTTATAATCATGATATCTCTGAAAATCAAACACATGTTGAGAGGATTGGTCACTAGGCGACCAAAGAGTGCCACATTTTTTACCATTACTTCTCTACTGAAATGAGAAGTAATTTGACTCCCTCTGAAAGTTGAAAACATCAGGTGCATCTATATTACTAGTTTTCTCAAATTATGAACACTCCTTCACAATGATGTCTTGCAAACTAGAGAGGAAAACTTCCTCATAACATGACTACACTTCCACTTGCTGATCACATTTTCTATCAGCACTTTGCACACATGAAAATACATGATTTTTACTTGCCAATGGTTCATTTCCTCCTTGCAAATCTGAGAAAAACACCCCAGATCTATCATGTCTTCTAAAAGGTAGATCCTCATAATGCATATCAAAGCTAGAATTCATATCAACATATGAACCTTCATTATTATACCTATCAACCATATATGCATTATCATTTTGTCTATCAAACATAGGAAGAGAATCAACATCATATGTATCATTTTTTACACCCTCAAAAACATCATCAGAATCAAAACATATACTGAGTGGGTATGAAAGATTGGGCACATTTTTGAATCCACATCTCTGAAAATCAGTAGCTAAGAGTTTTGAAATTTGCTCACTACATAGTGAACCTCCTTCTTCATTTTCCTTGGCTTCATCCTCTGAGCTGTAAACATTGTCCCAATCTGATAAAGGTATTGGATCTCCAGTGCTCATGTCCCCATGTGCATTTATTTCATCATCACAACAACTTGCATCTGCATCATATCCTTTATCACACTGCTCATAATGTGTTACTACATGTTGTAACATAGTTTCATAACTGGGGTTGCAAACATATTGTGGATTGAACTTAACAATAAGGTGATCCATACCATTAAGATCTGAAATCTCAATGGACTCATGATTAGTTCAACAATCGATGTTCTCACAAATTTCTTCTCGCTCTGAATACACATCTGAACTTTCATGCTGAGAATAATCACATTCAACATCATAGGAGGTACATCCACTCAGGGGCTCATCTTCTTCATTATTTTTAATCTTGTGTATATTTTCAGATTGGTTACTTTCAATCATATCTATCCATTTTTTAATAGACTCAACAAATTCTTCTCTGAAGGCAGTAGACCAATTAACTGAGTTGGGCTCATAAAGCTCTAAGAATATCTCAATTAAAATAGACTCAGGGGGTCTATTATCAGTTGAAAGCTCATTCAATGCAACTAAGAATTTTTCATAGAAGACATATGATGATTCTCCTTTACTTCTTAGCCCTACTTTCCCTTTTAACAACCAGACAAATCTCTCTTGGATCATTTGAAGACATTTTTCAATTTCTATATTGATCTCTTTCAAATTTGACAAAGGATTCACGGATCTAGGAACTACATCTAGATCCATCAAGTTTTATGACAATCACTGAACCATTATTTTTTGACCATGCATCTTATTATATCATAAATTCATTCAAAAACATATGCAGTCACTAATTTTTGGAATCATACACACTTCTTACCATATTTCTGACTAAAAACTTATTTCAATGAAGTATGTAAATTTTAAATTTCTTTTCCTTTTAACAGTGACTTTTTCACCTCATAAGGAACATGAATTGTCTATTTAATACTTTGAGGAATACCTAGAGTAAATTTGTTGCTGTTATTGCTGCTCTGATATTCAGTAAGATCTCTCTAAGATATTCTAACATTATACACTGATCTTTGTACAGAGTCGCCACCTCCTTCATGGAGGAAAATATCTTCAATAGATTCTTTGGGATCTACAATCATAAAACCCCAAGCAGCTACTAAATCTTTGATGCAAGTTCACCCAATATTTTAAAACTTTTACCACAATGAACACTGGTGTAGAGATCTTTCAGAGTTGCCACTCACTACTATGAGAATTTATAAAATCATTTGTAGAACATGAACAGATCTAAACTCACACAAAGATAAAAGGACAAGAAGTTTTCCACACTTGGCACAAAACACTACTAGGCACATAACTACAGATCTGAAAATGCTTTCAGATTTATAACACTTTTATGACTCTTTCCTCAAATGGATATGGCCAGACTCATGGATTTGACTTGATAGAATCCTTACACCTCTGTCCCCAGCAGAGTCACCATTTTTGTTGTGGTGACTCAGATGGGATAATCTCAACCTTATATGAATTAATTCTTTCTTAACCAGAGGCTCTTGACAGGTCATTTACTCCCTAGCAGAGTCGCCATTTTTGTTGCTCACCAAAAGTGATAACCCAAGACACCTATAAATCTATCTATGAGATAGCCAATCTCAATCAATGAAACACCTCAAGGCTTGGACAACATAACATAGGATCCTAATGATCCTCCTGCACTTCAGGTTCTACTAGACCTAGGGGGGGACACCCTTTTGATGCATTGAATACAACAACCACAAACATAAGATTTCATCAACAATGAGCAGACAAACCATTCCACAAGCTCACCAAATTAGGTAACATGTATAGATAGGTTGGATCTTATACAAATAATAGGTGAAATAGAGCTTTGGAAGGATAAAACATTAACCCCTAAACATAAAGGGAAATAGATTTATCTTTTAAATTGCTTGATCTGAAAAACATCCCCAAACTTGCAAGACCAATGCCTTATCCAAGGGCAACATAGTCACTCATTAAACTATAAATGAAAGATTATACTGCAAATCCATCTTCATTACCAAATATTCATGCATTTAATGTCTTGCATAAATGCATTACTCAACTCATTCACAGAAAATATCAAATCCAGAAACTATATTCCATTATTCATGATCTATTACAGAATTTAAATTCTTTCTTGAAGAATCCTTGCAAACAATCATAATTACCTCCTTAAGATAACAAATCTCAGCCTCCTTGAGGATCTGATATTGAATATAATGAAAATACAAATCTAGAGACAACTTCTATGTGAATTTGTGCATGCCTTACATACACAAGAACCTGCAACTAAGAACACCTATATCAAGGAATTGAACTCCATTACTAAAAGGATAGCCCTGCTCTGTACAATCTTCAAAAATACTCAAAATTGGAAGCCATGAAAAAATGGAGCCATTCTCCAAATTTCTGGAACCCTTACAACTGAGAAGAATTGGGAATAAAAGGGAGAGGGAACCAAATCAAATCTGCAACTAAATTGCCAAGTGTCTCCTCTCTAACTGAATTTTGTTCCCATGGAAACTACTTCCAAAATATCCTACATTTGTCAAAATTAACCTCATAATTGGATTCCTCCTTCCGAGAGCTTTCCAGGGATATATAACACTTTATATTTTGGCCAAAATTGAGACCCTGGGCAAATTAATTCCCCAATGTGCTCAGTCATTTAAATTTTTCAAAATTTAATATAGTTTAAACTATATCATTAACAATTTTAATTTTGATTTTTGGCTCTGACACTTTGACACATGGCGGGATCTGATTGGTCGATGGGGTTGATCGGATGCCACCTAGGATGACAACTCATCACCGCCACATCATCTGCTTTGTCACTGCCACTTGGCCACCACACATACACCACCTCAGCACCACGTCATCACCACCTAGGTGCCACCTCATCGCCACCTCACTAGGACCCACCTGCTGGACATCTAACTATACCCGCCACCTGGCTTTCGCAACTTCACAGGGTGTAACTTGCATGCATCTTCCTTTCGCGAAACAACGCACACCGTTGATCCATCTCGAACTTTCTCACTCGTTAAGCCGCCCTTCCTCCACAAAATTTTGCCTGTCTGTCTCGAGAAGCATGTCTGTGAGGGGTCCACCTAGTCGCCACCCAGTCACCTCCTCCATCGCTTCAGGATCTATGCTCATGCATGGTTCGACCTTGGACGCCCAACAGCACCGTCCGTCAAAAGCCTTTATGGCTTAGACATATTACTACTGTGTAGATTTGCATATAAACATCAAAAATGTCCCTTTCCCAGTCAATGTGGGATATTGTGTTTTGCCGAGCACTGTGTATGTTGGAGATTTTTCTAAGACTTTCATGGCAATTTTTTTTGTTTGCATGGACTTCAATGGCCTTCTCAACCATGCACATGGAGGATGTTAGCAAAGTCATGGAGTTTAGGATTTAAACCATGTCATTGTACACTTGCTGAAGATTTAATGGATGCTTCTCCTTCATTTATGTAGGGCTGCCACTATTGCATTTGCTTGTGAGTTTCAACGATTTTCATACACCCATGTGAGGGATGAATTTCTTATGAACCTGCCACATTATCATCAATTCTATTTTGCTTTCTTTAAAAAACTTCTTCCAAAGCTTTATTCATGCCTTCCTCACCACGCACAGGGAGAAATGCTGGCAAAGTCATGGAATAAAGCTTTACACCTGCTATTTGGAAGCTTCAAATTTTTAATGTCTTTCTGCTAATTGCAATTTGATTTAGAGGTTTTATACTCTTCCTCACCAGCCACGTGCCTGAGAGGATTTAGTTTCAAATTTGCCAATGTGGGAGGAGGTTAGCACATGCCAATGTGCATTTTTTGTAAAAGATTTTAAATGTTGCTTCAATAGCACCGTTGACCATACAGGCCATTTACCACATAGGGGAGGAGTTGAGTTTTAAACTTTCTAATTTCTATTTGCTACAAATGTATGTCCTCTCCAAACACCACACATGCACACAGCAGGGAAGGAGGAGGTCACAGGAATTACACCTACCAGTTGGATTTGATTTGGAAGTTTAATTAAAACCTTCCCAAACCACGTGAGCTTTAATGGAGTCCTCTGCAGCCTATAAACTCCAACGTTGCTCCTTCTGGTAAAAGGAAGAGCCTCTCCAAATTTAATGCCCACGTGATAGGATAGGATTTTGGAGGATAGGATTTGCACTTTACACCTACCAAATGCATTTGTCTGAAAGTTTATTACTGTTGTAGCTGCCATCAAAGGGAGTTTCAATGCACTTGGTTGTTTTCATTTCATGCCAAAGGCTTTTACGTGGGGGAGTAGAGAGATATTTTCTCTACATGCACTTGCTGGAGGTTTATAAATCTCCCACCATTTACGCACTGGAGGAGGGGGCTCACTGCAACATGGATAAAGTGAAAGCAACTCTTGTCAATGCTATAGGCCCTAGACTTTTCAAACTTCTCTTTTCTCACCACTCCTTGTATTTGGTTGCAATCGGTCATAACCATTTAGTTCAAGTACCAGACTGATCGGATGCAAATGGTGCACTCAAAAAAATGGCTACATTAACTGATCTAACACTGGAGTGCGGATAACTGATTTTGATGGCAAAATGAGCTCTTTTGAAAACCAATCAAACGGATTTGTAGAGCCTTGAAATTTGAAATGTAGCTCATCATTTATACCAACATCAGCCTAGAACAAACATTATGGCATGATGCTTACTGAGGCAACTTTTACACTTATGTGAAACAGGGCTTTAACTACCTGTCGAAATAGGGACTTTCCAAAACACACAAACTGCAAACGGATTTGGCTTTGAAAACTGAGCAAATGGATTCATCATGACCTGAAATTTTGCAGGCTGACTCACATTAATGTATACAATTGAATCCACTTTGAATTTATCCATGATGATCAATAGGGCAAAAGATTTAATCACTCAAAGTAGGCTACTCAATAAAAACTGCATTTGTGCCTAAAATGCACTTTCAGCTCACCCCTCAAACTGGGTACCTCATAAACTTATCCAAATTTCATTTTGAAAGTTGCACATCACTAAATAGGCCAAATGAAAGGTGTAGGACATGAATTTTGAGCCTTACCCTCTGAAAATCAACTAGCTTCATATTACCCCCTTGCTAACTAGGCCATTCAATCCGACTCATTTGGAAATGCAAAGCAAAAATTTGAATTGGGCCTCAAAACTTGACTTAGTTTTAATTAGTCCCAACAATGGCTCTGACTAGGGATGGTTGATTGCAAGATAAACACAAGAATCCAGATATCTTTGGCTAAGCAGACCACCCAAAAGATGGGTCATTCTTCTCTTAATTCTTCTCTTCTCAAAAGAGATCTTCCTTCATCATCTATAGATACATCCTATCTCCACAAGTAGGTTCTAGAGTAGTAGGCTCCTTTCCATATAGCTTCTTCAATCTATCCCATAGGCTCTTTGCCAATCTATGTTTGTCAACTTGTGAGGAGACATCATCTATTAACCCATATAGTACAACCTTCATAGCTTCTTCATTGCACTAGTTTCTTGTTTCTACATTTGAATCGGTGGGAGGACTGAGTTTACTAGGGAAACCATTTACAAATGACATCCACACATCAAACCCTAGGGAGGACAAGTAGACTTCCATCATACAACTCCAAATGGAATAAATTGAACTATTAAAAACCGAAGCTGGGACTGACACTAAATAAACCATTCTATCAAAATACCAAAATCTACCCAAGCTGGAGAAAGCTTGTCAACTGGGAACTTGAGCTCTATTACCAATTGTTAGACACAATGTACCACTAAGAGGGGGGGTGAATCAAAGGTTCTCAATCTTTTTCCTTTAACTATCCTATGTGAGTATACCGATTGGGTGAACTCACAATTCTGGTTCCCACTTTTTTAGTACATCTTGATTTTTGTTGAAATCATACTTTTTAAAGAAAATATAATTATTTAAGATTTAAGAGGTCCCATTTGAAGTAATTAATTGAAGAAAATTAGATCAAAGGCTCTTAGATCAAAATTTCTTGGATATAACTTCTATACTTCTAAATCATACTTGCAATGGAGTCTCCTTTGCATCTATTGAATGCTCATAAAAAACCAATTTTACATTAGCTTTTGGGGGCTCAAAAGAATTCATTTAGAAAAAAAAAAATTCTAAGTATTTAGTCCATATTATAATCTTTCCAAATAGTATATTTTTTAATATATTTAATTTCATTAATATATATTTATTTTATTTCTTATGAATGTTGGTTTTTTGCCAAACATGAACTTCTTTGTTCAATTCATTGGGAAAAATAGTAAACTAATTCTAAAAAATTCTAAAAAATATGTATGAACTAGGTATTCATGTCCTCTTTCTAACAAAAAAGTAAAATTTTGATATATATAGAAAAAGTTTTGTGTTCAAACGTACACCTATATCTAAATTATAATTAGTCAGACTTCAAAAAATAATTAAACGAAAAATATTCAACATATCACTATCAAACCAACTACATGTCTCGGGTATTGATGTTACAAACCAAAAATTAAAAAAAAAAAGTTTTTATCATTTATAGAAAAAAAGTTATGTGTTTTTGGATGCATATCACTCTTAAAAATGTTGAAAACTAATTTTTGAGGGAGATGGAAAAATCAATAAAAAATTATTCAAAACAATTTGAAAAAAATATATTTAGAATCTACAAACAAGATTTTACAAATCACTAGTTTACATCATCTTCAAATTCTTAATGGTTTAAAAGTTATAGGTGTTAGAAAGTGAAGGTTTTATTTCAAAATGTTCATCTAAGTGTCAAAGTTGATCAAAAAGTGTGAACCGGTATTGTGAGTTCACCTGGTTATTAGATCTAACTCAAAGAAAACTTACCAATTATAGGGGAGACCAACACAAATGCAATCACACATAAAGGAGACATCACATAACACTAGAATATACGAGGAAAACCCAAGATGGGAAAAAGTTTTGTGAGAAATGTTCCTAGAGACTACTACTCCAATCCAACCTCACAATGAATCTCTGATTACAATGTTTAGGGCACCAACGTAAGGAGCACCAACCCTTGACTGATTTATAGGATACAATCCAAAGGAGTACCAACCCTTGCACTGAGCTCCAAATTAGTGATAACAATGATAAAACAAAATCGATACACAAGTAATAATCTAAGTTACAAGTGAATCTTCTAACCACTAAATACATTTAACTATGCTAGTTTTACCCCTACTCTGTCTTACCGACTTAGCTTGTTGTTGTTTCTTTGTCAATTCACACACTACTCAACTGGTCTTCCTCTTCTTTGTTCTCTGCCATATCTTTGCTCACTCAGATCCTCCTCCCCTTCACTCTCTGCTACAACCTTACTAGTTCAGCCTCTACCTCTTCTTTGCTAGTTAGTCACTATTGGGTTGCTTCTCTGTTAGACTCAAAGGTTGACTAATGGATGCCTCTTTGTTTCTGGTTGAACTCTTCAACCAGATTCTCTCTCTCATAGTCTATCCTCTGATACTCAATGAGCACTTGATTGATTTCTTCTCTCACATTTAGAAACACTCTATCATTTAGTAGCTCCATCTACTTCTTTGGCTCACATTCTTATAGCCATATTTCCCAAAAAAACACAAATTCAAAAATTGGTCCGATCAGGGTTTCTTCAATGATCATGAGGCATATCAAATCCAATCAGATTTGATCACAACACAATGATGCCTTCTTGCACATTTTTGCCATTATTGTGCCTTGCAGAACAAGCATTTTGTCCTATGTGACCTGCATTCAATCTATCTGCACATCTCTTGGTCAATAACCATAAATGGCTCGATGGTTTGCTTCACCTACTTTTCTCTGCATCCTAACATTTTGCACCAATCAATGCCATGGATCTGATCAGAATTGTTATTCCTTGAGCCAAAACTCCTCTACAACTCGACCCACAATAGTCATGATCAACATTTAATGTTGACCAAACCCCAACTACCTCACCGACACACTTCACTAACATGTGCATGTTTGCCACTTCAACTCCACACAGTGCCTCTTTTGGTATCCATCTTAGCTTGGACCTTTATGTTGGTTCAGACAAGATCACTGACCAAACACTCAAGCAGTCCTTCTTTCGTGGTGGTATCTCACACTTTATTGTTCTACTAGTAGAACACCTTAACTAGTCCCTAGACATGCCTATCTATAGCATGCACATCTTCATCAATTAGGGGCACATCTCTCAGCCTCTTTTCTCCCTCACTAGTTCTCATACTTATCAGTAGTCACCATTGATGACCCATGTCATCAACTTTTAGTTGATTTCCTCTAAGGTATCTGCATACTGGTTGCACTCTCTATCTACAACTATTGTTATACCTTTCTCCATAATCATTATGGAAATCATCTTAGTCATTTTGTCAAGGTGACAAACTCATCACTTCTTTACTCTTCCTCTATCCTGGTAACTCATTATGTCTTCTAGGTAGATCTGGTATATATCCCTGATTTCATGTACCTAAGGCATCTTAGTGTTTCACCTGGTTGTTTGATGTGAGCCTTCAATCACCTACCTTCTACTCTTGCAAATTATCTCACAAAACTATGATGCACAGTTTGCATAATAGGAGATAAGCACCACTTACCAGTGGGAGTGGATCCTTGTCATCTGCATCCTGAATTGCACCAATGTGGCTTCTTTGTTTGAGTATCATATCTTCCATAAGGCACATGTGATTTGATTGGACACACTCACTCTCACTCATCTCTTCACATGGTGATTGCATCTCTATCTGGTGGGAGTCCTATTTTTGTGCACCATCACAGTGTATTAGTGACTAGTATATCCTTCTTCTCCTATGTTGATGTGATTTAGATAACATTTCGCCTCTTCATCACAAGCAACAACTCAAGCACCTTTCTCATCCCACGTGTACACTATTCATAAGTTTTCTGGTTGACAACCACTCACTTGGTTGATTTGTCATCTCCATGTCAATACATCACTTACCAATTGACATGCTCTCTTTACTGGTGATGGACTGTAATGGTAACATGCCCATCTCTTTCACACAAGTCAAACACTGACTTGTATACTGATGAATTCAAAGTTCATTCTATAGAATGATATTCTCTCCCTTACCTTACCGGTGCAGTGCAATACAAGGTGATATCAAGGACATCACATCCGGTATGCAACAATGATAGTGTTACACATAAATCTCTTATGTCAGTAGCCATCCTATACCAGTTGCCATTAATGACAACACAATGCAAATAATCATTTCCTATAATCTGCAACTCACTTGCCGGTACATCATTTGTCGGTTCTCCTCCTTTTTTCTTCTCTGATATCTAATCTTGTTCTTCTCCCCCTTTCAGATCGATTCACTTTCTTCTTCCCAAGACTGATCATCAACTTCTCTCATATCTAATTTTTCTTTTCTTCTCCCCCCTTTGACAACAATGCAAAAGGTTGAAATGCATCACTTTTCTTCAATTCTATCGATGCCTCTTCCATCATCTCTATTGATCAAATCAGAACACCAAATTATTGCATCAGAGTACTAAATCATGATTTTAATTGTATCAAGATTGTATCATCTTATCAAATCAAATTTGTAAATCGGAACATCATATCAAACTTGCATTGGAGATTCTACCCTTATGGAGTATCCTACATTTTCATCAATCCTTAGTGAAAGATAAACATGAAATCCATAGGATTGATGCATCTCCATCATCTTAGTTCTTTCGATATATGGGTCTAACCCCTAATTTACCTCTAAGAAATTCAAAGGTAGCCTTTGGTAAGGGCTTAGTAAAGATATCAGCTAATTTATCTTTACTCTTCACATATTCCATCTTCACCTGCTTCTCTTGAACTCTTTCTCTTAAGAAATGATACTTCAAATCTATGTTCTTGGTTCTAGGATGAAGTACAAGATTCTTAGAATTGTTTATTGCACTTGTATTATCACAATATATAGTCAATGGTTCAAACATATCTATCTTGAATCCTTCTAGCACATGTCTCATCCATATGGCATGTGTGCAATTCATGGATGCAACTACATACTTAGCTTTAGTTATAGATTGAGAAACACATGATTGTTTATTTCTTGGCCATGCTAACAGTCTTCCTCCAAGCATAAAATATCCACCAGTTCTGCTTTTCCTATCATCCACATTACCTGCCCAATCTACATCAATAAAGACATCCAAAGTGAAATCTTCTTTATAGGGATAGCATAATCCATAGTCTAATGTATCTTTGAGATACTCAAAAATTCTTTTCACAACCATCATGTGACTTTCCTTCAGTTCCTTTTGAAATCTAGCAACTATGCCAACAACATGAGTAATATCCAATCTTCTATGAACAACATAGTGTAGCTTACTAGTCATGGATCTGTACTCCATTTCACTAATAGTAGGGGACTCATCTTGCTTGGACAATTTACAGTCTATTACCATAGGTGTACCTACCAGTTTGCATTCTTCCATACCGAAGGTCTTGAACACTTCTTTGATATACTTTTTTTGACAAATGAAGATACCATCATCCAATTGTTGGACTTGTAAAACATTGAAGAATTTTATTTCACCAATTAGATACATTTCAAATTCCTTTTTCATCTCATTAGAAAAATTCATACACATATAATCATTACCACCAAAAATTATGTCATCTACAAATACTTCTGCAATCAACATCTTATCTCCATTATTCTACAAGAATATATTATTTCCCTCACTAGTACATTGAAATCCAATCTTGATCAAATCTGCATGAAGTCTCTCATACCATGCTCTCTGTGCCTATGTAAGACCATACAAATATTTTTTCAATTTACACACCATGTCCTTATCATCAGTTAGGGAAAATCCATCCACTTGTTCAATGTATACTTCCTCTTCTAGGATTCCATTCAAAAAGGCTCACTTGACATCAATTTGGTAGACTTTGAAACCTTTATATGCAATAAATGCTAACAACATCCTTACACATTCTAATCTAGCAACTGGTTCAAATGTTTCACCATAATCCTCACCTTCTTCCTGTGCATATCCTTTGTAGACTAACCTTTCTTTATTTGTTACAACTTTTCCTTCTTCATTCAACTTATTCCCAAGGATCCATTTTTATCCAATGACATTCTTATTCTCCAGTCTAGGAACAAGTGACCATGTTTGATTCTTATCAATTTGATCTAATTCTTCATTCCCAATCGTCATCTTTTAGTGCTTCCTTAACTATCTTGGGTTCAATTGTGGAGATCAAGCAAGAATTTTCTCTAATCTTTCTTTCAGTTTGCACACCTACATTCTTATCACCAATTATTTTCTCTTATGAATGATTCAACTTGACATATCTAGGTATAACATCTATCAATTTTGTTGGCCATTTGGTGGAACTTATTAGGTGTTGCATTGATGTTTTGTCATTGATGTCAACACTAGTTGTTTGGATGCTTTACAGGAACCCTTCTGGTCCCAATAGGTTGAGTGGTTTCTGGTTAACTTGAATCCAGCATGATCCCATAGGCTTAGGTATAATCTGGTGATGGAATTGGCTTGTTCATAATACTCATACTCATATTTGGTTAGTTGGTTTTGGTTTGGTGATTAGATGTTATCTTGCTTGCTGAGGAGATTGGTTTCTTGTTTCAGCAAGGGTTTCACCGGTAGAGCTTTTGATGGAGATCTTTGATGAATTGCATAAGTGGTGATGGTGCAGCTTCTGATGCAGTTTCAGGATACTGTTGGTGATCATGTTTGAGACTTGGCATTTGAAGATCATTGCTAAAGCGTGTGGACCTATACTTGGTCCCAGTTGATCTAGGTTATGGACCAACTTTAATGTAATGTGTGGATAGGACCTATTGGTGTATTTCTGGGATGTCTTATGTGTTGATATTACTTTTTTTTTGTAATGCTGAAATGGTTTGTAATTATGTAATCAGTTTATTGTCTAGTGGCTGACCTGATTGTTTATGGTCGAGGGTTTGTATAAATAGATGTAAGATCTCATTGTAGATAATCATGGTTAATGTAAGAGGTCATGGTCAAGGAATATAATATGTGAACAATGTAATATCATTCAGGTAGAGGAGTTGGTTGATCATTGGAGATAGAATTAGGTTTATGTAAGAGGATTTAGTCCTCTAGTATTGAGCTTAACTGGAACTGTACTTATGCACAGGAGACACTATCTTTTTTAGTTCAACACTTCTCTAGATTGTAGTCTACATTTCTATGTAGTCAGTGAGGCTCCTTTTGTGATGAGCAGTGTGCTCTAGGTTGTTGGACTTCTTGGAAGTGCACGTCCCTTTCATTTTAATTCACATACTAAAAAATTATTATCTGATTGTGGGTAGGCTTCCCACCATTGTTTTTCCCTTTACTGGATTTTCCACGTACAAATCTTAGTGTTGTGTGGACAAATTTTTACTGTTTATGCTTAATTGGATTAACTGCTATTGCGGTATTATTGTTTTGGGTTCTGGTATTAAAGTTTTAACTATTGCATGTTCCTGTAATTTGTGCCAACTGATTCAGCCCCCCTCTCCATTATCTTCTGGTTATTTGAACTGTCTAACAATTGGTATCATAGCTTTGGTCCTCTCTACAAAAAGCTTAACCACTTGAGGAAGTTCCTATGGAAACTAAAAGTTCAATTTCATCTAGTTCTTCTGCAGCTATCTTTTGGAGGGATATTTTGAGGCTTGATGGAACAAACTACACAATGTTGGCATTGTGTTGTCATTGATGTCAACCGATATAAGATGAACATTAGTAAAGGTAAGGAAGATGACCTCAAGAGTCACCAATACACAAGTTAGTGCCTGAGTTGTGTGATGAGATGGTGAGGTGTTGAGTGGTTGTTTGTGATGAAGAGGAAGAATGTTATGTGAATCACATCAACACTAGTAGAGAAGAATGAATCAGTGTGCTATGAGGTTGCGGAACTATAGGACCCTCACTGGTTGAAGATGTAGTCATCATTAGAAGCAATGAATAAATAGTGAGTGTGTCCACACTAGATCACATGAGCCTATTTGAAGATATGTTGCACAAACAGGGAACTCACATGAGTAGATGATAAGATGTTAATCCATCAAGGAAGTGGGGATTATCTCCTATATGCATTGAGGCATTATAGTTTGGTGAGATAAGAGTGAAGAGGTAAAAGCAAGGACTTGAAGGATCACACTAGATCCACTAGTGAATTGAGGGAATGCCTTAAGTGCATGAGATTAGAGTTATACACTTGACCAACAGAGAAAGCATGCTAAAGAAGAGTGATACAAATCGGCTAAGCAGATACAACAACAAGAGAATGGTCTGACCGATGAAGGAATCTAGTAAAGGTTGATGACTGGTATCATCAAGAGTGATAACCAGTATGTAAGAACACTGGTAATATGAGCAAGGTGTAGATGCAAATGACTCTCCACCTTGGGGAAATAATAAAATGAGCTTGCTCAAAGATAGAAATGTCTGACGACCAGTCAAGGTGTTCCACCCATAGTTTAGCAAAATGCAGACATGATGAGGTTACTGGTACAGTGTGTGATATTGGCAGGGTTAGCAAACCAACAAGAAAGAGGAACTAGTTGAGTGGCTGGTTGGTGATCCTATTTGGACCAACATGAAGTACCAAGCTGGAATTTAGTCGATATGGATGTCACATGGAGTCAATGTGGCCAACCTGTATTTGGATAAAGATGGAATTTACATCGACAGGGTTGTTGCAAGGTTGGTTGACTTTAATGAAAGGTCACACAAATCATGGGACATGTTGTAGAGTGATTGTAGGGGTTTGAGGCTTGAGGTATGGAAGATAGATACGAGTCAGCTAAGAGTCATTGAGAAGATCGAGGCAATGGAGGAAACAACATGATAGTTCTTGCGTGATTGAGCAAGGGATCAGCTATTATGGTAAAAAGAAAGTCACCATAGATGGAAGGCATGATCCAAGAGATGTGAATATGATGGAGTTGTACAATCAGATGTCAGAAAGATCAGATCGTACAATATCTGATTCGATTTGGTTTGCCTTGAGGATGGTGAGGAAACCCTAACTGCCTAGATTTTGAATTGGTTTTTGGAGGGTAAACCATGCTATAAGTGTGGCACCAGAGAGAATTTTTAGTGTTGTTGAATAAAGGAATACAGTTTGATTACAATGTTGAAGACTTCTGCAAGCAAGAACAAATCAGCCAAGTGCTCAACAAGCATCTGTGAAGAGAGTGGAAGTAAGAGAGAACCGGGTTGAAGCATTCAATCAATTGGAGAGGAGAATTGGTAGTGTTCATACTGGTAGAGAAAAAGTGAAGGAGGTTGAAGAGAGACAAACTGGTAGCGCTTATTAGTAGAGAAGCAGTAGGTGAAGAGGAGGAGAGAAGTGAGTCAGTGAAGTAGAGAAGGTATCTCATTGATAGAGAAAGAGATATATAATGGTTGCAAGATCCACTTGTAACAAGATAACCACTTATGTATTTGATGTTTAAATTATGAACACTAAGTTGTAGCTTGGTGCAAGGGTTGTAGCTCCTTGGGTTGGTTCCCTTAAGTTAGGGTTGTAGCTCCTTGGTTTGATGCCCTAAACTTTGTAATTGTATTTATTGTGAGGTTGGATTGGAGCAGTAGACTCCAACAACATTTCTCATTGAGGTTTTTCCCATCTTGGGTTTTCCTCATACATGTTGGTGTTATGTGATGTCTCCTTGTGTGTGTGTGTATTTGAGTTAGTCTATATTGTGTTTGATTCACAAACTAGTATGATCACAAAGAAGAGCTGAAGGGAAAAGTTTTGAGAACCACTGATTCACCCCCTCCCCCTCTCAGTGGTACATTGTGTCTAACAATTGGTATCAGAGCATAGGTTCCTAGTTAAAAGAGTGTTCTCCAACTTGGGTAGATTCTGGCTTAAGGACACAATGGTTTGTTTATTGTCTATCTCTGCTCGAGTATTTGATGGCTCAAATTTTTCTATTTGGAGTCGTAGAATGGAATTTTTCCTATCCTCTTTAGGGTTTGATGTATGGATGTCTGTAGTTGATGGTCTGCCTAGAAACGTCAATCTTCCTACCTAATTTGTAGAAGAAAGAAGAAAATAGTGCAATGAAGAAGCCATTTAGGCTATTTTTAGTGGACTCACCGGTGATGTCGCTTCATAGGTGGATAGGTGTAAAATAGCAAAAAGCTTATGGGAAAGATTGAAGAAGCTCTATGAAAATGAACCCTCAATTGTAGAACTAGAAATTGAAGCAAACATGAGAAATACCTCTCATATTTATCTAGATGATTAACATAGATCTACTAGCAGCCGTAGTAGTGATGAAGAAGGAGCTCAACTCTTTGTGGCCCAAGAATCTGAAAGTGGCTGGGCAAATAGTTCCCCCCAACAAAATATGTTGAGCAGTGATGATGAAGAAGAGGAAGACATGGAAGATAGATCTTGCCATCAAGATCCTTGTGATTATGAAGAAGAAGCAGAAGTTAACCTTGAAGGAGAGCTTGTAAATACATTTGAAGAGCTAAATAGAGTTAAAAGGGAATACAAATTCAAAAATATTGTATTGTGGAGTAGAACCGGTTAGTCAAATGCTTTGAAGAATCTTAGAAATGCATCTCAGAGTTGAAGACTTAGGCAGAAGACACCAAGAAATCTTGGTGTGAAGATCTAGCCTCTCATCTAGAGATAAAAGACAAAAAACATTAGTGGCTTCTTGAAGAAAACAAAGGCCAAACCTCTCTAGTTAGATATGTTCCTCTAAAGAAGGTTGACCTAATCACAACTAGTGTGGACTTGCAGACAAAAGTGAAGATCAATGATGCGAGAAGGAATATTCATACAGATCCCAAAGGTAAGGGGAAGATGGAAGAATAAAACTCCACCGTAAGCAAGAAGATGAGGAAGGAGCAAAGGAGACCCTCCATTGGCAAAGGATAGAAAAATGCTACCACCCATAGGGGGAAGAAAGTGTGAGAGAAGAAGAAGAGATCAGATGAAAGAGGTACTTAGAATGGACAACCAAGGATCCATTCTAAAAAAGGAAAAGATGGGGATGTAAAACTAACAAGATCTCCTCATGCATGTCAAAGTAAATATGTAAGTCATATGCCATCATTTACCGGTTACTACTTTTCATGTAATGATTATGGCCATAAGGTAAGGGAATGTAGAAAGAGATATAGAAAGAATAATGTAGGATCTCTTAGAAATCATGCTTATGGGAAGGATGTATCCAGAAGTAGATACATGAATGTTGCTTCTCCCAGTTATGCAAATATTGTTTGTCATAACTACAATGGATCTAGCCATAGAGAGTTTTAATGTAGGAAGAGGAACCTGCAGTTACATGGAGACTGACAAAATTGTCATTCTCTATAGATAAGCAAAGACAAAGCATATGGAAGGCAGAGATCTACATTGAACCAAAGGAGAAATCTCCCTACAGGAGTAAGAGGTCCACCGGTTTTGGTTGCTAGTCAAAGCAACATGAGCAGGAGAAGATGGTCAAACTGATATGTCAAGAGATTTCCCAATCATAATGTTGGGATGAATGTTGGGTGCTACTGTAGCACTACTTTTAGCTATAATGAAGAATTAGGAAATGGAAGGACTCATCAACAGAAAAAGGAAAGACCTGCTCCCAAATCTGGAAATGGGAAGAAGGATGAGACCAAGCAAGTATGGAGGAAGAAGACCATGGACTAACACTATGCACTCAGTGCACAAGTGATGTCTCCTAAGGTCTAAAGGAGATGCAGGATCTTAGGGGGAGTAACACATTGAATTTATCTTCCATCCCCTTAGTGAAGGAGGAAACATGAAAGAACATGATGTTGCTAGTATGAAGGATGAAAATGTAAAGATAGGTGTATGTAGATATTGTCTTGAATACACATCTACAGATTAGTGGTAGATCACCACTGCATGTTTCAAAGGGTGAAGGTTAACAATTGGCATTAGATGATAATTAATATGTGCAGGATGTTATCGGCATGTATGCTAAACGGTACTTGCAGGTTATGTAAGATAATGAGGTTGGAGAGCATTACATTATCCCTAGTAGCATGGAGTGAAATTATGTCTCAGGAGGTGTTGATGAAGACTTGAAAGACATATGTTGGCCCCAGTTGTTGATTATGCAGGCTTGCATGTTTTTGGGCTAACTAGTTTGTCTCTTGGCATGATAATGTCATTATATGGCATTGGGAAAATTTAGGATCATGTCATAGACTGTGCTAGATACAATGGAGTTGAAGGGTCATTAGATGATCACATATGCATAGCTAAAATAGTATATGGAGAAGATTGGAGTTTTGGTATTGTACCTGACTGATGATAAAGAACCTGAGATGTATGACTTAGGTGGAGTTCAAGTGCTCATGATGAAGAGATGGCTTGCTTGATCTTACAAGGATATTGTCTACCCAAACTATAGGAGATGGAAAATGCTCAAATAGTATTCATGATGACTGATAGGTGATTAGTATTCATTGACACATCAACAATCATGCTCAAATAGTGTGAGTTGATGGTTAAGTTCCCCATCTCAAGTGTTGTGACTTGAGAAGATGTAACGATTGGTGACAAGATAATAAGTGGTATCAAAGGAAGTGATACATCTAATGAAGACAAAGGCGGAGAAAGTATTCAATCAGTGTTGATAAAGACAAGGAGGTATGACATCCTGATAGTTCTCTTTGCCATTGTTGTCAAAGGGGGAGAAGGATTCTGTAGTATGCCAGATACAACATGTGTTGACATCAATGCCAAAGGAGGAGTTTTTTATCATGCATTATCATTGACGTCAACCGATATGAGATGAACATCGATAAAGGTAAGGAAGATGACCTTAGGAGTCACCAATACACAAGTTAGTGCCTAAGTTGTGTGATGAGATGGAGAGGTGTTTAATTGATTGTTTGTGATGATGAGGCATAATGTTATCTGAATCACATCAACAATAGTAGAGAAGAATGAACTGGTGTGCTGTGAGGTTGTAGAACTACAGGAACCTCACCGGTTGAAGATACAGTCATCATGAGAAGCAATGACTAAATAGTGAGTGTGTCCACACTAGATCACATGTGTTTGTTTGAAGATATGTTGCACAAATAGGGAACTAACATGAGTAGATGACAAGGTGTTACTCCATGAAGGAAGTGGGGCTTATATTCTATATGCATTGAGGCATTATAGTTTGGTGAGATAGGAGTGAAGAGGTAAAAACAAGGACTTGAAGGACTACAATAAATCCACCGGTGAATTGAGGGAATGTCTCAAGTGCATGAGATCAAAGTTATGCACTGGACCAATAGAGAAGGCATGCTGAAGAAGAGTGATATGTTTTTCATTCAAGTAAATCGACTGAGAAGATACAACAAGAGGAGAATGGTCTGATCAATGAAGGATTCTAGTAAAGGTTGATGACTGGTGTCATCAAGAGTGATTACCCATATGTAAGCCCACTGGTAATATGAGCAAGGTGCAGATGCAAATGACTCTCTACCTTGGGGAAATAAGAAAATGAGCTTTCTCAAAGAAAGACGTGTCCAATGACCAGTCAAGGTGTTCCACCCATAGTTCAGTAGAATGTAGACATGATGAGGTTCCCGAGATAGTGTGTGATACTGATAGGGTTAGCAAACTAGCAAGAAAGAGGAACCGGTTGAGTGGTTGGTCGATGATCCCATTTGGACCAACATGAAGTGGCAAGCTGGCAGTTAGTTGATATGGATGCCACATGGAGTCAATGTGGCAAACTTGCATTTGGATAAAGATGGAATGTACATCAACAGGGTTGTTGTAGGGTTGGTTGACTTTAATGAAAGGTCACACAAATCATGGGACATGCTGTAGAGTGATTTCAGGAGTTTGAGGCTCAAGGTCTGGAAGACAACTACGAGTCAACTAAGAGGGATTGAGAAGATCGAGGCAATGGAGGAAACAACATGACAGTTCTTTCATGATTGACCAAGGGATCACCTATTAGGGTAAAAAGCAAGTAGCCATAGATGGAAGGCGTGATCTAGGAGATGCAAATATGATGGAGTTGTGCAATTGGATGTTAGAAAGATCAAATCATGCAAGATCTGATTGGATTTGGTTTTCCTTGAGGATGGTAAGAAAACCCTAACTACCTAGATTTTGAACTATTTTTTGGAGGGAAAACCATGCTATAAGTGTGGGGCAAAAGAGAACATTTAGTGCTATTGAATAGAAGAATACAGTGTGATTGCAAAGTTGAAGACTTTTGCAAGAAAGAACAAATCAGCCAAGTGCTCAATGAGCATCTATGAAGAGAGTTGAAGTAAGAGAGAATCAAGTTGAAGCATTCAACTGGTTGGAGAGAAGAACCGATAGTGTTCATACTGGCATAGTAGAAGTGAAGGAGGCTAAAGAGAGACAAACTGGTAGCACTTATCAGTAGAGAAGTAGTAGGTGAAGAGCAGGAGAGAAGTGAGTCGGTGAAGAAAAGAAGGTATCTCACTGATAGAACAGGAGATATATAATGGTTACAAGATCCACTTGTAACAAGATAACCACTTATGTATTTGATGTTTACATTGTGAACATTGAGTTGTAGCTCGGGGTAGGGGTTGTAGATCCTTGGGTTGGTGCCCTAAACTTTTTAACTATGTTTATTGTGAGGTTGGATTGGAGTAGTAGACTCCAGCAACATTGCTCACTGAGGTTTTTCCGAGCTTGGGTTTTCCTCTTATATGTTGGTGTTATCTAATGTCTCCTTGTGTGTGTGTATTTGAGTTAGTCTGCATTGTGTTTGATTCACAAACTAGTATGATCAGAAAGGAGAGTTGAAGGGAAAAGTTTTGAGAACCACTGATTTACCCCCTCCCCCTCTCAGTGGTACATTATGTCTAACACATAGTATGGAAGATTTGGATGGAGACTCATCTAAGATGTCTTGGCAATGAGATTTGGGAGATCACACAGAATGTTGTCACACCCTATAATCTAGGATCTAGAAATCCTCTTTGGCAAACTTGGACAAGGAGCTTGAGAATGATTGTAGAGAAAGAGAAGCTCTCTTGTGCACACTTTTTGATCAAAAAATAATGGGATTAATAGACAAATCATCTAGAAAGGATATATGGGATAAGTTGGAGACTCTTAATAAAGGTGACCCTATAGTGAAGATTGCTAAACTTGATAGTTACTGAGTGAGATATGAAAACCTGAAGATGGAAGAAGATGAAAGGATTACTACATTCATGGAAAGGGTAAATGAGATTCTTATGGGAATTCAATGTTGTGGTGGAACTCTGAGTGAAGATGAAATTATTTCTAAAGTCCTGAGAGCCCTACCACTAGCTTACAAAATGAAGGCTACTACTATTAATGAATTGAGAACAATGGCTAATATATCTATCAACAAAGATACTTTGGTTGGGAAAATATCTACTTTTGAGCTTGAGGAATTTGGACCTTCTTGAGCTCTGAAGACAAAACCTACTTTTTATGCATCTACATCTACAACCGGTAAGCAAGACTGGAAAGATTTATATGCAAAGGAGTTAGAGGATATGAAGAGATAAGATGATGAGTTTGAGCAAGTTGAAGCACTATTTTCTACAAGAGTATCGAGAGGACTGGTAGGAAGTAAGTATGAAGGAAAAGAACCTTTTAGATGTTTTGCATGTAATAAGATTGGTTATTTTGTAACTAGATGTCTTATTACAAGCAAAGAAAAACCCCTTGTGATATTATGAATGAGGCAAGACATAAATTATAAAATCCAAGATAGGGGACACATAGGCAAGACATAAATTATAGTTCCAAATTGTATATTGTAATAAGTTTTATTTTAAGTCAAACAAAATTATTATGAAAGGAAATACAAAACAATATTAAACATCTATTAACAAAAATCTACAATACAAAATACTGGAATAAAAAACCATACAATACAAAAGATGTTAAACTTAGAATGATTTAGATAGAGCAAGTAGAAATTATAGAATATTAAACTTCTGGAATTAAAAACTGGCAATACACAAAACTAGAGAAAATAATATGAAAAACAGAGATAGTTATAATACAGAGATCAATATGAATTTTTTTTAGCAAAATCCTCCAGACACAATAAATGTTAAAACCTACAAACAAATCAGAGATGTAATGTAATAATAAATCAGATTTGGTGGCAAGCCGAACAAACAGATTAAAGAGGTTGAGTTTGGAGGTAAACCTTCCAAACTATTCACAATAAAAAAACTAGAAACTTTGGCGGCAAGCCTTCCAAAGACACAAATTTAAACCAGAAAGAAGAAACTTTGGCAGCAAGCCTTCCAAAGTCCTTTTTTTTAATTAAAAAAAAAAAAAAACTAGAATAGAAGATTAAACCTGCAGGCAAACTTGTTAACAAGTTTGAAAAAAAATTTAAAATCTGAAATAAAAAACCTGCACAGTAGAAAATATTAGAGAAAGAACTTCTTCTCCTCTCAAGAATGCCTCCAAGAAGGTGAACTCCACAGAATGGTAACCTTCATCAATGTCAACTTAAAACAAGGATTAGAAACCTGCTCTAATACCATGAAAGGAAATACAAGAGCAAGGAAAGAAAAATAAAATCCAAGAAAGTTTATTGAAGTAAATGTTACCAAGAGAAATGCAAAAACCTTGGAGCAATCACCCAAATGTGAAGAAGGAGACACAAGAACTTTTGAAAGGGGAAAAGAAAAGAAAAACCCCTTGTGATATTATGAATGAGGCAATGCCTAAAATGAGAGAGAGAGAGAGAGAGAGCAAGAAGCTCTTTACAATATTGTCATTAAGAAGAAATGAGAGAGGAGACATCTCGTAAACAGAGATGAGGAGAGGAGTTACAAAGTAACTCCCAAATCTATGAATGCCACCATTCATAAAATGTGTGTGCCATGTGTCCACATCCTCTTATGGAGGAAATCTAATATTCCTTAATAAAGGAAAATAAAAGAAATGACTTGTCCTCACACATGTAGTAGAGGACAAATTACATGTAGGAATTCCAAAGGAATATCCTAAACTAAATACAAATAAACCTAAGCTAAGTAAAGATTAAATATTCTAACAGATATGGCTTGGAGATTACAACTGGTACATAGGCAAAAGGTAATATATTTCATTTGAACTCCAGTGAGAAGACATGTTTGATTACACAGATTGATGAGAGTTGGTTATGGCATAAAAGATTGTTTCATGTGAATTTTGATTGAGTTGTGAAGATCAATTCATCTAAGGTAGTTAGGGATATACCTAAGATTATGAAACCCTATAATCTGGTATAATGGTTAAATAGGTTAGAACTTGTTTTAGGAGTATACAAGATAAATCAAATAATGTTCCTGATCCTATTCATACTAATTTGTGTGGCCCTTCTAGAGTTAAAAGGTTTTCATGGTGATAGATATTTCATGCTAATCTTTGATGATTATTCTAGAATGATGTGGGTTACTTTTTTGAGAGAAAAATCTAAAGCATTTGAAAAGTTTAAAATATTTAAGGCTAAAGTGGAAACTGCGACAGGATTGAACATTAAATGTTTGAGAATAGATCATGGCAGAGAAATCACATCCGGTGAGTTTAATAACTTTTATGATAAGCATGGTATAAGAAGACAATTTTCTATTCCTAGGACACCTCAATAAAATGGAGTTGTGGAAAGGAAGAACATAACTATCTTGGATGCTACTAGAACAATGATGTTGGAAGCAAATCTACCTCATATCTACTTGAGAGATGCAATGAGTACAATGGTTTATACATTAAACAAAGTACATATCAAAGGAGAAACTGGTAAGACACCTTATGAAATATGGTTTGGGAATACAACTACAATTAAGTATTTCAAAATTTTTGGTAGTAAATGTTATATCAGGAGAGATGATACTATTAGTAAATTTGATCCTAGATGTGATGAAGGCATATTTCTTGGTTATTCTAATGAAACAAAAGCATATAGATGTCATAACAAGAGATTATAGAGAATTGTGGAGAGTGCTAATTTCAAAGTAGATGAGCTACATAGAAGCCATCTCAGAGTTTTTGAGAAGGAACCGATAGTGGAAATGATTATATTTGAACTAGTAGCACCTTTACCTAGAATAGAGAGGTGAACCAGTTACTCCGGCAACATCAAAAAATTGTATAGTAACTAAAGAATAGGGAAGAGGAACAAAGAGTCAGAAGACTCCTAGGTATGTGAGATTGAATCATTTTGAATATCAAATCATTGGGGATAAGAGAAATGGAGTGATGACAAGAGGAAGACTAGCAACTAATGAGATATGTTTAATTTCACAAGTTGAACTTGTTGAACATAGAGTACCACTGAGAGGGGGTTGAATCAGTGGTTCCTAGGTCTTTTCTTTCTCTGATCTAACCTTGAGAACATCAATTATGTACTTAATCACATAAACAATCAAACCGGTAATATAAATAAGAAATCCAAAGTGACCATGAAGACACAACCAACTCACAACACCAAATTTACAAGGAAAACCCAATATCGGAAAAAAACCTCAGTGAGAAAGGTTGTTGAAGTCTATTGCTCCAATCTAGCCTCACAAGTAAAACACAAATTTACAAATATTTTAGGGCACCAACCCAAGGAGCAACAACCCCTACACTTTTAGGGCACAAACCCCTGCACCAAGATCCAACTTGGCAATGTATATTGAAATACTATTTGAATGCAATTAAGGCTTCTTACTGCAAATGAATTATGTAGCTTTTGAATCAATTAACTCTTTGTTATCTTTCTCTCCTTTTCACACATAGTCTCTCAATACACTATGTCCCTCTAGAAAGCTACCTGTTGTACCACGCCTTATCGATAAGGCTCAACTGCTCAACTATGAAGCTACCAATAGAATCCTCTTACTGGTCTACCTGCTTACACACACTGTAACTTGATCGAAACCCCTTCTCAATTTTAGTTCTTCCAACTTCTTTCTGCCCCACTTTCTTCACTCCAGCATCATAATGTTCTATCCATAGTTCCCTTTTCTTATCAGATGAGTTCCTGCCAAAAGGTCAATTCAAAATCAAGGTGGTTAGGGTTCCTCCACCATCCTCAAGGAAAATCCAATCCAATTAGATCTTGCAAGATCTGATCACCTTGAAGTCTATCTATTTATCTCTATCATTTTCATGCCTTTTAAGACACGTTTTATAGACAAGGGAAACAAGATACTTCATATAGATTTACATCTATCAAATTTCTATTAATGCCCTTATTGTTTCCATCTTGAGATATTCTTTCAATCCGATCTTCTTACTTCAATCTAGGTGCCAACTACTCCCCTAATCTTCCTTTGTCATTCCTTCTTCCTCGAGCCACAATCAATCTAATACAATCCCTTGATTTGTAGTTCCTTCATTAATGTTGAATATCTGTTTCATCAACGCTATGGATGAAGCTTCACCAACCACACCCTACTTGCCACCTCAGCTTCACAAGGCATCACACCAATCAAGACATGACCTTCCAATGTTTGGTCAGTTTGACAAACACATACCGGTAAAACCCTTTGCTAGTAGAGTGTTCTTCTCCTATTGACCAATATAACATCCAATACCGGTTGCACATCTTAACACTCTACCTCTTCATCTTTAACCAAGCAACCATATACCATGCTCAATCTCCACCGGTTGACATCAATGACAACTAAGTGCCAAAATTCCAACAATCTCCCCCTTTGGCATTGATGTCAACTTCTCACAGTCAACTCCACATCAGTTCATTTCTCCCCGTTTGACATAATGAAAAAGGGTACTTGCACACTCCTGCTTTGATCCACACAATGCTCCCTTTGAGCCACACAAACCTTCCTAGAAAAATGATACAACTCCCAACTTGTGTCAGAGGTATTCAAACATGGTTACAGGTAGTGGTTTGGTGAAAATGTCTGTTACTTGATCACCAGTAGAAATATAGTCTATTCTTACCTCTTTTCCTTCAACCTTCTCTCTAAGGAAGTGGTATTTGATTACATTGTGTTTTGTTCTAGAATACATGACCAGATTCTCTGCTATGTTGATTGCACTTGAATCATCACACCAGATGAGAATGGGATCAGTGATGTCCACTTGGATATCTTAGAGAGACTACTTCATCCAAAGCACCTGAGAGCAACACGTAGCAGCAACAACACAATCAGCTTTAGTAGTAGACAAGGAGACTGAGTCCTACTTCTTTCTATGCCATGAGACCAACCAGTTGCCCAGAAATAATGCACCACCGCTTGTGCTCTTTCTATCATCAATGAACCCTTCCCAATCAGCATCAGTGTATGCTTCAAAAATAAAATTTCCCTGTTTAGGATACCTCAAACCATAGCTGAGCATTCCTTGTAGATACCTAAAATTTTTGCTAGCACCATTCATGTGTGACTGCTTTGGTGTAGCTTGAAATTTGGTCACCATGCATACTACCTAAACAATATCCAGTCTTGAAGTAGTTAGATATAGTAGACTTCCTATCATGGATCTGTACAAAGTCTGGTCCACTACTAGTGATTCATCATTCTTACTTAATGTGCTACCAGTCACCATGGGAGTACTTACTGGTTTGCAATCTTCCAATTGGAATTTATTTAGCATATCCTTTGCATACTTGACTTGTGAGATAAAGATTCCTTCATCTTTCTGTAGTATCTGCAAGCCAAGGAAGTATGTCAATTCACCAAGCATTGACATCTTAAATTCTGACTACATCTAATCAGCAAACTCTTTGTAGAGAGTATCCTTGTTGCCACCAAATATGATGTCATCTACATACACAAGCATAATAATCATTTCATTCCCATCTTTTCTTATGTACAAATTATTGTCAACACTTCCCTATTTGAATCCCTGCTCCTTTAGATATAGATCTAATCTTGAGTACCATTCTCTAGGGGCTTGCTTTAGACCATACCGAGCTTTCTTTAACCAACATACAAATGTCTCATCATCATGTATTAGAAATCCTTCTGGTTGCTCCATGTATACTTCTTCTTCTAAATTTCCATTTAGAAAAGCATATTTTACATCCATTTGGTACACTTTGTAGCCCTTGTAGGCAGAGTAAGCTAGAAACATCCTAATTGCTTCTAATCTAGCCACCAGTGCAAATGTTTCTTCAAAGTCAATCCCTTCTACCTGAGAGTATCCTTTGTATACTAGTCTAACTTTGTGCCTCTGAACCTTACCTTCTTCATTCATTTTGTTCCAATAGACCCACTTTGTGCCAATGATGTTCTTATCTTCTGATCTAGGGACTAATTCCCAAGTCTTGTTCTTCTTAATCTAGTGCATTTCTTCTTCCATGGTATCCATCCATTCTTGTCTCGTGCAAGCCTTAATGAAAGTTTTGGGTTCAAATTCAGTCATCAGGCATAGGTTGACTTGTTAATCATTTCAGGCAAGTCTTCTTCTAGTTTGCATGCCATCACTCTTATTTCCCTGAATTTTCTCTTTTGAATGATTCAACTATACTTACCGGTTGGGAACCTTTAGAGGTGTTTCCTCTGGTGTATTTTTAGACTGAACATCAATATTTTCATCATCGGAGTCATCATGCTAGTTAATGTGTGGTTGACATCCTTTATGCATATCCTCATCAACTCATCAACTCTTACATGCACACTTTCAACAATTCTTCTTAGTCTTTTATTGTAGCATTTGTAGGTCTCGTTGTTTAATTAGTAACCAAGAAAGATCCCTTCATCACTTCTAGAGTAAAAGCTTCCCAAACCATCCATATCTCTCTTAATGAAGCATTTGCTTCCAAAAACTTTAAAATATTTGACTGATGGCTTTCGGTCATACCATAATTAATAAGGTGTCATCTTGCTATTTGTTCCTAACTGAATCTGGTTCAAGGTGTATGCAACAGTATGAAAAACTTCTTTCCAATAAGTATCCAGTAGACTAGCCTCATTCAACATAGTTCTGGCCATCTCCTTGACTATCTTGTTCTTCCTTTCTACCACACCATTTTGCTATGGTGTTCTAGGAGTAGAGTATTGCCTTAGAATTCCATGTTTTTCACAATAGTCTTCAAATTCATTTGATGTGAACTCTCCACCTCTATCTGATCTTAGACATTTTAATTTGTACCCACTTACCTTTTCCACCCTCTTCCAAAAGATATTGAATCTTTCAAATGCTTGTGATTTATCTTGCACAAAGGTGACCCATGTCATCCTTGAGTAGTCATCAATAAAAAGCATGAAATATCTTTCACCGGCAAGGGCTCTTGTTCTAGTTCAACCACATAGATCTGTATGCACAGTTTTAAGTGGCTTTAAGGTGTTGTGCTCCTTTGTCCTGAAACTTACTCTTGTTTGCTTGCCTTTTACACATTCATCACAAAATGTGTTTACTGGCTTGATGATGGGTGGAATATTCCTCACACACCCCTTTTTGCTTACTACAACCAAGTTATCAAAATTTATGTGGCCTAATCTTCTATGCCACAACCAACTTTCATCTACTTGTCCTAACCTACATTGGGACTCATAGCATTCCATCAGATTATAAACATTTCCATTAGTTCTCTTTCCTTCTGCCACCACTTTACTAGTACTATCTTTCTTTATCTGACAACCGGTTGAGTCAAAGTTGAATTTGTAACCTTTGTCGCACATCTGACTCACACTTAGCAGATTATGTTTGAGCCCTTCCACATAATATACATCATGTGCCTTCATTTTTCCATCAATTCTTAGTGGTCCTTTTCCGTTTATTTTGATGGAGGAATTGTCTCGAAACCTTACCAATCCACCATTCCAATCATCAAGACTAATTAATTTTCTTTTGTCACTTGTCATATGGTTTGAGAAACCACTATCTACCACCCATAAATTTTTCCTCTCAGCATGCAAGGCAGTCTGCACTATGAGACTTGATTCTACCCTTTCCTTTTCTTTCTCAACCCAAACCGGTTTGATTTCCTTCTTATTGTCAACTCCTCTATTTTGCTCAAGTTTAGATACTGGTCTTTGATCAGGATTTTCCTTCACTTGCTTGATCTTCTTATTTTTACATAATTTGGCTATGTGTCCAAATTCTTGATAGTTATAGTATTTTATGTTTTCAATAAAGGAAGCATCCTTAATGCTATTGTAGGATATCGGTTGGTTCTTCCTAAAATCAAAACTATTATGTCCATATCCATTGCACTGATAGAAAACAACATTCATATCTTGGAGTGCATTAAATGAATTTCTACTTTCAAAATTCATAGAAGGCTTATTGTTTAGCCTACAGTTAGCTTTTTTGTGCCAAAATTTATTACACTGGTAACAATAACCATGAAAGTTTGATACACACCAGTCGTGTTGTCTTACTCCTAAATGGAACTACCTCATTGTGGGTCTTCAATTCATGTTGTTAAATCTGGTGAATCCTTCTCGATCAATCCTAGTATTTCTCCTTGGATATGCATATTTGTGCAACAAATGTGACCTCTGATTCATTTCTGTATATCGGTTTGAGTGTCGATTTCGAACAACATCAACATATGTCTTTTTTCTGGTTTTCTTTCCTATAGTGAATGTCTTCTTTTCTTCTCCTTCATTTGAAGAAGTGAACATTATCTCTTTGTTGGATTTACCTTTGTGGTTGATCCTTGACCAACTTCAAAGCCTAAGCCACCTATGTCTTTGGATTTCTTTTGTTTTCTTAACATCTTATCCAAGGCTTCAGTGCTTCCTTCATACTTGCTTCTTATTTTTATTTCTTCCTTTCTTTCTTTAAGCTCCTTTTTGAGCTTTATTATTTCTGCCTCTAGCTCTTGATATTCTTTTTCTTTCTTTATCAATTCAAGGGTTGTAGCTTCACCAATCCTCTTAGTTTCTTCCAGCTGTAGCTTCAAGTCAGATATGATTTGACTAGATTCTTCTAGAGATTGCTTCAAGAGATCTTGTTCATCTACTGCAACAATCTTAACTCTCTTGAGTTCTCTTCTTGTTTTACTTAGTTCTTCAAGTGCACTGATAAGTTCACCCTCCAAATCCACTTCAGCCTCAACAACCTATTCTTCCTCATCTTCAATAGCAGGTGTATCAAATACCATGAAAAGATTTATTTTTCTGTGGTCCTCATGGTCATCATCTTCTGATGCATCCTCATCATCTATTGTGTCATCCTCAATGGTATATAAGTTGTTTTGGTTCTAGTAGTCTCTTCTTCCCTATTGATAGTCATTCCTTTCTCTATCATTGTTGATAGGTCTTCTGAACTCTCTTGACTCATCTCCATTAGTTTCTTTGTGAGGACAGCTTGCAACAAAGTGTCCTACCTTCCCATAGCTGAAACACTTAAGTGGTAGCTTTCCTTTGTACCGACCTAATCCTCTTTTGAGCTTCCTAACAAAGTTTGCTACTTCAGCATCAGAGCCTTCACTGGATTCTTTATGAGTAACAACTTCCTTCCCATTTTTGGTGGTATTGAAAGCAGCTTCTTTTCTTGAGGAAGTCTCACCGGTTGTTCTCATCTCATAGGCTATCAGGGAATCAAACAGTTCATCCATAGTAAAAGTCTTTAGATCCTTGAATTCTTCTATGGCTGACAATTTAGTATCATATTTGGGAGCAAGAGATCTAAGTATCTTTTTGATGAGAATTTCATCTGGAATCTCTTCACCAAGTCCTATAATAGCATTCACAGTTTCATCGTATCTATGAAGGTATTGTGCAATTTTTTCATCATCTTTCATTTTGATGCTTTCAAGTTGGCTCCTTAGAGTTTGCAGTTTGGCCTCCTTGACCTTTGCATCTCCCTCAAACAATCTCTACAACTTGTCCCATGTTTCCTTTGCTGAAACATAGTGCATGAATTTGACAAATTCATTACCAGATAGTCCACTCAAGATGGCATGTTTATCCTTTGCATTATTTTCATACTCCTTTGCATCTGGATCAATGGGAGGAGTATTAGGAATGGTATACCCATTCTTGACTGACATCCATACATCAAAGCCAAGAGATGAAATATATGTCTCCATTCTTCTACTCCATAAGGAATAGTTAGATCTATCAAACATGGGGGCTTTTGAGGAAGCAGACTCACTTCTTGCCATTATACTCAAAGTCCATAATCTACCCAAGGTTTACAGATAACCAGGAACCTGAGCTCTGATACCAATTGTAGAACATAGAGTACCACTAAGAGGGGGGTGAATTAGTGGTTCCTAGGTCTTTTCTTTCTCTGATCTAACCTTTAGAATATCAATAATGTACTTAATCACATTGTAGACGCCTAAAATTGTCATGTCTAATTAAATAAATATTTTATTTATTTAATTACTTTAGCGTAATTCTTCTATTAATTAAATAAATCTTTATTTATTTAATTAATTCATTTATCCTCTTCTAGCCTTATTTCTCGTTTAAATAAATACATTTATTTATTTAAATTATCCTTTTCCTACATTAAATAAATATCTCATTTATTTAATTAATCCCACTTCTTATATTAATTAAATAAATATTTATTTATTTAATTAATTCATTAACCTTTTCTACCCATGACACATGTCATTCATCTCTTAATTCATACACTACCTACCCCTTTCATTATTTTATTATTTTCTCAACCTACCCTCTAATCATAGCCGACCTCCTTTTACACCTCTCAATCTTATCCCTCCGTTTCATATTGTGTCTTCTATATAAGGAGATGCTTCCTTCATTATCAAACCTTAACTACTTGATCAATTGACTACTTGGCATATACGATCCTACTTGCTACCACATTCCATTCTTTGTTGAGCTCTTGTGCACATAAAATCTGAGAGCAAATACATCAAGCAAGATCAATGGAGATAGGAAGAATGGAGATCCAAACCCTATTGGACATGTGATGGTATAATCTTTGTGATTTCATTTGATTTGCATTGTCTTAGGTAATGTTCATATGTTATGGTGGATCTTTTTTGTTGTTAGGCTAGGGTTTTGTGGTTGAATTCATTTAGCCTTTCAATATTGTTATTATTGTTATATATTTTCACCATATACATTTTGGCACGCCTGATCGGACTCTTGTCCCTTTTGCATTTAACATCTTTGTTGCAGATTTTGTGTTTTGAAGTTGCAGATCTGACATTTTTGGCAGTATTTTGATATTTTCATGTCTGCATACTTTTGGATCGCGTTTTTTTACTTTCTGGCACATCTGCGACATCTGGAATTATGTTTGTGTTATCCACAGTATTTTATTTTGTAGGTTTTAGAAAACCGCATTTGTGTTCTATAGTCACGTCTGTGGTGTTTTTGGACGCGTCTGTGTCCAGAAATCACGTCTGCATTCTAGAGCCACGTTTGTGTTGCACAAAACCGCATCTGAGTCAGGGAGTCACGTCTGTGTTGAGGGTAATCATGTCTGTGTCCACCAGTTTCAAATTTTGGGTTTATTGATTCAGTTTTGGGTTGTGCATTTAAGGTTTCAGATCTAGTTTATTTTGTGCTAACATTTTTAGATCTAGCTAACGACACTGGTGAAGCTTGTCTTGAAAGCAAAATCGTTTGATTGAAGGCCCCTATTTTAACAAAGTCTTTTGGGTTTAAAATTTACCTAACTTGTGTGCTTGCAGGAAGGGGTGATCATTTGAAACAATCCAAACTACTAACAAATCTTTGTTGTAGGTCCTTGGCAAGGGTTTTTGGATTTTTATTGTGTGCCTTGTTTTCATAGACTAGCAAACACTTCAATTGGTGCACTAAAATTAAATCATTTTCTTTTGTGTTTTGAGCAATAGGTTCTTTTTGTTTAATCTTTAGAGGGCCTATCTTCCTATGTGGTCATTAGGACTACTAGTGAGAAGAGAACAACCCAAGTGGTAGCAAGGAAAACCAACCTCTTTTGAACCACTATAAACAACTGTATTCATAGTGAAAACTATGGATAACGTGTGCTGATTAGTTCATACTTACACTATGTCTCCCCATAAACCCGTTTGATCAAATTTATTTGATCAGTTGTAGGGCATAACCCCTACCGACTGGGAGCCTTTTGTATTTACAGAGCTAAAAGTGCTGCATGTATGGCCACATGAGTGAATGCCCTTACTAGCACCTTTTTGTTTTAGAAGCCCAAATCCTTCTAGTTGTTGGGGCAGGAGGTCAGACCTCTGGTAGCGGCCCACATACATATGGTTCTTAGTAGAGGTACAAAGTTTGCCATAGGGAGTTTTCGTGGGGACTGATGCTTGGCCGACCCAAGAAGTGAGTGCCAAGGGTGGAGCCAGTGAGGTCAAGCATCTAAGTATCCACTCTGAATAGCATAGCCTCGGGGGTAAAAACCCATGTGGGATCAACAACTATTGTCTTGGCCAACCATAAGAATTGTGCTTGACTTATTTAAAACATTCAAAACATTCAAGACCAAAATAGAAAAATAATGTGTCTTTTGTGTCTTCAAGTGTATGGAAAACATTTTTACATCAAACAACACACTTTTTTGGAGTCATTTTGAGTCTAGACACTTGCAAACATTGGGTCTTCATCAACACAGTGTCCTCTTGTCACAAAAACAAAAACAGTCAAATAGTCAGATTTGGTCACAATAAAATGACTTCACAGATTGGAAAAAATTGCACAAATTTTGCAGAAACATGTCTGTGTCTGACATAATAGCATCTATGTTGTATAACCACGTTTGTGAAGGGTAGAAATGCATCTGTGTTTTAAGAATCAATAGTGCATTTGATAGAAAAATATAAAAAATGCATCTATGTTAAACAGAACAACGTCTGTGTCAGGAAATCGTGTCTGTGAAGTATACAAGCACGTCTGTGTTCAGAATTGAAAAACTTTTACAGTCCAGCAAACAAACACAGTCAGTTTTGGAATTCTTGAGCTTCCTAGGTCATTTCTCCAG
Source organism: Cryptomeria japonica (assembly GCF_030272615.1). Taxonomy (NCBI): domain Eukaryota; kingdom Viridiplantae; phylum Streptophyta; class Pinopsida; order Cupressales; family Cupressaceae; genus Cryptomeria; species Cryptomeria japonica. Next base: position 867,207,270 of record NC_081414.1, read on the forward strand.
GGTTTCATTTAGCATTCAACCTGTCTTTGGGTCTCACACAGTCCATCATTGCTTCACATCTCACATTACATTCACATTTGTCTAAACTTGAGTCAAAAGGTCACTTGCTTGTCCTCATCATATTTTGTTAACACACTACATACAACAACACTTTGCTAAGTGGTCCCTCATCAAGGTCTCTCAACTTTGGGTCTCATTTGGTCTTACTTAGAGTCAAGGTCAACTTACCTCATCAAGAGAAACTATCCTCTCTTTGGAAGCCACACCTACTCTACTACATACATACTTGGTCTTACACTTTGGACATTGCAAGTACACTTTAGATTCATTTACATTCCATCCAACTCTTGGTCTTCCATACTTTTTCCATTCTCATCTAGTCTCACACATCTTGGTCAATACCTAGTTCATGGTTGAAACCCATCTTCAAAAATCTAGGAGAGAAACTAAAGAGGCTCAAGAGTCCACAAACATGAGTGTCTATGAGTATGACAATGATGTCTTTTTCAATACTGATCATAACACATTACCTAACATGGATGCCTATAGAAACATTCCAAATGTTGAGAACATGGACACTACAAACAATAATGATACACACAATGACAATATGGACAACTTTTCTGTACATTCAACAGATATGGAAGAATCCATTATGGATCCCCATTTCAATCGATTGGTTGAGGAAATAATGAGGAGGGATAGACAATACTTCTTACAAATGATGGGACAAAGTGGAGCCAAGATACCTCATGATTTTGACATGTCTCAAATAATGGAAAATCGCCCTTTGCCACAAACTCACTCCAACATGGATCAAAGGAGGCCTAATAGTGGAGGAAATAGAGGACCATATATGGTACCTGAATCACCATCATCTTTGCTTCAAAAACTAGAGGTCCCACATACACATGGTCAAGCATATGATACTCATCTTCACAGACCATTATGGAAGTCTTATGCAGAAAGATATGCTCAATCACATACCAATGCTAAGGATCAACCACCAAAACAATTGGATATTCAAAGGCATGCTCAAAATTTGGACACAAGGAAACCCCGTGTCAAATTTGGGGGCAACACATTAGAGCATGACATGCCTATAGAGTATGGTATACATGCACAAAATAGATATGGTGTTCCTCAACATGAATCTATACCAAGTGGTCCATATACGCAACATCACTATAGACCTCCTCCATATGAACATGTGTATGATCAATATCATCCATATATGCAACATGCTCCCCCTCTAATTTGTGTCTCAATTATGGGGTATGGTCCAAGAAGTCGATCTCCACCTAAGAGCAATTTGGAGCAACAAATCAGGGACTTACAAAAGAAAATGGAGGAGACAAATACACCAAAGCCAACATACACAATGAGAGACATATGTCCCTATCCATTTGACAAGAGCATTCCAATGCCTCCTTTTCCTACACACTTTGTGATGCCTAAATTTGATAAGTATAGAGGAAAAGGGGATCCTAAGGCACACATAAGATAGTTTTTCATAGCTTATATTGAGGTAGCAGCAGAAGAGACATATTTGATGAGATTATTCCCACAAAGCTTAGGTGATCAAGCTATGGAATGGTTCTCCCAACTCCCACCTGGTATCAAGTCATGAGGTGATCTAGCAGAGGCATTTATTCAAAATTTCTCCTACAACATAGAGATAGACATATCAATCACTACTTTGTGCAACACCAAGAAAAAAGAGGGAGAGTCTTTTGCATCATTTTTACAATGATGGAGGAATCTAGCCAGCAAATGCTCTTGTGAAATTCCACAAAAACAAATGGTAAAAATGTTCACCCAGAATGTTAACAAAGATATTAGCTATGACATAACGAAAGTTTGTTTGTCTACCTTCAAGGACATCATTGAAAAAGGCTTAGCAACAGAGAAGGTCCTAATTGAACAAGGAGTCATTAAGATATTCAAGGAAAACAAAGATGAATTTAAAGGAAAAGACAAGCCAAGATTTTGGAACAAACACCAGAACATAGTCAATGATGGTTTTGTTGATGCCAACATGGTGTGACCCAAATTCATTTTTTCTGGATCAAGTTCTACAAACAATCAAGTGAATACTCAAACAACTTCCAAATCATGGAGGAAGTACACTCCATTGGGAGAACCACTTGAGTCATTTTTCAAAAAGCTAGTGGCAAATAATGTAATCACAGTTCTAGATTTTCCTCCATATGAGCCAAAGGTCAAACCAAATTGGTGGAATGATGATGAATATTGTGAATTTCATAAGAGCAAGGGTCATAATATAGGAAATTGTCATCGACTGAAGAACATCATACAAGATCTCATTGATAGAGGTGACATTGAGATTGAAGGGTACTCATCCAATCAAGAACATGAGATGTTTAAGGAACCATTCCCAAAACATGACAAGGGAAAAGCTAAAGCCATAGATGATCAAAACAACTATACCAGAGCATCCTACAACTATGAGTCAACTATCAATCACATCTCAATGGACAATTACATCTCTACCATTATCATCAAGGACAAAAACCCTAAGAATTCTACCCAGAGACCCAAGATTGTCCTAAAAGGTGTTGGATCTTCTTCCGAACCTACCTCTGAATGTCATGTTACAACCCATCGAGGTAAATTTACTTTGCAAGGTGCTCCAACCAGAAACACCACTTCCTTGTCAACAAAACTTGAGTATGACCTTGTAGAACAATTAGGGAAGACACCTATGCTCATCTCTATCCTTGAGCTATTACGCATATCCCCTACACATAAATCCATTCTTGACAAAACCTTGAGAGACAGTGCCATTCCTACTGATCTGAATGTGGACCAGTTTCAAGCTATGGTGGGATACCTTTCCATTCCACACTCCCTTACATTCACAGAAGCTGATGATGCCTCCGTAAGTCAGCCACATAATGCACCACTACACATTGAAGCCTTCATACACAAACATCAAATAAAATGAGTCCTGATAGATGGAGGAGCTGGTCTAAACATTTGTACATTGAGCACAATTAAATAATTGGGATATTTTGATAAAGATGTGAATTCTACAAATCAAATCACCATCAAGGCATATGATGATGAAGAGCGTTCATCTAGGGGCATAGTCACCTTACCTCTCAGAGTTGGGCTAGTTACGAAGGATGTGGTTTGTCAAGTCTTGGATCTAGATCTCACTTATAACATATTGCTAGGACATCCTTGGATTCATGAAATGAGGGTAGTCCCATCCACATATCACCAATGCATTAAGTTTCCTCACAATGGAGTGGAGGTAACAGTTAACGGCGATCCTAATCCATTCATATACTACAATAATCTTAGATAAAAAACTGAGACCATCATTCCCAATAATCATGAAGCTATTCCTTCCTCAGCATACATTGATCTTGAGTCATTAAAACCTTCAACATCAAAACAAGGTGAGCTTAAAGGAAAATTCTAGGACAATGGCATGGGGGAATACACTTTAAATCAAACCACGTACTTATGACAAGTCATGAGTTCCCCAAAAGAATATGGAAGACCACATCCTAACAAGCAAGTATCCATCATGGTACTCAAATGGGACCCTACTACCTTTCAAAGATGGGGTGAACTGTAAGAGAAAGATCTATACAAAATGCTTTACAAAGACATTGAAGATGACACACAAGATCACATCAGTCTACCATGTGAGAAATATGGCAAGGGCTTCAAGATTCTACAAAAATTTGGGTATGATGGAAAAAGCCCTCTTGAGTTACGAAAGGAAGGCATCATGGAACCTTTACAACTTGAATTGACATTAAAAAAGGAACACTCAAAAGGACTTGGTTTCCTGACTTCCAAGGTCCATAATCAAAGGACAGAAGAAGCCTTACAGATCAAAGCTACCAAAATCCAACAAGAGGATCTCTATTCCACAGACTCCAACGAATGGGAATGGGGTTCAAATAAATCCTCCAGTGATTACAAACTCACCGAGACATTTAGAGAGCCAAATGAACCCATAGAAGAAGAGGAATTTTATAAAAGATTCAAAGTTGGTCAAGAAACAACCCATGAGGATTCCACACAGTCCTTGTCTCAAGGTCCTAGGTTGAAATCACATAGGATGAGAACACCTGTCGCAGAATGTGCTACTAGTGATGATAATTTGGATTCATTCATGATCGATATTGATGAGGAGAGTGCCATCAATGACCTCGATAATTACCTTGATATACCCAAATATAATTGCATCTTCACTCTTAGCCCCACTAACTTCGAAGACATTGAAGGCCTTCCCCTTGTTCACCACCAACTCATTGACTGGGATCATGAAGGACCTACACAATTCAACACATTCCAAAATGATGAAGCTTTTATTGACTATCTTGGCATACGAGATGATCTTCCCCCTGGGGACCATAATGCGGGATACACTATAGAACTTAAGAGCGTGCAATATTTTGGTGAGGCTGTCGGACCTTCCAGTCGCAAAAATGTGAAAATAAGAACAAACCAAAGGTCTTATGGCGGAAACCACACTGTGGCACTGTCTGACCCCAAAAAAGTAAAAAGAAAGGACATATCTGAGGGTGAAAACCTCTTTGAGGCACCCAAAGATGGAAGGCTTGACATTCTCCCAGCATCATATGAGGAAAAGTCATCCATGTTGGTAGAGGAGACTATCAAAACAAACATTGGTATAGAAGAGATTCCACACAACATATTTCTGGCTCAATCATTGATGGAGTCATAAAGGTCAAAATTCATAAGTTTCTTCAAAGACCAACAAATCAACTTTGCATGGTCATATGCTGATATGCCTAGATTGGATCCGGATTTGGTAATGCATCATTTGATGGTTAAACCGGGGGCAAAACTAGTGAAATAGAAATTAAGAAAGATGCATCCACAAGTGGCATTACTAGTCAAAGTGGAACTTGAGAAATTATTGGATGTCGGATTCATACACCCAATCGATTATCTTGAATGGATCTCAAACTTAGTGCCTGTCAGTAAACTAGATCACAGCATCAGAATATGTATAGATTTCAGAGACATCAACAAATCTTGTCGAAAGGATGACTTCCCATTACCCAATATTGACTTGATTGTTGATCTTACAACAAGTCATGAAATGTTATCGTTGATGGATGGATTTTTTGGTTATAATCAAATAAGGATCACACCCGAGGATCAACACAAAACATCATTCACTTGTGCTTGGGGAACTTTCTGCTAGAATGTCATGTCCTTTGGGCTAAAAAATGTAGGTGCTACATATCAAAGAGCCATGACTACTATCTTTCATGATCTCATGCACGTAACTGTGGAAGATTATGTCAATGACCTCTTGGGCAAATCAATAGATAGAAATACACATTTGGACATACTTTCAGTCATCTTTGATCGGTTGGAAAAATACAAAGTAAGATTAAACCCCAAGAAATGTGTCTTTGGAGTAACCTCCGGGAAGCTCCTAGGATTCATTATATCAAAAAGAGGAATCAAATCTGATCCAACAAAAGTCAAGGCCATCTTGGAGATGCAACCACCAAGAAATATCGGTCAACATCAGTCTTTACAAGGCAAACTCCATTCCATATGAAGATTCATAGCGCAACTTGCAGATAAGTGTAATCCTTTTTAGCACTTGCTACATAAAAACATCAAATTCAAATGGGATGATAACTGTCAATAGGCTTTCTAGATGCTCAAAAATTATCTTATGAATCTGCTAGTTTTGATGCCACCAGTTCCAGATCAGCCTCTGTTACTATACATATTAGCTACTCCAATAGCACTAGGGGCACTCTTAGCACAACAAATTGCTAAGGGCAAGGAAAAAGCAGTATATTATATCAGTTGCACATTGGTGGGATATGAGCTAAACTACACACCAATTGAGCGTGCATGTCTCACCGTGGTCTTTGCTTCATAAAAATTATGACATTACTTGCTCACTCATAAGACTAAGTTGGTTGCAAGGATCGATCCGTTGAAATACCTTCTCAATAAAGCAACACTTACTAGGTGACTAGCGAAATGGGTAATGATCCTAAGTGAATTTGACATCGAGTATGTGGACAGAAAAGCGATAAAAGGACAAGCCATTGTAGATCAATTAGTAGATGCTCCCATGTTTGATGATGTTCCTCTAAGTTCAGAATTTTCAGATGAATCCATTTTAATAATGTCACATGCGAAGCCATGGCAACTGTACTTTGATGGCTCATACACACAGCATGGGGCAAGAGCTGGCATCATCTTTATAACTCCTCAAGGGGATTCTATACTAAAATCATACCGCTTATCATTTCCTTGCACTAACAATATAGCGGAATATGAGGCATTAACAACTGGATTACAGATTGCAGTTTAGTGGAAGATCCAAGAACTTCGTGTTTTTGGTGACTCTCAACTTGTAATCCGTCAAGCAACTAATGATTACCAAAAAAAAGATGAAAACTTAATGCCTTACAAACAAATGGTGGATGACCTGAAACAACACTTGACAAAGATAGATTTTGAGTAGATACCAAGAGAGCAGAATCGCATTGCAGATGGCATGGCTACAATTGCTTCACTGATCGATCTACCTCCAAATGAGACTCGCTATGAGTTCTTGGTGGATAACCTTTTGGTTCCTTCATATGAGATCATTCCTACTGAGATGATATGTGTCATCGGTCTTGAGTCCCAATTATATGGTTCCATTTTCACATACCTTCATGACAATACCCTACCTCCTGATCTATCAAATAACCAACATCACACTTTCATTTGCCAATCCTCTCGATATGTCATTTTAGCTGATATCCCATACTGGTGAGGTCTAGATGGCACTCTTCTTAGATGTTTAGAAAGTGACGAAGTTCAGATTGCATTACGTGAAGTGCATGAAGGGATATGTGGTCCACATGCTAGTGGTCCTACCTTAGCCAAGAAACTCATCAGGCTTGGATATTACTAGCCCAATATGGAAAAAGACTCATATCAGTTTGTCAAGAAATGCAAGCAATGTTAAATTCATGGAGACCTCATACATGCGCCAACACAAGAACTTCAACCAATTGCGTCTTCTTGGCCCTTTTCTCAGTGGGGACTCGATCTCATAGGCAAGATTCACCCTCCTTCTTCCAATAGTCATAAATTCATTATCATTGCCACAGAGTATTTTACAAAATGGATTGAAGCCGTGCCTCTCACACAAGTCACTGTAAAATAGATTGCTACATTCATCCTCAACTATATCATTTGCCGATATGGTATTCCTATTTCCATTATTACTGATAATGGCCGTCCCTTCAAAAATCAGGATGTTCATGAACTCTGTGACCTTTTCCATATTTCCCATCATTTCTCCATGCCATATTACCCCCAAGGTAATGGTCAAGCTAAGGCATCTAATAAGACAATCCTTAAAATCCTAAAAAAGATAGTCGATGACGCTGGTCGTAATTGGCATATCCAACTTAATCCTGCACTTTGGGCCTACCGCACAAGTGTCCACACACCTACGGGAGCTACACCCTATTCACTTGTCTATGGCGCTGAAGCCATCTTGCCTATTGAGGTTGAGCTACCCTCTTTATGGGTCTCTTTGCAAAACATCATCAGTGATGAAGACTATAGGGTCTCTCACTTACAAGAGCTTGAAACTACTAGATGAACGAAGACAAACTACTTTTAATCATCTCAAGGCTTACCAACAATGAATGAGTCAGCAAGATAGAGAGAAGAAGGGCAAATTCGAACCAAATTGGCTTGGTCCTTACATCATTACAATAGCATATGGATCTGGGGCATATCAGCTCTCAACTATAGAAGGTGAACCTTTGGAGGATCCTATCAACAACATGCACCTTCACAGGTTTTACACATAGCTCTCTAGCATATCCTAAATTCAAAAATACAAAAAAAAAAATTCAAAAAATTCAAAAATACAAATTTTTTTTTTTTTAAAATTCCAAAATACAAAAAAAAATTTATAAAACAAAAAAAAATTATTACTTGGTGAAAACCTAGCAAACAGGCGCCTTGTGACAACAAAAAAATTTTAAAAATTGAAAAGAGTAAAGAGAAATAATTTCGTCCAATGGTGAAAACCACTTCGGTGGTGCCCTAGGAAAGTACCATGGTGAAAACTAGGTCACCAGTGCCATGTGTAGAGACACTGCTCCTCCCTCCTTTAGGATTCACTTCATCTTTCACTTTGCACACACTCACAACCTATTCGTTCATAATAAACTTACCCATTCCCATCATGGCTTGTTATTGATCTACCCAAGATTGGTTAGCCATTCATAATAAACCTCCATTTTCACCTCCTTTCCATCCATAATAAATCAAATCCTATCTGTGGCTACGGAAAATCCTACATCTAGTGATGGGTGTGGAATTGAGAATATCACATGTTTTGAGGAGTACAGTTTCTTCCAGCTTCCTTCAGTCTATCCACACACAATCTGCAATAAAGCAACATTTGCATCATAGATCCACAATAAAGTTTCATCTTCTCTGCAATAAAGTATCAGTTTCATAGGTTCAATTAGTTTCAGATGAGACACAATAGCAACAATGGGCTTCAACAAATGAAATCTTTCAACAGACTCAGACAACATATGGTTCAGTGCTATCTATCATTTTTGTGAAAGTAAACATTGTGACCACAATCAAATAAGACTTATACAAGTGACAAGAGACACTAAATTTGAGGACTACAGTGGATGTTGGTGTCGAGTCTTGGTTTTCTTTTGATTTTATCTTTTGGTGACATGTCTTTTAGCTTTTCCAAGATGTCTCTGACTAGAGATTCTATCTCCATGATGTCTTTGACTAGAAAGGTGAGGATGGGGTATCGTCACCTATTTTTATTTGTTGTCTCTGGATTGTTTCTTAGTAATTCTATGACTTGTCCAAGGATATGAGGACACTGTGAGTCTAGTGTGAACTAAGGCATTCCTAGTTTGTGACTATCTTATCTCCATGCAAACAGGTACAATGACTTTCTGGGCTAAATATATGCCTCGATTGTCATAACCTACTTGCCATAATAAAGCTCAATGATAATAATGCACAAGAAGCTCTTTCACTTTCATATCTTTTGTCTTCCATCTTGATTGACTTCCATCATCCTTCTCGAGTCCATGTGGCCTACTATCACATGACTGAGTATAATGACACACCAAAAACATTTGCATTTCATGTAGTTGCACCTTCATTACCACATATAAGCATTTCATACATACATATAGATATCACAATTGCATCACATCCTACACACAACACATGTTAGCACATTTCATGTTTGCATCATCATATTCATCTGCATTACATACATTCACATTTGCATCAAGCATACCCATATAAAACATAAAAGAACAAAAATATTGCATTGCATCATATACATCTTTGCATCCATATCATAAGCATCACATAAAACAAACATTACATAAGAACATCTCATCACATAGGTACACATGCATATAGCTACTGCAAAGATGAATCATCTCATATATATATCATAAGTGTCATAATACAATGATGTCAAAATCATATGGCTACAATCACCTGAAGGTGTCTACATCATCATACAAAAATGGTATAATACTGATACATAAGGAGCCCTCTATAGCTATGATGAACTCCCTCCCTTAGAGCTACCTGGCCTCAATAGAATCTGAGCCCCTAAAGGAGCCACCCTAGAATCATCCCTCCTATCCCCTCTATCTGGTAGTGGTGGAGGACCCATAACCCCACCACTAGATGCCTGTCTCCTTCGGCTCCCTCCTGTAGCTATTGTTGTCCGCGATGGTCTATGGAAGCTCCTCACCTGCTAATCTGCTAGCACTGCACCATAATAGAGATCCAGCCAGTAGGCAATCTCCTCCCTAGCCTGTAGAACGTAGGCATATCCAGCCCTTATGTCCTCTGTCGCCTGCCTCTCAGCCCTTAGTGCTATCTCAGCCTCTATATAGTGTTGAATGGCCTGATCCCACTCTCGCTTAGTATCTCTGAGCTGCCTCTTGAGCCTATCCCTCTCTCTCTCCAGCTCTTGGATCTCATATGCCTATCCCTGGTAGATCTCCCTTAGCTCCGTTAGCTCATCCTCCTTTGCGTTATCCCCCTATGGCTCTGCCTGTGGCTCCCCCTATATGGGTGCCTACCCCTATACCTATACTGATACTTGTCCCTATATGTGTCCCTGTACCTATCCCTATACCTACACCTATCTAGGACCCTATGCTGCTGGTACCTGTAGCAGTAATCCACCGAGACCCCTCACCACTCGAGCCTACCTGTCCTCTCCACCCTCCCTCCACGGTGCCACCCTCCTCTCTCCAACTACCCCCCTCCTCCTCCGTCAGCCTGTGCCACCATCATCTCCATCAACATCCCCATCCCCACCACTATCTCCATCTAATAGCTCTCCTAGATCTGTTAGGTGTGGGAATGGATGCTCAGTCCAGTATGATGTGTACTCTGCATCCATGCCGGCATCCTCAATCTCTGGCCACATGTCCCAGGGTAGGGGCATCATCTCTACTAGCTACGTAATAGCCTGATCATATGATAATAGGGGCGCAAACTACACTTGATCTCTGACAGTCCATGCATACATGCCTGAACCTCGTGGCATCTACTGGATCCTACAGAACTACCTGCGTAGCCTGTCTACTAGCTGCCTATCAAGCACATAGGGCATCTACCCAATCAGATACCTACTCTGGAAGGTGTAGGGAAGCTCAACTACATTATCCTCCCACTACTCACATCCCAGGTATGGCCTCCATATGACCATATCAATGTCATCAATCACTTGCCGCTAGTGCTCTAACCTGCCAATCCATGGCTGTGAAGTGATCATGTCGCACAAGTGTATGAAACTATGTCCATGCCCTTTGCCCTTGAAGTGTATCAGTCTCATCACTGGCAGATGCTCATAGGTCCACACCTGTAACAATGTGACCCCATAGCCCAATCCCACTGACCCATGGTATACAAACTGATGCAGCTCATAATAGAGGTGTGCCAACACACATGGTCCCCAGGCATATCTAGTGTGCTATGTCACCAATGTCTCCAAAGCACCTCCCTAGCCCATAGCCAACCCTCATGTCACTCTATCAGGACACAAGAACCCACTGATCGCTCCTCCTATCACTACTGGTAGCACTAATCCTGTAGCTGTCATAGTGTCCCAAGCCACATGCCCTGCCCTCATCTCTAGTCCTAGGTCCTAGAACACTCATCTCAGGGCCTCCCTGTCTCCATCTTGATTGTAAGGAATTAGCTCCCTATCAATTGGTATCCTCAAGATCCTGTATACATCCTCTAGGGTGACTATCATCTCACCCATCGACAAATGGAATGTACAAGTCTCAGAGTGCCACCTTTCCGCTAGTGTAGTCAACAGTCCCATGTTCACCCAAAACTCAGGCACATACAGAATATGTCTCAAATCCATATCCTTGATCATAGCTTGGTCCTCAAATGTCAGCTCAGGTTACAATCTCTGAATTGATGGGAATCTCTCCCATGACTCCAACATAGGCAAATACTCCTGCAGTCAAGCAAATCAATCATGTTAGTCATCATGTCATTCACTATTCATCACAAAATGCTACTTTTTATCTAAATGCATATGACATTCTACCCTAGTGACACTCACTATTCATCACAAAGTGTTGCTATTGATCCTAGTAGTACTCCCTGTTCATCACAAAGTACTACGTGTGTTTTGCACTCCTTGTTCATCACAAAGTGCTGCTCACATTTGCACTCACTGTTCATCACAAAGTGCTGCTCATATTTTAGTACTCCTTGTTCATCACAAAGTACTATATCTTGGTACTCACTATTCATCACAAAGTGCCTTGATCTATCTTATCATAGGGCCTCTACTTGAGTGAATCCTCTTGAGTAGTTTCCTCATTAGCAACGTATGTTCTATCATAGAATTGTCAATCCTAGCCCTATTTGCAACTCTAGTCTTCCCTAGAGGACCTGCTTAAGTGTATCCTCTCAATATCTTATCCAATCGACAGCGTATGTTCATCACAGAACTGCCGATTTGACCTAGAAGACACAAATTCCCATTTTTTGGACACAAACATGCTTTCCTGATAGAAATGCACTTGAAGATTGCATAAACGTGCCTGTTTTACATAGACTTGTTTGAAAGACACAAATATGCCTATTCTCTACATAGACGCACCTAGATGACATAGACATGCCTTCTTGGAACAGACGTGCCTACACATCACAGATGCGGTCGCACTCATCACAGATGCGTTTTCTAACACAGATGCACCTCTTGATCACAAACGTGCCTGGCACTAACGCAGATGCGCCTAGATGTTTTTTGACATTTTTGGACCCTAACCTACAATGCATTTATTGCCCTATCTACCATGCATTAATGACAACAATAAATGCAACAAAGTACGAGGCGGTTTTGTGGTACTTACTGACTCTCCTGCCTCTACTGGCCTCTGGAATCGGTGAATGCGGTTGAATCTGTGAACAAAGGCCATCGCTGTTGACTGCTATTGCTCTCTTTTCAGTCTGTACTCTACTCTCATGGATGTGTATATGACAATGAGGATGTATTTCCCTCATGGTCTATCTTATAGACTGCCCTAGCCCTAGTTTCCCAAGTTAGTCTTCATTATCTCGTGACTATGTCACTTTATCCGGTCAGTCCATTCTATCCCTTTCTTTCTTATCAAGAGATTGTCTGTGGTCTTTTTAGACATTTTTTCATCCAATCTCTTGAGGGGGCATATCAATCCCATCTTGGGGCAACTCTGTATCAGTTCATATTATCTTCTTTGAAACAACGTGACAAGCTGCATTGTCTCAAAGAGGGGCAAAATGTAGACACCTAAAATTGTCATGTCTAATTAAATAAATATTTTATTTATTTAATTACTTTAGCATAATTCTTCTATTAATTAAATAAATCTTTATTTATTTAATTAACTCATTTATCCTCTTCTAGCCTTATTTCTCATTTAAATAAATACATTTATTTATTTAAATTATCCTTTTCCTAAATTAAATAAATATCTCATTTATTTAATTAATCCCACTTCTTCTATTAATTAAATAAATATTTATTTATTTAATTAATTCATTAACCTTTTCTACCCATGACACATGTCATTCATCTCTTAATTCATACACTACCTACCTCTTTCATTATTTTATTATTTTCTCTACCTACCCTCTAATCATAGCCGACCTCCTTTTACACCTCTCAATCTTATCCCTCCATTTCATATTGTGTCTTCTATATAAGGAGATGCTTCCTTCATTATCAAATCCTAAATACTTGATCAATTGACTACTTGGCATATATGATCCTACTTGCAACCACATTCCATTCTTTTTTGAGCTCTTGTGCACATAAAATCTGAGAGCAAATACATCAAGCAAGATCAATGGAGATAGGAAGAATGGAGATCCAAACCCTATTGGATATGTGATGGTATAATGTTTGTGATTTCATTTGATTTGCATTGTCTTAGGTAATCTTCATATGTTATGGTGGATCTTTCTTGTTGTTAGGCTAGGGTTTTCTGGTTGAATTCATTTAGCCTTTCAATATTGTTATTATTGTCATCCATTTTCACCATATACACACATAAATAGTCAAACCTGTAATATAAGAAAGAAAGCCAAAGTGACCATGCACACAACCAACTCACAACACCAGATTTATGAGGAAAACACAATATGGAAAAAACCTCAATGAGAAAAGTTGTTGAAGTCTACTGCTCCAATCCAGCCTCACAGGTAAAACATAGATTTAAAAAGATTTTAGGGCACCAACTCAAGGAGCACCAACCCCTGCACCAAGCTCTGACTTGGTGATGTATATTGAAATACTATTTGATTGCAATTAAGGCTTCTTACTGCAAATGAATTCTGTAGCTCTTGAATCAATTAACTCTTTGTTATCTTTCTCTCCTTTTCACACACAGTCTCTCAATACACTGTGTCACTCTAGGAAGCTACCTCCTCTACCATGCCTTACCGATAAGGCTCGATTGCTCGACTATGAAGCTACCGGTAGAATCCTCTTACCGGTTTACCTACTTACACACACTATAACTTGATCAAAACCCCTTCTCATGTTTTCTTCTTCCAATTTCTTTCTACCCTACTTTCTTCACTCTAACATAATGTTCTATCCATAGTTCCCTTTTCTTATCAGATGAGTTCTCGCCAAAAGGTCAATTCAAAATCTAGGTGGTTAGGGTTCCTTCACCATCCTTGAGGCAAATCCAATCCAATCAGATCTTGGAAGATCTCATCACCTTGAATTCCATCTGTTTATCTTTGTCATTTTCGTTCCTTTTAAGACACGTTTTACAGACAAGGGAAACATGATCCTTCATATAGATTTACATTTGTCAAATTGCTATTAATGCCTCTGGTGTTTCCATTTCAAGATATTATTTGAATCCAATCTTCTTTCTTTGATCTAGGCACCAACTACTCCCCTGATCTTTCTCTTTCATTCCTTCTTCCTTGAGCCGCAATCAGTTTGATACAATCCCTTAATTTGCAGTTCCTTCATTAATGGTGAATATCTGTTTCATCGACCATGTGGATGAAGCTTCACCAACCACACCCTACTTTCCACCTTAGCTTCACATGACATCACACCAATCAAGACATGACCTTCCAATGTTTAGTTGGTTTGACAAACACATACTAGTAAAACCCTTTGCTAGTAGAGTGTTCTACACCTATTGACTGGTATAGCATCTAGTACCGGTTGCACATCTTAACACTCTGCCTCTTCATCTTTAACCAAGCAACCATCTACCATGCTCAATCTCCACTGGTTGACATCAATGACAACTAAGTGCCAAAATGCCAACAAAACCAGTATCAATAATTGAGGCATGTAAAGATGAACATTGGTTAAAAGCTATGGAAGAAGAATTAGATCAGATTGAGAAAAATAACACATGGACTTTGGTTCCCTGACCTAAAAAAAAAAATGATATTTTTTTAGGAAAAAATTGAATGAGGATGGTCAAGTTATAATAAATAAGGCTAGATTGGTTTTTAAAAGATATTCACAAAAGGAAGGAATTGATTATTGAGAAACTTTTGCACCTATAGCTAGGATTAAAGCTGTAAGATCATTTATTGCCTATGCTGCTTATAAAAAATATAAAGTTTATTAGATGGATGTTAAATGTGCATTTTGTTAGGATTCCCACATATACTAAGAGTGGGGGTGAATCAGTATCTAACCAGTGAATATAATTTCTTAACTTAAAACAAGTAGAGCATATTATAACAGTGTACCGGTATGCAAGAATTAATGGAATAAAAAGAAATGAAAGCAACTGCATAAGAAACACACCATAACACAATATTTTAACAAGGAAACCCAGTGTGGGAAAAACCTTGATGAGATTTGTGACCCACAATATTCACTTACTGGCTAATAAGATAATATTACTTACAAGAGGGGCCTATACATGCAGGAAGGCCAAGTGCCTAGAGCTCACTGCTCAAATGGGAAATCTCACTGGCTTACAATGTGGATTATACAAATCTAATAACTTGTACTACTTTACAATAGCATCTTCAATGCCAGATTCAGTACCGGATTCTACTCTATTCTTTACATATACCCTTAACCTATATTTTGCATAATAGGTCTACCTTATTTCGCTTATCACTTGCTTACAAAATGTTCTACAATGAATTCTTATATATATAAGTCATTTTACAATGATATCAAGTTAGCTTAGAAAATTTTTCAATAATAAACAAAATATAATATATCAAAAAATCCCGTCGGCCTCTGTGTCGGTATGCTTCCTTTCTCTATGCCAGTGCCAGTGTTCTGAGTATTGGTGTAGAGTTTGTTCTACTGATGTCGATGTAATGCCTTGCTGGTACCATAGGATTGTAAGGTTGCCATCAATGACAAAACCTTCAATCACCTACAATGTCTCATTGGAGTGTGTATATGCCAACACATTTTTGATGGGGATCTTGATGAGGAAGTTTATATTGAGCAACCTGATGGTTTTTCACTATTAGATGATATAGATATGGTTTGTAGGTTAAGGAATGCTTTATATGGATTGAAACAAGAACCTAGAGCTTGGTATGCAAGGTTGGATAAATATTTTTTGAAGCTTGGTGTTACTAAGGGCAGTGCTAACAATAATTTATATTATTAAATCACTGATGATGATATACTAAATGTTGAAGTATTTGTTGATGACATTATTTTTGGAGGTGAAGATAAATTATGCATAGAATTTTCTAAGTACATCGAGAAATAATTTGAGATGTCTATGATTGGTGAAATGAAAATTTTCCTAGGTTTGCAGATTGCTCAGACTGGCAAAGGTATTTTTATCTATCAAACTAAATATGCCTAAGGAATTATTTAATAAATTTGGTATGAGAGATTCTAAACCAGTAAGTACACCTATGGTTACAAGTGAGAAATTGATAAGAAAAGATGTTTCTAAACTGGTAAATCCTACAAGATACAAATCTATGATTGGAGGTCTTCTTTATTTGAATCAAACTAGGCCTAATATTATGAATGTTGTTTATATTGTTTCAAGATTTCAAAGTGATCCTAGACAAAATCATGAGATGGTAGTGAAAATAATTTTTAGATACTTGCAAGGTATATCATAATATGGCTTATGGTACCCTAACAATGATAACTTTAATTTATGTGCATATATAGATGTTGATTGGGCTGGAGATGTTGATGATTGGAAAAGTACTCTCAATGGAGCTCTCTTTCTTGGAAAGAAGTTGGTTTCATGGATCAGTAAGCAATGGTCATGTACTTCTTTATCTACTATTGAAGTTGAGTATTTGTTGCTCCTGCTAACTATACACAAGTTTTATAGATGAAGAAAATGTTGAAGGATATAAAGGTGGATTGTGATGCACTAGTAGTTATTCATTGTGATAACTTTGTTGTTATTGATATATCAAAGAATCTAGTATTTCATTCCAAGACAAAGCACATATCTATTGAGTATAACTTTTTGAAGGAGAAGGTGGAAACAAATGATGTTAAACTAGTTTATGTGAACACTAAAGAACATATTGCAGATATTTTCACTAAAACTTTATCCAAGGAATCTTTTGAGTACCTAATAGATAGATTGTGTGTTTCTACCCCCCCAGTAGAGACTTGATTGATGCAGTTTGGAATTAGTCCAACATGCATTATTTAAGATACTATTCATTATGACACTGAAGTGGGATGCTACTACTCAAGGGGAGTAGTCAGCTTTGAGATTTAGAGGCTTATATTTTTTTTCTTTGATATTTCTATTAGATTTATGGCATTGATGTCAAAGGGAGAGTGATATTGATGTGAAAAAGTAAAATTCAAAGGGGGAGAGATATTTCAAAGCTATTTGTCAGAATTTGTTGATTGTCTTCCACAGGGGGAGACTCATTTGGCATTTCTTGGTACTTAGATGTTTTTCACATCTAGTGTTGCCATCAATGCCAAAGGGGGAGATTATTTGCCATTTGGTGGAATTGATTATGTGTTGCATTGATGTTTTGTCATTGATGTCAACACTAGCTATTTTGATGCTTTATTGGTACCCTTCTAGTCCTGGTAGGTTGAGTGGTTTCTGGTTAAATTGGATCCGACATGATCCAGTAGGCTATGATACAATTTGGTGATGAAATTGGCTTGTTCATAATACTCATAGTAATATTTGGTTAGTTGGTTTTGGTATGGTGATTGGATTCTATCCTACTTACTTAGGAGATTGGTTTCTAGTTCCGGTGAGGGTTTCACCAGTAGAGATTTTGATGGAGATCTTTGATGAATTGTATAAGTGGTGATGGTACAACTTTTGATGGAGTTTCAAAAAATTTTTGGTGATCATGTTTGAGACTTGGAGTTTGGAGATCATTGCTAAAGCATGTGGACCTATAATTGGTCTCGGTTGATCTAGGTTATGGACTGACTTTAATGTAATGAGTGGATAGGACCTATTGATGTATTTATGGGATGTCTTATGTGTTGATATTGTAGGCATCTAAAAATGGTCAATGATTGTGGTGTCATACTTTAACATGTTCGTGTGACCTTATTTTAGGGTTTTTGTGTCCTATTAACATTTCTTCTATGTCACACAGTTGATCTTTATTATTTGTTGACATTTTATCATTCTTCTATGTTTCTTGCATTTGTCACATTCTCAATTAGGTCTTGTCAACATTATCATTATCAATTATGATCTTTGATCATTATCAATATTATCATGTCAATAGAATATCGTCAACCCTTCTTAGTGTCGAATTAGGTTATGAATCTTATGCTCAAATTATAGATATTACTTTTTGGGTGTAAGGCCGATATGGTTTATAATTATGTAATCAGTTTATTGTCTAGTGGTCAACCTGATTGTTTATGGTCGAGGGTTTGTATAAATAGATGTAAGATCTCATTGTAGATCATCGTTGTTAATGTAAGAGGTCATGGTCAAGGAATGTAATGTGCAAACAATGTAATATTATTCAGGTAGAGGAGTTGGTCAATCGTTGGAGATTGAATTGGGTTTATGTAAGAGGATTTAGTCCTCTAGTATTGATCTTAACCTTAAATTTACTTAGGCATAAGAGATATTATATTTTGTAGTTTAACATTTCTCTGGATTGTAGTCTGGATTTCTATGTAGTTAGTGAGGCTCCTTTTTTGATGAGAAATGTGCTCTAGGTTGTTGGCCTTCCTACAAGTGTAGGCCCCTTTCATTGTAATTCACATACTTACTAAAAAAGTATTATTTGACTGTGGGTAGGTTTCCCACCATGGTTTTTCCCTTTACTAATTTTTCCACATACAAATCTTGGTGTCGTGTTGATGGATTTTTACTGTTTATGCTTAATTGGATTAACTACTATTCTGGTATTATTTTTTTGGGTTCTAGTATTAAAGTTTTAATTTTTGAATGTTCTTGTAATCTGTGACAACTGATTCACCTCCCCTCTCAGTTGTCTTCTGGTTATCTGAACTATCTAACAAATTTTGCATCTTTCTCTTACGATTCTCCATTTTCTTCCTTACTATCATCGCTTACTGATTGAGCACATAACTTTGTATTAGCCATTTAATCATTATTATGTGATTCTGGTTCAATGATCACAAGTTTTTCCTCATTGTTATCCTTTTTTAGGTTTTTATTTTCTTGTACCTTTAGACTTATCAAATAGATCATCAATTTTTAAATTAGGAGTTTTAATAATTTTTTAAGTTCTCTTATTGTAACACTTATATGCATTACTCTTAGAAGAGTAACCTAGAAAAAATTTCTTCATCAGATTTTGCATCAAATTTCTTAGTATAGTTATCCTTCTTAATGAAACATTGACTTCCAAATATTTTAAAATAACTTACACAAGGAGTTTTACCATACCATATCTCATAAGGTGTCTTATTGTCACATTTCTTCACAAGTACCCGGTTTAATGTATATACTGTAGTACTGACCGCTTCTCTCCAAAACATCTTAGGTACATCAACCTCTAATAACATTTTTCTAGAAACATCTATAATTTTTTTGTTCATCCTTTCTGCTATGCCATTTTTCTACGGTGTCCTTGGAGTAGACATCTATCTCTTGATACCTTGTTCATCACAATACTTAACAAATTCATCAGACATGAATTCTCCTCCTTGGTCTGACCTTAAACATTTCAAGTTCTTACCAGTCTCATTCTCAACTAGAGCTTTGAATGTTTTGGATTTACTGAAAGTTTCAAATTTCTCCTTTAAAAATGTAACCCACATCATCTTATAATAGTCATAAATAAAAAGAATGAAATACCTATCACCAAAATAACTTTTTGTTCTCATAGGTCCACAAAGATTAGTATGCACCAAGTCTAAAATATTCTCTCATTTAAACTTCTTGCTTTTAAAAGAAATAGAGATCTTCTTACCAATTTGACAATATTGACAAATCACATTAATTGGTTTAATAATTTGTGGCAATCCTCTTACAACACTTGACTTGCTTACCTTCACCAAGTTATCAAAATTCACATGAAAAAATTTCTTGTACCACAACCAACTATCTTCCACTGTTGCAACCAGACAATTATTGACATTAGCATTCAAATGAAACAAGTTATCTCTAGTTTTCTTCCTGGTATCAATCAATTCACCATTACCTCCAAGAATTCTATAGACTCTACCATTAAACTCAAGAAAAATAACCTTTATCATCGAGTTATCCAACACATCAAATTATTCTTTAGACCATCAACCCAAAATGCATCGTCAACTTTACTCTTCCGATTTAAATAAATAGAACCTTTAACTTTGACCATGAAGGGAAAGTCATTTCAGAATCTGTTAGTGAATGGAATTTTGCCTTTCTTCAAAATGATTAATTTCAAACTCTATCGCCTTCTTTTAAAGACAAAAGTTCAACTAAACAGTTGGGTAAGCACAATATATACTACTTCCCTTTGAAATTTTCATAGGTACAACTTCCTACATTAGTTATTTAGGGAATAATCTAATTAATTTTTAATTCGTATGCTTTTAACCTGAAAGCACATAAGGCTGCCTACTTCATTATTAGATGAGAGGCTAATGATTTACACATATTTCAGAGAAAATTAGTTTCCTAAATGCTTCGACACGAGAAATAGAAGTGGCTGAAACAAAGTTCAAAAAACTAGTTTAACAGTTCATAAAAATAAATAAGAGAGACAAAGTCTATTTGCAAGCACATATCTTTTAAAAACTCATAGGAAGGAGTCCAAGACAAATAATAATATTTTGCGCTGGAAAGGCAATCATTGTTGTTTGATTAGATCAATATATACGAAGATATACCACTACACAAATTCAAAACTCAAAGGTTTTCCTTCTCCCAAAAATAGTATGATCCTTTATATATATATCTTATGTGACAAAGACACAACAATACATGTATAAATCCTTTCCAATTCTAGATCCTTAAAGTCTGATGACTTCCTTCAACAAAACAGAACTTTAAAAACAAAAGAAAAACTAAGTAAAAACTAACAAAATTCTAACCAAAATCTAACCCCTATTTCATCTATCTTAATCTAATTTATAGTCTTTTGAATAGAGGAGCTCTCCCTAAAAACTCGACCTCCTCTAAATCAGTTATGAAAACCAACAAAGTATATTTGGGATAGATGTCCCAAAGTTATTTGCATAAGCATGAAAACTACATAAAACAGAGCCTTAATCAACATGTTATGTTGCTTTCCTATCATCATCTTCTTCTCTGCTTTCTTGGGCATCATGGGTAGTTGTGAGTTCCTTGATTATCGATTGGTTCAGAGTCTTCATAGTATTGAGTTTTTCCTTTGCAGGTTCTTTGTTCCATCTATGCTTCACCATCCTTTCAGCATGTTTCGGTAACTGATCATTACCGATAAACATCATGGACTTGATCTGGGTGACATGTGTTATATTCTCAGGGGTGAAATTGCCTTTAGCTCTAATTTTCTCCATGTATAGCCTGAAAACCTTTACCACATCCTACATGTTTAGCCTGCAAATTCCCAACTGCCAATCATGGTCAGGGTTAACCACTTTGTTGTCCTTAACTAAACTGCATTGGAGGTCCTGGAGTTCATACACAGAAGTCTTGGCATCCGAAATCACAGATTTAAAGGTGAGCACCCACCACATTATGGTCTTCTTCAAAACAAAGAGTTGGCATTCATCTATTACCAACTTGATTGAATTCCCTGTCAGGAATCTGGTAGCTCCATACTCTTCTATTTTCGTGAACATAGACAAGACATTCTCCCATGGCAAAATCTGATTTTGAACTTCTGCAATAAGGCTATGTATCTCATCACATAACTTTTGGGAGTTTGTGATACGCTTTTCTCCATCTTTAATTATTCCTTCAAACCATCTCTCCATGGCTTCTGCAATGCTTTTAGCCCGTTGAACTTGACTCATTAGCTTTTTATTTTCTGGTGAAGTAGGATCAAAGCTCTCTATAGCATGGGATATAGGAAGTGCTCTGAAGCAACTAATGTTGTCGATGAATTGAGCAAGAATTCTTATATGCTGCTTTAGCTCTCTCTTTTCTCGCCCATCTTTCTCTAACCTGGTGAGGATTTTCTCTACTGATACCTAGAAGAAATGATTATCTGAGTCCCTACTCATGTTTCCCTGCTCCACCTTAGTGATCTCAAAATCTTTTGCATTGGCTTCCTTGTTTTCATCCTTAGGCTTGTATGAGGCAATTTTGGCAACCCACTTTCTGGTTCCTTCATCATTATCCAGTCGAGTAGTTGTTTTGAACCTTTTCGGCTTGGGGGCCTTCTCTGTGTACTTAACCACCATATCCTGAATTGGAATAGTCACAAGGATGAAATTCAATTTTTTGTTTACTGAAGTAGTTAGCCACTGAGGGGTTGCACTGGAACTAGTTGGTCCCTCGGCCACTTTGGGAGGTGGTGTCATAACTATGATTACTACATGAGAATCCATGGTATGGATGATGTCACTGTTAAGATCTTCAACTTCAAATATCTAAGCATCAAGAATCTTATCCTTCACCTCTGTATCCTTGGTTTGGTCTATTCTTCTCTATGCAGCTCTTCATGACCTGGTATGTCAAGGAGCAATAAAATTCAGAGCCGGATTGGACTTGTGCTTGACGTGAGATGGCCTCTTATCTTTACCTTCATAATTGAGAGCAATCAGATGACTACTAGCAAACAAACCTTCTATCCAAGAAAAATAACTCTACAGTGATGAGGAACAAATTTTCAGAGAATTAATCCTTTTATACCTTGTAGAAAAAACAATGATATGGACTTATTAAGTACAGTAATTCCAATCAGTAGTTTAAGTGTGTTGGGTGTGTGGATTGGACCTTGCACACACGCACTGAATACATGGCGACATTTTTGGAATAACTGCCAGTTCCCGAAATGATTACTTTCCTTGAAAACTTAAATGGTTGACGTCACCCAAGATATGGTTTGCCCTTCCTCATATTTTGGAAACAAGTGCACCATCAAATCTTTTAGCTTATGGGACCCACCAGATTTGATCATGTATGAACACTCTGAATAGACTTCACTATGGTTCAAGTAGTTCAAGGTGTACACCGTGCCTAGGAAAACTCTCTTTTGAAAGGAGGTAAACTATGTTAAGTGTTGCTAACCATTTGAACTGTGTTGAACATGTTGAACACAATCAAACCATTTGAACCAAGTTCAAAGAGTTCAATGCCTGGAGAGAGATGATATAACACATCACTAAAAAGGACCAATAAAAGAACCGTTGCAAGACACATTGAGTAAATGTTAGTAGGAAAACCTCCTAAACACCTAAGAACCTATGGAACCTAAATGAACCTGATGAACCTAGTTCAAAATTGTTCAATGAGTTCAAGGGGCTCAACTGATCATTAAAACTTGGTGTTTCCAATTTAAAGACAATCTACAAGTGGATTAAGGATTTGAACCGAGGAGTTCCAAGAAAGGCAAGGACTCTGAATAAAACTTTATAGGGTAATTTACTCCTATTATGAAGGATAAATGACGTAGTAACATTGGCTCTGACTGGGGATTGAATTTTGTGAAGAAAAATGCAAAGAACTCTAAATCTCTCATTTTGCATAGCCAAAAATAGATAGGGGAACAAAGAAGACTCACATCTAACAGACACCAAAACAATGACTAAACTACTATGTACAAGGACTCTTTACCACAGATTTCAAAGTTTGTAGAGCTTGAGGTCTTCCCCATTATAGGTATAAGGCATAATCGTTCCATTAGCATAAACCAGTCTAAATGCATTCGGTCCTACTACTTCATGGATCTTGAACAGACCTTTCCATAGTGAATCATATTTTCTGTGGGCACCCTTTGATTCCCTTCTCTTATCCCATAATAACACTTCATCTCCTTCAAGGAGACCTCTTGGTCAGGCCCTCATATCAAATATCCTCTTCACCCTATTATGATGCTCAGATATTCTATCCACTAACATTTCTCTCTCTTCGTCCAATTTCGTCAAATACACAACCCTCTTCTCTAGAGCATTTTGGAAAAAAAGAATCCTCAATTACAGTGTGGAGCCTGGCCGCTGACAATTCCAAAGGTAAAGAAACTTTTTGCACTAATCCCATGTACTAGCTCAAAAGGTGCCATTCCAATGGCTCTTTTAGGGGTAATTTTTTCCACCCATAAGGCTTCATATACCTTCTTATGCCAATTTCAAGCATTTTCATCAACCAACTTCTTCATAATTGCTACCAGGTTCTTGTTGCTTGATTCTACTAGTCCATTACCCTATGAAAAGTAATAAGAAGAATGTGAGAGAGTAATCTAATGTTCATAGCAAAACATGGTTAGTTCTTCAGAGGAGAAATACAATGTGTTATCTGCAACAATCTTTTGAAGAACCCCAAAATGGACTAGAATGCAATCGTTGAGAAAGTTACACACGGCCTCTGAATTCGCCTTTTTAGTGGGCATAGCCTCCACCCAATTGGTAAAATAATTGGTTGCTGTCAAAATGTACATATGACTAGCACTGGAATGAGGATTTATTGGCCTAATGAAATCAATATCCCATTGTTTGAAGGGCTCATCTATTACCATAGGCGTTAAAGGTAGAGTAGCTAAATGTGGTTTCCTAGAAAAGAGTTGGAATTTTTCACATTCCTTAACATAAGCATATGCATCTCGAAACATGCCAGGCCAATAAAAGCAATTCCTTAAAATATTAAAGGTAGTGACAGAGGATGAGAAATGCCTACCACAGGCTTCTCCATGATAAACTTCTAGAAGCTTTTGCTATTGAGGCTTATCCACACACCTTAAATAGGTACCATATAGACCCTTTTTTATAAAACATCTTGCCAGATAACATACTTAGCAACTTTCCTTTGTTCCTTTGCTGACAAATGACTTGGGCAGCTACCCTAAGTCAAATAGTAGGCCACATCAGAAAACGATGTATCTTGCAATCCAATAACTAGGGTCAATGATAACTCTTTTTCTGTTTCCATCTCATTTTTTGCTATCAATTTGCATAAGCCTTGTCCTTTGACAGTCTTTGTAGGGTGAATGTCTAGATCATATTCTTGGATTTTTGTTACCCATGTCCCTCTTTTATTGAGTCTGACTTCTTACTGAGTTAGAATGCTTTTTATTGCAGAATCTAAAACAAAAACCATAGCATGAGAGTGAAAAATGTAATACCGAAATTGTTTTACAACTTTGACCACAACAAAGGCCTATTTCTCTAAAAGCGAATACTTAAGCTCATTTTTCTTGAGAGGAATGCTCATGAACGCTATAGGTGCTTCAATCCCAGATTCATCCATTTGCAACAATATTCCAGACATTATATGTTCTGAGGCATAGCAGTATATAATGAAGTCCTTTTTGAAATATGGGTTGATGAGAGTCGGTGCATTAGCAACTGAACTCTTGATTCTTTCAAAAGCTTCTTTGGCTTCTTCAGTCCATTTGAAAGGATACCTTTCACTCAATAAGCTAATTATATGTTTAGTGGTTTCTGCAAAGTCAGGTACAAACCTTCTCAAGAAATTTACCTGACCATAAAATGGCCTTACTCCAGTTCGGTTTGAAGGTAGGCTAAGATGTTGAATTTCCTTGAATCTATCAGGATCAATCTTGACACCTTCTGAAACAATATGCCCCAATAATTTGCCCTCAGTTACATAGAAAACTGACTTCTTTGGGTTTAAGGAAATACCATGTTCTTGACAACATTGTAGAACTACACTCAGATCCTTGAGTTGATTATTCCTATCTTTAGAAAACACGGTTAAGTCATCTAGGTAAACAACAATAATTCTATCACGAAAATCCCTAAATGAAGAATCCATGGCCCTTTGAAAAGTGGCTCCGGCATTAATCAAACCAAATGGCATGCGATTATATGCAAACATTCCCCATGGAGTGATGAATGTTGTCTTGTGTTGTTCATTCTCTGTAACACTAATTTGATTGTAACCAGAAAAACCATCTAACATTGACATCATTTATAACCCAGATACTATCTACAAAATATGATCCATATTGGGTAGAGCATAGTTATCCTTAAGACTGGCTTGGTTCAGACTGCGAAAATCTACACAAATCTGAATTTCCCCATTCTTATTCCTCATAGGCACTATATTGGCTACCCAAGTAGAGTGATGAATTGGATATATAATTCTGGCTTTAAGCATTTTATCTACCTCCTTGAAAATTGCCTCTGCCATCATGGGATTGAAATTTCTCAATTTTTGTCTAAAAGGAGAAACACCAGGCTTCAATGGAATTTGATGTTGAAATTGTCCATTCCTAAATTCCTTCAAATCATCATAAGACCATGCAAATACATCAATATATTCTTTCAGCAATGCATTAAGCATTTGTTTTTCTTCAGAGGAACAACATTTGCCAATTATTACCATTTTAGGACTGGATTCATCACCAAGATTAATCTTTTCACAACCTTCTTTTCCATCATCATCGGAAGCTTTCTTGCGAGTGAACACATCACTACAAGTGAAAAACTTCTCTAGAGTCACTAGACCTTTCAGAATTTTATTTCCTTTCAACTAGATAAAATTTTTATCAGAATCAATACCTAGGTCTGGACAAAATTCTTTGCAACTGTTTTCAGAACCTTCAAAATATGATTGGACAAATGAATGACTGCACTCTATAAAGTCTTTAATCTGAGAATCTGTATCAAATACTTGCCAATGATTCACGTTGTCAGGGACACTAGGCCTATAGATCATTTCAATCCTGTAAGAATCATCCTTAAATTCTGGGTGTGGTAACAATAGAGAAGCTGAAACGGCCAACGAATCTGCCCTAGTGTTTTGTTCTCTTAGTATAGCCTCAATTGAGAAAGCATAAAAAACCTCTATTTAATCCCAAACCTAGTTTCTATAGTGTTTCAATCTATCTTTTTTAACTAAGTAGACATTCCTTACCTATTTGACAATCAACTTTGTATCCCCTTTAACCTTGAGCAATTTTATACCTTTATATTTGGCTTCATTCAATCCTAATAGAAATGCCTCATATTCCACAGTGTTATTAGTATTCTTGAAACCCAACTTGAAAGAAAAAGGGAAAATGTTACCATTGGGTGACAGCAAAACTACTCCTACTCTTGAGCCAGAGCTGGTGCAACTTCCATCAAATTCCATCTGCCACAATCCACCTTGCTCATCAATAGGTTCTTCCAATTCTTTTCTGTTAGGTGCAAGAATGAGATAATTTCCAAATTCACATTCTTGGAACAAAATCTGGGCTTTGGGATTGTTAGAAGGAAAGACTGTATATTTAGTTTTTGGTTTAGGTTCAAGTTTGATCTTTTGCTTTACTAGTGGAATAATTGCTTCTGACCAATCAATTTTAGTTTCACCTCCAAGCTCTTTACAAAAAGTCCTACTCAAGAGCATCCCATAACTTGCAGGAATGTCAACAACCAAGCTGGTCAATTTTACTCTTTTATCAGGACATGCTACAAGCACTGCCTAAACATCCTTTACTTGTCCAATGAGAGGGACCTACTTCCCATCCATTGAATAACATCTTCCAAAAGTCTTAGTGAGTGTCAAACCTAAAGATCTAGGAATAGATGATGGCATTATGTTATCTAACACCCCTGAATCTATAATACAATTACTAAGATTCTAACCATTCAGGAGGAGGGAGATATAAAAGGGTTCGGGCTTTAGAACTTCAGGTTCAAGCTTATCTTCAGCATTATGAAAGGCATAGGGATTGATTGAATCGGTGGAAGGGCAAGAAGCAGATGTAGATTTTTCAACAGTAAACAAATCACCATCAACCACACACTCATGCACTGAGGACTCTGAGGTAGAATCTCCTTTTACATATTTGACCAATTTGTCCAATTCCTTTGTGTTGAGTTTCAAATATTCAGAAGTGGAAAGTTGAACGGTTGAAGCTTTACAAAATTTAGTTATGTCAAAGGAAGGGGAAGGAGAAGACTTATTTTTATTTTCAAAATTTCTTTGTAAAATCTTCACCTTGCGGGTCTTCGCATAAGAGGAAAATTCATTACTTACAGGATCCCTACCTTTGAAATTAGCTCTAGAAGAGCTCACAAAAGGAGTAGGTTGGGAGATTCGTTGATTCCTTGTAAGGATTGTACATGCAGGATCTTCAAGAGTTACCAAAATATTACTACCTCTTTCCGAATCTGATTCATATTCAAGGTAGAATGATCCAGAGTCGCCAGGTACTTCTTGAATCTTATCTGCTTCAGTGAACTCACCTAGTTCATCCTTTGAGTTTTTCATTTGAACATGCCTTATCATATCAGGACAAGAACTCCCATCATGATCTATTGTAAGGTGAAAAGAGCACATAGCACCTTTGTCAAGAGGAGCCTCTATTTGCAACCTTTGCGGGGTAGCAGGCAATTGCAAAGTTCATCCATAATTATACTAGTTTGGTTGTTTTCTACTTATATCTTGATAGGGCTATGGGTAGGAAACTCCAGATTTTGGAATCTATCTCTTCAAAGCAATCATATCATTGACTAACCTTTAAACAACTAGATCAGTGGAAGAGGTGGAAGCTTAGGATTGACCTTTTCTCAATTTTCTTGCTATTATCAAATCATCTTCAAGCTCTATCACCTGATTCTGCACAGTATCAAGATCAGCAGATCTATTTCTTCTGAGATGGAAACCAATATTAGGGGGCATGGAATTGATAAAAAAACATTGCTGGTTATCAGCAGTGGGTCTTTTAGCCTAGGAAATCTTAGGAATAATCTTATTATACCTAGCCACATAATCTCTCATTGGCTCATGAATATATTTCTTCATTTATGTGAGCTGAGCCAAAAGTGAGTGCTCATCATCAGCACTCTTCAACCATTTCTCAAAAGTAGTTTTCATTGTTTGCCAATCAGTTATAGATCCAACCTGCAGATGACTAAACCATTCTACTGCTCCCTCAGTGAGAGTTTGAGCAAAAATCCTAACAGCCACATCTTCATGTTGTACTGCTAGTATCCCAATAGCTACATTGAAGGAATTCAAATGTTCTTCAACTTAAATTTTCCCATCTCCACTGAACTTAGGTAAGACATCCCTATCTCCTTTTGGAAGAGGGTTATGGGCTCCAATAGCAAGAGGCCTGATTGCGGCACCCAATGGTTGGGCCATAATGAAAATAGGATAAATAGTTACAAGGGGAGGAGCTTGGACTCCAGTAAGAATTAGTGCTTGCCAGTGGCTAGAAGAGGAAGGTATGGGAGTGGTTCTGGTAGGAGAAGAATGTCTACTTTTAGCATTCCTCTTGGGAGTGAAATTTGTGGCAAATGATAACCCTTGTAATTCCTCAAAACAATCGTCAACAACTCCCTCTCTCCTTTGTGACCTGGTATAAGGATGAGAATCTAGTGTTGTCCCCTCTAGGATCCTTAAACAATTCCTTCAACCTCAGCAAAGTCCTTGGGTTATGGAAATTTTTCTCAACTGTTCACCTATCTTTTGTAAAAAATTTCTTTCCAAACAAAGAAAACTTGTTGATTATGTTGATTATGAGTTCAATTCTAACATGCATGCAACACACTGATCTATTGAATGTTTGACTCCCCAGCAGAGTCGCCAAAAGTTTGTTAGTGAACAGATTTTTGCCTTTCTTCAAAATGATTAATTTCAAACTCTATCACCTTCTTTTAAAGACAAAAGTTCAACTGAACAGTTGGGTAAGTGCAATATATACTACTTCCCTTTGAATTTTTCATAGGTACAGCTTCTTACATTAGTTATTCAGGGAATAATCTAATTAATTTTTAATTGGTATGCTTTTAACCTGAAAGCACATAAGGCTGCCTACTTCATTATTAGATGAGAGGCTAATGATTTACACATATTTCAGAGAAAATTAGTTTCCTAAATGCTTCGACACGAGAAATAGAAGTGGCTGAAACAAAGTTCAAAAAACTAGTTTAACAGTTCATAAAAATAAATAAGAGAGACAAAGTCTATTTGCAAGCACATATCTTTTAAAAACTCACAGGAAGGAGTCCAAGACAAATAATAATATTTTGCGCTGGAAAGGCAATCATTGTTGTTTGATTAGATCAATATATACGAAGATATACCACTACACAAATTCAAAACTCAAAGGTTTTCCTTCTCCCAAAAATAGTATGATCCTTTATATATATATATATATATATATATATATATATATATATCTCATGTGACAAAGACATAACAATACATGTATAAATCCTTTTCAATTCCAGATCCTTAAACTCTGATGACTTCCTTCAACAAAACAGAAATTAAAAAACAAAAGAAAAATTAAGTAAAAACTAACAAAATTCTAACCAAAATCTAACCCCTATTTCATCTATCTTAATCTAATTTATAGTCTTTTGAATAGAGGAGGTCTCCCTGAAAACTTGACCTCCTCTAAATCAGTTATGAAAACTAACAAAGTATATTTGGGACAAATGTCTCAAAGTTATTTGCATAAGCATGAAAACTACATAAAATAGAGCCTTAATCAATGCATTATGTTGCTTTCCTATCGTCATCTTCTCCTCCACTTTCCTGGGTGTCGTGGGCAGTTGTGAGTTCCTGGATTATCGATTGGTTTGGAGTCTTCATAGCATTGAGTAATACCTTTGCAGCTTCTTTGTTCCATCTATGCTTCACCATCTTTTCAGCATGTTCCGGTAACTGATCATTACCGATAAACATCATGGACTCAATCTGGGCAACACATGTTATATCCTCAGAGGTGCAATTGCCTTTAGCTCTAATTTTCTCCATGTATAGCTTGAAAACCTTTATCGCATCCTACGGTTTTAGCTTGCAAATTCCCAATTGCCAATCGTGGTCAGGGTTAACCACTTTGTTGTCCTTAACTAAACTACATTGGAGGTCCTGGAGTTCATACATAGAAGTCTTGGCATCCGAAATCATAGATTTGAAGGTGAGCACCTGCCACATTATGGTCTTCTTCAACACAAAGAGTTGGCATTCATCTGTTAGCAACTTGATTGAATGCTCTGTCAGGAATCTAGTAGCTCCATACTCTTCTATTTTCTTGAACATAGACAAGACATTCTTCCATTTATGTTCCTCTTTCTCCCATGGAAAAATATGATTTTGAACTTCTGCAATGAAGCTTTGTATCTCATCACATAACTTCTGGGAGTTTGTGATATACTTTTCTCCATCTTTAATTATTCCTTCAATCCGTCTCTCCACAGATTCTGCAATGCTTTTAGCCTATTAAACCTGACTCATTAGCTTTTTATTTTTGGTGAAGTAGGATCAAAGCTCTCTATAGCATGGGATATAGGAAGTTCTCTGAAGCAACCAATGTTGTCGATGAATTGAGCAAGAATTCTTATATGCTGCTTTAGCTCTCTCTTTTCTTGCCTGTCTTTCTCTGACCTGGTGAGCATTTTCTTTGCCGATACTTGGAAGAAATGATTATTTGAGTCCCTAATCATGTTTTCCAGCTCCACCTTAGTGATCTCAAAATCTTTTGCACTAGCTTTCTTGTTTTCATCCTAAGGCTTGTATGAGGCAAATTCAGCAACCCACTTTCCAGTTCCTTCATCATTATCCACTCGAGCAGTTGTTTTGACCCTTTTCGGCTTGGGGGCCTTCTATGTGTACTTAACCACGATATCCTGAATTGGAATAGTCACGGGGATGAAATTCTATTCTTTTTTTACCAAAGTGGTTAGCCACTTAGGGATTGCACTAGAACTGGTTGCTCCCTCGGCCACTTTGGGGGGTGGTGTCATAGCTAGGGTTTCAAATATTTGAGTGTCAAGAATCTTATCCTTTACCTCTGTATCCTTGGTTTGGTCCATTCTTCTCTGGGCAGCATTAGACATGTGCTTGCTGTGAGATGGCCTCTTACCTTTACCTTCATAGTTGAGAGCAATCAGATAACTACCAGCAAACAAATCTTCTATCCATGAAAAATAACTCTGCAACGACGACGAACAAATTTTTGGAGAATTAATCCTTTTATACCTTATAGCAAAAACAATGATATGGACTTATAAAGTGCAATAATTCCAAGCGGTAGTTTAAGTGTGTTGGGCTTGTGGATTGGACCTCGCACGCATGCATTGAATGCATGGTGACATTTTTGGAATAATAGCCAGTTCCCGAAATGATTACTTTCCTTGAAAACTTCAACAGTTGACATCACCCAAGATATGGTTTTCCCTGCTTCATATTTTGGCAATAAGTGCACCATCAAATCTTTTAGCTTATGGGACCCACTAGATTTTAACATGCATAAGCACTCTGAATAGGCTTCATTGTGGTTCAAGTAGTTCAAGGTGTACACCATGCCTAGGAAAACTCTCTTCTAAAAGGAGGTAAACTATGTTAAGTGCTACTAACCATTTGAACTATGTTGAACATGTTGAACATGTTCAAACTATTTGAACCAGGTTCAAAGAGTTCAATGCTCAGAGAGAGATGATATAACACATCACCGAAGAGGACCAATAAAAGAACCACTGCAAAACACATTGAGTAAATGTTAGTAGGAAAACCTCCTAGACACCTAAGAACCTGCGGAACCTAAATTAACCTGATGAACCTGGTTCAAAATTGTTCAATGAGGTCAAGGGGTTCAACCAATCATTAAAACTTGGCATTTCCAATTTAAAGACAATCTACAAGTGGATTAAGGATTTGAACCAAGGAGTTCCAAGAAAGGCAAGGACTCTGAATAAAACTTTATAAGGTAATTTACTCCTGTTATGAAAGATAAATGATGCAGTAACAAAATCTAACAACACCTCCATCAAATTCATTAAGAGTTGTAAACTTACTTTTGTCTCTGGTCATGTGGTGTGAGTAGCCATTGTTTATAATCCATTCATCATTGTTTTCTATATGAGAAACCATTGCCTTCACATAAAATAATTCCTCCTTCATGGATACAAACATAATCTCTTCATTATTTTCATCATCTTTAGATTCTTCACCAGTAACACTTGCATCTACTACAACATACCATTTCTTTTTCCCTTTTCCTTTATACTTTCTAAATTTATCCTTGTTGTTGTTATTAGGGCAATTTGCAGAAATATGACCAATTCTACTACAAGAGAAACATTTCAATGGTAGCTTTCCTTTATACTTACCGGTGCCCCTTGAAATTTTTTTTTTCAATAGTGCCTCAAGTTCCATTACATTATCTTTAATGTCTTCACTTCCCCAGTTATCTCCATTACTTGATTTGC
Source organism: Cryptomeria japonica (assembly GCF_030272615.1). NCBI lineage: Eukaryota > Viridiplantae > Streptophyta > Pinopsida > Cupressales > Cupressaceae > Cryptomeria > Cryptomeria japonica. Next base: position 867,240,553 of record NC_081414.1, read on the forward strand.
ATTCTTGATTCTGACATATATCTTTCCCTTTTCTACCAGATGAACCGGTAACAAAAGATTTAAAGGCATATTCACTAGGTTTAGTAGCATTGTTGTCAAAACTATTAAGCTCAAAAGCAGTTAAATTACCAATTAAAGAATCAACAGTAACTTTATCCTTTCAAATAGATCTAAGTTCTTGGATTGATGATACTCTAATAACATACTGAGGTTGAAGGGTTCTGAGTATTTTACTCACCACTACATCATGATCTATTTTACCACTAGCACCTTCTATGCTACCAACAACTTCTTTGATTCTCTGACCATACTGTGCAATATTATCTCCTTCTTGCATTCTCATGTCATCAAATTTTCCTCTCAAGCTTTCCTCATTTTCTCTTTGTACATGCTAATCTCCTCCAAGCTTTCCTCATTTTCTCTTTGTACAAGCTAATCTCCTCCATAGATTGCATCTAATTTCTCCTCCCATACCTCTCCTATAGTTTCCAATCTTTGAACATCAATATATTTTGAATCAAATAAAGTACTTACAATGGCTTCTAACACTTGCATTTTCTCTTGTTTCTCTTTGAGTTCATTTGATGTCAAGGGAGCAATACTAGGAGAAACATATTTTGTTTCAACTTAGTTCCAATATTGTGTACCAAGATCTTTTATGTAGATTTTCATTCTATCTTTCTAGATCTTGTAGTTATCCTCGTTGAACTTGGGACCCTCTTTCTTCATCATCTTAACTACCTCAGAATATTTTCCTCAAGCAGTTAACATTTTTGTAGATAGAGGACCAATGCTCTAATACCAATTGTTAATACAATGAGGATCTAGTTAATAATGATAGGGGAGGGGTGAATCAATATTAAAAAGAATAAAAACTTTTAACTCCAAAATCTGTTAGACATTTCAAATAACTAGAAGACAACTGAGAGGGAAGGAATCAATTGTCTCAAATTACCAAAACATTTAGCAATTAAAACTTCAATACCAGAACCCAAATGATCAATACCAAAATGTATAAACAAAATATCTAAATAGAAGGTAAACCAATTAAGCATAAAAACAGTCATAGAATAAATACCATCCACATGACACCAATAATTATACATGGAAAACCTGGTAAAGGGAAAAACCATGGTGGGAAGCCTACCCATAGTCAGATAATACTTCTATAGTAAGTATGTGAGTTAAAATTGAGGGGCCTACATAGGAGGGCCAATAGCCTAGAGCACACTGATCATCACAAAATGAGTCTCGCTAACTACATAAAAATCTAGACTACAATCCAGAAGAAGGAATGAATTGCAAAGATAGCATCTCCTATGCCTGAATGTAGTTCTGGTTAAGCTCAATACTAGAGGATGAAATCCTCTTACATAAACCCAACTTGATCACCAATGATCGACCAAATCATTTGCCTGAATGATTATTACATTATTTGCCCATATACATCACCACACATCTCTCCTATCTATGATCTATAATGAGATCTTACATCATATATATACAAACCCTCGACCACAAACAATAAGGTCAACCACCAGACAAAAGAGGATTACATGATTACAAACCATGTTGGCCTAAGACCAAACAAATAATATCTAGCCCGTAATACATCCCGAAAACACATCAAGAAGTCTAATCCACATGTTACATAATGTCGGTCCATAACCTAGATAAACCAGGACCCAAATTAGGTCCATACACGATAAGGAAATGATTCTAATCAACCAAATCTTGAACATGATCACCATCAGTATCCTAAATCCATACCAAAAACTACACCAACACCACTTATGTAATTCATCAAGGATCTTCATCAAAGCTCTACTGGTGAAACCCTCGCATGAACCATAAACCAAGCTCTCTAGAAAATAGGATAGCATCCAATCACCAGAACAAGACCAACTGACTAATCTTGAATCTCAGTAGCATGAATAAGCCAATTCCATAATTCAAAAATATTAGAGCATACTAGATCATGCTAGATCTAATCTAACTAGAACGGTGCTGGTAAAGAAACCAAAATAGATGGTGTTGCCATCAATGACAAAACATCAATCCAACACGGTCAATTCCTTCAAATGGCTAACAATCTCCCCCTTTGTCATTGATGGAAACACTAGATGTGAAAACCATCCAAGTGCCAAGAAATGCCAAACAAGTCTCCCCTAATGGAAGACAACCAACAATCTCCTACTCAAAGATATAGCAATGAATGTGAGAAACAAAAACCAAACCCCCCTATGAATAATATCTCTGTAAAGATTATTTTTTCACTTATATCTCTCCCCCTTTGACATTAATGCCATAAATCTAACAAAAACATAAAAGAAAAAACCAAAAACAACTGAATCACAAGGCTAAGTACTCCCCCTGAGCACTAGCATCCCCACATCAATACCAAAATGAATGATATTTCTTATAATGCATACTAGACTGATACCAAAAAGCATCAATCAATTTTTGCCAGAGGGATAGAAATCCCTAATCTTCCTCTGAGGTACTCAAATGATTCTTAGGCAAAGGTTTAGTGAAAATATCTACAATCTTCTCTTTAGTGTTCACACAAACTAGTCTGACCTCATTCTCTTCCACTTTCTCCTTCAAAAATTTATACTTGATAGATATGTGCTTTGTTTTAAAATGAAATACTGGATTATTTGATATGTTAATAGTAGCAGAGTTATCACAATGGATAACTACTGATCTAGTGTAATGCATTTTAATATCATTCAACATTTGCTTCATCCATGGAACCTATGTACAGTTAGTAGCAGTAGCAACACACTCATCTTAAGTAGTAGATAAAGAAGTACATGATTGTTTCTTAATGATGCATGAAACCAAGTTCTTTCCTAGAAAGAAAGCTCCACTAGAACTTCGTTTTCGATCACCAAAATTTGTATATGCACATAAAGTAAAATCATCATTCTTAGGGTACCACAAACCATATTCAGATGTACCTTGTAAGTATCTAAAAATTCTTTTCACAAAACTCTCATGATTCTTTCTAGGACCACATTAATATCTTGATGCAATACAAACAATATTCATTATGTCAGGCCTAGTCTGAGTCAAATATAGCAGACCTCCAATCATAGACTTGTATCTTGTAGGATTTACTGGTGTAGATACATATTTCCTTGATAATTTCTCACTCGTAACCATAGGAGTACTTACCAGTTTAGAGTTTTTCATACTAAATTTATTCAACAATTCCCTAGCATACTTAGTTTGATAGATGAAAATACCTTTATCAGTCTGAGTAATCTATAAATCTAAGAAAAATTTCATTTCCCTAATCATAGACATTTCAAATTCTTTCTCCATACTTTTAGAAAATTCCATCATACACAACATATCTTCACCTCTAAAAAAGATGTCATCAACAAAGACATCAATAATCAATTTATCATCATCGGTGACTTTAGAATACAAATTACTATCAACATTACCTTTAGTGAAACCAATCTTTAAAAGATATTTATCCAACTTTCCATACCAAGCTCTAGGTGTATATTTCAATCCATAGAAAGCTTTCCTTAACCTACAAACCATGTTTTTATTATCTGAAAGTTAAAAACCATCAAGTTGTTCAATATAAACTTCCTCATAAAGATCCACATTAAAAAATGCACACTTAACATCAATTTGATAAACCTTGTAGTTCTTATGAGAAACATAGACAAGAAATAGTCATATAGCTTAAATCCTAGCTACCGGTACAAAAGTTTCACCATAATCAATTCCTTCCTTTTGAGAATATCCTTTACAAACCAATATAGTTTTATTCCTTACAACTTGTCCATCCTCATTCAATTTATTTCTAAAAACCCATTTAGTTCCAATAACATCCTCTTTTTTAGGTCGGGGAACTAAAGTCCATGTGTTATTCTTCTCAATCTAATCTAATTCTTCTTCCATAGCTTTTATGCAGCATCCATCTTTACATGCTTTAATTATTGATACCTATTCAACTTGAGAAACTAAACACACCTCATTAGAGGCCAATCTTCTTCTTTTCATCACTCCATTGTTCTTATTCCCAATGATTTGATCTTCTAAATGATTCAGCCTCACATACCTAGGATTCCTCTGATTCTCTATTCCCCTTTCCTATTCTTTAGTTACTATTGAATTTTCTAATACTGTTGGAGTAACTAATTCAACATCTTGTTCTAGTAAAGGTGCTACCCATTCAGATATAATCATTTCCACTGTTAGTTCTTTCTCATAAACTCTGATTTGACTTCTATTTAGCTCATCCACCTTGGCATTATTGCTCTCCACAACTCTCTGCAATCTCTTGTTATAACATCTATATGTTTTTTTTCATTAGAATAACCAAGAAATATTCCTTCATCACATCTAGGATCAAATTTACTAATGATATCATCTCTTCTGATATAAAATTTACTACCAAAGATTCTAAAATACTTAATTGTAGGTGTATTACCAAACCATAATTCATAAGGTGTCTTACTAGTTTCTCCTTTGATATGTACTTTATTGAATGTATAGACCATTGTACTCACTACTTCTCTATAGTAGATCTAAGGTAGACCAACTTCCATCATCATTTTTCTAGCAACATCCAAGTTAGTTATGTTCTTCCTTTCCACAATTCCATTCTGCTGAGGTGTCAGGGGAGCAAAAAATTGTCTTCTTATACCATGCCTCTCACAAAAGTTGTTAAACTCACCAGAAGCGGATTTTCCACCATGACTTGACCTTAAGTATTTAATCTTCAATCATATCCCAGTCTCAAATTTAGATTTAAATTTTTTAAAAGCCTCAGATTTCTCCCTTAGAAAAGTAACCCACATCATTCTAGAATAATCATCAATGATTAGCATAAAATATCTATCACCTTGAAAACTTTTAACTTTGGTCGGACCACACAAATCAGTATGAATAAGATCAAGAAAATAATTGTGTTTATCTTGTATACTCTTAAAAGAGGTTCTCACTTTCTTTCCCATTTGACATTCTCTACATATTGGATTATAGGGCTTCACAATCTTAGGTATATCTCTAACTACCTTAGTTGAACTAATCTTCAGAATGCAATCAAAATTCACATGACACAAACTTTTATGCCATAGCCAACTCTCATTAATTTGTACAATCAAACATGTCTTCTCACCAGAATTCAAATGAAATATATTACCTTTTGTTTGAGTATCGGTTGCAATTTCCAATCCACATCTATTAATGATTTTGCATTTTGCATCCTTGAATTTTAATTGAAATCCTTTATGCACCAATTGTCCCACACTCAAAATATTATGCCTTAAACCTTCAACATAATAAACATTATTAGTATTGTTCTTACCATCCAAAGATATAGTTTCTTTTCCTTTGATCATAGAAGCTTTGTCATCTCCAAATCTAATTAGACTGCCATCAAATTCTTGCAAAATATAAACTTATTTTTATCTCCAATCATATGATGTGAAAATCCACTGTCAATTACCCATTCATCCTTATCTTCAATTTTAGCAGCAAGTGCCTTTTCTTCTGGTATACTCTATGTTGGTATTTTGGATATGTTGATATGGTTTTTTCAGTGATGTCAACACCTATTAGCACTTATCAACACTTGGAGAATTGACAATATTCACCAGCAGGCATGTGACTCATGTATAGTCACTGGTATCTGGTACACCGGTAGGAGATATTATACACCGACACTTGGAATAATGTGGAGGATACTTGGTTATGATGAAGACATTGTTTGGACAATTTGTCTTGGAGATTTATTCATTGGTATATTCGTAATTGCATATTTGTTGTTACTGGTAAATAGGTCCAGGATAAGTACCAGTAGGCTTATCTATTCTAGACCAGCATGGCACACTATGGAGATGATTTATTATTGTTGTAAATGCATTAAGCCAACATGTTGCATCGGTTAGTGCATCGGTTATTGTTTTATTTGGAGATTGATTTTATTGTAATATCCTTTAGATCCGACCTACTAAAATTGGTCTTAGGTTATGGTATAAATGTAAGGTCTTACTTGTATGATCAATATGCGAGTGAGAAGGATTATAATTCGGTATATGTGAGATTAAGCAGAACTATACACGCAAACATCATTTAGAAGGTGAAGCAATGTTTTTGTAAAAGCAATCAGAACTAAACCAGTACTGAATCCAGCATGTGAAGATTCTATTTTGAGTAGTACATCATCATTGGATTTAACCATCCAACTATAGTTAGTGTGACTCCCATTTGTGATTGAGCAGTGAGCTCTAGGCGCTTGGCCTTTCTGTATGTGCAGACCCCATTTGTATACACATACTATCTGCAGTATTATCATCTGATTGTGGGTAAGGTTTCCCACCATGGTTTTTCCCCTTACAGAGTTTCCACATACAAATATTGGTGTTTTATGTTGTGGATGTCTTTGTCTTTTAGTTTCATGCATTAATCTTTACCGGTACTATAATTAACTGATATAACTATCTACCAGCATAAAGTTTGGTTTACCGGTATTAAGCATTAAGGTTGCTTAAAGTTGTTTTGATTTAAATTTATTTGACAACTGATTCACCCCTCCCCTTCCCCCCCCTGCCCACCCTCTTAGTTGTCTCTGGAACCTAACACTCTCATCCAATGCCAAAAAATCTTCCTGGATAGCCAAGAACACCCATTCCTTTCCATTGTTGGAACCATTAGTAGAGATAGGTGTCGGTTCATCATCAGAATTGGTCACACCTTCCTCATCCTCTATGTAGCATGATTTTTATCTCTTTTTCCTATACTTATACTTATTCTGATATTCAGGGTTAGGCTTAAAATATCTTCTAGCTCTCTCCTCAAATATTGAATTCCTTTTAGGATATCTAGATGAAAAATGACTTATCTTATTATATGCAAAACATTTAAAAGGTGATTTTCCTTCATACTTACTTCCAACTAGTCCTTTAGGTACTCTTCTAGAAAATAGGGCTTCAGGTTGCTGAAATTCTTCATCTTCTCTCTTCATATCATCTAATTCCTTTTCATATAAAGCTTTCAAATCTTTCTTACCAGTTGATGATGCATGAAAAGTAGGTTTTGACTTCACAGCTCCAGTCGGTCCAAATTTTTCAAGCTCAAAAGGAGATAATTTCCCAACCAAGTTATCTCTATTGAAAGAAGTATTAGCCATTGTTCCCAACTCATTAATTATAGTAGCCTTCATTTTGTAAGTTGATGGCAAAGGTCTTAGAACTTTAGAAACAATTTCATCTACACTCAGAGTTCCACCACAACATTGAATTCCTATAAAAATCTCATTTACCCTTTCCATGAATGCAGTAATCCTTTCATCTTCTTCCATCTTGAGGTTCTCATATCTCACCTAGTAACCATGAAGTTTATCAATCTCAATAGTAGGGTCATCTTCATTAAGAGCCTCCAACTTGTCCCATATTGGCAATTGATTTCTCCATTAATCCCATTATTTGTTGATCAAAAACTGCACACAAGAGGGCTTCTCTTGCTCTACAATCATTCTCAAGATTCTTATTCAGGTTTTCCAGAGGAGGATTTCCAGATGCCAGATTATAAGGTGTAAAACCATTCTATGTGATCTCCCAAATTTCCTTGCCAAGACATCTCAAATGAGTCTCCATCTAATTCTTCCATACTCTGTAATTTGTTCCATCAAGCCTAGGAATTTCTCTCTGAAAGATAGCAATAGATGAACCAGATGAACTTAAACTGTTAGTCACCATAAGATCTTCCTCAAGTAGTCAAAATTTTGTAGAGAGGACTAGTTTTTTGATACCAAGTGTTAGACGATTTAAATAATTGGAAGACAACTGAGAGGGGGGGTGAATCAGTTGTCTCAGATTACCAAAACATTTAGAAATTAAAATTTTTATACAAGAACCCAAATGATCAATACCGAAATGCATAAACCAAATACTGAAATAGTAGATAAACCAATTAAGCATAAACAACAATTAGAGTATAAATACCATCCACATGACACCAAGAATTGTACTTGGAAAACCTAGTAAAGGGAAAAACTATGGTGGGAAGCCTATTGTAGTAAGTATGTGAATTAGAATTGAGGGGCATGCACTTGTAGCAAAGCCAACATCCTAGAGCACACTGCTCATCATAGAAGGAGTCTCACTGACTACATAGAAATTTAGACTACAATCTAGAAGAACGAATGAATTTAAAAGATAGCATCTCCTATGCCTGAGTATAGTTTCGGTTAAGCTCAATATCGGAGGACTAAATCCTTTTACATAAACCCAAATCAATCACCAATGATCGACCAAATCCTCTACCTAAATGATTATTAAATAATTCACCCATATACATCATCACACATCTCTCTTATATATGATCTACAATGAGATCTTACATCATATATATCTAAACTCTCGACCACAAACAATAAGATCGGCCACTAGACAATAAAACAATTACATAATTATAAAACATGTCAGCCTAAGACAAAACAAATAATATCCAACCTATAATATATTCCAGAAACACATCGAGAAGTCCAATCTACACATTACATAATTTTGTTCCATAGCTAAGATAAACTGGGACCCAAATTAGGTCCATACATGCTAAGGAAATGAACCCAATCAACCAAATATTGAACACAATCACCATCATTATCTTGAATGCATACAAGAAACTGCAACAACACCACTTATGCAATTCATCAAGGATCTTTATCAGATGTGTATTAGTGAAAGCCTCACCAGAACCACAAACCAATCTCTCTAGCAAGCAAGAGAGCATCCAATCACCAAAACAAGACCAATTGACTGAACTTGAATCTCAGTAGTGTAATGCCCCACCAGGAAACCACGAAGGGATTAAGCCATAACACAAGAATAGAGTGCAATAATTTGTTATTTATTTTTTAAAAGTTACACCACAATAAGATACAACAAGATATCAAAGATTCAGATTACATAGCGGAAGACGTCAACTAACACCTAAAGAGTTTCCCAACGAGATTACTTAAATTTCACAATTCACTTAACTCACACAATTAATTCAAAAAGTTGAATATCTTAAAATGAGGTAATTCTTAATCAGAATAATCTCTTTCAAAAGATGGAAATATAAATCACAAACAAAGATTCATCCATTAAGATCTATTCATTATCTTCATTCAAGCTTTTCATTTAAAGTTACAAGCCATACATCTAATATCTTAACACACTAGAATTCCATCATAAACATAAGAGATCTATTCAAGCATACTTCATTTCCTTAACAACAACTGAATAGATTCCATTACTCTAAGTTACATTCTTTCATATTCCAACTTATTGCATTTTTAAAAGACGATTACATACATGCATCTACGATAAATCTCATCTAAACCACTTATGCATTCGATCAACATGGCATTCAAGAAAGGACTGAATATAAGCATTAAAAGTTAATTCCATTTATCCACTTAACCATTCTAACATAAGCTAATCATACATGATAAAGCTGAATAAAGGAAACATAAGAGAATACATCACATAACACCATAATGATCTCGGAGTTCACCCCTAAAGGGCTACATCTCTGGGTCTGCTCAACTGCAAGACCCCTCTGATAAATAATAAAGTTAAGAATAAAAGAGGTTACACCATTACAATCCAGCCATCAAGGCGAAACATAAACAATATACAAACGAACGCATCGGTCAATTAATACATAAATGATCCTTAAAAAGGAAAAGATCCAGCTGAACATAATCAAGCTAATACAAAGGTCTAGGAGAGCATCCATAAAACTGAGCCATCACCACCCAAGGTCTAACAGGAAACCGATACTGACAAGGGCATATACAAAAGGATGACCCACAAAGGTACTCCTAACAGGACAAAATGACAACACACTAGCGAACATAGGGACAAGTGTCATCACACAACCTGGTATGGTTACCATGGCAAGTCTTCATAGGTCCCGGCCCCATACACTGGTTACCCTAGCAACCTAATTCAAGCTTCCGGCCCATCCAAGCCCCATGTGGACCCACACATCCTCTCGTGAAGACAACGATGGTGGTTTGCCATTTCAGGCCTTCTCACAGCATGTCAAATCTATGATAGCACTCGTCCCATGTGTGAGGCACATTTATCTTACTTAGAGATTACATTCTAATCTACTATTAGGTTATCACTTATTAGACTCACTTTCGACGGGTTACCCAGTAGCCACTTTGGGCGCGGCCCCCAATCGAAAGCCACTTTCCCATACGACACTAGACTATACTCAACGAACTCAAACTCAAGGAATACACATGGTCAGATGAATGGAGTTCAAGAAGAGAGAAACAACCATCAGGTCAAACATGACTCAAAGATGATCACTTACTGACGGTACTCTAACTAGAGACCTGACAAACTAAGGTCAACCACGAATCATCATTTGACTCACACACAAGGGATATGACCAACTACGACAACACCACAATGCAACAGTCAACTCAGAATCGAGGACTGAAACAAGTACCCCAAATCATTCCATACGACAGGGTCCTATCAAAACAAGCACTCTTGCCATTTCATAATTAAAGGCGAATACATAAATTAAACTCGCAAAGGCAATAATCAGAAAAGACAATATTCAACAGATGCAATCTTTCCGAATTGATCTAAACATTAAACGTCGATCAAGTTTTCTACAAGATCTATACCAGATAATAGTTATCTACCTCAACTAGGGATGAGTTGTTCTTGGTTTTCTAACTCTCTAAGGTTCAAAGCATTAAACAGACATATAACGCTGTAATGAGTTTTTAAACCAATACATATTAATAAAATTCAGACAACCATTAATTGAATAATTAAGATATTTAATCTCCAATAAACGTCATAGACATACTGGTTCAAAACCATCCTCTACAGTTCCATATTTTTCAATCCCAGATGCACTATACGGATCACGGAAATATAATTATAAAAAGAGAATCTAAATGAAGATAGTCATTTCCAAAAGCATAGCGTTTAAGTTTCTAATGACCAATGGTTAAAATATCTCTCTTACTTCTCGATTACTCAAATGATATGTTCTAAGATAATATTTAACATCATCAATTAGTAATTACATCGTATCTCAACAATTTTCCAATCACATAATATTCTATTTTGTTTTTAAACAATAATACCTCAATTAGCCGAATGCTCTAATCAGCTAGAAGGTAAGATATAAATTTATTAATCCAAGATCAATCAGAATATAATCAATAATATTCAATTGCGGAATTAACAGTTTTAGAACTTAATTAGAAAGAGTACATAAGCCATAAAATGAAATTGAATAATAGTTAACTTATAAATTCCATTATAAAATTAATTAATATCCAATTAACATTGATCATGATGATGCAACCTTAATCATAATTAAGAACTAATTAAAACTTAGCATTAAAATAATACTTAAAAATATTATATGCATTTTTTGAATAATAAAAAAATACATTAAAAAAAAACCATTTTTAAAAACTAGTTTAAAACAAACCATTTTAAAAAGGCGAAGGCGGGGCCCACCTCCCAATGGGGATGGCTGGGTGCCCAACCCTAGCCGCAGGCGGGAACCGTGCGGGCGGCGCCACTGTGGTGCCCGTAGGTCCCGTGGCGCCCTGCGGCCACCACAGTGAGCCGCGGCCACTGGTGACTGGTGAGCGTGAGAAAGGGAAAGGGGGACGAGCGGGGGAGGGGAGGAGGAGCGGGTGGAGCTCCGCTCCCCGCCCTCCAAACCCCAAACGAAAATCACTTTAAAACCAACGCATAGCTCAATAAAGAAATAATATTGTTCAAAGGTTTAACACATAGGTTCCTTTTTTTTTGGTTTTATTTTAAAACAACCAATCAAAATTTGTTTAATAATCACCATTTAAACTAAGATCGGGTTTAATAAGCAAAGAATTTTGGTTTCCTATCCCTCATTTCCAAACACAACTGGGTTTTCAAACACCCACAAACAGGGTAAAATCTGAGGAATAACAAAACCCCAACAATCTGAAGGATATCAAATTTTTTAAAAATTTCTTCAACAAAACCCATGCTTGGGTAAAATGGGCAATAAACTAAATAACTCATCTATTCTTCCCAATAACATCTAATTTCTAAACATAGAATTCAAATTGAGAGCACCCAATGGAGATTTACACAACAATTCCTCATGAACAGCCATTTCCAATTCATATCCAAAATTTGGTTTTGAAAGAAAAACAAGGACAATACAACCAGAAAACAAAAGATGGATCTGAATCCTACCTTATCTTGCATTCTTGGCAAGACCTGCTGAAGGGCCCCAATCTGCAGCTCAAGGAATCCTTCCCCATCCAAAACCCCCAAAATTCATCGCCAAAATATTTTTCCAACCAAAAATTTCCCAAAATTATCCATCCTCCAAAATTTCCCCAAATATTAGGTTATATGGAAAAGTTGACCAAAATTCCTTTTTTGGAATTAAAATTTTTATTTAAAAATAATTCTCAAAATTAATCCTTTCTAACTATCACAACAAATTGACTTGCTTATCAATTCAAAAATCAATTTTCTCATTCAATTCAATTAAACCTTTCTAATTTCAAAAGCCAATAGAATACTATTAAATCTATTGCGATATAATATAAAACTTTCTTTTCAACAACATATACAAAATGCATTTAATATTCAAAATCAATCATTTAATCGAACTTACTCCCAATTTTAAAACGAGCAATCCATATCAACGAAAATCGCATAATGGAATACCCGATTAATTTAGTCCATTAACCTCTAATGCACAGACACATATTTAATCAAGATAATTACTAAGGACTGATTAATCAATTTAACCAGGCACACCAAGCATGCAAACCGAGAAGGTCAACCCAACAGACGACTCGCAAATCCAAACAAGAAGGGGATACCGACGACGACTAGCGATGCTCACTTGAGCACGACTAAGGTCAACTAGGGTCTTACGACCACCTAATCCAACTCTAAGGATAAAAGAGGTACACTCAAACCTGCACATCCAGGTGAAGACGAACCTCGCACTCATGCGGCGTTGTACCTGAAATTTCCTGCAACCAAGAGTCATACATGCATACATATATAAAATTTAATGAAAGCGTTAGCCCGATATTAATACCACGAAATAGGAACACCGAATAACTTGCATACAACTAGTGTGAAAACCACATCAATAGCTATGCGTTAAATCAAACATCTGACTATAACATTATATTAAGATAAACTAAACAAGATTAAACCAAGATTAGAGATTGATTAGGGTAGGGGTACTACATTCTCCCCCCCTAGGTTCTGACTTACTCCTGGAAGTCGTAAGGCTAGATGAAGAGCATGTCGTACGCATCAGCCCTGAAACTCATTCAAACAAGGTCAAATTGCACATAGAAATATTTCCATAAATAAATGAAATATTATTGCAAAATCCTTTACAAACGCCATTATCCATTGGCAAGATACATCTAAAACCATACATTCCTTAAAATATTCTAGGAATTATCCACAATCATAGCAGAGAAACAAGAATTTTCTTCATTTCATTACACCAAATTAAAGCATTACAAGGAGGTAAACAACAATTACCATAATCATCTATCAACATGACCAGAAAACATGCCATCAAGATCAATTTCCTTTACCAATCCATCTTTATCATAAAATTTTATTGAATAGAACTAGCTTAAATATCAATTTCTACAACCAAATTAACTTTCAATAAATAAGAGCATCATAAATAACTCAATTGATTACACTTGCCAAGTATAAGAAAACCTTTCCAATGACTATGTCCCATAACATAGTGACAAGTTAACACAATTTACTCCATGATACAAATAATAACCATCCACATAACTGGAATGCATAACAGAAAAGGCCACATGTGAGCATGTCTAATGCTCGGTCAAAAGTAACATGCATGATCAGCATCTCTATGCCTGATCTCAGAACAACAATATGATCATAAGAATCCAATATCTCACTCAAAGGCTCGATGGTGCTAGGCACACCATAGTGATGCTACCTTCCATACAAGACCTTTGTGAATATCCCTTGTTGAACAAGGTGGTTAGCCTCCAAGAGATAGTCACCACACATAGGTAGGTAGTGGGTACTAGCTGCATCACAGCCTCACATACCCCCCATCCTCACGGTTCCCTACAACTACTTCCTCGCACACACTCTACCAATTCTGTATCATACGTCCTTGGAGAGGAATTTCACATTTCGACACAAGACCAGCATCTGAAAACAATAAGGATAAACCAGTTTAGCCACCAAAGTACAGATGAATAAAGATAATAAATCATCAATTCCAACAATAAGGTAAGAAAATAATCCGGAATCTCAACACCAAATCAAAAGTGCAAAAGATCACAAGATCGTGGCGAAACCTTCACAGTCAAAGTAAAATAAATTGCTGATCCCAAAGAAATAATAAGAATATCACAACTGCACATGACATCACTATGTGACTAACATCTAGCCATCAACGAGGAAGGAAGGAACAACTGACTATCTATTGCAGTAGCTCATCATGTGGTATGACATAGTCACACTACCCACATGGCATGGCGGTGTGCACCTCGACATCACCCCGCATCACGTCGTCACGTGGCATGGCAATACCCCAAGTGGAGAAAACACACAATGGACATATCCTGCATGGTAGTGTGTGAGGCCCTACCCCAACCCATCCTATCTCTTCAGTTATTTTCATTTTGGAACTATTTTGGATACTAGTTTGGACACACTATGGATGTGGAACTTTTCATGATTCCGCGATTTTGGTAACATTGATATATGTGGATGCTTCATTTCTATGCCTTGTGGATTATAGAATATTATATGATTCTAGATTAGGGTAATGTTGTGATGATGCAGGTTATTATCTGAATTTCAGGATTTGATATAATGTTTGGAAAATGTTTGCATATATTGTAGATGGATCAAATTTTGAGGATTATGAGGAAATTGCTTTGAATTGTGACAAATTATATTTCATAATGTCAAGTCTTTGTAGAATGAATGTATTGTAATCTGATTATGTGATTTTATATATTATATGAGGCTATTTGGGAAGTACTAATGTTTAAATTGAGATGTGCAGGAAAATATCCATGTGACCATGGAAATATTAGGGAGAATCAAGCCTAGGCCAATGTGCGTTAGTAAAACCAGGGGTTGTCTATTTGGAGAGACAACACCCCATATGTAGTGTGAGAGGGCTTTTCAGGATCTAAAAAGGGCACTTACTAGTGCACCTATTCTTATTGTGCCAGACCCCACGGCCGACTTCATGGTATGCACGGATGCTTCCTTAGATGGATTGGGAGCAGTTCTTATGCAGGAGGGTAGGGTTATAGCATATGAGTCTAGGAAACTTAAGACTCATGAGCTTAACTACCCTACGCACGACCTAGAGCTTGCAGCAGTTGTACATGCACTTGTGAGGTGGAGACACTTCCTTTTAGGTCATCACTTCGAGCTTCATTCAGACCATCAGAGTTTGCAGTATATCTTCACCCAGCCTAACCTTAATGCACGTCAGAGGAGATGGATGGAGTTCCTTTGTGAGTATGATTTTGATGTTCATTACATCAAAGGAAAGGAGAATGTGGTCGCAGATGCCCTAAGTAGGAGACGACATGAGGTTTACACCATATCCATGAGCACTGATTTGAGAGACCGTATTTTGCAGCGATTGCCAGAGGATGATTGGTATCTAGAGGTTTGTCAGAGGATCCGTAATCAGGTGACCCTGGAGGGGAAGTTTGTGGACTACTCTTTGGAGTCCGATGGTTTATTACGCCATAGAGGGCACATTTATGTACCCTCTCCTGGGGGTTTGTGAGATTTCATTATCATGGAGGCTCATGGAGCTCCTTATGCAGCACATCCCGGGGTTAAGAAGATGCATGCTGACTTGAGGCAGTTATATCATTGGCCAGGAATGCGGCAGCTTATCGCCGAGTTAGTAGCCTGATGCCTTGAGTGTCAGAGAGTCAAGGCAGAGCACCGCCATCCAGGAGGGTTACTCCAGTCCCATGCTATACCAGAGTGGAAGTGGGATACTATATCCATGGACTTCATTATTGGTCTTCCTATGTCATCACGTCGCCATGATGCTATCTTGGTGATAGTTGACAAATTGACCAAAGTAGCCCACTTCTCACCATATCGGACTACCTTCACAGCTCCAGCAGTGGCACAGGTGTTCTTACGAGACATTGTTAGGCTTCATGGTGTCCCACGCAAGATTATCTCTGATAGGGATTCTCTCTTTACATCTTCCTTTTGGAAGGCATTACAGGCAGCGTTGGGCACCAAGCTCAACTTTAGCACAGCCTATCATCCAGAGACAGATGGCCAGACAGAGCGGGTTAACCAGGTGTTAGAGGATATGCTTCGCATGTACGTCATGGATCATCAGACCCGATGGGAGGAGTACCTGCATTTAGTAGAATTTGCCTATAATAATGGGCATCACACTTCTTTGGGGATGCCACCCTTTCAAGCTTTGTACGGTAGACCATGCAGGACACCTTTGAGTTGGGATCGTATTGAGGACAGAGTGGCCATAGGCCCTGAGTTGGTCCGTGATATGGAGCAATAGGTAACTTTGATTAGACAGTGCCTTAGAGAGGCACAGGATAGGCAGAAGAAATATGCAGATGCAAAGAGGATAGACCGGAGTTACATGGTTGGGGACAGAGTTTTCCTGAGAGTGCGACCGCATAAGAGTCCAATCCGCTATGGAAAGGGTTCTAAGCTCGTACCTCGCTTTGTTGGACCCTTCGAGATCCTTGAGAGGATAGGACCAGTTGCTTATCGCCTAGCTTTGCCACCTAGCCTGTCACGCATCCACGATGTGTTTCATGAGTCAGTTTTGAGAAAATATATCTATGATGAGTCTCATATTTTAGATTGGGATGCCTTGCAGGTGGAGTCGGACAGGCAGTTAGCCTTGGAGCCCATTCGCATTTTGGCACGCCGGACGTTGGCCCTTCGAGGTCGAGAGCTGGACCAGGTTAGAGTCCAGTGGGATTGCTATGATGAGGTTACAGCTTCATGGGAGGATGCAGCACGTATGAGATCACAGTACCCTCATCTTTTGGATGAACTCCAGGAGGACGTTCATGCCTAGAGGGGGAGGGTGTGAGGCCCTACCCCAACCCATCCTATCTCTTCAGTTATTTTCATTTTGGAACTATTTTGGATACTAGTTTGGACACACTATGGATATAGAACTTTTCATGATTCCGCGATTTTGGTAACATTGATATATGTGGATGCTTCATTTCTATGCCTTGTGGATTATAGAATATTATATGATTCTAGATTAGGGTAATGTTGTGATGATGCAGGTTATTATCTGAATTTCAGGATTTGATATAATGTTTGGAAAATGTTTGCATATATTGTAGATGGATCAAATTTTGAGGATTATGAGGAAATTGCTTTGAATTGTGACAAATTATATTTCATAATGTTAAGTCTTTGTAGAATGAATGTATTGTATTCTGATTATGTGATTTTATATATTATATGAGG
The DNA here is from genome assembly GCF_030272615.1 of Cryptomeria japonica. Taxonomy (NCBI): domain Eukaryota; kingdom Viridiplantae; phylum Streptophyta; class Pinopsida; order Cupressales; family Cupressaceae; genus Cryptomeria; species Cryptomeria japonica. The sequence continues at coordinate 867,258,096 of NC_081414.1, forward strand.
CTATTTGGGAAGTACTAATGTTTAAATTGAGATGTGCAGGAAAATATCCATGTGACCATGGAAATATTAGGGAGAATCAAGCCTAGGCCAATGTGCGTTAGTAAAACCAGGGGTTGTCTATTTGGAGAGACAACACCCCGTATGTACTGTATTTTATTCGTAAATGTAAAATGTTGCATGAGTGTAATTTGTATTTATTGGATTATTTAAATTGTTTAAGGGACAATTGCCATGTGGTTATTGCGATGTGGAATTATTTTGTAGTGTCACTTGACACCTATGTAGTATGTTGTGTTGGCAATTGTCATGTCACCTTTTTGAAAGTTTTATTTTTGTTAATGGTTATATCCCCTAATTATCCTTGAAGGAACCAAGAAATCTAGGTTAGAGAGCCACAAGGAAGGTCAACTCAGAGTTGACCCGTAGGTTAACTTCAGGTGGACATTCTGAAGGTCAAATCAACTCCTAGAGTCAATTTTAGAGCTTTTCTATTAGGCCTCATGGGGTACCTAAGGGTGAAGGCCAAAATTGGCCATGTGTCTTTCCCTTAGGACTTGTTTAACCACCCAAAAAAGTGGTTTTCCCAAGATGGACGAATTCCATCTATAGGAGTGCCATCCTTGGAAGGAGAACCTTCTTGGAGATAGTAATCCCTCTTCCCCATTCCATTTCCCTTCTCTAGGCACCTAGGTTAGGGAGTGTGTAAGACCTAGGGAAGACCAACCCAATGGGAGATCACTCACTCTATCCAAGAGGTTGGAAGGAGTGAGAGAGGCCTTCTTAGGCTAAGAATGGAAGCTTAGTGAGCTAATCACCCACTCTCCACTTTTGGAGATTTTTGGAAAAATTTGAAAAGAAAAACCAGTTTTAGAAAATTTAGAGGAATTTTGGTGGCCAAGGATTGCAGAAAGTTGTGTGGATTGGGCAGCTCATCTCCAACTAAGTTTAGCATACCTATTGGCAGAATAAGGTTGGTTGTTATCTCCTCTTGTTCATGTTTTTTATCTTAGTTATGTTGTTTTGTTGAAGGGAAGAAATGCTTGTAAATAAAGTGTGTATGTATAATGTTGTTGAAGAAAATAATGTGTAGTTCTTTCCTATGTTTCTTTTTCTGTTTTGTGTTCTTGCTTTGGGAGTGTCCAAGATCTTCTACTCTTGGGAGAGTAGGATGAGCTTGGGGTGGAAGAAGCATGACAGCCTTGGGTGAGAGGCTCTCCTTAAGGAGAGTGATCTCAAGGGTGTCCTTTGTGACCCTTGCTGCATAGCCTTGTGTATGCATTTGCGGGTCATAAGGGGAGAGAAATGGCTTTGAGCCTTTGGGGGGCATAAGGTGTGTGAGATGAATTCTGTTGGGTATTTTGTGTTGCCATGAGGTGGCTTGTGTTATATTTTTGGCTGCAGTCTCCCCAACGGTACTTGGTCCACTTCCACCCATAGATTGATCTCCACAAATGTGGTGATAGTGTAGCTTGGGATGGGAACGTGTATGTGTTGTGTGTTTGCCCTATTGCTATGTTGTATTGCTTGGTTGTAACCCGTCTAGGTCTTGATTCTCCTAGCTCGGGGGTGGCTTCTGGTAAGCCTAGGCTGGGAGGTGAGCATCCCATGGTCACAGTCCTAAAACTTTACTTGCAGGTGGCTTGGGGAAAAAGACTAGGAGTTGCAGATTTTGTGTTGCAGACTTCTATTTCAGATTTCTGATTTTTATTTAAATGCAGAAAAGAAGAAAGAAATGTAACCTTATGATTTGTAGCAAAAAGAAAAAAAAAAGAAGAGAAAGTGCATATGTAAATATAGGGCTTAAAATGATTCTGTTTCTGTTTAAATAAATGTAATTATTATTTTCTATGTAAAGATTAGAAAAAAAAAAGGGACTGTTAGATTATCTACCCATTTTCTATTTGGGCTATTGTAACTATCATTCTGGAAAAACAATGTAAATGTAATTCTTTTTATTATATTTTTATGTCTATTGTGTTTGTTGTAGTCTACATTTAAATCTGGTTTGTAACATGTTATTTACTGCAATATTAACGAAAAGAAAACAGAAAAAAAAAGATGCATTAGGATTTCTTATTCACTATTTACTAGTTTATTTACTGCAAATGTTAAAGAAAGAAAAAGAAGAAATGCAGTAGGGTTATTATTTACTTGTTTAGTTTTATATTCTATTATTTTATGTCTATTAGAAAGAAAGGAGAACCAGTATTGCTTTATTACTGTAGAAAGTTTAAATAAAAGAAAGAAATAAATAGACCTATTCTAAATGCTGTTAGAAGACTAAAAACGGAATGTAGATGGTTAAAAACCTCAGATCAATATAAGGGTTTTTAACCCTATTACTTCAACATTTAGTCATATATATCTCTATATGTATATAGGTATATATATTGAAAATATATACCTATATAGATATAAAATATATACATATATAAGCTCCCTGTATGTGCATACCCCTCTAACAACAAAATAAAGGATGCATTTTGAACTTGTGCATCTCTGTTTCAAACATATAAAAGAATTGCAGAAGAAACTTCGTATATATATATATATATATATATATCTGCATCTGAAACACATACCCTGTAGATGTCTGTAGAACAAAACCAACAAAGACATTTATGTTATGATCTGATCATAACAATGGATATATGTGTATATAAACATATATATACAAATATATATATATATATATATACATATATATTCGATATATTCAAAAAAAAAATCACATCGTATAACATTTTTACCAAAACCACGAAATATAATAAAATGTGTTTTTAAAAAAAAAATGAGGAAATGGAGTCACGCGGGTCGCTGTGTGTAACACAGTGGATGGCCACGGCCGAGCCACTGTGCTACACACAGTGGGCGGCGCTGAAGGGCACCACACTGTGTGTAACACAGTGGGCGGTCGCGCCCGCCACTGTGCTACGCTCAATGAACGGCGCCCGCCACTGTGCTACGCACAATGAACGGCGCCCGCCACTGTGTGTATACATAGTGGGCGGCGGCTATGCCGTCCGCCACTGTGTGTACACACAGTGGGCGGCGTGGCCGCCACTGTGTGTATACACAGCGGCGCCCGGGAAAACCCTTCCTCCACCACCTTCTTCCCACATGGAACCCTCCGCCTCCGTACCTGCGATCTCTCTCTCCCTCAAACAAAATAAGCTATAAAATATAGGGGTTTAATAAACCCTACCCCATTTCGGGTTAGGGTATAAAAGGGTAAAAATAAAATAAGACAAGTGTTATATATAAAAATGCAACCCTAACCCAATTTCGGGTTAGGGTTAGCATTATAAGAATTTTATATATATATATATATATATATAAATGAATATATTTATATATATATACATATATATTTATATATATATATATATAAGAGATTTAGATTGGTGTATTATAATTTGATTTTTAATTTCACAATGAGGGTTAGTATATAAGAATTTATACTGTGATTTTATATTTATATATATATATATATATATATATATATATATATATATATATATATATATATAAGGAATTTTAAATTGGGATTTTTAAGTTAGATTTTAGTATATAATTTGGGGTTAAGTTTATAATTGAAATATTATGGAAATTTATACCCTGATTTTAATAATTGAATTATTATGGGATTTTAGACTTTTGATTTTAATATATATAAATATGGAGTTAATTTAATAATTGAACAATTATAAGTTCCCATTCTGTAGAAATTTAAATTTCAATTGATTCAAGGGGGTTAATAATATAGGACTATTATAGTTGGATAAACTATACGTTTAATCCAGCAATATATTTAATTAATCAATGGACTTACCCCCCCCCCATGTAATTGGACGATAGGAAAATTTGAAAGAAGGAATTTGTAAATTTAGGAACCTTAAGCCCTTGAGATCGATTTTTGGTCGGATTGAAAATTAATTGACAAAATCAAGGGGTTTAGGGAAAATCAGAATTGGCCTTAGCTCATTGTCGGTTTTAGTGGGCAAATGACATTGTAGTAATTCGAAACCCTCATCGGGTGGATGTGTATAATAAATTTTATAAAAGTATCATATAATCATTAGCAATATCATTATATGACCTGGAATGATTTAATACGTCAAGATAGCCAATTTTCCCTTGATTTAATTAGCGGCAATTTGTCTTAGGTAATTGAGCTAGCTAACTAATCGGCAATGCAAATTAATCTCCACCAATCAAGTCACTCGCTCGAGTTGGTTATTTAACTTAACCGTAGTAAGTAAGTTTATTTACTTCCTAGGTAAGACAAAACTTTAAATGCAGTTGTTATGTAATAGGATTTTTAGCGAGTTCATGACGTCAAAAAAAATTCGTTGTTCCGTTTTTGTGCCCTAAAGTTTTGGGCACGACATTTTGGTATCAGAGCAAGGTTTCCAACACTAGGAACCTTTCTCCATTACGTTTCGCTTTAATTATCTAAATTAATCAAATATTTTCTTAAACGGAAAATATAAATATAAATATATGAAAATTGAATTATTTAAATTAATTGTTTATTTATTTTATTTTTGTTTCCTCATAGGATGCCTCCGACTACGCGACAAGCTCGGAAGCGCGGAAGGGGTCCTAGGCGTACACGTATGGCACGCGAGGATGTTGCTAGGGAGGAACCGGTTCCAGAAGGGAACCCGGAAGCACCTCCCGAACCACCAGTTGACCCTAACCAAGACATCTTGCTAGCTCTTCAGAACTTGATTGGGATAGTGCAGGACAGGCTTCCAGCAGTGGACCATCATGCAGATAATCAGAACTCAGGGAGTCATAGATCAGTGGATAGGGAACGGAGTAGGAGTCCACCTCCTAATTCCGTAGAGGGTGAGGTAGAGCATGAGCCAGAGTCCATTCACCTGCCTGAACCCCCTCCAGTAGCAGCACCTGTATACTTTGAGAGAGCACGTCAGGAACCAGGAGACCTGATTAGAGAGGTTTTACGCCTCCAGCCGCCATCTTTTGGAGGCACTACTGACGGAGTAGAGGCTGAGGCATGGCTTTTAAGCCTAGATCGGTGCTTCGCATTGCGATCTTATGAAAGCAATCTGAAGGCACGCGTTGCAGTCCACCTTCTGAGATCGACAGCCTCCACATGGTGGAAGCAAGAGGAATTCAAGTGTGGACTCACTGCAGATACCATCACATGGGAAATCTTCACAGAGAGGTTTAGAGAGAGGTACTTGTCAGAGCACTTCCGGCAGCGTAGGATCGATGAGTTCCATGACCTCCAGCAGAAGGGTCTCACAGTGACCCAGTACGAGAGTAAGTTTATCGAGCTCCTACCTTATGTAGATTACCTGAAGGACGAGAAGCTACTCGTCAACCGATTTGTTAGGGGACTTAATGCTGGGATAGCAGGACCAGTGAGGATGGCCGCTCCAGGGAGCCTTCGGGTTGCCGTAGAGAACGCCCTTATAGCCGATGAGATTCAGATCAGGCCACAGGACACGAGGGATCGGTTCCAGAACCGAAACCTAGCTCCCAAGCCTTTCGGGTTTCAGAAACCCCATTGGAAAGGCAACCACAGAAATGTTTCGGGGTCCCATAAACCCCCTCCTCCACAGCAGTCATAGCAGAATCAGAGACAGAGGCCACCTCAGGGACAGCAGGGCTCCAGGCCCAAACAGTGGCAATCACAGGGTCCTAGGCATGACCAGAGAGTACAGGGTACATACACACCCCTGGCACGGGCTCAGCAGTCCTCCAGGGGTGGGTACAGTGGTTCTAGCTAGACAGGTGGGCATCCTTTTACTAGGCCTCAGGGCGCACAGTTTCAGGCACGCGATGCTTGCTTCACGTGTGGAGCCATGGGGCACATGGCGAGAGAGTGTCCACAGGGACAGATGACAGGGAATCAGAGGATGGCAACATCAGAGCCTACAGTTGGGGACATGGGCAAGTCCCATAGAGTCTTCGCAGTGGTTGATAACCGCCAGGCAGAGCACCAGGCCACAGTCATCGAGGCTGCAGGTAAGGTCAGAGGTAGTAGTATTTCTATATTATTTGACTCAGGAGCGACTGACTCCTTTATATCTCCATTGGTTGTGGAGCGTTGCGGGCTAGTGGCAGTAAGGCAAAGTGTCAGCTGGGAAGTGGAGTTAGCTTCAGGGGCTAGAGTGTCAGTGGATTCAGAGGTTAGGGGATGTCCGCTCCAGATTGGTAATACCACCACCTTAGTAGACCTTAGAGTTACACCACTCGGATCTTATGGCGTCGTAATTGGCATGGATTGGCTTTACGCCCACAGAGCCAAGATGGATTGTCGCTTGAAAAGGGTCGAGTGTGAGGATGATCATGGTGCTCCCATAGTAATCACTGGGATTCAGAGACCTGTGTCTCTTCGTATGATATCCGCAATGCAGCTTAAGCGGAGCATGCGGAAGGGATGCCAGTTGTTTGCTATCACAATCAGTGACCGAGAGGAAGAAAATGAGAAGGAGCCTTCCATAGATGATCATCCCATCCTTGAGGCATTTGCAGATGTGTTTCTTGCTGAGCTACCCGGTATGCCGCTCAGCAGGGAAATTGACTTCCACATAGATTTGGTACCAGGAGCCGAGCCAGTTTCGAGAGCACCTTATAGGATGACCACTCATGAGCTTAATGAGCTCAAGATGCAGCTAGAGGAACTCTTAGAGAAGGGTCACATCTGTCCTAGCGTCTCCCCTTGGGGCGCACCAGTCATCTTCGTGAAGAAGAAAGACGGCTCCCTTCGGTTATGCATGGATTACAGGCAACTGAATAAAGTAACCATCAAGAACCGCTACCCCTTGCCGAGGATCGATGATTTGTTTGATCAGCTTCAGGGTGCCAAAGTGTTTTCCAAAATAGACCTGAAGTTAGGATATCATCAGTTGAGAATTGTGGAAAGTGATATCCACAAAACCGCGTTTCGCACTAGATATGGCCACTATGAATTCACTATGGTCCCATTCGGTCTTACGAATGCTCCAGCTGTATTCATGAGTCTCATGAATGGGGTATTCCGCACCTTCCTTGATCGATTTGTGATAGTGTTCCTCGATGACATATTGATCTATTCCCGAAATGAGAAGGAGCATGAGGAGCATTTGAGACAAGTTTTACAGTGTTTGAGGGACAACCAGTTGTTCGGCAGTTTGTCGATGTGTGCTTTCTTTAGATCAGAGGTCAAGTACCTAGGGCATGTTATATCCGATGATGGGATCTCAGTTGACCCATCAAAGATTAGAGCCATCATGGATTGGCCGGCACCTACCAGTGTGACAGAGGTCAGAAGCTTCATGGGTTTAGCAGGATACTATAGACGTTTTGTGGAGGGATTTTCCAGAGTTGCACACCCCATCACATCCCTCCAGCGAAAAGGGAAGAAATTCGAGTGGACAGAGAAGTGTGAGAGGGCTTTTCAGGATCTAAAAAGGGCACTTACTAGTGCACCTATTCTTATTGTGCCAGACCCCATGGCCGACTTCATGGTATGCACGGATGCTTCCTTAGATGGATTGGGAGTAGTTCTTATGCAGGAGGGTAGGGTTATAGCATACGAGTCTAGGAAACTTAAGACTCATGAGCTTAACTACCCTACGCACGACCTAGAGCTTGCAGCAGTTGTACATGCACTTGTGAGGTGGAGACACTTCCTTTTAGGTCATCACTTCGAGCTTCATTCAGACCATCAGAGTTTGCAGTATATCTTCACCCAGCCTAACCTTAATGCACGTCAGAGGAGATGGATGGAGTTCCTTTGTGAGTATGATTTTGATGTTCATTACATCAAAGGAAAGGAGAATGTGGTCGCAGATGCCCTAAGTAGGAGACGACATGAGGTTTACACCATATCCATGAGCACTGATTTGAGAGACCATATTTTGCAGCGATTGCCAGAGGATGATTGGTATCTAGAGGTTTGTCAGAGGATCCGTAATCAGGAGACCCCGGAGGGGAAGTTTGTGGACTACTCTTTGGAGTCCGATGGTTTATTACGCCATAGAGGGCGCATTTATGTACCCTCTCCTGGGGGTTTGCGAGATTTCATTATCATGGAGGCTCATGGAGCTCCTTATGCAGCACATCCCGGGGTTAAGAAGATGCATGCTGACTTGAGGCAGTTATATCATTGGCCAGGAATGGGGCAGCTTATTGCCGAGTTAGTAGCCCGATGCCTTGAGTGTCAGAGAGTCAAGGCAGAGCACCGCCATCCAGGAGGGTTACTCCAGTCCCATGCTATACCAGAGTGGAAGTGGGATACTATATCCATGGACTTCATTATTGGTCTTCCTATGTCATCGCGTCGCCATGATGCTATCTTGGTGATAGTTGACAAATTGACCAAAGTAGCCCACTTCTCACCAGTTCGGACTACCTTCACAGCTCCAGCAGTGGCACAGGTGTTCTTACGAGACATTTTTAGGCTTCATGGTGTCCCACGCAAGATTATCTCTGATAGGGATTCTCTCTTTACATCTTCCTTTTGGAAGGCATTACAGGCAACGTTGCGCACCAAGCTCAACTTTAGCACAGCCTATCATCCAGAGACAGATGGCCAGATAGAGCGGGTTAACCAGGTGTTAGAGGATATGCTCCGCATGTACGTCATGGATCATCAGACCTGATGGGAGGAGTACCTGCATTTAGTAGAATTTGCCTATAATAATGGGCATCACACTTCTTTGGGGATGCCACCCTTTCAGGCTTTGTACGGCAGACCATGCAGGACACCTTTGAGTTGGGATCGTATTGAGGACAGAGTGGCCATAGGCCCTGAGTTGGTCCGTGATATGGAGCAACAGGTAACTTTGATTAGACAGCGCCTTAGAGAGGCACAGGATAGGCAGAAGAAATATGCAGATGCAAAGAGGATAGACTGGAGTTACATGGTTGGGGACAGAGTTTTCCTGAGAGTGCGACCGCATAAGAGTCCAATCCGCTATGGAAAGGGTTCTAAGCTCGCACCTCGCTTTGTTGGACCCTTTGAGATCCTTTAGAGGATAGGACCAGTTGCTTATCGCCTAGCTTTGCCACCTAGCCTGTCACGCATCCACGATGTGTTTCATGTGTCAGTTTTGAGAAAATATATCTATGATGAGTCTCATATTTTAGATTGGGATGCCTTGCAGGTGGAGTCGGACGGGCAGTTAGCCTTGGAGCCCATTCGCATTTTGGCACGCCGGACGTTGGCCATTCGAGGTCGAGAGCTGGACCAGGTTAGGGTCCAGTGGGATTGCTATGATGAGGTTACAGCTTCATGGGAGGATGCAACACGTATGAGATCACAGTACCCTCATCTTTTTGATGAACTCCAGGAGGACGTTCATTCCTAGAGGGGAAGGGTGTGAGGCCCTACCCCAACCCATCCTATCTCTTCAGTTATTTTCATTTTGGAACTATTTTGGATACTAGTTTGGACACACTATGGATATAGAACTTTTCATGATTCCGCGATTTTGGTAACATTGATATATGTGGATGCTTCATTTCTATGCCTTGTGGATTATAGAATATTATATGATTCTAGATTAGGGTAATGTTGTGATGATGCAGGTTATTATCTGAATTTCAGGATTTGATATAATGTTTGGAAAATGTTTGCATATATTGTAGATGGATCAAATTTTGAGGATTATGAGGAAATTGCTTTGAATTGTGACAAATTATATTTCATAATGTTAAGTCTTTGTAGAATGAATGTATTGTATTCTGATTATGTGATTTTATATATTATATGAGGCTATTTGGGAAGTACTAATGTTTAAATTGAGATGTGCAGGAAAATATCCATGTGACCATGGAAATATTAGGGAGAATCAAGCCTAGGCCAATGTGCGTTAGTAAAACCAGGGGTTGTCTATTTGGAGAGACAACACCCCGTATGTACTGTATTTTATTCGTAAATGTAAAATGTTGCATGAGTGTAATTTGTATTTATTGGATTATTTAAATTGTTTAAGGGACAATTGCCATGTGGTTATTGCGATGTGGAATTATTTTGTAGTGTCACTTGACACCTATGTAGTATGTTGTGTTGGCAATTGTCATGTCACCTTTTTGAAAGTTTTATTCTTGTTAATGGTTATATCCCCTAATTATCCTTGAAGGAACCAAGAAATATAGGTTAGAGAGCCACAAGGAAGGTCAACTCAGAGTTGACCCGTAGGTTAACTTCAGGTGGACTTTCTGAAGGTCAAATCAACTCCTAGAGTCAATTTTAGAGCTTTTCTATTAGGCCTCATGGGGTACCTATGGGTGAAGGCCAAAATTGGCCACGTGTCTTTCCCTTAGGACTTGTTTAACCACCCAAAAAAGTGGTTTTCCCAAGATGGACGAATTCCATCTATAGGAGTGCCATCCTTGGAAGGAGAACCTTCTTGGAGATAGTAATCCCTCTTCCCCATTCCATTTCCCTTCTCTAGGCACCTAGGTTAGGGAGTGTGTAAGACCTAGGGAAGACCAACCCAATGGGAGATCACTCACTCTATCCAAGAGGTTGGAAGGAGTGAGAGAGGCCTTCTTAGGCTAAGAATGGAAGCTTAGTGAGCTAATCACCCACTCTCCACTTTTGGAGATTTTTGGAAAAATTTGAAAAGAAAAACCAGTTTTAGAAAATTTAGAGGAATTTTGGTGGCCAAGGATTGCAGAAAGTTGTGTGGATTGGGCAGCTCATCTCCAACTAAGTTTAGCATACCTATTGGCAAAATAAGGTTGGTTGTTATCTCCTCTTGTTCATGTTGTTTATCTTAGTTATGTTGTTTTGTTGAAGGGAAGAAATGCTTGTAAAGAAAGTGTGTATGTATAATGTTGTTGAAGAAAATAATGTGTAGTTCTTTCCTATGTTTCTTTTTCTGTTTTGTGTTCTTGCTTTGGGAGTGTCCAAGATCTTCTACTCTTGGGAGAGTAGGATGATCTTGGGGTGGAAGAAGCATGACAGCCTTGGGTGAGAGGCTCTCCTTAAGGAGAGTGATCTCAAGGGTGTCCTTTGTGACCCTTACTGCATAGCCTTTTGTATGCATTTGGGGGTCATAAGGGGAGAGAAATGGCTTTGAGCCTTTGGGGGGCATAAGGTGTGTGAGATGAATTCTATTGGGTATTTTGTGTTGCCATGAGGTGGCTTGTGTTATATTTTTGGCTGCAGTCTCCCCAACGGTACTTGGTCCACTTCCACCCATAGATTGATCTCCACAAATGTGGTGATAGTGTAGCTTGGGATGGGAACGTGTATGTGTTGTGTGTTTGCCCTATTTCTATGTTGTATTGCTTGGTTGTAACCCGTCTAGGTCTTGATTCTCCTAGCTCGGGGGTGGCTTCTGGTAAGCCTAGGCTGGGAGGTGAGCATCCCATGGTCACAGTCCTAAAACTTTACTTGCAGGTGGCTTGGGGAAAAAGACTAGGAGTTGCAGATTTTGTGTTGCAGACTTCTATTTCAGATTTCTGATTTTTATTTAAATGCAGAAAAGAAGAAAGAAATGTAACCTTATGATTTGTAGCAAAAAGAAAAAAAAAAGAAGAGAAAGTGCATATGTAAATATAGGGCTTAAAATGATTCTGTTTCTGTTTAAATAAATGTAATTATTATTTTCTGTGTAAAGATTAGAAAAAAAAAAGGGATTGTTAGATTATCTACCCATTTTCTATTTGGGCTATTGTAACTATCATTCTGGAAAAACAATGTAAATGTAATTCTTTTTATTATATTTTTATGTCTATTGTGTTTGTTGTAGTCTACATTTAAATCTGGTTTGTAACATGTTATTTACTGCAATATTAAAGAAAAGAAAACAGAAAAAAAAAGATGCATTAGGATTTCTTATTCACTATTTACTAGTTTATTTACTGCAAATGTTAAAGAAAGAAAAAGAAGAAATGCAGTAGGGTTATTATTTACTTGTTTAGTTTTATATTCTATTATTTTATGTCTATTAGAAAGAAAGGAGAACCAGTATTGCTTTATTGCTGTAGAAAGTTTAAATAAAAGAAAGAAATAAATAGACCTATTCTAAATGCTGTTAGAAGACTAAAAACGGAATGTAGATGGTTAAAAACCTCAGATCAATATAAGGGTTTTTAACCCTATTACTTCAACATTTAGTCATATATATCTCTATATGTATATAGGTATATATATTGAAAATATATACCTATATAGATATAAAATATATACATATATAAGCTCCCTGTATGTGCATACCCCTGTAACAACAAAATAAAGGATGCATTTTGAACTTGTGCATCTCTGTTCCAAACATATAAAAGAATTGTAGAATAAACTTCGTATATATATATATATATATATATATATATATATATATATATATATATATATATATATATATATATATATATATATATATATATATATATATATATATATCTGCATCTGAAACACATACCCTGTAGATGTCTGTAGAACAAAACCAACAAAGACATTTATGTTATGATCTGATCATAACAATGGATATATGTGTATATAAACATATATATACAAATATATATATATATATATATATACATATATATTCGATATATTCAAAAAAAAAATCACATCGTATAACATTTTTACCAAAACCACGAAATATAATAAAATGTGTTTTTAAAAAAAAAATGAGGAAATGGAGTCACGCGGGTCGCTGTGTGTAACACAGTGGACGGCCACGGCCGAGCCACTGTGCTAGACACAGTGGGCGGTGCCGAAGGGCACCGCACTGTGTGTAACACAGTGGGCGGTCGCGGCCGCCACTGTGCTACGCACAATGAACGGCGCCCGCCACTGTGTGTATACACAGTGGGCGGCGGCTATGCCGTTCGCCACTGTGTGTACACACAGTGGGCGGCGCGGCCGCCACTGTGTGTATACACAGCGGCGCCCGGGAAAACCCTTCCTCCACCGCCTTCTTCCCACATGGAACCCTCCGCCTCCGTACCTGCGATCTCTCTCTCCCTCAAACAAAATAAGCTATAAAATATAGGGGTTTAATAAACCCTAACCCATTTCGGGTTAGGGTATAAAAGGGTAAAAATAAAATAAGACAAGTGTTATATATAAAAATGCAACCCTAACCCAATTTCGGGTTAGGGTTAGCATTATAAGAATTTTATATATATATATATATATATATATATATAAATGAATATATTTATATATATATACATATATATTTATATATATATATATAAGAGATTTAGATTGGTGTATTATAATTTGATTTTTAATTTCACAATGAGGGTTAGTATATAAGAATTTATACTGTGATTTTATATATATATATATATATATATATATATATATATATATATATATATATATATATATATATATATATATATATATATATATATATATAAGGAATTTTAAATTGGGATTTTTAAGTTAGATTTTAGTATATAATTTGGGGTTAAGTTTATAATTGAAATATTATGGAAATTTAAACCCTGATTTTAATAATTGAATTATTATGGGATTTTAGACTTTTGATTTTAATATATATAAATATGGGGTTAATTTAATAATTGAACAATTATAAGTTCCCATTCCGTAGAAATTTAAATTTCAATTGATTCAAGGGGGTTAATAATATAGGACTATTATAGTTGGATAAACTATACGTTTAATCCAGCAATATATTTAATTAATCAATGGACTTACCCCCCCCCATGTAATTGGACGATAGGAAAATTTGAAAGAAGGAATTTGTAAATTTAGGAACCTTAAGCCCTTGAGATCGATTTTTGGTCGGATTGAAAATTAATTGACAAAATCAAGGGGTTTAGGGAAAATCAGAATTGGCCTTAGCTCATTGTCGGTTTTAGTGGGCAAATAACATTGTAGTAATTCGAAACGCTCATCGGGTGGATGTGTATAATAAATTTTATAAAAGTATCATATAATCATTAGCAATATCATTATATGACCTGGAATGATTTAATACGTCAGGATAGCCAATTTTCCCTTGATTTAATTAGCGGCAATTTGTCTTAGGTAATTGAGCTAGCTAACTAATCGGCAATGCAAATTAATCTCCACCAATCAAGTCGCTCGCTTCAGTTGGTTATTTAACTTAACCGTAGTAAGTAAGTTTATTTATTTCCTAGATAAGACAAAACTTTAAATGCAGTTGTTATGTAATAGGATTTTTAGCGAGTTCATGACGTCAAAAAAAATTCGTTGTTCCGTTTTTGTGCCCTAAAGTTTTGGGCACGACATTTTGGTATCAGAGCAAGGTTTCCAACACTAGGAACCTTTCTCCATTACGTTTCGCTTTAATTATCTAAATTAATCAAATATTTTCTTAAACGAAAAATAAAAATATAAATATATGAAAATTGAATTATTTAAATTAATGGTTTATTTATTTTATTTTTGTTTCCTCATAGGATGCCTCCGACTACGCGACAAGCTCGCAAGCGCGGAAGGGGTCCTAGGCGTACACATATGGCACGCGAGGATGTTGCTAGGGAGGAACCGGTTCCAGAAGGGAACCCGGAAGCACCTCCCGAACCACCGGTTGACCCTAACCAAGACATCTTGCTAGCTCTTCGGAACTTGATTGGGATAGTGCAGGACAGGCTTCCAGCAGTGGACCATCATGCAGATAATCAGAACTCAGGGAGTCATAGATCAGTGGATAGGGAACGGAGTAGGAGTCCACCTCCTAATTCCGTAGAGGGTGAGGCAGAGCATGAGCCAGAGTCCGTTCACCTGCCTGAACCCCCTCCAGTAGCAGCACCTGTATACTTTGAGAGAGCACGTCAGGAACCAGGAGACCTGATTAGAGAGGTTTTACGCCTCCAGCTGCCATCTTTTGGAGGCACTACTGACGGAGTAGAGGCTGAGGCATGGCTTTTAAGCCTAGATCGGTGCTTCGCATTGCGATCTTATGAAAGCAATCTGAAGGCACGCGTTGCAGTCCACCTTCTAAGATCGACAGCCTCCACATGGTGGAAGCAAGAGGAATTCAAGTGCGGACTCACTGCAGATACCATCACATGGGAAATCTTCACAGAGAGGTTCAGAGAGAGGTACTTGTCAGAGCACTTCCGGCAGCGTAGGATCGATGAGTTCCATGACCTCCAGCAGAAGGGTCTCACAGTGACCCAGTACGAGAGTAAGTTTATCGAGCTCCTACCTTATGTAGATTACCTGAAGGACGAGAAGCTACTCGTCAACTGATTTGTTAGGGGACTTAATGCTGGGATAGCAGGACCAGTGAGGATGGCCGCTCCAGGGAGCCTTCGGGTTGCCGTAGAGAAGGCCCTTATAGCCGAGGAGATTCAGATCAGGCCACAGGACACGAGGGATTGGTTCCAGAACCGAAACCCAGCTCCCCAACCTTTCGGGTTTCAGAAACCCCATTGGAAAGGCAACCACAGAAATGTTTCGGGGTCCCATAAACCCCCTCCTCCACAGCAGTCATAGCAGAATCAGAGACAGAGGCCACCTCAGGGACAGCAGGGCTCCAGGCCCAAACAGTGGCAGTCATAGGGTCCTAGGCGTGACCAGAGAGTACAGGGTATATACACACCCCCGGCACGGGCTCAACAATCCTCCAGGAGTGGGTACAGTGGTTCTAGCTGGACAGGTGGGCATCCTTTTACTAGGCCTCAGGGCGCACAGTTTCAGGCACGCGGTGCTTGCTTCACGTGTGGAGCCATGGGGCACATGGCGAGAGAGTGTCCACAGGGACAGATGACAGGGAATCAGAGGATGGCAACATCAGAGCCTATAGTTGGGGACATGGGCAAGTCCCATAGAGTCTTCGCAGCGGTTGATAACCGCCAGGCAGAGCACCAGGCCACAGTCATCGAGGCTGCAGGTAAGGTCAGAGGTAGTAGTATTTCTATATTATTTGACTCAGGAGCGACTGACTCCTTTATATCTCCATTGGTTGTGGAGCGTTGCGGGCTAGTGGCAGTAAGGCAAAGTGTCAGCTGGGAAGTGGAGTTAGCTTCAGGGGCTAGAGTGTCAGTGGATTCAGAGGTTAGGGGATGTCCGCTCCAGATTGGTAATACCACCACCTTAGTAGACCTTAGAGTTACACCACTCGGATCTTATGGCGTCGTACTTGGCATGGATTGGCTTTATGCCCATAGAGCCAAGATGGATTGTCGCTTGAAAAGGGTTGAGTGTGAGGATGATCATGGTGCTCCCATAGTAATCACTGGGATTCAGAGACCTATGTCTCTTCGTATGATATCCGCAATGCAGCTTAAGCGGAGCATGCGGAAGGGATGCCAGTTGTTTGCTATCACAATCAGTGACCAAGAGGAAGAAAATGAGAAGGAGCCTTCCATAGATGATCATCCCATCCTTGAGGCATTTGCAGATGTGTTTCCTGATGAGCTACCTGGTATGCCGTCCAGCAGGGAAATTGACTTCCACATAGATTTGGTACCAGGAGCCGAGCCAGTTTCGAGAGCACCTTATAGGATGACCACTCATGAGCTTAATGAGCTCAAGATGCAGCTAGAGGAACTCTTAGAGAAGGGTCACATCCGTCCTAGCGTCTCCCCTTGGGGCGCACAAGTCATCTTCGTGAAGAAGAAAGACGGATCCCTTCGGTTATGCATGGATTACAGGCAACTGAATAAAGTAACCATCAAGAACCGCTACCCCTTGCCGAGGATCGATGATTTGTTTGATCAGCTTTAGGGTGCCAAAGTGTTTTCCAAAATAGACCTGAAGTCAGGATATCATCAGTTGAGAATTGTGGAAAGTGATATCCACAAAACCGCATTTCGCACTAGATATGGCCACTATGAATTCACTGTGGTCCCATTCGGTCTTACGAATGCTCCAGCTGTATTCATGAGTCTCATGAATGGGGTATTCCGCACCTTCCTTGATCGATTAGTGATAGTGTTCCTCGATGACATATTGATCTATTCCCGAAATGAGCAGGAGCATGAGGAGCATTTGAGACAGGTTTTACAGTGTTTGAGGGACAACCAGTTGTTCGGCAGTTTGTCGAAGTGTGCTTTCTTTAGATCAGAGGTCAAGTACCTAGGGCATGTTATATCCGGTGATGGGATCTCAGTTGACCCATCAAAGATTAGAGCCATCATGGATTGGCCGGCACCTACCAGTGTCACAGAGGTCAGAAGCTTCATGGGTTTAGCAGGATACTATAGACGTTTTGTGGAGGGATTTTCCAGAGTTGCACACCCCATCACATCCCTCCAGCGAAAAGGGAAGAAATTCGAGTGGACAGAGAAGTGTGAGAGGGCTTTTCAGGATCTAAAAAGGGCACTTACTAGTGCACCTATTCTTATTGTGCCAGACCCCACGGCCGACTTCATGGTATGCACGGATGCTTCCTTAGATGGATTGGGAGCAGTTCTTATGCAGGAGGGTAGGGTTATAGCATACGAGTCTAGGAAACTTAAGACTCATGAGCTTAACTACCCTACGCACGACCTAGAGCTTGCAGCAGTTGTACATGCACTTGTGAGGTGGAGACACTTCCTTTTAGGTCATCACTTCGAGCTTCATTCAGACCATCAGAGTTTGCAGTATATCTTCACCTAGCCTAACCTTAATGCACGTCAGAGGAGATGGATGGAGTTCCTTTGTGAGTATGATTTTGATGTTCATTACATCAAAGGAAAGGAGAATGTGGTCGCAGATGCCCTAAGTAGGAGACGACATGAGGTTTACACCATATCCATGAGCACTGATTTGAGAGACCGTATTTTGCAGCAATTGCCAGAGGATGATTGGTATCTAGAGGTTTGTCAGAGGATCCGTAATCAGGAGACCCTAGAGGGGAAGTTTGTGGACTACTCTTTGGAGTCCGATGGTTTATTACGCCATAGAGGGCGCATTTATGTACCCTCTCCTGGGGGTTTGCGAGATTTCATTATCATGGAGGCTCATGGAGCTCCTTATGCAGCACATCCTGGGGTTAAGAAGATGCATGCTGACTTGAGGCAGTTATATCATTGGCCAGGAATGTGGCAGCTTATCGCCGAGTTAGTAGCCCGATGCCTTGAGTGTCAGAGAGTCAAGGCAGAGCACCGCCATCCAGGAGGGTTACTCCAGTCCCATGCTATACCACAGTGGAAGTGGGATACTATATCCATGGACTTCATTATTGGTCTTCCTATGTCATCGCGTCGCCATGATGCTATCTTGGTGACAGTTGACAAATTGACCAAAGTAGCCCACTTCTCACCAGTTCGGACTACCTTCACAGCTCCAGCAGTGGCACAGGTGTTCTTACAAGAAATTTTTAGGCTTCATGGTGTCCCACGCAAGATTATCTCTGATAGGGATTCTCTCTTTACATCTTCCTTTTGGAAGGCATTACAGGCAGCGTTGGGCACCAAGCTCAACTTTAGCACAGCCTATCATCCAGAGATAGATGGCCAGACAGAGCGGGTTAACCAGGTGTTAGAGGATATGCTCCGCATGTACGTCATGGATCATCAGACCCGATGGGAGGAGTACCTGCATTTAGTAGAATTTGCCTATAATAATGGGCATCACACTTCTTTGGGGATGCCACCCTTTCAGGCTTTGTACGGCAGACCATGCAGGACACCTTTGAGTTGGGATCGTATTGAGGACAGAGTGGCCATAGGCCCTGAGTTGGTCCGTGATATGGAGCAACAGGTAACTTTGATTAGACAGCGCCTTAGAGAGGCACAGGATAGGCAGAAGAAATATGCAGATGCAAAGAGGATAGACCGGAGTTACATGGTTGGGGACAGAGTTTTCCTGAGAGTGCGACCGCATAAGAGTCCAATCCGCTATGGAAAGGGTTCTAAGCTCACACCTCGCTTTGTTGGACCCTTCGAGATCCTTGAGAGGATAGGACCAGTTGCTTATCGCCTAGCTTTGCCACCTAGCCTGTCACGCATCCACGATGTGTTTCATGTGTCAGTTTTGAGAAAATATATCTATGATGAGTCTCATATTTTAGATTGGGATGCCTTGCAGGTGGAGTCGGACGGGCAGTTAGCCTTGGAGCCCATTCGCATTTTGGCACGCCGGACGTTGGCCCTTCGAGGTTGAGAGCTGGACCAGGTTAGGGTCCAGTGGGATTGCTATGATGAGGTTACAGCTTCATGGGAGGATGCAGCACGTATGAGATCACAGTACCCTCATCTTTTTGATGAACTCCAGGAGGACGTTCATGCCTAGAGGGGGAGGGTGTGAGGCCCTACCCCAACCCATCCTATCTCTTCAGTTATTTTCATTTTGGAACTATTTTGGATACTAGTTTGGACACACTATGGATATAGAACTTTTCATGATTCCGCGATTTTGGTAACATTGATATATGTGGATGCTTCATTTCTATGCCTTGTGGATTATAGAATATTATATGATTCTAGATTAGGGTAATGTTGTGATGATGCAGGTTATTATCTGAATTTCAGGATTTGATATAATGTTTGGAAAATGTTTGCATATATTGTAGATGGATCAAATTTTGAGGATTATGAGGAAATTGCTTTGAATTGTGACAAATTATATTTCATAATGTCAAGTCTTTGTAGAATGAATGTATTGTATTCTGATTATGTGATTTTATATATTATATGAGGGTATTTGGGAAGTACTAATGTTTAAATTGAGATGTGCAGGAAAATATCCATGTGACCATGGAAATATTAGGGAGAATCAAGCCTAGGCCAATGTGTGTTAGTAAAACCAGGGGTTGTGTATTTGGAGAGACAACACCCCGTATGTACTGTATTTTATTCGTAAATGTAAAATGTTGCATGAGTGTAATTTGTATTTATTGGATTATTTAAATTGTTTAAGGGACAATTGCCATGTGGTTATTGCGATGTGGAATTATTTTGTAGTGTCACTTGACACCTATGTAGTATGTTGTGTTGGCAATTGTCATGTCACCTTTTTGAAAGTTTTATTTTTGTTAATGGTTATATCCCCTAATTATCCTTGAAGGAACCAAGAAATCTAGGTTAGAGAGCCACAAGGAAGGTCAACTCAGAGTTGACCCGTAGGTTAACTTCAGGTGGACTTTCTGAAGGTCAAATCAACTCCTAGAGTCAATTTTAGAGCTTTTCTATTAGGCCTCATGGGGTACCTATGGGTGAAGGCCAAAATTGGCCACGTGTCTTTCCCTTAGGACCTGTTTAACCACCCAAAAAAGTGGTTTTCCCAAGATGGACGAATTCCATCTATAGGAGTGTCATCCTTGGAAGGAGAACCTTCTTGGAGATAGTAATCCCTCTTCCCCATTCCATTTCCCTTCTCTAGGCACCTAGGTTAGGGAGTGTGTAAGACCTAGGGAAGACCAACCCAATGGGAGATCACTCACTCTATCCAAGAGGTTGGAAGGAGTGAGAGAGGCCTTCTTAGGCTAAGAATGGAAGCTTAGTGAGCTAATCACCCACTCTCCACTTTTGGAGATTTTTGGAAAAATTTGAAAAGAAAAACCAGTTTTAGAAAATTTAGAGGAATTTTGGTGGCCAAGGATTGCAGAAAGTTGTGTGGATTGGGCAGCTCATCTCCAACTAAGTTTAGCATACCTATTGGCAAAATAAGGTTGGTTGTTATCTCCTCTTGTTCATGTTGTTTATCTTAGTTATGTTGTTTTGTTGAAGGGAAGAAATGCTTGTAAAGAAAGTGTGTATGTATAATGTTGTTGAAGAAAATAATGTGTAGTTCTTTCCTATGTTTCTTTTTCTGTTTTGTGTTCTTGCTTTGGGAGTGTCCAAGATCTTCTACTCTTGGGAGAGTAGGATGATCTTGGGGTGGAAGAAGCATGACAGCCTTGGGTGAGAGGCTCTCCTTAAGGAGAGTGATCTCAAGGGTGTCCTTTGTGACCCTTGCTGCATAGCCTTGTGTATGCATTTGGGGGTCATAAGGGGAGAGAAATGGCTTTGAGCCTTTGGGGGGCATAAGGTGTGTGAGATGAATTCTGTTGGGTATTTTGTGTTGCCATGAGGTGGCTTGTGTTATATTTTTGGCTGCAGTCTCCCCAACGGTACTTGGTCCACTTCCACCCATAGATTGATCTCCACAAATGTGGTGATAGTGTAGCTTGGGATGGGAACGTGTATGTGTTGTGTGTTTGCCCTATTGCTATGTTGTATTGCTTGGTTGTAACCCGTCTAGGTCTTGATTCTCCTAGCTCGGGGGTGGCTTCTGGTAAGCCTAGGCTGGGAGGTGAGCATCCCATGGTCACAGTCCTAAAACTTTACTTGCAGGTGGCTTGGGGAAAAAGACTAGGAGTTGCAGATTTTGTGTTGCAGACTTCTATTTCAGATTTCTGATTTTTATTTAAATGCAGAAAAGAAGAAAGAAATGTAACCTTATGATTTGTAGCAAAAAGAAAAAAAAAAGAAGAGAAAGTGCATATGTAAATATAGGGCTTAAAATGATTCTGTTTCTGTTTAAATAAATGTAATTATTATTTTCTGTGTAAAGATTAGAAAAAAAAAAGGGACTGTTAGATTATCTACCCATTTTCTATTTGGGCTATTGTAACTATCATTCTGGAAAAACAATGTAAATGTAATTCTTTTTATTATATTTTTATGTCTATTGTGTTTGTTGTAGTCTACATTTAAATCTGGTTTGTAACATGTTATTTACTGCAATATTAAAGAAAAGAAAACAGAAAAAAAAAGATGCATTAGGATTTCTTATTCACTATTTACTAGTTTATTTACTGCAAATGTTAAAGAAAGAAAAAGAAGAAATGCAGTAGGGTTATTATTTACTTGTTTAGTTTTATATTCTATTATTTTATGTCTATTAGAAAGAAAGGAGAACCAGTATTGCTTTATTGCTGTAGAAAGTTTAAATAAAAGAAAGAAATAAATAGACCTATTCTAAATGCTGTTAGAAGACTAAAAACGGAATGTAGATGGTTAAAAACCTCAGATCAATATAAGGGTTTTTAACCCTATTACTTCAACATTTAGTCATATATATCTCTATATGTATATAGGTATATATATTGAAAATATATACCTATATAGATATAAAATATATATATATATAAGCTCCCTGTATGTGCATACCCCTGTAACAACAAAATAAAGGATGCATTTTGAACTTGTGCATCTCTGTTTCAAACATATAAAAGAATTGCAGAATAAACTTCGTATATATATATATATATATATATATATATATATATATATATATATATATATATATATATATATATATATCTGCATCTGAAACACATACCCTGTAGATGTCTGTAGAACAAAACCAACAAAGACATTTATGTTATGATCTGATCATAACAATGGATATATGTGTATATAAACATATATATACAAATATATATATATATATATATACATATATATTCGATATATTCAAAAAAAAAATCACATCGTATAACATTTTTACCAAAACCATGAAATATAATAAAATGTGTTTTTTAAAAAAAAATGAGGAAATGGAGTCACGCGGGTCGCTGTGTGTAACACAGTGGACGGCCACGGCTGAGCCACTGTTCTACACACAGTGGGCGGCGCCGAAGGGCACCGCACTATGTGTAACACAGTGGGCGGTCGCGGCCGCCACTGTGCTACACACAGTGAACGGCGCCCGCCACTGTGCTACGCACAGTGAACGGCGCCCGCCACTGTGTGTATACACAGTGGGTGGCGGCTATGCTGTCTGCCACTGTGTGTACACACAGTGGGCGGCGCGGCCGCCACTGTGTGTATACACAGCGGCGCCCAGGAAAACCCTTCCTCCACCGCCTTCTTCCCACATGGAACCCTCCACCTCCGTACCTGCGATCTCTCTCTCCCTCAAACAAAATAAGCAATAAAATATAGGGGTTTAATAAACCCTAACCCATTTCGGGTTAGGGTATAAAAGGGTAAAAATAAAATAAGACAAGTGTTATATATAAAAATGCAACCCTAACCCAATTTCGGGTTAGGGTTAGCATTATAAGAATTTTATATATATATATATATATATATATATATATATATATATAAACGAATATATTTATATATATATACATATATATATATTTATATATATATATATATATATTTAAGAGATTTAGATTGGTGTATTATAATTTGATTTTTAATTTCACAATGAGGGTTAGTATATAAGAATTTATACTGTGATTTTATATATATATATATATATATATATAAGGAATTTTAAATTGGGATTTTTAAGTTAGATTTTAGTATATAATTTGGGGTTAAGTTTATAATTGAAATATTATGGAAATTTAAACCCTGATTTTAATAATTGAATTATTATGGGATTTTAGACTTTTGATTTTAATATATATAAATATGGGGTTAATTTAATAATTGAACAATTATAAGTTCCCATTCCGTAGAAATTTAAATTTCAATTGATTCAAGGGGGTTAATAATATAGGACTATTATAGTTGGATAAACTATACGTTTAATCCAGCAATATATTTAATTAATCAATGGACTTACCCCCCCCCATGTAATTGGACGATAGGAAAATTTGAAAGAAGGAATTTGTAAATTGAGGAACCTTAAGCCCTTGAGATCAATTTTTGGTCGGATTGAAAATTAATTGACAAAATCAAGGGGTTTAGGGAAAATCAGAATTGGCCTTAGCTCATTGTCGGTTTTAGTGGGCAAATGACATTGTAGTAATTCGAAACCCTCATCGGGTGGATGTGTATAATAAATTTTATAAAAGTATCATATAATCATTAGCAATATCATTATATGACCTGGAATGATTTAATACGTCAAGATAGCCAATTTTCCCTTGATTTAATTAGCGGCAATTTGTCTTAGGTAATTGAGCTAGCTAACTAATCGGCAATGCAAATTAATCTCCACCAATCAAGTCACTCGCTCGAGTTGGTTATTTAACTTAACCGTAGTAAGTAAGTTTATTTACTTCCTAGATAAGACAAAACTTTAAATGCAGTTGTTATGTAATAGGATTTTTAGCGAGTTCATGACGTCAAAAAAAATTCGTTGTTCCGTTTTTGTTCCCTAAAGTTTTGGGCACGACATAGTGTACCTCGCGGAACAAGCACGCGCAGGTCACATCCCGCATAGCGACGTATCTAGAAGGATACTCACCGTAAGTCAGAGGTATACATGACTAGGGTCCACCCACATGCCCACCAACACATACTAACTGGCAGCACATGTGAATAAACCTACCTTTCAAGAAGACAAGGCAAAGGATCCCCCAATTTATCCATCACTATACACAAGAATCACCATCCATATGCTCAAATAAAGGAGAGGAATAGGCTAACACACATAAACCTATAAATAGATTCATCAAAGGGAAAGTATTGAGTACACCTTTGATACAGTTTAATAGTACAACTATATCATTCCTCGAAGTAGAGAAGCTAAAGTCGCTTCGCGCTGACATTACTCGTATGCCAATCCATACTATTCAAGGAACGGTTACTTCGAATACTACCCCTTAACATACTGAGTTACCCACAACCCGAGGTTTGGTTCTCAGCAGGGAAACAAATAAGCAATATCACATAAATAGTATGGTTTCCCATACTCATAAGCAACATATCCTCCATGATTGATTACTTCACCAATCCATGGGCACACATAATAAGCACTAGTTTCTTACAATACACACAATTACACCAATACTGGTTTAGTCACATTTACGGGGAGTACTTTTCAGTACGCTAACATCTATACAAGGAAGATTTCAATTATGCTTTCTATATAAATACTGAA
The DNA here is from genome assembly GCF_030272615.1 of Cryptomeria japonica. Classification (NCBI taxonomy): domain Eukaryota; kingdom Viridiplantae; phylum Streptophyta; class Pinopsida; order Cupressales; family Cupressaceae; genus Cryptomeria; species Cryptomeria japonica. The sequence goes on from NC_081414.1 coordinate 867,282,775, forward strand.
TCAAGTTTACTCTAGATACAAGTACTAAAATTATTAACAATTCACAATTACATAAGGAATTAGCATCATACTTATAGCTTTCTCGAATCTCTCTAAGCATTCATAACTACATCACTAACTAAGCAAATTCTTTTCCCAAAGAGGACTTTCATCTTTCAATAAGAAGCCCAAAAGAAAACATACAATTTCACACGTTTTATAAACATTCCATTTAACTCAATGCATTCCTTAATATCATTACTAAAAATCTTATGATTAGGCAAGGAGAAGGGAAAGCGAGTTTGATAATCAAACTGTTTCTTACAAAGACACAAGATCAATCAAGATCACGCTATAATATCAAATTTCTCACTATAAGCCTATCATTTCAATTATACGGTTTTCATTTCCCTATCGTTTAGAAGGATGACAATCAGTCTAACAAAAACATTTCCAATATATTTATGGTTGCAACAGGGGGTTCTAGTTTTCCAAACAAAACAGAGATCAAGAGAGGCAATCTTTCTGATAATGCAAGACCTCTTAAGAACACTCACTTATAATAATACAATATAGACACATGTCATAATTTGCAACCTATTAGAGAAGATCACATTACGATCAAAGATAAGCAAGGAGATATTACCCAAATAAAACATATTAACGCATGCACATCAAACAAGCTTTTCATCCGCACTTTCTAAACACATTAAGGTAATTACTTATACCCAAAAGCGAGTTCAATGGAGCATTTGCTAAAATAAATCTTCAATCAAACTGGTTTAATGAAACACATAAGACAATCTTTCGGAAAACACATTAATATTCTCTCGAAGCTACAATAACATGCTCCTTTTAATACTTCTTCTACCAACCAAGCAGTTTCACATAATTCAACTATCCACATAGAAATGCACCTTACTAAGGTAGAATTTAATCATGCTACACCTACAAGATACATGGAGAATTCCTTAAACGCACACATACAGTTTTCTCCCATTCACCCAAAATAATTTTTTAAACCCATAGCCCTTTAATAATCTAAAAACATAAGCAACATAAGGCTCATACAAGGGTTCAAGAAGTCACACCCTTTTCTCTTGCAACAAGAAACTCAAATCAAAGATAATTACTCATATCCTAATCATTTTAATTTCCAGAAAGAGAGAGAGAGAGAGGAATGGTGATGATCATTTAATTTTCTACAAAATAAGCGTTCAATAATTGCCATACTAGTCCTTCAAGTGGACAACATTAAGCTAGATCATAATCTTAAACAAACACAATTTGCACTCTCAAATTCAAGACAAGCACGGACCAACCCAAATGGATTAGTCTAAAGAGTACAATGCTCAATAAGGGAAGGTACATACGAATCTCTTTCAAATAAGAGTAATCGTAGACCCAGACATCAATAAGCAAACAATGCACATATAATCACTCAAAAACACCAACATCAAGAAGGTGAAAACAAGGTGTGAGCACACACGCGTTACACACTAGTCAAGGTCTGCTCAATCACTCACATGCAAAAAGGAGGACAAGCATACACATAAGGTCGATACACCTCAAACCAATAGAGGGAACACGCGACACCAGAGATCCCAATGTTTGCAACATGGGCTCTGATACCAAATGTAATGCCCCACCAGGAAACCCCAAAGGGATTAAGCCATAACACAAGAATAGAGTGCAATAATTTTTTATTTTTTATTTTTAAAGTTACACCACAATAAGATACAACAAGATATCAGAGATTCAGATTACAGAGCGGAAGACGTCAACTAACACCTAAGGAGTTTCCCAACTAGATTACTTAAATTTCACAATTCACTTAACTCACACAATTAATTCAAAAAGTTGAATATCTTAAAACGAGGTAATTCTTAATCAGAATAATCTCTTTCAAAAGATGGAAATATAAATCATAAACAAAGATTCATCCATTAAGATCTATTCATAATCTCCATTCAAGCTTTTCATTTAAAGTTACAAGCCATACATCTAATATCTTAACACACTAGAATTCCATCATAAACATAAGAGATCTATTCAAGCATACTTCATTTCCTTAACAACAACTGAATAGATTCCATTACTCTAAGTTACATTCTTTCATATTCCAACTTATTGCATTTTTAAAAGATGATTACATACATGCATCTACGATAAATCTCATCTAAACCACTTATGCATTCGATCAACATGGCATTCAAGAAAGGACTAAATATAAGCATTAAAAGTTAATTCCTTTTATCCACTTAACCATTCTAACATAAGCTAATCATACATGATAAAGCTGAATAAAGGAAACATAAGAGAATACATCACATAACACCATAATGATCTCGGAGTTCACCCCTAAAGGGCTACATCTCCAGGTCTGCTCAGCTACAAGACCCCTCTGATAAATAATAAAGTTAAGAATACAAGAGGTTACACCATTACAATCTAGCCATCAAGGTGAAACATAAACAATATACAAACGACCGCATCGGTCAATTAATACATAAACGATCCTTAAAAAGGAAAGGATCCAGCTGAACATAATCAAGCTAATACAAAGGTCCAGGAGAGCATCCATAAAACTGAGCCATCACCACCCAAGGTCTAACAGGAAACCGATACTCACAAGGGCAGATACAAAAGGATGACCCACAAAGGTACTCCTAACAGGACAAAACGACAACACACTAGCGAACGTAGGGACAAGTGTCATCACACAACCTGGTATGGTTACCATGGCAAGTCTTCATAGGTCCCGGCCCCATACACTAGTTACCCTGGCAACCTAATCTGAGCTTCCGGCCCATCCAAGCCCCATGTGGACCCACACATCCTCTCGTGAAGACAACGATGGTGGTTTGCCATTTAAGGCCTTCTCACAGCATGTCGAATCTATGATAGCACTCATCCCATGTGAGGCACATTTATCTTACTTAGAGATTACATACTAATCTACTATTAGGTTATCACTTATTAGACTCACTTTCGACGGGTTACCCAGCAGCCACTTTGGGCGCAGCCCCCAATCGAAAGCCACTTTCCCATACGACACTAGACTATACTCAACGAACTCAAACTCAAGGAATACACATGGTCAGATGAATGGAGTTCAAGAAGAGAGAAACAACCATTAGGTCAAACATGACTCAAAGATGATCACTTACTGATGGTACTCTAACTAGAGACCTGACAAACTAAGGTCAACCACGAATCATCATTCGACTCACACACAAGGGATATGACCAACTACGACAACACCACAATACAACAGTCAACTCGGAATCAAGGACTGAAACAAGTACCCCAAATCATTCCATACGACAGGGTCCTATCAAAACAAGCACTCTTGCCATTTCATAATTAAAGGCGAATACAGAAATTAAACTTGCAAAGGCAATAATCAGAAAAGACAATATTGAACAGATGCAATCTTTCCGAATTGATCTAAACATTAAACGTCGATCAAGTTTTCTACAAGATCTATACCAGATAAAAGTTATCTACCTCAACTAGGGATGAGTTGTTCTTGGTTTTCTAACTCTCTAAGGTTCAAAGCATTAAACAGACATATAAAGCCGTAATGAGTTTTTAAACCAATACATATTAATAAAATTCAGACAACCATTAATTGAATAATTAAGATATTTAATCTCCAATAAACATCATAGACATATTGGTTCAAAACCGTCCTCTACAGTTCCATATTTTTCAATCCCAGATGCACTATACGGATCACGGAAATATAATTATAAAAAGAGAATCTAAATGAAGATAGTCATTTCCAAAAGCATAGTGTTTAAGTTTCTAATGACCAATGGTTAAAATATCTCTCTTACTTCTCGATTACTCAAATGATATGTTCTAAGATAATATTTAACATCATCAATTAGTAATTACATCGTATCTCAACAATTTTCCAATCACATAATATTCTATTTTGTTTTTAAACAATAATACCTCAATTAGCCAGACGCTCTAATCAGCTAGAAGGTAAGATATAAATTTATTAGTCCAAGATCAATTAGAATATAATCAATAATATTCAATTGCAGAATTAACAGTTTTAGAACTTAATTAGAAAGAGTACATAAGCCATAAAATGAAATTGAATAATAGTTAACTTATAAATTCCATTATAAAATTAATTAATATCTAATTAACATTGATCATGATCATGCAACCTTAATCATAATTAAGAACTAATTAAAACTTAGCATTAAAATAATACTTAAAATTATTATATGCTTTTTTTGAATAATAATAAAATACATTAAAAAAAAATCATTTTTAAAAACTAGTTTAAAACAAAGCATTTTAAAAAGGCGAAGGCGGGGCCCACCTCCCAACGGGGACGGCTGGGCACCCAGCCCTAGCCGCAGGCGGGAACTGTGCGGGTGGCACCACTGTGGTGCCCGCAGGTCCCGCGGCGCCCTGCGGCCACCACAGTGAGCCGCGGCCACTGGTGACTGGTGAGCGTGAGAAAGGGAAAGGGGGACGAGCGGGGGAGGGGTGGAGGAGCGGGTGGAGCTCCGCTCCCCGCCCTCCAAACCCCAAATGAAAATCACTTTAAAACCAACGCACAGCTCAATAAAGAAATAATATTGTTCAAAGGTTTAACGCATAGGTTCCTTTTTTTTTTTGTTTTATTTTAAAACAACCAATCAAAATTTGTTTAATAATCACCGTTTAAACTAAGATCCGGTTTAATAAGAAAACAATTTTGGTTTCCTGTCCCTCATTTCCAAACACAAATGGGTTTTCAAACACCCACAAATAGGGTAAAATCTGAGGAATAACAAAACCCCAACAATCTGAAGGATATCAAATTTTTTAAAAATTTCTTCAACAAAACCCATGCTTGGGTAAAATGGGCAATAAACTAAATAACTCATCTATTCTTCCCAATAACATCTAATTTCTAAACATAGAATTCAAATTGAGAGCACCCAATGGAGATTTACACAACAATTCCTCATGAACAGCCATTTCCAATTCATATCCAAAATTTGGTTTTGAAAGAAAAACAAGGACAATACAACCAGAAAACAAAAGATGGATCTGAATCCTACCTTATCTCGCATTCTTGGCAAGACCTGCTGAAGAGCCCCAATCTGTAGCTCAAGGAATCCTTCCCCATCCAAAACCCCCAAATTTCATCTCCAAAATATTTTTCCAACCAAAAATTTCCCAAAATTATCCATCCTCCAAAATTTCCCCAAATATTAGGTTATATGGAAAAGTTGACCAAAATTCCTTTTTTGGAATTAAAATTTTTATTTAAAAATAATTCTCAAAATTAATCTTTTCTAACTATCACAACAAATTGACTTGCTTATCAATTCAAAAATCGATTTTTACATTCAATTCAATTAAACCTTTCTAATTTCAAAAGCCAACAGAATACTATTAAATCTATTGCGATATAATATAAAACTTTCTTTTCAACAGCATATACAGAATGCATTTAATATTCAAAATCAGTCATTTAATCGAACTTACTCCCAATTTAAAAACGAGCAATCCATATCAACGAAAATCGCATAACGGAATACCCGATTAATTTAGTCCATTAACCTCTAATGCACAGACACATATTTAATCAAGATAATTACTAAGGACTGATTAATCAATTTAACCAGGCACACCAAGCACGCAAATCGAGAAGGTCAACCCAACAGACGACTCGCAAATCCAAACAAGAAGGGGATACCGATGACGACTGGCGATGCTCACTTGAGCACGACTAAGGTCAACTAGGGTCTTACGACCACCTAATCCAACTCTAAGGATAAAAGAGGTACACTCAAACCTGCACATCCAGGTGAAGATGAACCTCGCACTCATGCGGCGTTGTACCTGAAATTTCCTGCAACCAAGAGTCATACATGCATACATATATAAAATTTAATGAAAGCGTTAGCCCGATATTAATACCATGAAATAGGAACACCAAATAACTTGCATACAACTAGTGTGAAAACCACATCAATAGCTATGCGTTAAATCAAACATCTGACTATAACATTATATTAAGATAAACTGAACAAGATTAAACCAAGATTAGAGATTGATTAGGGTAGGGGTACTACAAGTAGCATGAATAAGCTATTGGCAATATGGAAGAATTGATTATGTGTTGTACTGATGTTTTGTCATTGATGTCAACACTAGCTATTATGGTTGGTTACCAAAAGACATGTTTTGGTTACCAGTAGAAGAACTAGTGTTACTGGTAAGGGTTTAAAGTTTTACCAGCAGAGATTTTACTAAGAATCTTTGACAGGATTCATAAGTGGTGTTGGTGCGGCTTCTAGATGAAATTCAGGATGCAGAAGGTGATCCTTGATCATGCCTTGACTGATTGGTGACATCTCTTTGGTGTGGTGGACCCACATTATGTCCACTACCTATCTACGTTATGGACCGGTATCATGTTAACATGTTCTCTACACGTTACGAGGATGATTTATGGATTGGTTAATGTTATTTTAGTCTAAAGCTACCATGGCATATCATTGTAATATATTGTATGTAATGATCTTATTCTAATATCTTTTAAGTGGTCGACCTAATTGGTTTAGGCCTTAGGGTTTGTATAAATTGATGTAATATCTCATTGTAGACCAGGCTATGGGAATGAAATATTATATGTGATGGAGATTTGGTCGATCATAGGTGATCAAATTAGGTTTAAGTAAGAGATCAAAGGCCTCCAGTATTGAGGTTAACCAAGACTATAATCAGGCATGGTAGATTCTATCTCTGACAGTTCATTCTTCTCGATTATTATCCAATTATATTGAAGTGGTTATAACTTCTCTATAGTCAGTAATACTCCTTTGTAGTGAGTAGTACACTCTAGGTAATGTGCCTTCCTACATGTGTAGGCCCCTTATTGTATCACATACTTTCTATAGAAGTATTATTTGACTATGGGTAGGCTTCCCACCATGGTTTTTCACTTTATGGGGTTTCCCACGTACAAATCATGGTGTTATTGATGAATAATGATGAGAAACTAAGGTCCTAATCGGTACTGAGAGGGGGGGTGAATCAGTACACACAAAAATTATCAACACTTTATCTTATTAAAACCTAGCTGACCAGTTGTCCTCACCACTAAACTTAACCATAGCTATACTATTATAATTCCCATAGATACTGAGAGCGGGGGGTGAATTAGTATCTGACCGCTAGGTAGAATTTAAAAATGGATTATATAAATCCAATGTCTTGTACTACTTCAAGATAGCATCTACTATGCCAGATCCAGTACGGGTTTCTGCTCTACTTCTTACATAAACCCTTAACCTATAATTCACATAATAGGTCTACCTTATTTTGCCTAATTACATTCCTTCATGCATACCTAATTGTTGTATAATGATCTCTTATATATATGAGTCATTTTACGATTTGCCAAGTCAGCTTACAATGATTGTACAATAGTAAACAAAGTAAATTATAACAAAAATCCTGTCGGCCTCTATGCCGGTATGCTTCCTTTCATTGCCAGTGCCGGTTGTCTGGGTGTCGGTGAAGAGTCTGATTTTGCTAGTGCTGGTGGAATGCCTTGCCAGTGTCATAGGATTGTAAGGTTGCCATCAATGAAAAAACCTTCAATCACCTACAATGTCTCATTGGAGTGTGCATATGCCAACAATCTCCCCCTTTGGCATTGATGGCAACACTCATGAGAAAATTTCAAAAGTGTATCCAAAATTTGTAATCCCAAAATGTGTACCAAAAGTATATGAGCTCCCCCTGAGTAGATAAATCTTTTGCTGATTATTTTCTCATACTACTACTCCCCCTTTGGCATCAATGACAAAGGTTGTCAAAGTGTCAATAGAGTGTAGTTTCCTAGTCTACCCTTGTAGCCGGTTGGTTACCAATTGAAAAAGATCCACCAAAACCAAATTTATTCTTTCCATAAATTTCTTACTATCTTTTATTGCCACCTTTGTTCTTTGAACTGTACCGGTGAGGTGCTGCATATGCTCTACCGGTGTTTTCTATCCTTGTACTAATACTTCAGATATTTCCTTTCTCTAAGATGCTAGATAGTCCAGTCTTGGACTTAGTCTTAGTCTCAGATTCTTAGCCTTGTTTATTATTCTCTCCTTTGCTCTTTCTAAATTAAGTATTTCTTCCTCAAAACTTATTATCTTTTGTTCAAAAACTAATAATGTATCAGGTGAGTTAACAAAATTGTCAGCAAGTTTATTGATTTCATCCTGCATCTTGTTCATTTTCTTATCTATGTCAATTGTTAGAAAGTTTGTCTTGCAAATGTCTTTGTATAGAGTTTTGAACTCCTTAAGTGTGCTGCATAGTTTTGGTAGAAGTGTGTCAAACTACCTTGTACACTTCTTTATTTCATCCTAAAAGAATTTTTGTTTTTCTTTTTCCAACTTCTCTTTGAATGCCTCTTCCTTTATTTGCTCAACTGTCACTGTGTTCTCAGTAATGTACTTAGACAAAGTATCAAGATGACTCAAAGAATCCTTATTATCTACATTGCATTTTGGAGCTATCATCTTCAAAATTGGTATTGTGTCATCTATAGCTTTATAAGCTTGTGAACTATAATCACTTATTTTCTTCAAAGAATCCAAGAGAACTTCAATTACATTGGTTGATTTAATGCTGTAGAAGAGGAGCTAACATACTAAATTCTACCGGTGGGAGAACTAACCTTGCTAGTAGTGACCTTTGGTAGGTCAGTCTATGTTTCCATTTCCTTTACCAGTGGTTTGCCTTGTTCACCAGTTGTGGGTGGCACAGATTCTGTATTAACCTGTTGCTCTTCTGCAGCTTGTTGCTTAGCTTGTGTCTCTGTTTGTTGCCCTGTTTGAGTTTTTTCCTGATGTCCTATGATATTATCTGTCAGTTTACCTTTATCTATTACCTGTGGCTCACTAGCCATGTCAGTCTTACCGGTTGTATCCTTATCTACCACAATGTTGACTTTCTAAGTATCAACATTAACTGTGTATAGTCCCTCAGAATTAGGATTTGTATCCTCTTGTGATACATTCATACTCTCATCTGTCGGTTGGTCTTCAGTTGTTTTTACTAGTGGAGTACTTAGAGGCAATGGGGATAAATTATCTTTTATTTTGATGCTAGGAGGTCCACCAACCTTTCATTTTCCCTTATCTTTGTCCTTTTGTTAGACTTTGATAGGCTTGGGGTTCCTATACTCTTCCTACTTTTCCTTCTCCACAAGGAATATATCCCATCCATTTTTTGTTTCTTCTATCACCTCATTTACTCTTCTTGCCATTAGTGCAATATGCCAGTGTGTAGTAGAGAATACTTACCGATTGGCCTCTATAATTAGACCATCCATCTCCTTTAGTGAGTTTACTAGGTAAACAAGAAGTAATTTTTCAATTTTGATTTTCTTATCAAGCTCTACCACAACTTGTCTTCTTGCTTCCAGTCTCTTGAATAATGCATCTAGTAGTTCATCTACAACTTGCATCAAGAACTTCTTGTAGATATCCAAGTGTAAAACAACACTATTTTCAACTTTCTTTTTCTCATTTGCTGATAGTGTATCATATAATTTTTCTATGTTCTTCAATATACCATCCTCTATGATCTCATTTACAAGATCATCAACTGAAGCAATGGTTTGTTGAGTTTTCTTTTTGGGTGTCAACTTCTTCTTAGGATTTGTCTTCTTGACCGAGGGCCTCACTACCTGTTGCTTTTGCTTAGTTCTTCTAGGTGAAGGTGTGGATACCAGTGAAAATTTCCTTTTTCTTTCAACTCTTTTAAATATTGCAGGCATATCACTCTCTAAAGAAGTCGCTACCGGTGAAAGCTGAGTTTCAGGCTGTAGTGCTTCCAACTCATCTTTAGTGATACCAGTTTTCTTGAGTACATCTTCCTTTATAGTTTTAGTCTATCTTGAACCTCTCCTCACAGTTGCTTCTACTTTCTTCACTCTCTTCTTAGATTGAATTTGGTTTTCAATTGTTTCTGCACTGCCAAATACTTCTTCCTTAGGTTCCTTGGGTGCTTCCAGAAGTGCTTTTGCATATGTTTTAATGATGTGGTCATCAGTCTCATAGCCCATTTCAGTAACCCAAATTGTTCTTGGGATAATTGCTTCCATCCAGATCTCATCCTTCTTGATGACAAAACATATCTCATCCTTGTATTTGTTAACAATTTTCTATGATAGTCTGATTCTTTTGTTCATTCTGGCCTTTAGTGCTTGAAAATACTCATTGATATTCTTTTCCCTATTTTCACCCATGTTGTTGAATAGGTCTGATAACTGTTTCCTTACCGGTATGTCAAATCCAAGGTTCTTGTTGCCTATACTAGGCACCTGTTTGGTTATGTGTATCATTAAGCATACAAGTAAATTACCAAACCTAAAAGTCCCTTTCTTATCCTTCTTGATTTTTCCTAAATTATCAATCAATTCATCCTTAAGTCATTCACATACATCAATTTTCACATTATCCTTAACCATATCATGTGCACTTTTTATGCATAAACTGGAAACTGAGTTCATTCTGTTTGCATGAGTTTCTATGTATCCTAAAATCACGCTAACAAATCTCACATTTATGTCGGTCACATCATTAACCCTTAGAGACCTTCTGTCGGATGTTGCACTAGTTAAGTTTATTCCTAGGTCATTTGAGACCTTCTTTGTTTTGTCTGGTCTACTATCGGTGGAGGGTAACCCTATTACAACATTCATAGCTTCCTTGGTAATTTTATGGATCGAATCTAGCCAAAAGAATTCACCATGTACCCTACTGAATACTATCCTAATAACTTCCTTGGGGAAATTTGGAATGCTGAGAATTTTTGTGAATCCTAGGGTTTCAATGATTTTATGTTCAAGTTTTACTTTGCCGGAATCATCACAGATAACAGATTTGTACATGTTCTTGATTTCTTCATCTCCTAGTTCTTCTATGTGGCAATGGATATACATCCTAGGGTCTTGTGCATAAACAACTCCTTTGGGAATTTAAGAGAATGCACCAATATTTTCATCCTTTTTAGCTATCTCGGGAACTATTTGAAATATGAGCCTAGGGCATTTGATTACCTCGGCTATAGTAGGGTTTTCTATGAATTCAAGTACAAAGGAGGATGCCATGATTATAAATACCTTTTTCTGCCTTAGGAATGATTTCTTGATGAGTTTCTTTGCTTCTTTACTCGAAATGCCTTAGCTCTAGAAATTTGCACTCTTCGAAGATTTGAATGCTCGGTGAAATGAAAATGGAGCCAAAAATACTGTTTTATAATGTTGAATTTGGAAACCACCACATTTAATGCATGTTGGTTAAGTAATCACTTAATGTTATCTACAGGTATAGAAATATATATTTTATTTTAAACTTCTCATCACCAACTAAGGGAATAATAGCATATGTCTCATTTGATTGCCAAACCCTCAAAGAAACTTTCTTCAATTTGATGAAGAGCTTCCTGTTGGTGGAGTGCTACTCTATCTTGTTAGTGGAGTGTTTCTTGGTTCTACTGGTGGAGGAGTATTCCCAACATTATTTAGATCTGACTTCCTAATCCATTTTTTTGAGAATTCTTGCTTAACTTCTTCAACTTTATCTTTTCCTTTCAAACTAGGACCTTTGTTGTCTACCGGTGATGCCTTACTTCTGCAAAATTTTGCAATATGTCCATTCTTGTTACAAGCATAAAAAGTCACATTATTTTTTTGAATAGCCTTTCCATATCCTATCCCGGTTTGTGTTCTACATTGATTTGATAGATTTCCAAATCTTCCAAAAATATAGCATCTTACATTCATTCTGCAATTTTCAGAGTTATGATCAATTTTGTTGCATTTTGAACATTGACCGGTGGGTGTATTGGTATTCTGATAATCTCTAGATCTACATTGATTTGCTTTATGACCATACATGTTACAATTAAAGCATTTTCCATTGAATTTATAAGCATTTGGTTTCTTACCGGTTTGCTATGATCCTATGTGTTTGTAGTACCGGAGCTTTCACCAACTTCAAAGCCTAAACCATTACTATCACCATTTGGTATCTGATTCTTTATCATCTCACTAAGTTCTTCTAAGATTTTCTTGAATTTCTCCTTGTGCTGATTTGTAGCAGCCAATTCTCTTTCCAAGATTTCTTTCTATCTCATGAGTTAATTTGAGTCATTTTGTGTATACAACAAATCTGTTTTCAACAAGTCATTTTCATAACTAAGTCCTGTATTTGTATTTTCAGTGTCATTCAGTCTTCTAGTCAATTCCTCTTCATTCTTCTTCCTATCCTCAATTTCTTTACAAAATCTCATAGTCATATCCTACATCTCATTCTTTGTTGCCATGTTCTCTTGTTTCAGCTTGCTTATTGTATCATTAAGAGTTTCTTTTTCATCATTCTCACTCTGCATCTTTTCACAAAGTTCTCTTCTCTTGTTTCTTGCAATGGTAAAATTCTCTTGGCGTGCTTGAATAATACCCTGAGCTACCTTTAGATCATCTTCAAGTTTGATGTTTTCAATGTTTCTGTATCATAGTCTGAGAGAGCTGCTTCTAGTTGTTTCATCAGATTTTCCATCTCTACCGGTGTCAAGATCTTCCTCAAGTTGTTACGCTTCTGAAAATAGAGGACCAAGCTTTGATACCAATTGTTAGGATTCCCATAGATACTAAGAGGGGGGGGGTGAATTAGTATCTGACCGATAGGTAGAATTTAAAAATGGATTATATAAATCCAATGTCTTGTACTGCTTCAAGATAACATCTACTATGCCAGATCTAGTACCGGTTTCTGCTCTGCTTCTTACATAAACCCTTAACCTATAATTTGCATAATAGGTTTGCCTTATTTCATCTAATTACATTCCTTCATGCATACCTAATTTTTCTATAATGATATCTTATATATATGAGTCATTTTACAATTTTTCAAGTTAGCTTACAATGATTTTACAATAATAAACAAAATAAATTATAACAAAAATCTTGTCGGCCTCTGTGCCAGTATGCTTCCTTTCACTATCGGTGCCAGTGGTCTAGGTGCTGGTGAAGAGTCTGATTTTGCTAGAGCCAGTGGAATGCCTTGTTGATCTCATAGGATTGTAAGGTTGCAATCAATGACAAAACCTTCAATCACCTACAATGTCTCATTGGAGTGTGCATATGCCAACATATACCAGTTAAGCACAGATACATAGCTAAACCTGTTAAACAAAAGAACTTAAGACTACATTCAATAGATCACATGTCTTGATGACTACTTCACTGATACAATCATGCATGAGTTGTATTAGCAATACCACAACCATTTAACACTGCATGCATATCTAACTTAATTAGAAACACATGATCATCACATGAAAAACTCAAAACCCATAACACTGAGATTTTTCACATGGAAACCCAAATGGAAAAAACCACAGTGGAGATGAATACCCACAAGCTTGTTTTGAACTCTTTTGATCTCTACTCTATTAGGAGTTTGGTCTGGTTAAAGACTTTACAATAAGGTTATGTTAAGAACCAATCTTGTTAGGAATCACCTTGTTAAGGGATGGCTACATACCTTGTTAAAGGTTGAAACCCTATTCAAGGTTACCTCACTAGAGGATTTAAATAACTCAATGAACTTGAGCCACCTAGTTAGAGAATTTACAACAAAGCCTGTTAAAGATACTCGGTTAGGAGATTTACCTTCTATTGAAATGGTTAGAAGACAATAGGTAAAACTCTGATCTAATAATAGCACTCCTTGCTAAGGCGAATCCTTTTCAGTTCCTCTCTTCTACAATCACACTTTGCAGGCTCCTCACTCTAGTATGGCAAGTATCAAATGCGGACACAAACACAACTTTTTCCAACCCTTCCAATAACAAAACTCATCGACCTTATAGACAAAAATTAGGTCAGTAGCATAAACTCTAAAACCTAAGTATTTTAGGTTTACAATTTCAAGCGGTCCAATCCTAACTGTCCAAACACATTATCTAGAATGAAATGATGTAAATAGATCTCAAGTCACTTTGCATCATCCGATATTCATCGCATCTAGAAAATAGTAACCCATCACATGCTCATTCCCAAGGTAGGAATTAAATGCATTCAATCTTCATGTGAAAGATCCTCAAGGAAGTCCTTCACGTGCAAACAGCTGATGTGGCATCCTGATCTCTATCCTTGGTCTTAACTAACTCATCACAAAACACCATCGGTTACATTGCACAAGCCAAACTAGAAACCCTAGAACTTAACATAGACTACCAACTGGTAGTCACACTTAGTGAACCCCGACACTGGTCCACTCCATCCCATATGACCATAACAGCTTCCAATCTTCATACCGGTGCATACCAGTACACTTGCTTGAGCACTTATTTACATCAATGACAACATACATTATCACCACTTCATCATATGCCAATAGTTATGTGGTATGGTTGAATTGTGTTAATTCTCTATTTCATTCTTAAGTTTTATTGCTTGCCGGTATCTATTTTTGCTATTCTGATGTTCAATGTTTATGTGCTCGAGTTAAAGGTTGTAAAGTGGTTTGATTAATATAATATTTTGACAATTGATTCACCCCCCACCCCTCTCACTTGTCCACTGATTATCCTAATAATTGGTATCAGATCCTTGGTCCTCTTTTACAGAAGCTTAATCGCTTGAGGTAGATCCTATGGCAACTAATACTTCAAATCCACTGGCAACTAGTTTTAGAAGAGAATTCCCTAAGCTTGATGGAACAAATTATGGGATATGGAAACTCCGAATGGAGACTCATCTTAGATGTCTTGGAAATGATATTTGGGAGATCACTAAGAAAGGATATACACCTTATTATCTGGCATCTAGCAATCCTGCTCCTACAGACCTTGACAAGAATATTGAAAATGATTGCAGAGCTAGAGAAGCCTCTTGTGTGCACTCACTAATCAGAAAATCATGGAATTGACTGATAAATCATCTACAAAGGTTATGTGGGATAAATTGCAAACTTTGAATGAAGGTGACCCTACTGTCAAAATTGCTAAACTTGATGGTTACCAGGTAAGATATGAGAACTTGAAGATGGAAGATAATGAAAGAATTACTACATTTATGGAAAGAGTAAATGAGATTGTCATCAAAATTTAATGCTGTGGAGGATCTCTGAGTGAATATAAAATAGTTTCCAAAATATTGAGAGCCCTTCCACTGACTTACAAGATGAAGAAAAAATTCAATTAAGGAATTGAGAACAATGGAAAACACTTCAGTTAATATAGACATTCTAATTGGGAAATTATCTGCTTTTGAGGTTGAAGAATTTGGACCCTCTAGAGATACAATATCCGAACTTGCTTCTGATGCATCATTATCTATCGACAAAAGTGATTGGAAAGCCTTATATGCAAGAGAATTGGGAGATATTATGAAAGAGGATGAAGAATTTGAGCAACTTGAAGCCTTATTTGCTAGAATATTACCTAAAGGACTACGAGGAAGTAAGTATGAAGGAAAAGCACCTTTTAAATGTTTTGCATGTAATAAGATTGGTCATTTTGAATCTAGATGTCTTGAAAGATACAATTTGAAGAAAGAGTTAAGAAATCATTTAAGCATAATTGAAATAGATATAGATTCAAGAAAAACAAATAATGCTACATAGCAGATAAGGAAGGAGTAAGTGATGACTCCGAGGATGAACCGACAATAGACTCTACTAGTGGATCTGATAATGGCAAGGAATGGGTGTTCTATGCTTTAAAGGAAGATGAACCAGAAACAGCTATCAAGAATGAATAAAAGGCCTTGGAAAAAAAAGTTTAAGACAAGAATGAATTGGTAATTGATAGTGGATGCTCACAGCATATGACTGGAGATAAAATAAATTTATGTCCCTGCAAGAGTAAAATGGTGGTCAAGTCAGATTTGGAGATGACAAAGCATATATGATCAAAGGTAGAGGTATTATTTCTCTAGATGGAAAGCATAATATTGATAATGTCTATTATGTAGAAGGTTTAAATCATAATCTTTTAAGTGTTGGTCAATTTTTGGATAAGGGATTCCAACTTTAGTTTAAAGATAGAAAATGCCAAATCATTAACAAAACTGGTTTGGAGATTGCAACTGATACTCACACTAGAGATAATATCTTTCACTTGAAAACTGGTAATAAGACATGTTTGATTGCTCATATTGATGAGAGTTGGTTATGGCAGAAAAGGTTGTGTCATGTTAATTTTGATTTTATTGTTAAGATCAGTTCAACAAAGGTAGTTAGAGATATACCTAAGATTATAAAGCCTCATGATCTAGTATGTAAGGAATGTCAATTGGGAAAGAAAGTTAGAACTTATTTTAACATCATACATGATAAATGTAATGATTTTCTTGATTTGATTCACACTAACTTATGTGGTCCAGCAAGGACCAGAAGCTTTCAAGGTGATAGGTATTTCATGCTAATAATTGATGATTATTCTAGAATGATGTGGGTGACTTTTCTTAGGGAGAATTCTGAAGACTTTGAGAAATTAAAGATCTTTAAATCAAAGGTTGAAATAGAAAATGGATTTAAAATTAAATGTTTGAGATCAGATCAAGGTGGTGATTTCACTATTCATGAATTTAACAATTATTGTGAGACAAATAGAATTAGGAGATAGTTATCTGCACCCCAAACTCAGTAGAATGGAGTAGTGGAAAGGAA
This sequence comes from Cryptomeria japonica, assembly GCF_030272615.1. Lineage (NCBI taxonomy): Eukaryota > Viridiplantae > Streptophyta > Pinopsida > Cupressales > Cupressaceae > Cryptomeria > Cryptomeria japonica. The sequence continues at coordinate 867,299,466 of NC_081414.1, forward strand.
GAATAGAACCATTTTGGATGCATGAAGAACCATGATGATGGAAGACAAATTGCCTCACACCTAATGGAGAGAAGTAGTGAGTACAATATTCTACACATCAACAAATTTTATATCAAAGGTGAAACCGGTAAGACCCCTTATGAATTATCGTTTGGACATACACCTACTATTAAATATTTTAGAATTTTTGGAAGTAAATGTTATATCAAATGGGATGATTCAATTAGGAAGTTTGATTCTAGATGTGATGAAGGGATATTTCTTGGATATTCAATTCAAAGAAAAGCATATAGATGTTATAACAAAAGATTGTAGAAAATTGTGTAGAGAACAAATGTGAAAGTGGATGACAAATACATAAATCAATTTATATCATATGATAGGGAATCGATAGTGGAAATGATCATAACTAAACTAGAAATGCCTCAAATGGTACAAGACACTAAGATAGTTACACCACTACAATCAAAAAATTCAACTATGATGGATGATCAGAATATTGAACCTGAAGTTCAGAAGACACCAAGGTGTGTAAGGTTAAATCATTCTGAATATCAAATCATTGGAGATAGGAACAAGGGAGTTATGACAAGAAGAAGAATGGCAAATGAAAAGGTATGTCTTATTTCTCAAATTGAATTAGCAACTATTATTGAAGCTTGGAAAGATAAACATTGGTTAAAGGCTATGGAAGATGAATTAGATCAGATAGAGAAGAATAACACTTGGACTTTAGTGCCCCGACCTAAAAACAAGAATCCACTATTTACACTCAAGTCCTGGGGATGAAGCAAATGTTGAAGGATATTAAGGTAAATTTTAGTGAACTGGTAGTTATCTATTGTGATAACTCTATAGCTATTGATATGTCTAAGAATCCACTATTTCACTCTAAGACTACGTACATATCAATAAAATATAACTTTCTGAAGGACAAGGTGGAAGAAAAGGAAGTCAAATTGGTTTATATGAACACTAAAGAATAGATTGCAGATATATTCACTAAACTGTTGTCTAAGGAATCATTTGAATATTTGAGAGACAGGTTAGGGGTATCTAGCCCTCCACTAGAGACTAAAGTGATGAAGGTTGGCATTAATCTGGTATGCAACATTAGCTTTATCCTTTGATCCAGGTTGATGTAGTAGTGCTACTACTCAGGGAGATTAGTGAGCTTTGAGATTCACAAAATTTTGATATCTATGTCAGATCTTTGGCATTGATGTTAAAGGGGGAGAGCTATCTGTGAAAAATTCAGATTAGTTTCAGATTGGACTGCACTCCTTAGGGGGAGTTACTTGGATTTTTTCAATTTTTCATTGTTATATCTTGTATGAGAAATGTTTGGCACTTCTTGGCACTTAGATGTTTTTTTTTCACATTTAGTGTTTCCATCAATTCCTAAGGGGGAGATTGCTAGAAATATGGAGGAATTGATTATGTTTTGCATTGATGTTTTGTCATTGATGTCAACACTAGTTGTTATGGTTGGCTACCGACACACATGTTTTGGTTATCGGTAGAAGAACTAGTGTTATCGGTAAGGGTTTAAGGTTTTACCGACAGAGCTTTTACTGAGAATCTTTTACATGATGCATAAGTGGTGTTGATGTAGCTTCTAGATGAAATTAAAGATGCAAAAGGTGATCCTTGATTGTGCCTTGACTGATTGGTGACATTGCTTTGGCGTGGTGGACCCAAATTAGGTTTAGTACGTATCTAGGTTATGGACTAGTATCATGTTAATGTGTTCTCTATACGTTACCAGGATGATTTATGGATTGGTTAATGTTGTTTTGGTCTAAAGCCGACATGAATATCATTATAATATGATGTATGTAAAGATCTTATTATAATATCTTTTAGGTGGCCAACCTAATTGGTTTAGGCCTTAGGGTTTGTATAAATTGATGTAAGATCTCATTGTAGATCAGGGTATAAGAATGAAATATATGTCCTGGTCGTGGAATGAAATACAATATGAAAATGAGATTTGGTCAATTATAGGTGTGTTGGGACTCATTAAATTTGGTGAATTTGAGCCAAGTTTTGAGGCCCATTTCAAAGTTTTGCATCTGCACTTTCAATTGACTACCTAATCTGATTCAGACAGGCCTACTTTGTGGGCATGTAAAATGGAGCTAGCTAATCATCAAGAGATAAAGCTTTGAAATGTGTCCTATACCTTTCATTTGACCTATGAAGTGTTTAGCAACTTTCAAAATTAAGTTTGGATCAATTTATCAAGTACCCTTTTCAAGGGGTGAGCTGAAAGTGCATGTTAGGTGCAAATGCAAATTTTATTAAATAACCTACTTCGAGGTCCTAAATCTTTTGACCAGTTGATTTTCATGCTAAAATTAAAAGTGTATTGAATTTTATGCATATAAGTGTGCCTCCATGCCAAGTTTCAGGTCTTTATGAATCCATTTGATTAGTTTTCCAAGATGATTTCTTGAGCCACTTCATTTAGTTTTCTGCATTTTCATTGCTACATCTTTTTAAGTTGCTATTTTCATGAAACCACCATTTCCACCTAGTCAACCTTTTGGTTGAACTAAGAATTCCAAGGTCTTCTTTGTACTTCAAGGTACTTGTGCCCTAGATTTGGGGGTCTACAAAGATCATTTGATATTTTTAAGAAAGGCATTTTGAGGTCCCTACACATTGGTTTTATCAGGTTCATAGTGCTGACAGAGCCATTTGGTCATCTTTGACCATTAATATTTCTTCACTCGTGATTCATCTTGAGAAACATCTTGGTAGAGTGAATGTTTGTATATCAGGCAGTACGCCTATTAGTTTGCAAAGTCCAGAAAGGTGTTTTGACCAGTTTGAAAATTACATCTTTGGGATTAAATGGGAAAATGTGGCGCAGGTGCCTGAAAGTTGTGAAACTCCATTTAATGATGAAAAAATGGTGTTGATCGATTCCAGAGGCATTTCAAATGTCAGTTGCATGAAAATGAATTTTTTTTAGTCGGACCCACTTTGGGGCCCAGCCTGGCTCATGCCCTTGAGGTGTTGGTTCTATGGCAGAAATGTTCTTAGTACATGGCATCATGATGCATAATGGTATGGAGATTAAAGAAGATGATGCTACTTTAAATTCTTGTAGAATATATAGAAATGTGGCCTTAGGGATTGTAAAGCTTCAAGATCTAAGTTCTTTTGAGGTGCTTATTGATGGGAAAATTGCTGGGAAAAGATGAACAAATTGCCTTTGAAAATGGGACCTCAATGTTCACACTGTATTCCTTTTCAAGGTTTTGTTGGAGAAGGTATTCATTGTTTATGGGAGCAAACACATGGAGGCAATACCATTGAACAAGATATAACAAGAAGGTGTATTCATGATCATGGAAAGATGGTATTTGAGGTTGTACAAGAATGGAATCTGAAACTTGATGATCATGAAATTGATTAACCAAGACAACCAGCAAATCCAATCAGCCAAATTACTTCAACAACTCCTCTTTGCAATTCATGTGCCAAAGTTGTAATTTCCCATAGTTTGCATTGGTTTCGACTTTCTATGCCAAAAAAAAGAAATTGGCAAATGTATTGCCAAATTCCACAACTTTTACCAGCATCTTCCCCCAATTTGGCATTGAGGTGAAAGGCTTTTATAAGCTTTCAAGCAAATGCATTGCTCCTCCTAGGGATCACATGGAAGGTTGGGCTCAAAAACCTTCAAGCCAAATGTAGTTGGCATGTGAAATGTCGGCCAGCATCATCCCACATTAAATTAGAAGTGTGGGTTGAAAAGACATTAGAAGCTTTCAGCAAATTGCAAGTAGCAGCAAATGCTTTTGGCATAGGTAAAATGTGGTGCCTTGGAAAATATTTTAAAGAACCCTCCAAAAAAAAGCAAATTGAGGCATTAGAGCCCAGTTACTCCCTACCGTGAGCTCCTGCATGATGGGTGAGTTGAGGAAACATTGAAAAGGTCCAAGAAAACACAATTGACATTGGTGTAAGCCAAATTCCACAACCTTTTCCCATCTTTCCTGCGTGGAATTTGATTATATTGGGAATTCTCAAGGCACTTAGATTTCCTATCTTTCCTGTGGTGGAGGGTAAAGAAACTCCAACAAATGCATTGGCAGGTGATGGAAAAGAGCAAAGAAACTTTCTAAACCAATGCAATTGGCTGGTGGAAGTATGGTGTGGTGAAAGACATAAGAAACTTTCAGTGCAAATGCATTGGCAATTGTAAAACAATTTGTTCTTTCCTTTGCACAGGATGTAGCTAGAAGGGGCACTCAAAACTTCAGCAAATGCACATGGTAGGCATAGTGGCAACTCCATCCCCCTTGCCAGCATCCTCCCAGGCACGTGGTGTTTGAAAAGGATTTTACAAAGCCCTCAACACGGAATGGGTAAAGCATAATAAGCCTCGAGTAAAATGCATTGTCAGGTGTTTTGCCAATCACCATGCACTCCTCCATGACACGCAACATGATGGTTGAAAAGGCTCTGAAAATTTTCAAAAAATGCACTGTTCTAGGTAGAACCATTATCCCACACTGGCTGTGGAAGGGGATATTTTGATATTTTGATATTTAAATGAAAGAACAGACCCAACTATAGTGTCAAAGCCTTGAAGGCTTTTGACGCAAGGTGCAGACTAAGCGCCTAGTGGACCCCACATGCACGTGCATGAATCTCAAGGTGAAGAGGCTAGTTGGTGACCACGTGGACCCCATGTGTGCATGGTTCTTGAGGTAAGAGCCCTAATTTTTCAATAAAAAGGAGAATTAAAAAACATGCAAGTTTGAGGCAAGCAGACGACACACACTATTTCACGAAGCGAAGATGCATGAAAGTTACTCTTCGCGAAACAGTGAAAAGTTAAAGATTGAGCAAGTTCGATGGTGATCGACGATCGACATTGTTTCGCAATGTGAAGATGCACAAAGGTTACGCTTCACGAAATAGTGAAAGATGAGCTGGCAGGTCCTGGTGGCAAGTGAGTTGGTGGGTCTCAATGAGATGGCACTGAGGTGGTGATGAGCAAGCAGTCCAGTGGTGATCCAAGTGGTGGTCTACAAGCTGGTGAGATGGAACTCACATGGTAGGTGCAAGTAGCAGACCAGTGGACCCTAAGAACAAAACGTAGGCTGCCACATCATAGGTTGTAGGTCCAAAATTGGCAAAAAATCAAAGTTAAATTGCATAGTCTTGACTATTGAGGAAAAATAAAAAATTTAAATGATGGTTCACATGCGTGATTAATTCACCAAGGGGTTATTGTTTTCTTGAAATAGAAAGTATCATATACCGTTGCAAAGCTCTCAGGACGAGTAATCCATTCATGTAGTTTCTTTCAATAAACATGAGATATTCTGAGAGAAGTTTCCATGGGAAGGAAGAAGGAATATTTTTCAGTTGGGGGAAAGAGGGCACTTAGCAGTTTCTGATGAAATCTGGTCTTTTCCTTCTTCTTCTTATTCTCATTTCTTCTCAATTTTAAGGGTTCCATAATTTTGGAGAAATGCTCCAGAGTTTCATGGTTTCTAGTTTTGAATCTCTTTTCAAAAGCTTGTAAAATTCTATGGGTCTTTTCAGGGTATAGAGCTGCATTTCAGTATTGTAGATTGTTTTCTAGTTGTAGGTTTTACTTATGTTAGACATGAGTTAATTTCACACAAGATTGTCTCTAGGCATGTATTTCATTGTTACAAATTGAATCCTCAAGGAGGCTAGAATTTGTCATCTATAGGAGAATATTATGATTGTTTGTAGGTATCCTTCAGTGAAGGTTTTAAATTCTGTAATCAGTCATAAATAATGGAATATGTATCCAAGATGTGATGATTTTGTGAAGGAATTGAGTAATGCATTAGTATAAGGTATTGATGCAGGAATATCTTGCAAGGAAAATAAATTTATAGCTAAGATTTGAATTTATAGTTCTATGTGTGATTCCATGCCCAATGAATAAGGCACCGGTCTTTGAAGGATTTGGCGATACTTTCAGATTTATACAAATTTAAAGAAAAATGTGTTTCCCTTCATGTTTAGGGTTTGTGTTCTATTCATTCCAGACTATGTTTCAATTATTATTTGTACAGATCTAGCCAATCTGTATGTGCTTTCTAACTTGTTGAGCTTCTGGAATGATCTATCAGCTTATTGTTGATGCAGTCATATGTCTATAGCTAGTTGTATTTAATACATCAAAAGGGCATCCCCCCCTAGGTCTAGCAGAACCTAAAGTGCAGGAGGATCAATTAGGGTCCTATGTGTTAGGCCCAATATGGAAAGCTAATATACTGAGAGGGGAGGGGTGAATCAGTACTTCAAATCCTTTTTGCAACAATATCTTTACTATTATGCATAAACCAAAAACTATTGTAACATAACATAAAGCTAAAACAAATGAGTAACAATCATACATGATTCACTCCATAACACATATATTTTGGTTACATAGAAACTCTTGGTTAGAGAGAAAAACTGCGGTGGGGATGGCACCCACAATTTCACTACTGCAATAATAAAGAGTGCTTAGTTAGAGCTAAATTTAGCTATTTTTGATAGCTTACCCTGTTAGGAGTATTAAGATCAGTTAGATCTACCTTACTAAAGGATTTATACAACACTATATAAGTGTAGCAATTGGTTAAAGGATTTACAATTTATAGACTTGGTTAGAGTCTTTTACCCTATTAAAGGTTTCTCTTACAACTTCAAAATATTACAATAGAATCATTACAAATATCTGCAACTTTACATCTAAAATGCTATAGCAGATTCTATGTTCTCAAAATAAGATTACCTTGCATATAGCATACCTCGATAACTCATAAAATAACTTGGTAAATCCTTTTGTTTACTATGTTCCTTGACTGTTCTCTGATAACCTTCTCAGTGACCTTTGTGTCTTTGTAACAGTCATAATACTCTATGATTTCTCATGTATCACATAAGTCTTGCTTCATACACATATGCACACACATTTCTCACATTCACATCTTTTTCTAACCCTAAATTCATGTTGTATAAGTAGACTTCTTATGTCGGTGATCTGATTCATTGCTTCGATCTTACAAATATGATTTCTTGAATAAATAACCATGCAAAATATTTGATTGGTTAGATGACCTTAAAATTATACAAAATCTGTATGTGCAATTTCCAATGTGATAACAGTTCTGTGTGGCTTGATCTTGTAACATGTTTTCATATGTGTGTCCAGGTTCAATGAATCTAGTAACACATTTCACTCAGTGTATATCAACTCGTTGTATTATCTTTACTACTCAGTAGACATGAAATAACACTCGATAGACAGCTTGGTGTATACTGGGCTTTGTGACTGTTTTCCTTCTGTAACTGACTTGGCTGTTCATACTGACTAAATATTTTGGTAGTGGTGACCGACTAGAGTATATAGAATGACTTTGTATATAAAACTAATGGCAATTTGATAAGCAGTAACAATCTCCCCTTTTGACATTAGTTGAGATGTTTGACAAAACTACTTTCAAAGTCATTACTCAAAAATCTATATACTTTACAAAATTTGACTAAACATGCATATATACATTAGTCATTGAAATAGTATAATCAAATATACTCCCCTTATCAATATGTTCCCCCTATTTACTACACTTCGATTGTTTGATACTTTAAATACTATACACTCTTGATGATATACTCTGATATACTCTTATATACTCCCCCTTTTTGACAAACATCAAAATTTAGTTACCATTGGGAGGTGGCAATTGATCAAAAATGGATTTGTACTTTGTCTTGGCTTTGGTGAGAGCGACAAAGAGTGCATCCTTTATACTGTCCATTAAAGAATTATGTGCATTAATATCAGCCAATAATGAAATTAAGCCATCTAAAGTGCTTCCATCTTGTGTAGTAGAGAGAGAAGTGGCTCAGTTTAGCTGTTCTTGAACGGATGAAAGATGAGGAAGGAATAATGTTTGAAGTGTCATTATGTCCATCCTGATCTTGTGTTCTTCTTTCTCAGTTCCAATTGTTGAGCCATGAGCTATTGTAGCTTAGTATAAAAATTTTGAACTTAATTGGGCTCGAGGGTCAACTTATTTGAGAGATTGGTGATCTCTTTCTCAATTGCTTCTATTTTATTCTTAATATCTTTAAGAAATAAAGAAAATGTGTAGAGTTTCTGAAATAATGAAAGAATGTGCTTGAGTTGAGGGGACAACTCAACAATAAATTTGACAAGTTTTACCTTGCCAACAGTAATGGATCTCTGTACTTCCTCTATCATTTTAGCAATTAGCTCCTTGTCTTTTAGTTTGCTCAAGTATTTGGATGCATCTACTCCAAATGTCTCAATCTGATTTAGGAGTTCATCCAATTGAATATGGATGGCTGCATCGATTGATACTATAGCTGAAGGTAGCATATCTGATAGTAAGGTCTTGACCTTCTGAAGTAATTTATTCTTCCTCTGTAGGGCCAATTGCTTCTCCTATTCAGCCTTTGCTTTGCACAGTTCACTAAATTCATTAAGTGCTTGCCCTTTCAATTTGGAGATGTCTACATTGGGCAACACTATCAGTTTTGATAAATCAATTTTGAAACTATGCTTTTTCAACTTCTTTTCTTTACCTTTCACTGGGTGAACCACCACAATAGCTTGAGAGGCTTGAGGACCCTCGGTAGGTTGCTTGGTAGAGACAACACTTTTGTCAATTTCTTTGGCCTCGGTAGTGTCCTTCGGTGTCTTGGTGCTTGGTGTCTCAGCTGTAGCATTTTCTGTGCTAGAAGGTGCTTGAGAGGTTTATTCTTGTGAAGTACCTTCTACTGTAGACTTTTGACCTTAGGTGCCTTCACCTATAGCCTGAGGAGCTTCAGTTATAGCCGGTTGATTGATCGGTGGGTAAGGCTGAACTTGTTCCAAAACAAATTCACTAGAGACAAATTTTGCATAAGCATTGCCTTCTATCATTTCTTCTTCAGGTGCCTTTGCATCTATGATATCTTCATCTATTTGAATGGTGACAATAGGGTCTTGCTTGGTGACATTAGGTTCTTGGTGGGTGACATCGACTATTTCCACTGTAGATTGTTCACCAGCATTCTTTCTTCAAAAGATGGTCTTCCATTGCTCTTTTGTTTCCTTCTCCACTTCTATATATAGGCCATTCATCAATTTCAAGGCCTTTTGTTTTACTATAAATTGAGTTTGGCTATTTGACAGATGTTCTTTTATTTCATCAACTGACATATCAGGAAAGAGATGCACCAAACTTCTTTCTCTAATTTGTTTCTCTGAGTCTAGGGCATATTGTCATCTGGTTTCAATATGTGCATATAATTCCATAGGAATAGAATTACATACTTCTAATGGGACAACTTAGAATTTGAGAAGTGTACAAATGACAGCTTCTTCAATTTGCCTCTTTTCATCAACAGATCTGGATTCATATTTGACAAATCTGAATCCACCAAATCCACCATATTCCTTTAGATTATTACAAACATTTTATACACTATGTACATCTATCTTCTTGCTTTTCACAATCTGAAATTTATTTGCATCTTCAGATTCGGTATCACTCAACTCTTTTGGCAAAATGAGTCTCCGAGAAGATTTCTTGTAAGTTCTAGTTACCTTAGGAATGGCAACAGTCTTTTGTTTCTTACTCGGTAATGTAGCAGAGGCCCTTGTGTTAGGTCTCTTTGTTGGAGGGGTCGATAGGGCCATTGAGGTGTCCTGTTTCTTTCTCCTCAACACTTTTCCCTTAGGCAATTTGGGGCTATGTGTTATGGTTTCTTCTTGGGCTTCTGTCTCCTCTTCGGTGATGGCTAGAACTCCTTTGATAGGTGTGGAGAAAGACACTTCTCCAAATTTCTTAGTTAATGCCTTAATCATCTTTGTAGCTTTTCTTGTAGCCTTAGGTACTACAATGCTCATTTTTATTTTTTCCTTCATCTCTTCATAGGTTTCATACCTCAACTTGGTAGTATGCCTTGGCAATGATAGATAGGCATCAATTTTCTATTGTGTGATATCAAAATCAATCTCATAACCCATAGGTGACAAAGATTGAGTCCTCAGTTCCACAACATTCACATAACAATAATCGGTGTCGACCTCAAAACATATTTCATCTTTGTATTTTTCTACCAGCTGTGGTGGAATCCGGTACCTGTTATGCATTTTCTCTTGGAACTTGCTGAAGTAATCATCCATTATATCATTAAAGTTATCACCTAACTTCTTGATGAAGTCATTGATTTGATGGGTGATTGGTCAGTGTAGTTCCCAAACAACTTTACCGACTGTTGGAAAAAACTTCTGAAAGTAGAAAAACATACACACAAGTAGTGATCCAAATTTTAGAGTGTTTGCCATGTTGTTCTTCTTTGGCTTCCTGATTGTGTTCAGATTTTCAAACAGGGTCTTCAGCAATACTTCACACAAGTCAACTTTCATGCCTTTCTTAACAATTTTGTATGCTAAGTCCACTACTGCACAGGGTACATTGTTTTCCCTTGCTGATGGGAAGAAATAGTAACCAATTACTCTAATGGAAAATTTGAGTTCAGGATCAGTAACATTGTTCAACTTTAGACCTCTGTAATCCGATTCAACTCTAGTCAAACTGATCAATTCCTTCTATGATATCATTTTCTGTGCTCAGGCATGATCATAGATAAGGTAACCGGTGATCAAATGAATGATTTCTTTAGTGATCTTAAATGGTTTCTCTTGTAGCCACATGAAATCATCATGCACTCAGCTTAGTACAAACTTGACCCACTGGGGTTTGAACACATGGGGATAGGTTAGGGCTTCAGTCAATCCCTTGATTTTGATATGCTCATACTTGCTATCCATTTTACCATATGTGCACAATTCATCATATGCATCCTTGATCTCAACATGACCGAGTTCTTCAATATGACATTTTTTGAAGAATCTCACATCCTTGACTAACAAGACTTGATCTGGGATGAGTGAAAAAGCAGTTTTGTCATCCGGTGCAGATGTAATTTTGGGAGTCAAAAAGTATTTTAGTGAGGGCTTTTCTACATTTGTGACAACAATGGGGTATGGGATCTTAGATGCCATTTTGATTTTAGATAAAAATTGAAATAGGAACCTTAGGGTTTGATAACTAAACAAATGGCAGATGCTTCACACTCAGTAGATAATAACAACTTAATGAGTTCGGTAAACTAGCTTAGCAATGCGATGAGATTTGATGTAAATACCTTAGATTTTTCTTTGAAGATGGTTTGATCGCCTTGATTTTCTCTGCTCTACTTCTTGAAAGCTTGGTGAATGAAAATGACCATGAAAAACCTTTTAAGTACTCAAAAATACCTTATTGGGCTCCGTGTAAGTTAGGTCGAAGACATTAAATGCACTCGGTTCACTTAACTTTCTTTCAATTTTTTTTTGCGCTTTAACCGAGTAACCAGATTTCCTTCATATACCGACTTGACAGGCTTCCTGAATTCACTGACTTAACAGTTTTCCTATAAAGTGCTCCAAAAGACTTTGATAGAATTTCAAACTTAATACTACATCTTACTATGTAGATTTTGAATTCAGTACATACTAAAATAGGAACTGTTTAAGATTTAACCTTATGAGAATGCAGTCCCTTCATACCTTTACCGATTAATTTGACGTGGGAGCACCTAACTCGGTAGGTAAGGTGCTTTCTTTATTTGACACAATTTCCTTCTTTCTCCAAATCATCTTTAATTTCTCTTTTATTTCCTTAGTGTCTTCTCTAGGTTGATCTCTGCAATCTCCAGCCAAGTGTCCAACTTTGTGACAATGAAAACATGCCATACGAGGATTTCTCCATGATCTTCGGTTATTCATTCCAAACCTTATAAAGAAGTTGGCACTTATATGTCCATATATTCCACAACATTCACACCATATCCTTGTATTGTAATCCCATGGTACTATAGAATATTGTCGGTAAGGATCTGTGTGAGTTTGGTAACCTCTAGTATTTGCTCGGTGTGCAAACCACATGTGGTTCTTTTGCTTAAATCAACACTTCTCGGTACTATGTCCATATCTATTGTAGTTTTTACAAAGCCCTTTGAATTTTGCCTTCTAATAGTTGTTAACAGACTTTGTTCTACATTGATTAGATGTGTAACCATATTTATTGCAATTGTAACAATAACCATTGGTTTTTGTGGTATTCAGTTGCTTACCTTTTCTGATTTGACACATGTTAGTAGTATGACCTTGATTTCCATAGTAGTAGCAAATAGGCTTCTTCATTTTTATGTTATTCCTTTTCCCAGCTTGTTTTGATGATTCTCCTCTCTCAGTAGTGCAGATTCCCTTCTCGATAGAGTCTTTTCCTTTGTAACCAAGTCCTCCTTCTTTGTAGGGTCATCTTATGTTCAGTTGCTCATCCAACATTTTTGATGCTTCATAACTCTTCTTCATTGTTTCCTTGGATTTCTTCTCTATTTCAAGTTCATTGCTCAACCTTGATACTTCAAGTTTCAATGCTTGATTCTCATCATTTTTCAGATTTGCTTCATGATGTGTATAACCTAGTTGATCTGTCAGATTTTGTTGAATACTAGTTAGCCTTATTATTTCATCATTCTTATCAGATACTAAGAATTCAAATTGTTGTTTCTCTCTTTGTAGATCTCTTTCTTTATCCTCGGCTATCCTTAATGCATCTAGATTTTTAGTCATCTGTGCACTAAAATGTTCATGTTCTCTTTTCATTGCTTTTAGTTGATCAGCCAATGCTTTGTTCTTTTCTTTCAACATTCCAATCATTTCTTCAGTCTCTTCAGATATACTATTGTTAGATGATGTCTTGATTTGTTCCACTAACTCTTGAGAATCCTGCAAGTCATCAGATAATCTTCTCCTTACTTTCAAAGATTTTTGCATTTGCCTTTGCATGTCTGCAATCACTTGATTTGCATTATCCAGCTCTTCTTGTAGATACACAATCCTCTGAGATTTTTTATAGCCTCCATTGATAAGATCTTTCACTTTAGGTAGTTAAACCCTTTTCCAAGATTCAAGCTCTGATACCAATTGTTAGGCCTAATATGGAAAGCTAATGTACTGAGAGGGGAGGGGTGAATCAATACTTCAAATCCTTTTTGCGACAATATCTTTACTATTATGCATAAACCAAAAACTACTCTAACATAACATAAAGCTAAAACAAATGAGTAACAATCATACATGATTCACTCCATAACACATATATTTTGGTTATGCAGAAACTCTTGGTTAGAGAGAAAAACTGCAGTGGGGATGGCACCCACAATTTCACTACAGCAATAATAAAGAGTTCTCGATTAGAGCTACATTTAGCTATTTCTGATAGCTTACCCTATTAGGAGTATTAAGATTAGTTAGATCTACCTTACTAAATGATTTATACAACACTATATAAGTGTAGCACTTGGTTAAAGGATTTACAATTTATATACTTGGTTAGAGTCTTTTACCCTATTAAAGGTTTCTCTTACAACTTCAAAATATTACAATAGAATCATTACAAATATCTGCAACTTTACATCTGAAATGTTGTAGCAGATTTTTTGTGCTCAGAATAAGATTACCTTGCCTATAGCATACCTCGGTAACTCATAAAATAACTCGGTAAACCCTTCTATTTACTCTGTTCCTCGACTGTTCTCTGATAACCTTCTCGGTGACCTCTGTGTCTCTATAATAGTCATAATACTCTGTGATTTCTCATGTATCACATAAGTCTTGCTTCATACACATATGCACACACATTTCTCACATTCACATCTTTTTCTAACCCTAAATTCATGTTGTATAAGTAGACTTCTTATGTCGGTGATCTGATTCATTGCTTCGATCTTACAAACATGATTTCTCAAATAAATAACCATGCAAAATATTTCATTGGTTAGATGACCTCAAAATTATACAAAATCTGTATGTGCAATTTCCAATGTGATAATGGTTCTGTGTGCCTCGATCTTGTAACACATTTTCATATGTGTGTCCAGGTTCAATGATTTTGGTAACATGTTTCACTCGGTGTATATCAACTTGGTGTATTATCTTTACTGCTTGGTAGACATGAAATAACACTCAGTAGACAGCTCGGTGTATACTGGGCTTTGTGACTATTTTCCTTCTGTAACCGACTTGGCTGTTCATACTAACTAAATAGTTCAGTAGTGGTAACTGACTAGAGTATATAGATTAACTTTGTATATAAAACTAATGGCAATTTGATAAGTAGTAACACTATCTTACATTGTCCAAGTCCTGATGTGCTTCATAGATTGAAATTGGCCATTTCATAGAAGGATTGCAAGTGAACTTGGGTTAACCAGATTTGGTGAATAAAAAAAAAGGCGACTCTATTGGGGAGTAACAGTGTTTTGTAATTGTATTTTTTAGTAAGGTTGAGAAAAGTTGTATTCACCTTGTTGATTGCAGTTAAACCCATGAGTCTGGCCAAAATTTATTTGGGGAAGAGTCTTAGAAGTTTACAAATCTGAAATTCTTTTTTAGATTTGAAAGTGTGTATCCTGGAAAGTCTTGTTGCTTTGAAATTTGAAAATATTATGTGACTCTGCTATGTGTGGTATGACCTTGAAATTTGAAACTATTCAGAGTGAAGATCTGTAGTTAAATTTGATTCCTCTTCAGGGAGGTGGTGACTCTGTAAGAACAAACCTGAGATTTGGAGGAGTTCTTCAAATCTTCCGTCAAAAGTGAAGTGAACAGCAACAACAATTTTTTCTCCAGGTATTCCTCAAAGTGTTCATGAAATAATTTTGTTCCTTATAAGGTGAAATAGTCACCATTGAAAGGAAAAGAAATTTGTAGTTTACATACTTCATATTTTGAAATAAATTTCAGTCATAAGGGATGGGAGAAGTGTGTATAATTTTGAAAATTAGTGACTATATGTGTTTTGAAGAGAGTTTGTAAAACAGTAAAGACATATCAGCATAGTAATGGTTCAGTAAATGTTATAAACTTGATGGATCTAGATGTAGCTCTTAGATCTAAAAATCCTTTGTCAAATCTAAAAGAAATTGATAGGGAGATTGAAATGTCTCTTAAAAGGATCCAAGAGAAGTTTATCTTGTTTTTAAGAAAGAAAGTAGGGAAAAGAAAAGAGGAAGAGTCATCCTATGTTTTCTATGAAATATTTATAGCTGCATTAAATGATCTTTCAGCTAATTCTAGACCCTATGAGTCTGTTCAGATTGAGTTATTCTTGCAGCTTGATGAGCCTGACTCGGTTAATTGGTCTACTACCTTGAGAGAAGAAAGTGTTGCATGCATTAAAGAATAGATATATGAGATTGAAAGGAATAAATCTAAAAATGTATACAAGATTGAGTATAGTGATGGAGATGAATCAGTGAGTGGATATATCTCTTATGATGCTGAAGGTGACTCTTATTCTCAGCATGATAGTGTGGATGTGTATTCAGAGAAAGAAGAAACTTGTACGAACATAAGTAATTGTTCAACTAATCATGATCCCATTGAAGTTTTAGATCTGAATGATATAGATCACCTTGTTGTTAAGTTCAATCCACAAAATGTTTGCAACCCCAGTTGCAAAACTTTGTTGCAACATATAGCAGCACTTTATGACCAGCATGATAAAGGTTATGATGTAGATGCAAGTTGTTGTAATGATGAAATAAATGTGTATAAAGACATGAGCACTACTAATTTAATACCTTTATCAGATTGGGACAATGTTTATAGCATAGAGGATGAAGCCAAGGAAAATGAAAATGAAGAAGAAGGTTCACTAAGTAGTGAATGAATCTCAGAGCTCTTAGCTGCTGATCTTCAGAGGTATGCATCCAAAAATGTGCCTAATCTCTTATACCCAACCAGTACTTGTTCAGATACCGATGATGTTTTTGAGGGTGTTAAGTACGATACATATGTTGTTGATTCTTTCCCTATATTTGATTTGAGTGATGGACAAGATGAAAATGCATATACAGTTGATAGGCATGAAGATGAAGATTCATATGCTGATATGAACTCAAAATTTAATATGCATTATGTGGATCTTGCTTTTAAAAGGCATAACAAATTTGAACTGATCTTCCCTAATTTGCACATGAGAAATCAACTATTGACTAATGGAAATCATGTGTCTTTACTTGTGCAAGAGGTCGATAGGAATTGTGATCAGCAAGATGAAGTGTAGTCATTTTATGAGGAAATATTCCTCTCTAGATTGCAAGCCATTATTGTGGAAGAGTGTTCATCATTTAAGAAAACTAGCAATAGAGATTTGCCTGATGTTCCTAACTTTCATAATAAATTGGGTTACTTCTCTTTTCAGCTAAGAAGTAATGGTAAAGAGTATGGCATTCTTATGTCACATAGTGACTAGCCCTTTCAGCATTTGTTTGGTTTTTAAAGATTGTATGATTATGGACATGCTGATGATTATGTTTTATGTGATCAGTTGATTAGAAATGGAAGTGTGATTCATCAGGCAGATAACAATGAAACTTCCAACTTACCTCTAGTTTATGGAAACGAAAATCATGTGTTTGACAGACATAAGAATTGATCTTAGTTTTGATGGCCCAAGGCCATTTATAATTTGTATATTTTGTACAGTTGTTTTTCTTTAGTTGTGTGGTTTTCAATAAAGTTCTCTGTTGTTTAGGTAGAATAAGGAACCCTTTGTTTTTGAGAAGAGAAGTTTTCCATTTTTAGGTGGTCTGCTCTACCATAGATTCTGAATTCTTGTGTTGATCTTGCAATCAACCATCCCCAGTCAGAGCCACTATTGGAACTCATTGAATTTGGTGAATTTGAGTCAAGTTTTGAGGCCCATTTCAAAATTTTGTATCTGCACTTTCAATTGACCACCTAATCTCATTCAGATAGGCCTACTTTGAGGGCATGTAAAATGGAGCCAGTTAATCATCAAGAGGTAGCACTTTGAAATGTGTTCTATACCTTTCATTTGACCTATGAAGTGTTTTGCAACTTTCAAAATTCAGTTTGGATCAATTTATCAAGTACCCTTTTCAAGGGGTGAGCTGAAAGTGCATGTTAGGTGCAAATCCAGATTTTATTAGATAGCCTACTTTGAGGTCCTATATCTTTTAACTAGTTGATTTTCATGCTAAAATTCAAAGTGCATTGAATTGTATGCATATAAGTGTGCCTCTGTACCATGTTTCAAGTCTTTATGAGTCCGTTTGATCAGTTTTCCAAGATGATTTCTTGAGCCACTTCATTCAATTTTCTGCATTTTCATTGCTACATCTTTTTAAGTTGCTATTTTCATAAACCCACCATTTGCACCCAGTCAGCCTTTTGGTTGAACTGAGGATTCCAAGGTCTTCTTTGTACTTCAAGGTACCTATGCCCCAGATTTGGGTGTCTATGGAGATCATTTGATATTTTTAAGAAAGGCATTTTGAGGTCCCTACGCATTGGTTTGATTAGGTTTACAGTGCTGACAGAGCCATTTGGTCATCTTTGACCATTAATATTTCTTCACTCAGGATTTGTCTTGAGAAATGGCTTGGCAGAGTGAATTTTTGTATGTCAGACAGTACGCATGTCAGTTTGCGATGTCCAGAAAGGTGTTTTGACTAGTTTGAAAATTACATCTTTGGGATTAAATGCGAAAAAGTGTTGTAGGCGCCTGAAAGTTGTGAAACTCTATTTAATGATTAGAAAATGGTTCCGATTGATTCCAGAGGCATGTTCAAGGTTCTTGAGGCATTTTGAAGGTCAGTAGCATGAAAATGCAATTTTTTTTAGTCGGAACCACTTTGGGGACCGACCTAGCTCATGCCTTTGTAGTGTTGGTTCTATGGCGAAAATGTTCTTAGTACGTGGCATCATGATGCATAAAGGTATGGAGATTAAAGAAGATGATGCTACTTTAAATTATTTTATAATATATAGAAATGTGGGCTCGGGGATTGTAAAGCTTCAAGATCTAAGTTCTTCTGAGGCGCTTATTGATGGGCAAATTTTTGTGAAAAGATGAACAAATTGCCTTTGAAAATGGGAGCTCAATGTCCATAGTTTAGTCCTTTTCAAGGTTCTATTGGAGAAGGTATTCATTGTTTATGGGAGAAAACCCATGGAGGCAATACCATTGAATAAGATATAACAAGAAGGTGTATTCATGATCAAGGAAAGATGGTATTTGAGGTTGTACAAGAATGGAATCTGAAACTTGATGCTAGTGAAATTGATTAACCAAGACTACCGGCAAATCCGATCGGCCAAATTACTTCAACAACTCCTCTTTACAATTCATGTGCCAAAGTTTTAATTGCCCATAGTTTGCACTGGTTTTGACTTTCTATGCCAAAAAAATGAAATTGGTAGATTTATTGCCAAAATCCACAACTTTTACCAGCATCTTCCCCCAATTTGGCATTGAGGTGAAAGGATTTTATAAGCTTTCAGGCAAATGCATTTCTCCTCCTGGGGATCATGTGGTAGGCTGGACTCAAAAACCTTCAAGGAAAATGTAATTGGCATGTGAAATTCTAGCCAGCATCCTCCCACCTTAAATTAGAAGTGCAGGTTGAAAAGACATTAGAAACTTTTAGCAAATTGCAAGAAGCAGAAAATTCTTTTGGCATAAGTAAAACATGGTGGCTGGGAAAGGATTTTAAAAAACCTTCCAAACAAATGCAAATTGAGGTGTTAGAGCCCATCTACTCCCTGCTGTGAGCTCCTGCGTGGTGGATGAGTTCAGGAAACATTGAAAAGGTCCAAGCAAACGCAATTGACATTAGTGTAAGCCAAATTCCACAACCTTTGCCCATCTTTCCTGCGTGGAATTTAAGTATATTGGGGATTCTCAAGGAACTTATATTGCCCATCTTTCTTGTGGTGGAGGGTAATGAAACTCTAACAAATGCATTGGTAGGTGATGGAAAAAGAGCAAAGAAACTATCTAAACCAATGCAATTGGCTGGTGGAAGTATGGCATGGTGAAAGACATTAGAAACTTTCAATGAAAATGCATTGGCAAGTGTAAAACAATTTTTTCTTCCCTTTACACCAAATGTAGCTGGAAGGGGCACGTAAAACATCAGCAAATGCACATGGCAGGCCTAGTGGCAACTCCATCGCGCTTGCCAACATCCTCCCAGGCATGTGGTGTTTGAAAAGGATTTTAAAAAGCCCTCCACGTGGAATGGGTAAAGCATAATAAACCTCAAGAAAAATGCATTGTCAAGTGTTTTGCCAATCTCCTGACACTGACACTGACAATGGGAAGGAAGATGAGTTTGAAAAATTTTAAAGGAAGAAGAGAAAACCCTCACCGGTACCCTCTCCTTCTCCTAAAAGGACTAGGACACTAAGGAAGAAACAACAAGCAGTTAGGGAACCACAGAAGAAGCTTACACCAAAGAAGAAATAGACACCGAATACCCCCACACTGGATGATCTACTGAATGAGATAACACAAGAAGGTAATCTGACAAATGTAAACAAATGGTATCATTCTTTTAAGGATTCTGACAAAGAAAGTATTGAAGAAAGCATTATTCTACATTTGGATATTTACAAGAAAGTTTTGATTGGAGTTGTGGATGTTTTACCTAATGAACTTTATCTGAGACTTGAGGATAAAATGCTATATGTGATGGAATTGGATAAGGAACTGAAAGTTGAAGCACTTTTGGCTGTACATCCAGTAAACTCTAAGGAAGAGATAGATGAGCTTATATCTAAAGCTAACTGGTCCATTTTTGTTAGTGGGCACTGGCAAGTAAGTCTAATGGCTAGAAGAGTTAAGGAGATTATAGATGAGATTGTAGATAAATGGGACATATTTCTTGTTGAGAAGGAAAAGCAAGAGGAAAGAAATAGACCGAAAGTGGAAAAGACATTCAAGGTATATCAAAAAGATAAGGGAAAAGGTAAAGTTGGTGGTGTACCTGCTATAAAAATAATAGATAACATCCCTCCACTAGCTCAGGGCATCCCTCCATTAACTTCAACATCACCGATACATATAGCTAATCCACTAGATATGGCTATAGAAGGTATAACTCATGATGATACTAACCCAGAGTCAGAAATACTTTTTACCATGAATGTGGATACACATGATATAAACATTGTTGTGAATAAAGAGACTACAAAGGTTAAGGCAGATGATGTCAAGGATAGTAAGATCTCTAAGATACTGCCACACACTATTGACTCTCAACAAACTGGGATACTGGCACAAGCTGAGCAACTAGAGACTAAGAAAACAATAGAGGTTAAGACAAATAACACAAGGAAACCAAAATCAGAGAAACTAATAGTTGTACAGACTAAGAAACAATTTGAGGCAGAGGTTCATGTTGAGTCTGGGAAACCAAAAGTTGTAGAGGTTCTTAATCAAATTGAGAAACCATCAAAGGTAGAGTTACATACACAGACAAATCCAATGGAAGAAAATGTAAGTAAAGTGGAAGCATCTGATGGAAATAAAGAGGATATAGTGAAGGTAATTGGACAAACATCTATTGAGAAGAAACCCATAGCAGAACAGAGCCCATCTATAGGTGAATTTAGACCTACTAACATAACAGAGGTTCTATTGTATCCCATCAAGAGGATAACTGATTGCAATGCCTTGACATTTAAGGAAATTGATAACACATTACCTATTCTAAGGATGATTGAACCTAATTGTCAGATAGAGCACATTAATGGTTCTATAGGTAAATTGGAAACATTGTCCAAATTCATTGTTGATAATGTAATAACCATAGATAAGGAGAATGAGGATACCATTAAGGAGAGAGTTGACAAATAGAAAAATACATTCTTTGAGAACACTATAAAGAATTATATCGATCACTTGGACACATTTTTACCGGTACTCAATTCTACAATTTTGGAGTATAAGGAGTTATATAGAGAAGCATGTAAACCTCACAATTTGATAGAGGAAATTGATGAGGAGATCAAAAAGACACAAAAAGAGATGGATTTTATTGTGGATAATATGATAGGTTCTTTAGGACTTATATCAGTTTTTGAGTAGGAAATGGCAGTTTTTGAGGTGTTGGAGAAACTCTAGAAAGAGAAATCAAGGATAAGGTTAAAAGCTTGGGAAATAAAAAATAAACTTGGTCCAAAATTGGATAGTCTTATTACTCAGCAGGTTGAATTATCTAAGGTGACAGGTCAAGGAGAACGATCACCGGAGCAACAAATGCACTATCACACTGGTATGATCCACAAGACTGAGGCAACTCTAACTGACAACAACAAGTTTATGTAGAGTTTGAATCTAGTTTTTGTGGACATTTTTTGGATAGTAACCAACTGGTTACAGACCTTGAGGTAGCATTTTTCTACTCATTTGATTATTTATGACATCCTTTGTCATTTATTTCAAAAGGGGAGTATTGGAGAGAAAAATGCATGTATAAAGGAGATCACTTTCTCAAGGGGAGCACATCTTTTTGGATTTCAGTTTTGGGATAACAGTTTTGGATTTTTCTCATGAGTGTTACCATCAATGCAAAAGAGGGAGATTGTTGGCATTCTACAGTCTAATAAGAATAGTTGATGTTGTCATTGATGACAACCAACTAGAAACCAACTGGCAATAGACTTTTACATGCACTGATAGACACCCGCACTCATAGGCGCTTACATCAGCATTCAGATTTGATTGGCAACAAAGTATACTGGCACTCAGGCCAACATGGGATGAACTTTTTTTAATTGTAATATAATTATCTTTTGTAAGATGACTTGGTATATTGTAAAAGACTAATATAAGTATGAGATCTCATAAGGCATTTTGTATTTAGTTTGGGGAGATAATTGGAGAAGGCGAATATTGTATAAAGTGATTTAGTGACAGTGAAGGATTTTGGTTATGACATCTATCTGAGCTTAAATCGGTACTGAACCTGGCATTAGAGATGCTACTTTGAGTAGTACATTGTATTGGATTTAATAATCCATTTTGTAGTCAGTGAGACTCTTCATTGAGCATTGAGCTCTAGGATGTTGGCCTCCCTACATGTGTAGGCCCCTATTGTAACTAGTATTTATTCATTGGCCAATGAGTAAATATTGTGGGTCACAAATCCCACCGAGTTTTTTCCCACACCGGGTTTCCTCATTAAATATCTTGTGTTTTGGTGTGTTTCTATGTTGTCTCTATTATTTCTATTTACTGCATTAATTCTTGTTTACCGGTACACTATTTTGGGTGGCAAAGTGATAAATAAGTTTAAATATACAACTAATCAGTTAGACACTAATTCACCCCCCCTCTCAATGTCTGTGGAACTGTCTGTCATGCCCAAACATTTGGGCAAAAATAGAACAACAATATTTTTTTAAACAATATAAATTCATCAAATAATCTACATTAAAATGAAATCAAATAAGTTTTGTCTTAACTATGGGTTAACTCTGGGTTAAATAGAGTCATTTACTAAAGTTGATTTAATTAACTAAATTAATTAGAGAAGACTAATTATTCCCTAAGAGGGTCACAGAAACTTAATTAATTAATCTAATTAATCCAATTTATTTCTTCTAATTAAAATTGAGGGATATTAAATATCTCAATAGCATTTAAAATACTCAAGGCTAAATAAAATGTTGATAATGTTATCTCAAATTAAAATTAATTAATTGAGCACACACAAATTCACTTTTTAAATATAACCATTAAGGTTAACTAATTCAATGATGATATTTGCCAAATAAATATAATATATATTAAAGTCAAATTTAAATCCCCTAATACATTTAAAATTTAACTATTAATAATTGGCCAATAACGACTTCATAGGCTAGAATTCGCATAAAACAAGTAATAAATTTCATTAATAAACTCCCCCAAATTAGATCTAACCTAATATCCATATTTAATTAAATATGAAAATTATCTATATAATATCCTCATTAATAGCCCTAGTTAATAAAATTAAATCAATAGTTGCATCTAATATATCTATATAAAATTAATCCCCAATTTTAAATATGCCTTGATAAAAAGACTATATTAAAATTAATTTTCTCCCTAGTCAATATTAGGAGTTTAAATTAATTTCACATATAGCTATAACTAAATGCGGGGAAATTCTTTTTCAAATTTCAAAAAGAATTCCCCCTCTTCTTATTTTAATTATATTTAATTTCAAACCCTAAATAGGGTTGAGTTATCCTTCTTATTTTATTTTAAAAACTAACCTATTCCTTTTATAATTTGTAAATGCTAACCCTAACCCAAATATGGGCTAGGGTTGCATAACTTATTCTTCCTCTTTTATTTAAATGCTAACCCTAACCCAAAATTGGGTTAGGGTTGCATATTTTATCAAACTTATTCTTCTCTTTTTTTTTTTTGCTAGGGTTTTGGGTGTGTGTGTGCAGGGTTTCACAGGAAGCCGAAGGGAAAAAGCAAAGGAGAAACCGCAGGGAAAGAAGGGAGGTGGCGGCTATGGTGGCCACCCATAGTGGCGGTAGAGGCCACCACTGGGGGTCACCACCTGTAGTGGCAGTCGAGGCCCCTGTGGGCTTCGGCCCACAAAGGGGGCCTGAGCTACCTTGCACATCCGCGAGGCTATAGGGGGGGTTCGCTACTGCCCAACTTTGCTTAGCAAATTTTTTTTTGGTTTATTTCTTTTTTCATTTTTTTAAAGTTTATAAAATACATTTATATATATATTTGTATATATATATATATATATATATATATACATATATATATATATATATATATACATATATATATATACATATATATGTATATATATATATGTATATTTATTTATATATATACATATATAAAAATCTTAGAATACATGCATGATTTTTAGAAAAATAACCAAAATACTTATGTAAGATTCTTTTCTCTTTATTTCCAGTTTACCCATATTTTTATTAAATGCATATGTTTTAATGTAAATTCTACATGTATGTGTGTGTGTGTGTGTGTGTGTGTGTGTGTGTGTGTGTGTGTGTGTGTGTGTGTCTATGGTAGAATTTGTACTTAAATAGATTTAGCAGGCTGATTTCAAATAACAAAATAGGAGTAACTTTTTTTTTTAATTATTTTCATTTAGGGCATTCTCTAGATTTATTTTTTGTTTTTATAGAATGTAAAAATATGATAGTTTTATTTATATACAACAACAACTATTTTTTTTTCAAAAAAATCATTAAATCCCTAAACAACATGATGAATTTTTTACTAACATTTATTTTGAAAAATCCACTTATTTTTCCCTACTAACATGCATTTCCATATTTATAACTTTAGCTGCAACTAACAATTTCTAAAATCCATTGATTTATAACAACAAGGTAAAATGTAGTATTAACATCTATTTATTTATTTTTATTTTTTAAACATGTATTTTTTTTTTTCAGAATGAAAACAAAAATAACTTAAACAGAAAATAACTTTCATTTCTTTCTGCATTAATATTTTAAAACCAAATATAACATCATTTTTCGAGCAACTATAACAAAACAAAAAATAATCCAAAATGCATTCATTTTATTAAAAGGATCAATACTTCAATAAAATACAATTTATTACATGGTAAACTTAGTCAATAATTACAATAGAAAGCTTTTTTTTTTCTTTCTTTTCTTTGCAACTAAAATACAAAAGTAACTTTTTTTCTGGAACTAAAATAAAATCAGCAAAGACCATTTCCAAGCTTTCCCTTCCAAGTCTTTTCCAAAGCAACCTACAATAAAAACTTGAGGTTGTGACCATGGAGGCTCACCTCCCAACCTAGGCTTACTAGAAGCTACCCCTAAGCTAGGAGAATCAAGGGCTAGATGGGTAACACACAAACAAACACATACATTCAGAAAACTCAAACACAACAAAAACACTCCCAACCCAAGATTTAAACAATGTCACTTATGTGACTTTTTAAGTGGGGTGAAGGTGGACTAAATACTTTTGGGGAGAATTCTACAAATAGTGCACATAATGCCATAACAAGGCTGCAAATATAACATATCCACAAGTTCCAAACTTGTCCCCTAAATTCTTTATGACCCGCAAGGCATACAAGCCTACAACTCCCCTCATAACCCCCATTTTATAATCATAATATTATGCAACAAGGGCCACAAAAATCCCTTGAGAATCACTCTCTTCCAAAGAGAGCCTCTCACTCAAAAGGTTGTCAAGCAACCCTTCACCCCAAGGCCACTCTACCCTCCCAAGGGTTAGTTTGGCCTTGTAAACTCCCAAAAACAAAAACATAGAAACTTAACCAAAATCACAAATGGAAGGACTCCACATCTTCCTACACATACATAAAAACAACAAGGAAAATCAACAAAGAAAACAATGCAACAAACAATCTTTTCAAAAGCAAACAACATCATACAATAGTTAGAAATTTAACAAACCTTAATCTACCAAAAAGGTAAGGAAATTTGTAGGAGAGCTGCCCAATACACAACTTTTCTTCTCCCCAAACTTAGCCCAAAAATCTTCCCAATACTTGCAAAAAATTCTGAAAATTCCAAGTCTCCAAAATGGAGAGTGGGTGATCAAACTTTTCCCTCCCAAACTATTCCCTATGAAGCCACACCTCACTCTTTCCAATCCACTTGGGAATGGTGAAGGATTCTCATTGGTTGGTCTTCCAAAAGCCTTACACACTCCCTAACCAAGGCACCTCAAAAAGGGGAAATAGAATGGAGAATATGAATGACACTCATGAAGTGGGTTATCTAACCAAGGAAGGCTCTTCTAAAGATGAAATTCGGCCAACTTGGGAAACTCACTTTTTGGGAAGGTTAAACAAGTCCTAGGGAGTGGACACATGGCTAAATTTGGCCTTCATCCATAGGTATATCATATGGCCCACTAAAAATGCTCCTAACTTGACCCCAGGAGTTAGTTTAACCCCTTGGAAGTACACCCAAAGTTTACCTACGGGTCAACCCTTACTTGACCCTCCTAATGGCTCACTATCCTAGGTTTACTTGGGACCATTTTAGGATAATTGAAAATATAAACATTGGTAAAATAAATTCCTCAAAAAGAGACATGATAATGCCAACTCAACTTACAACACATGTGTCAAGTGACACTACAACATAATTACACATCACTAAAACACACATGGCAATTGTCCCTTTTAAAATTTATAAATTAAACAAATTTCCAAATTAAACACTCATCCAAGCATGACATTTAAAAATTAAAATACATTTACAAATGAGGGGTTGTCTCTCCAAATAGACAACCCCTGGCTTCACAATCACACATAGGCCTAGGCTTGATTCTCTGATAATTTCCATGGTCACATGGATAATTTTCTGGCACATCTCACTTGCACATTAGTAATTCCAAAAATCACATATAATATTATCAAAAGAATACAATTCAGACATCGCATAAAATTTCAATTATAAAATCAAGCATCCAATTATAAGACAACATCCACATACAATCATCTACTAAATGGCATCATCCTCATAAACATGGAATTAAATCATTTATAGAGCATGCAACCACAATTTCTAATATAAAATGAAGTACTACAAATCAAAGTAAATGACATAATCATATCAATGTTATCCACCACATGAGATCATATAAAATCTATGTTCAAAATGCATCACAATATAGTATCCAAAATAGGTCCAACATGAAAATAATAGAAATGCTATGACGGCTCGAGGTAGGGCCTCACACTATCATTGAATCTAACACATTATCAATGGTGTCATGATTAGGGATAAATATTGTCTCAGTTTGTGCATTAACCAGTTGATCATTTATTGGTTGTTCTCCCATCACTATTTCTTTTGGTTCAAGCTCAATTATTTCAACTCTTTGTGGTTCTTCTTCCTCATCTCTTTCATCTTCAATAGGAATCAACCCCAATGATTTCCTTATTAAAATTTCAATTTTTTTCTAGACTGATTGGGTCTCTCCAAGAAGTATTCTAGTCAATATTTTCTTTCATCTGAAGGAAGATCTTGCATTTAACAAAAAATCATCTATTTCCTCCTTGGTTGCCTCTGGTTGAAGATTATTAAGTATAAATTCAACAAATTCTCTATCTTGTCTCATAGTATCCTGCCATCTAGCATCAATCTTGTTACATAGAGAATTAGGAATCTGCCCTTGTAGCTCAATAAGAGCCTTGCTATATTTGTTCATCATGTAAATAAATGCATCCCCTATCTCCCTTTTTTCATCTTCACTAAACATTTAATAGAGTTTCTTTATACCTTTCAATAAACCCATTCTTTAATTTTTATAATTGAATTTTCAAGAGGTGAAAGTTTTTTTCTTAGTTTCTTTGAAGATTTCCCAGTTGACTTACCACTAACCTTAGGCTTTTTGACACTAGTCGTTAGGGCTTTCTTTTCTTCCTCAGATTCTATTGCTTCTTCATCAACAAATGTCATTTTCTTTGCCTTTTGCTTCTTCCTTTTTCTAGATACTGATGGAGGAGGTGGATCAATAATATTTCCTTTTCTCCTAAACTAAATATTTGTAGGTTTCTTTGTTTATTTCTTTTTCTTAAGAGTTGCTTGTTTACCTTTTTCTACAACTTTCTCCTTTCCATCTTTAGTTTGTACACCGATGGGGGTACCAGTTGGTACACTTGTTGTACCTACCTATTCAGCTACATGATTATCTCTTACTACTGCAATTTGTTCTTTAGTGAATCCATCTTGCTTAGAAAAAGCTTCAACGTCATTTCTAACCTTCTTAACAATAATCAGTTTTTGCAATTTAGAATACACCTGTAATGATTTTTCCTTGTAGGTTCCAAACCTTTCAGTAGTGGAATCTACTAGTTGACTAAGTAAGTGATCAGTATAAGAAATTAGTATATCTTTATCTACTTCATAACCCATGGGCATAACCCATGTGGTCCTGGGTTCAACAACTTCCATTATACATGTATCGGTATCAACCATAAAGATAATTGTTTTCTCATATCGATTTACAACTTCTATTGGTAACCTCTCCCTTGCATGCATTTTCTTATGAAAATGTTTAAAATATACTCATGCAATCTTATCAAGATAATTACCAAGAATCCTAATGCTATTCTTCATTTGCATCAATGTAAGTGTTCCTTCAATCCATTGAATATCACCAATACTAGGGAAACAATTCTGAAAACAAAAGAATAGACTAGTAATCAATTGACAAAATTTGAATGTTAACCTCTTGTCCTTCTTGATGGCTTCCAGGTTTAGAATAAATTGACTTCTCAATGCTTCTGGCAAGTCATAGTCAACATCCTCTTTGATCATCTGATAAGCAGTATGAATAGCAGCTGCCAGTACATTGTTCATTCTACTTTAATAGTATATCCGGTATTTGATCACCATTGAAGCATATTTCACTGATGCATTATGGATGTTGTTCATTGTCATTTCTCTGCCATCCCATTTAGATCTTGTTAACTTTTCTACATCATTCTTTATAATGGATCTAAGTAAGGGGACCTCACCAGTGGCACAAAATTCGGTGATTATGTGAATGGCTTCCTTAGAAATTTTATGTGGTCTATCTAGCCACATAAATTGATCATGTATCCTACTAAGCACAAATCTCACAAGTTCATTGTCAGAATCATCAATGGAATTGAGTACATGATGAAACCCTTTATCGATAACCTTTCTAAATTGTTCTTTCTAAATACCATTCTCACCACATAGTGCTCTATATTGATAAAAAATATCCGCCATACCCATATCTTTCATTTTTTTAATGATATAATAACCTAACATCTTCAACATGTAATACACCATAGGGAACCCTGAATAGGGCTTGGGTAGGATCAGTTTCTTCATATTTGAATGATTGCCTCTTAAATTCCATTTGTGGCCTATCGGTAACATCAACTAGATGTGGAAAGTCCATGTTCAACGCTTCAGAAGATAAGCAAATAGAAATATTTCTAGATAAATACCTTTTATCGCTATCACACTAGGGGTTCCAAACATCGACTAAGATTTCTCACACCAATCACTAATTCGTAGATCACTTCAATCTTCTTAAATCTTTGTCAACAGATTAGATGTTGCCATGATAAGTTCTTCTCTACTCTATTATCTCTCGAAATGCTCAAAATAACGCAATGTGACAAATAATATTCAAAAGGTTCATTTAATTTTCTAATTATCTACCGCATTAATTGCTATTACTAGTAAAATCATAAAATATCACTTAACAAACTAATACATACTACAGGTTACCAAAGATACATCATTCATACCGGTTATGATCCAAAAACACTTCATAACATCAAAAGGTAACAAAATATATGGATCAAACTTACTACACTTCATCCATGGGTTCTTCTAAATATCTATCAATAAGCTCTCTCCAAGTTGTATAAACAACCCAGTTTACTGGTGAAGGGTTCTCCTCACTAGGTGAAGAATTAGACCCATCAAATGGTTTATCATCACTTTTCTTCTTCCATATTTTATTCATCCCATCTCTAGTGTCCTCAATATCAACCTTCTTCTTTCCTTTCCGGTCAGCAAAATGATTTATAGGTTGATTCCTCTATGGTTTACAAAATTTAGCAATGTGTCCTATTTGATGATAATGATAACAAGCCACGCTAGATGCTCTCTAAGGTTCTACATTTCCTCTACCTTTCCTTCTTCTACAGTTCATTGGCACATGGCCAAATTTATTATAGATTGTGCAAACCACATTCATTCTTTTCCCCATCTCATAGGGGCTAGACCAGTTAATGTAGGGTCTTTTCCAGTTTGTACTTCTCTAGTCATTGAAATTCCTTCTCCAATCACCACCAGATCTCTGATTTAGGTGAGGTGTTAGATTGTTATCTCTATACTTTCATTCAATATATCTCTTCCCATACATGTTGCATGTGTATAAATAACCTTCAAATCTTCTCGACACATATCTATGATAAAAATTAGTTCTATAACCAGTATTAACATTAAATTTGCTTCTAGAGTCATTAGCAGTATGTACTAGTTTGTGACAATTAAAACATATAGGTTTATAAGGTTTCTTACTGGTGGATTTTGAAGCTTAGGTGGAGGTTTACCTTTATGCATTCTATAATTTGTACTAGAAGACTCACCTTTCTCAAATATTGTATAACCCAATCGAGTTGTATCACTTTTCATCCTCTGAGGCTAGATCTATTCATCAAGCATGGTAGAAATTTTGTTAAAATTCGTAAGATTCTCATTAGCATCATCAAGTTCCTTTGTAAGATCTTCATTCCTTTCAATAAGGGTCTCTCTAAAAGATATTTCCATATAAAGATCAACTTTGATTTCTTCTTTTTCTTCACACTAATGAGAATACAGGGTGCCAACTTCCTGATTCAACTTAAATATCTCATGTTATTATTCTTTAATCTTTTCTTCTACTTTCCTCATTACCTCAAGTTATTGACTCATCCAAATATTTTGGGCTTCTATCTGTCTCCTCAAGTTAGCATTTTCTTCATTCAACTTGTCAACCTCATCAACCAATGCATCTATGTTAGCCTCATGAGAAGAGCTACTTTTAGAGACTTCCAACAGTTGTTTAGTTAACTCTTTTTTCTGAGAAAGTTAAGCTTTATACTTGCCTCTCAAAATTTCTAAAGCTTCCTCTATTTCTAGAAGTCTTTTGGACATCTCTCTATAGCTCATTACTTCCCCCATGTTTACCTTAGGGATTCCTTCCAAGCAGTTAAGCCTCAAGGAAGTGAGGCTCTGATACCAATTGATAAAATTATAAGGCATTGAGAGGGAGGATGAATCAGTGCAAGCAAAAGTAATAAGAATCTGATCACCAACTTTGACAGCTTAAAACTTATCAAACATATAAGAAATATCACCACATATGCAATCACCTAATAAAGAAAATTCCACATAGCATAAAAAATTTATACATGGAAAACCAAATGGGAAAAACCACAGTGATAGTTGGTACCCACAAGATTCACTATCTGCAAAATAGAAATCTTGATTGGTTAAGGTCTTACAACTATGCCCTATTAGGAGCAGACCTAGTTAAGAGTCACCTGGTTAAGGGATTTCAATGATAAGCCATGTTAGGAGCTATGACCTATTAGGATCAACCTCATGTGAGGATTTAAGACTCTGATATAGAGCTACCCCATTAGGGATGTAGACACTCAAAATTGATCATCAGTCCTACATCGCTAACCTAATTTTTAACATGTCTTCCATGTCGCATTTGATTTTCATCATATTTTGACATTGTGTCATTATTATAATTCAAATTTTCTATTTTCCTAACCATTTAAATCATTTTATTAGTAATCATTCATTTCCTAACATTAATTGAATAAGCTTTATTATTTGATTAATTCAATCCCACTTTAATTAAATAATCTTTATTATTTAATTAAATTCAATTTCATTTTTTTCATAATTGAATAATTTCTTTAAATTGTTTAATTAGCTAATTATTTAATCATAATTAAATAAATTTCTATTTATTTAATAAAAACTTAATTATCTTATTCCAAAAATCAAGAATCGAAACAAATCTTATTTGTTTTTAATTTAATTTCTAATTATCCTCATCCAAATACAAAAATGGCAATAAATCGAGAAAATGATTTAAAAGTTAAAATAAATCATTATCCAATTTAAATAAATTATTTTCTCATATTCTA
This sequence comes from Cryptomeria japonica, assembly GCF_030272615.1. NCBI lineage: Eukaryota > Viridiplantae > Streptophyta > Pinopsida > Cupressales > Cupressaceae > Cryptomeria > Cryptomeria japonica. Next base: position 867,331,101 of record NC_081414.1, read on the forward strand.
CTGGTTTTTGAAAATGGAAAGTATGCCGTCATCTAATTTATATGGTTTTCAAAATTCATTATCATATCTTCCTAAAAATTAAAAATGGAAGTAACTAGTCAGCTTTTGATTTTCTTGGTTTATCTTCTTGGAAAATATCTCTTTAATCTCAATTTAAAATTTGAAAAAGGATATATGCCCAGTCAAAGCCACTATATGCCATGTTTTTGAATCCATGTTCATTCTCCAATCTTGTCTTCAATCTTCTATAAATTCATCAATCTTTTCCATAATCTAAACCATGCTTCGAGTATCCTTATGCTGTCTAATTTTCTATCATTTTTTCATTAACTTGCTTTCATTTTCACTTGTGTTTGTAGGTGACATCCACATAATTTGAAGGAGAAAGAAGAACAATGGAAGGGAATGGAAGAAACATTTCCGTTGGTTTGCATTTATTTTAAATGTTTTGTTTCCATACTTTTATTGAATGTGTTAGGAATATTCTCATAGCATTTAGCTTTGTGGTTGGTAAATTTGTGTTATGATTTCCTTTGCCTAATTTCCTACATCACATTTTTTGGTGAACTTGACATGAACATGAAAAGTCTAACAATTCTTTGAATCTATTTTTGCATGCAGGTTTTATGTGAGGATATATTATTTCATGTGGGTTTTATGGAGTCTAAACAATTATTTATGCAAGATTTCTTAACATGCAAATAAACAACAATTGTTCACATAGTTTAATTAAACGGTTTGAATAAACAACAATTCTTCACATAGCCTAATTAGGAGGTTTTAATGAACAACAGTTCTTCACATAGCCTAATAAGGAGGTTTTATTTAACAACAATTCTTCATATAGCATAATTAGGAGGTTTGAATGAATAACAATTCCTCACATAGCTTAATTAGGGGATAAATCAGCAACAATCTCTCATTACAATCTACTAAGGGTTTCAAAATGAATCATCACATAGTCTAATTAGGAGATTGAATGGACAAGAAATTCTCATTTTAGTTCATAAGGTGTTAAAATTAACCCACAATCTTCATCTAGCTTTCTAAGTAGGGGTACAAATTGGACATTTATTGATGATTTGTGTAGCATATTGGCATTCCTCGGAAAAATATTTCATTGAAACTATTAATTGATTTTGTGCAGGATGTGGTAAAAGAATCTTATCAAAACTGAGTGCTTGTGATTTTTAAAGTAGTTGCATGCTCTGATTTTTTAAGGTTAATGAACACCATGTTTTCCATGTTTATTTTATTTTGCTCATGTGTTTTTACCTTGAGAAGTGGGTCTGCCTCCTAATTTTGCTGACACTTTGCATAGGCATTGGTGATAGGGAATGACCCAAAGTGTTGTAGGGCTAAGGCTAAGCCTCTTCCAAACCAGTATAAATAACACTGGCTGCAATGAAAGTTGTAGACAATGGGTGTCAAAATGGCATAGTGATGATTAAATTTGTCGAATCTACATCCACCCAAACAGATGCCCTGGCTAAGAACCTTTGTGTTTAGAGACCAAAAACATTCTATTCATTGGTACAAGAGGTTAGACCTCTGATGTTTTCTCACATATTTATGACTCATAGTAGAGATACAAAGTTTTCCATGGGGAGTTTTCATGGGAACTGATTCTTGGTTGCCCTAGAGAAGTGAGTGTCACAGAGGGGAGCTAGTGGGGTCAAGAATCTAAGTATCCTCTTTGAGTAGGCGTAGCTGGAAAACCAAGTGAGATCCAATGAATATTTTCCTTTCCGACCATAGCATTTTTTGTTGAAGGTGCATGATTGTCTTGGGTCATCAAAGTCAAACAAACATCTTGTCTTCTATGCTTGTAAAAAGTTGAATTAAAAGTAATTGTCACAAGTGGTCTTAAACAACCTTGTTTTCAAACTTCAAACAACATTCAACAAGTCAAAAATGAGTTGCAATTGTCCAACCAAGATTCAAACAAAGTCAAACTTGGTCCAAAGAACTTCAAAATATTAATTCAACAATTTGCATTTTTTTTATCAACATGGCTTTTTAAAAGATTGGGCATCCTTGTTTCAACATTCATGTCACTTAGGGATAGGTTTTGCATAGTCCAACTTAGGTCTTAGGAAATATTGTCATATTCCTTCATTTTAATCTATTTCATTTGCAGTGTCCTCATTTTTCACTTAGGTTTAAAATCATTTTCCTAAGTCTTCATTTCATTATTATCATTGAAAAATTAGGTCTTTTCTTACGTTGCAATTTGCATTTTCAAAGTTATTGGTCTTTACATATCCCTATCACATTATCTTTATCATTTCATAGTACAAAATCTAGGTCTTTTCTTAGGTTGACATTGTAAAACATTTCCAATCATATCCTTCGTTCATATCATTTTGTCATATCATATCATCTCTTGAGACCATATCATATTCATATCATATCTTTAGGTCATTGTCATTATAATTGTCCTCTTGCATTTAGTCTCAAAATTAGGTTAGTCAAACTTGCAAAATCAAAACTTTAGATTAAAACCTAAGTTGTTGTTAGGGAGTCTTGACCTTGTCCAATATTTATCCTTTTTTCATTGTCATTTTATCAAACCTAGCTTAGTATTCAATCGTATATGAGAGAAATTGTCAATTTGTCCTATTATCATTTTGTCCTTTGTCCTCTTAAGGTATTGAATTCATTCTAATTTTGTAAGGGTCACATCTTTAGGTTTGTATTCTAAGAGTCTATCCAAACTTCAAAAACAACAAAAAGCATTGATTGAATTATTGTCCTAGATTGCATGATTGTTCCCTAAGATTGCATTTAGTTGCATATCATTGTCATTCCAAAAATTAAAAAGGTTAAAAAATATAAGTTGCATTGTCAATTACCTAGGTTGCATTAGTTTCATACATCATTCTTAAAATCCAAAATCCTAAAAATATTGCATTTCATAGTGACACGTCTATTGAAAGAAGATTGCAAGCTTGTATAATGGAACAAAGTTTGACATATCAACCGATGATTGGAAGAATGAATAAAACAATGGAATGAAGTTTTAATCCAAGGCAATCACAATTCTATCCAACCCAACAACAAAGAACCATTTATCAAACATTTTATGATGACACAAGTCTCCAAATACGACAATTGGAGGAAAATGTAGCTCTAGAAAAAGAGATCTCAGAACAAAAAGTGAAAAACTATGAAAATTAGGTCCCAAACATCCAAAAAATTTCCAAAATTTCAAGCTCCAAATCCAAATATTGAGCCCATTGATGTAAAATCTCTCATCAAAGGATCAGATATACTAGCTCTCCTCACACAAATAGAAATGATGAAACAAATTCAAGGAAAGAGAACAAATTTTAACCATGTTCCAAACCAAGTCAAACCTCATTTGATCAAACTCAATTCAATCAAACTTTGGATCATTAACCAATGATCCAGTCAAAACAACATATCTAACATTTTCAACCAACACAACCAATAGTTCAATATATCCAGCATACACAACCAATGATCCAACATATTCAATCAATACAACCAATGGTGCAATTTCAACAATTTGTCCAACCAAACACACAATGTTAACAAATGGTTCAACCAACTATCAAGTATCAACACCAAGTTCAGTCAACAAATCAATATCATTAAGTGAACTCACAATACTGGTTCACACTTTTTGACCAACTTTGACACTCTTAGTCCGCTCTTCTTTTTTTTGTCTTTTCACTTTCTTTAAATATTTTCCCCCTTGCAATTTTCTTTCTTGAACTGAACCTCTCACTTGAACCATTTTAAGGTTCAAAGTTCAAGTTCAAGTGTGGTATGTGACATAGTGGCTTTGTTTAACAAAAAAAAGGGTGTTAAAGGTCTTGGTGGTCATAGCTCATTGAACTTGAATCGTGATGCTTTGAGTGGTTCAAGGTTCAAGGTTCAACATGTTAAAGCAAGTCTTGCATAAGTCATGTATTATAATGGGTAAGCTTCATGTTTGTGTGTTTTGCACTAATACTATTTTGAACAGTTCAAGGTTCAAGGTTCAAACTTTGAGGATTGATGACTTTGAAGACAAAGTGGACAAGTGTCAGTATATAGGGAATATTCTAGATTTAAAAGATAAACCTCAAGAAAATGAATTGTGATGTGAATCTGTAGCTGGGAATAATCATTTAAAATAATCATTTCAAGTAAAGGATGCAGAGGAAGAAAGACTTGTTATTAATGAATTGTCAGAACTTCATCTTTTTAGCACGATTTGGCACGAATGAGTATGCATTTTTCAAATCATTATAGATCATGTAGCCAATATTTTAGGCCAGTCTCTAAGATTTATTTTATTTAAAACAAGTCACTTCCCTTTATCATTTACCCAATTTGGTAAGTAGAAGGTTAATGCAGGCGACATTGCATGCTCCTGACTTTGTGAATTCTCAATTCTGCATGTAAGGTGAGTGCAAGTTCTTCCTCTTTTCTTATTGGTTTTCATGAATTAAAAGTGTTATTTGATACTTCAATTGGTTCAGTCAATTCTTCCTGCTATGCATTTTATAATTGTAAAACTAAAATGAGACCAAAAGTACCTCAAGTAGACCAGAAGTCTTGGCTAGTTAGTTCCCTGCCTGATTTAGGAGATACTTTCCTACCGTCAGTAGATTTTAATGAATTCAATGAAAGAGTGCGAAATTCTGCTAGCACCCCTTTGATGCAGAAAATTTCAGATAGTGGGTTGATAGAAGTTGTTGCATTTCCTCCTATTGTGTCATGTCCAAAAATAGTTATGGAATGTATGAGTAGATATGATCCTATAGAAAGGTGTGGAAGAGATGCAAAGGGTAAGGTTTTGCTTGCAATTAATCGGGAGGTTGTTTCTACTCTAATGAAAATAACAAAGAAAGAGAAATATGAGGACTGGACAATATGCAAGTCGCAAGGGCTTTTCTCTAAGAAGAAGTCATGTTATAGGAGTGTCATTGCAAGAAATTGGTTATTAAAATTGGAGTGTCATTGGAAGAAGGACGGTTCAAGACTACCAAGCCCATTAATCTGAGAGCATCTAATTCAAGACGTAAGGGACATAGTCATTTATTGCATAGAATGTGGGGAAATTAGATAGCCTTTTATTGGGAGGATTGGATGTATTTCTTTATTCAGGTCATTTTTGGCAACAAGAGATACATATATTAGGTAGAGTTAATTGCAGAAAGAATGCATGAGGGTTTAAGTTGTTTTGGGAACAAAAACTTCTATATGTCATCCAACTGCATATACTGTTTAGCTTGCACTCGTTAATGGGTAGGTTTGTATCATGAAACTTGGCAGAATGATATGAACATATATGAATATCACCCACATTTGCAACAACATAGGGTTACTAAAAATTATTATAAGGTTCAAAATATTTTCTTGGGCAGGTTAGTATTTGAATTGAAAGGAGATGTTCATAAGAGATTGCTTGAGGAAACTATCTAGTTTATAAATATATATATATGGCAGCTTCTATATTTAGTTCTCTAGGTTCATTTATTTGAGGGTTGGTGGCTTTGAAGGAGAAGCCTACAAATTGCCGAGGTATGCCTTTGATACACAAGTATTAATTGAAGTTTGTAGGAAATTGTCTCATATAGATAAGAAATATGGGGACAAACACCAAATAGGGGTTTCCTTTCCCATTGAGCTTACATACTACACTTGTAGCAGTGTTTTAGATGCTTTGAATTTAGAATTAGAGTTCAAAAGGTTCAATTTTCAGTTGTATTTTCCCTATGCTAAATTTGATACTAAAGGATTTGCAATGACACACTTTACATTAAGGGAGAATTTTCAGCATGTAAATAATTTAGAAGACTTTTGGGTGGATTGTGAGGATGAGTATGAAGTTCAGAAAAGATCCCACCTAAGACTCACAGTGAAGCAAATTAAGGATTATGGTCTGAAGATAGATACTGAAAATATTGTGGATGATGAAAATGATTTGCTTGATTCTAAATTTGTTGATGATAGGCAACCAACGGTAATACCAGAGATTGACTAGACAAAGGATGAAGAAGAACAGATTCAAACTAGAACAATCTTGGTCATTCAAAGAACAGAGAAGTGACTTAAAAAGTGAAGACCAAGTAGAAGTTCAAGGAAAGATTAAACCTCACCCACCGAGGTCTTGGTATCTAATTCTCTTGTCCCATCTTGTAGTGCAGGTTTACAAAAATAGGGAAAAGGAGGACAAAGAGAAAAGATAGTGCAAACCAAAGAGGAGATGAATTTTGTTAGAGTTAACCGCTCAAGAACAAGAGGCAAAAGACATTCCTTGCCTGTTGATACTATAGTAGCTAATCTTGAGATGGATACTACTTCAATTGATCTAATTAAAGAGAAAAAATGTTTAGCGGTTGAGGATAATAATCAGTAGGAACAGGAAGCCCCAAATGAAGTTACTACTATGGTATTCACAGATGGAAAAGAAATTGGAACTGACCCAGGACCAGTTTGGTTAGAAAACATGTAAGTAGCAAAAAGAGAAATATTGCTCCAGCCTTGATTCCACTTGAAGATATGGTGAGTAAGTGCCTGGGAAAAACTCCTAAGGCAAAGAAGTCAAAAATCATGTCAAAGATTGATTTTGATGTGAATTGTGGAAACTGGATTGTAGAGATAGCACGTCCATTAATAGAGGAGAAAATAGAGAGCCCTATAGCCCAGGCTTTTGCTGTTGAAAGAATTAAAATTGGAATTGCCTCTCGAGATATAGGTGTGCTACATCTTGAGGCTTCAACAAAGAAAATCATAACCAGGACCTAGAAAGATGAGAAGGATAAACATCAGATGAAATAGATGTTGTGGAGGATGGAAGAGTATATTGAGGAAATCAATGATCCAAATCCTCAACCTCTATCATGACTTCCAATGTCTTTCAAGCCTAAGTCACCCACAAATCAGAAGACTCTGGAATAAATACAGAAGTGCAAGTTGATTGGAGAAACTATGATGTAGTGGCTACAAAGAATTCAGAAGTTTGGTGCAGAATACTTTGTTAATTTAAGAAAAGTATATTATGGGGCAATACAAGTAATGAAGGAACTGGAAATCAAGATCATCAATTAGAAAAATGAAGAAGCAAAATGGGTTACAAAAGAAGCACAGATGCGAGAAGTGCAAAGTTATGGAGTAATGAAGTTTCTTGTAGAAAAACCAGTGGCATGTTTGGATGATAGCATTTTGTATGTTTGCTAGAAGAATATTGAATGGAGAAATTCTTTGATAAAGCAGGCTTATGGAGACTTCACAAAATTGATAAATCAACTTGCAGAGTTAGTCACCTCTATGAGAAATAAGCTTGTGTGCATTCGGATAAAATGCCTAAAAGATGATGGAAGAAACCTTGAGATAGTTGAGGTTATAACCGAATCTTTTAAGGGAAAAATCAATTATGTGAAAGAGGCTAAGGGTTTGGTTCCAGATGACTTAAGTGTGATTGCTAAAATTGAATCACTCATATTTTTATGCATCAGACATTTGGATGGCCACTCTGACAAAGTTGCATAGGTTCATAAGGAAAAAGAATTCTGGAAGCAACGAATGGCACAAGTGGGATAACCTCATGACAAAATCGTTCAACACTTTGTCACTACATATGCTGATTGGAAGAAAGAGGCAGTTACCAGAACTACATAGTAATATTTTCCATTGATGATATATTCTTTTACTTGTTGGTTGCAAAAACAATTTTATTTTGATGCTCGTTTCACTAACTTTGCAGGGCAGAAGTTGTTGGCTTTTGGTGTTTCTCGTTTTAACCATTGGCCAGGTTGTGGCTATATATTTATGTTTTTGAGACTCTAGAAAGGTCAGAAAAAATGTGATTTTTTTTTGGCAGTAGATAATATTTGTAATTTTCTATAAAATAATTGCTGAAAAAGGGAATGATTGATCAATCAATATAAGTTATGGTTCTATCTTTAAATTTGGGTGTTTAAGGAATAGCAATATTTCTTGAGAAGTTTTCTATAAACATGATATCATTTTATGTTCAGTCATTTTCTATGTTTTCTTCAATTCAAGGTTACCAGTAGTTGTTAGTAGTCTCATTATGTATTGATTTGCATTGATCCCCCTTGCCCTATGAGGCATGAGAGAGTATCGATGAGCCTTCAATATTGTTGAGCTTCTACTATGCTTTGAATTTATATAGTGAGCATGTTTGTGCATCAGAGTCTGTGAACTCTCATTAATTTATTTTTAGAAGATTTTCTCTACTCTTAGTTTGGAGGTATTTATTTGTGTTGATGGATGAATACTAAAGCCTTTCAATGCTTTCTAGTAAAAAGTGTTAGCATTTCATTTATGTAATAAACTCATTGCAAATCATATGAGGAGCTATCCTCTAATGTAGAGGTTGAATTTTAATCAATTCATCCAACTGTTGGTAGTTTGTTTCCTTTCATAAAGGGTGAACTAGAGTTATATTTTTTCTTAAAGGAGATAAATTTTAAGATTTCAAAAAAGGGAAAAGTCTATTTACCAACAGATTTTTGGTGAATTTGTTGGGGAGTCGAATCATAAGACTAGATGGCTAGTTGGAAAACTGGAGTCAAAGAGATATACTAGGTCACAAAGAAGGGAGGGGATAGGTGATTCTGTTTTTCAAGAGTTACAGAACCTAAATTTTCAACCCACTTTTTCACCTCCAAGAAGAGCAAGAAGTAGGCCTCCTTCCCCATTTTCATCATCTCTTGTGTCCTTAGTTTGTCAAGCTCTGACCTTGCATGGTATTTCTTTACCAGACATAATCAACCTGACTCCACTCAATATCATACTTCCAATGGTAGTAAATAATCCTTGGGGGGCTGTTGTAGGTCCATTGAACTTAGGTTTAAATCTCAATCCCTTACCCAAAGGTGCTAGAGATCACTTGCCAAAATTTAGTGGGGATGGAAAAATCACCATTGATGAGCACCTGAATGCATTCAATGTGGCTTGTGGGATAATAGTTGTTCAACATGAAGATGTTGCTATAAGATTGTTTGTCCAAACACTAACTGGACTAGCAACAGATTGGTTCTATCACTTACCAAATAGTGTGATAACAACTTGGCAAGATCAGACAAGATTCAAAGTGGTAGAAGATGAACACTCTCTCCTAGCTCAATTGGCCCAATTAAAGAAAGAAATTCCAAAAAATTTGTAGAAAAATTCGATAAGATTGTGCATAAAATTCCAGTTAATCAAAATCCCTCAGATGATAATCTTAAGTGTTTCTTTATTAATTCTATGCCTTCAAAAATAGGTTTTATGATTCGCAGGCAAAGAGTTGCGGATTTAAGTGTTGCCAAAACACTTGCAGTTGAGTTGGAAGATGATCTAATCATGATAGGTAAATAGAAAAGGGAAGTGCATACACCCATTGCCCAACCCCCTACTTCTTCTGACCTTGTAATTCAGAGATTGATGAATGATGTGATTACTCTTAAAAGACAATTGCCTAAATCCAGTACCTCATACTCATATTCCTATCAAGACGTACCGAGGAGGAATACAAACTAGTCTTTGGGCTATGGGAACAAGACTCTGCAATTACCCCTAGCTCAGCAAATATTAGCAATTGAGGCACCGTCACCTAAAGGGAGTATGTGTGTTTTTCATCTCATCAATGAACATGATGGTAGTTCCTATCCCAAGATGGTGTGTTACATACAATTGATGAATTATAAGGATACCTCAAATGAGTGGAGTGAAGAGGAATCTTTTAAGCAACCTGGCGACTCTGAAATCCACTTCCTTGAGTATGAGTCGGATTCAGAAAGAGGGGGTGATATTTTGGTTACTTTAGAAGATCCTTCATGCATGGTGCTCACAAGAAATAAACAAAACATAAATCCCTAGAGTGTCTCTTCATCTTCAACTATGACTTTCAAAGGTAAGGGGATTGACCCAAAATTTCATAACAATGATAAAAAAATTGCAAGAACCCTCATTTTTTAGGTCTGTTGAAAAACAAAGTTCATTTGATATTGTAGAATTTTGTAAATCTTCTCAAATTCAAATTACACCTACTGAGTACCTTAAGCTAAATCCTAAAGAACTAGACAGGATCATACAGTTTGTGAAAGGGAATAATGTACAATGGGCCAATGGAACACAACAATCAGTAAATGCCATATTTCCCTCACATAGTGATGAATTGCTTCACCCTATGTCTTATGAAAAGATGCCTGAAATAATTTCTCTTCAAATAGATGATTCTATACCTGCCCTTTAGTCAAAACTAGAACCCTTTTACATATCACTATTCATTAATTGTCACAAGTTGAATAATTGTGTTATAGATTCAGGTGCATCCCATAATATAATGCCTTCTATAGTAGCTAAAGCATTAGGATTGTCCTTGACAAAAAATTTTGGCATATGTTATTCTATGGATTCAAAATAGATTCCTCTGCTAGGAGAAATTAAGGATGCTCAAGTAGTTCTCGCTTCCCACCCAAATAAAATAATCAAGTTGACTATTTTGATAGCTGAAATCCCAGCTAGCTATGGCATGCTGCTAAGTCATACTTTCTGTGGGGATTTAGGTGGTGAAATTCAAATGGATTGGTCATTTGAATTCAAATCCATGTTGGAAAACAATGAGTCATTCTACAGCCTAAACCAAAGTCTAAATTCACTGTTTTCCCTTCTGATGACCCAAGAGCTCAAATTTTGTATCATGATTGTCAATTTGGAAACTACATGATTTTGTCTGATAATGGGGTAGTGGAAGATCCATCACAACCCAAGGGAGAAGAAAGCTTGTGGTTAATGGATTTTGATGGTATTTGTGCAGTGTCAAGTTCAGGTGTAGAAGTAGTGTTAATCCCACCTTCTGGTAACCATATTCCTTTCTCTTTTAAATTAGAATTCAAAAATACCAACAATACGGATGAGTATGATGCTTTGTTGTTAGGTTTAGCTGAAGCTAAGAGATTGGGAGTGAAATTCCTATGGGTTAAAGGAGATGCTAAACTGATTGTAAAATAGGTTAGAGGGTTGTTTAATGTTAAAAATGAAAGATTGAAACACTATCGGAATAGAGTTTGGGATGAAATCAAAGATTTTGATGCATTTTCCATTGAGGCAATACCTAGGGAACTGAATTCAAAAGCAGATTCATTAGCAGTCTCAACTTCTTTACTTGTCCCACATCCCAAATTTGTTGATGATATTTACAGGGTAGAGTTGATATATCATCCTAGAGTCCTAGACAACTCTAAGTTTTGGCAGGTGTTTGAAAGTGACAATCAAATTAGTAATTTTATGCAAAGTGTAGACATGTTTTCTGCCATGTATTTTGAAGGTTCAGATGCAGAGTGCAAAGAATTTTCACTAGAACGAGCCAAGGAGTTTCCTGATGGAATCATGTAGTTGAAAGGAAACAGGATCGCTAAAGGATTGGTTTCATTAGACCATCTATTTGATCACCATGATGCCTACAAGAAGAACAAAAGTGACAAATCCCTAGAGGTTCTAGATATTGGAGGTTACGAGAAGATCAACATCATTACTAAGGATGAACCTAAATATATCAATCTAGGAAAGTGTTGTATGCCTGCAAAAAAGGAGAGGTTCATTAGTCTCCTATTGTAGTTCAAGGATGTGTTTGCTTGGTGCTATGATGATATTAAAAACTTTAGAGAGGGAAAATTCCAGCATCAAATTCCTTTGAAACTTGGAGTAAGTCCTTTCTGGCAAAAGCTTAGAAGCTTCAATCCAAAAGTAGCTAAGGCTATATTTAAAGAAGTAGATAAGATGTTAAAAGTGAGGATAATATACCCCATCCATCATTCTACATGGATAGCTAATATTGTACCTGTTAGAAAGAAAAATGGAGAAATAAGGATCTATGTGGATCTTAGAAATCTAAATCAGGCCAACCTAAGAGATAAATATCCATTACCAACCTTCGACCACATTCTACAAAAAGTTTCAAGATCAGAGATGATGTTCATGCTTGATATATTTTGGGCTATAATCAAATCAATGTTTAGGAAGGTGATCAACATAAAACTGCCTTTATTACTCCCTGGGGTACATTTCGTTATAACCAAATGCCATTCGGTTTGATTAATGCAGGAGCAATGTTTTGACGTGCTTTGGATTTGACCTTTGGTCATTTAAAGGATAAGATCATTGTTGTATATTTCGATGACTTAACAGTATTCTCAAAAAGAAGAAACATCACCTATGGGACTTGAGACAAGTGTTATAGAGGTTCTGTGAGCATGGGGTATCCTTAAACCTAAAGAAATAGATGTTTGGAGTCACATAGGGTAGGTTGCTTGGTCATATTGTTTCTAAGGAAGGGGTGAAAATAGATCCTGAAAGGGTAAGAGCAATTCAACAACTAACTCTACCATCAAGTAGGAATGTTGTTAGATCCTTCTTCGGATAGGTTAATTTTCTAAGGAGGTTCATCTCAGATTTTGCGGAGACTACTAGGTATATCATGAATTTGATGAGTGAAAAACAAGCTTTTAAATGGAATGAGGAAGGGAGGAAGTGTTCAAATCCATAAAGAATGCTATTGTTCATGCACCTGTTTTGGTTAATCCTAATTTTAGTCAGGATTTTGTTATCTACCATTATGCCTCAGAGCACACTATGTCAGGAATTTTATTATAGAAGAATGAGGATAATGATGAAGTCTCGATATCATTCATGAGTGTACCACTAAAAAATCATGACTTGAAGTATTCAATAATGGAAAAGAAAGCATATGCGGTTTTGAAGGCCGTAAAGCAGTTCAGGTATTATATTCTCCATTCCCACATAATTGTTTATGTGCCTCATTCAATAGTTAAGAGAATATTGACACAACAAGACATAGGAATGAATAATAGAGCCTCTTGGGTGTCAGAAATTTAGGAGTTCAATTTAGATATTAGGCCCACAAAGTTGGTAAGAGCACAGGGTTTGTGCAAGCTAATTGTTGAGAGTAAAGAGGAAGTGACAAAGGAATTGCCCTTAGTATTGTTTACTGGCCTTCAGGATTCCTAGTTTGCAAATGTTGCTTACTACTTGACATATGGAGATTGCCCAGAACATCTTTCTTAAAAGGAGAAGAGGAACTTGAGATTAAAAGTTGCTAAGTATGTCATTTTTCATGATGTATTATATAAGAGGGGATTGGATGGGACCTTCTTGCGTTGTGTAGATAAATCACTCGAAGAATCTCTGTTTAAAACATTTCATGATGAAGCCTGTAGCGGTCATTTCTCATAAATGGTGACTGCCTACAAGATTTTAAGGAATTGTTATTATTGGCCAAGGATGTTTAGGGATGCGTATGCATAGGCGGCCAAGTGTGAAAAATGTAAGTTGTTCACAGGTAAGCCGCAACTTGTAGCATTACCACTCCGACCTGTGGTTGTAGATGAACCCTTCAAACAATGGGGCTTGGATTTTATAGGCCCTTTGACACCTACTTCCAGTGCAAGACATACACATATATTGAAAGCTACAGACTATTTTACTATATGGTTGAGGCCATTCTGGCATGGAAGACATCCTTAGAGGTTGTTTGTAACTTTCTGAAAGAGAACATCTTGGTTTGATTTGAGGTCTAGCTAAAAATTGTGGCTGATAATGCTACTAATTTCTCTTCTACCGAGATTTCTTTATTTTGCTATGATCATGGAATATCCCTCACTCACTCTTTTGATTATTATCCTCAGGGAAACGGTCAAGCTAAATCCAATAATAAAAACCTCATAAATATCATGAAAAGAATAGTGAGTGAAAACTTTAAGGATTGGCATAAAAAACCATATGAAGCTCTTTGATCTGATTGTAAATTGCCAAATAGGGCTATTGGGATGTCACCGTTTGAACTGGTCTATGGTGTAGGGGATTAGGTAGCACTTCCTTGGCAACTAGTAGCTACTAAGTTACAAACTGTCATTGAGGACACTTTTTTTCAGAATTCTCTAGAAAAATGAATTATGCATTTGATGAGAATTGATGAAGAAAGGGATAAATTAATGGACTGGATAATAGAGAACCAGATGAGGGTGAAGAAAATATTTGACAAATGGGCTAGGCCACAAAAATTCATGATAGGCAATTATGTACTACTCTGGGGCAGAAGAAGGGAACCCAAAGGAGCACATACAAAGTTTGAATTTCTCTAGAAAGGACCATTCTTGATTCATGAGGTAAAAGGGGAAAATTCATTCAAACTTGCATATCAAGATAGTATTGTTCTTCCCCTGTCTTATAATGGATAGGATTTGAAATTATATCAATTCTGAACAGGAGTCCCCTGTTGGTCTTGTATATAAGTTTTTGTTAAGTAGTTGGGCATTGGTTTTGTTTTTGATGTGTTTTTTGGTCCTTTCTTTCTGTAAGGGTGTTTTTGAAACTAGAGATTTTGAGTTCATGTCTTGGTCCTTTGCAATCCCAGTCCCTAGTTAGAGCCAATGTTAGTCCACTCTTGTTTTTTCTGTCTTTTCATGTTCTTTAAATATTTTTCCCCTTGCAATTTTTTTTCTTGAACTAAACCTCTCAATTGAACCATTTTAAGGTTCAAAGTTCAAGTTCAAGTGCGGTATGTGACATAGCGGCTTTGTTTAAAAAAAAAGGGGTGTTAAAGGTCTTGGTGGTAGTAGTTCATTGAACTTGAACCATGAACCTTTAGAGTGGTTGAAGGTTCAAGTTTCAACATGTTAAAGCAAGTCTTGCATAAGTCATGTTTTATAATGGGTAAGCTTCATGTTAACATGTTTTGCACTGATACTATTTTGAACTTGAACCTTTGAACTTATTTTTGAAGGGTTCAAGGTTCAAGGTTCAAAATTTGAGGATTGATGACTTTGGAGACAAAGTGGACAAGTGTCGGCATAGAGGGAATATTCTGGATTTAAAAGATGAACCTCGAGAAAATGAATTATGATGTGAATCCATACTTGGGAATAATCATTCCAAATAATCATTTCAAGTAAAGGATGTGGAGGAGAAAACACTTGCTATTAATGAATTGTCAGAACTTGATCTTTTCGGCATGATTTGGCATGAATAAGTATGCAGCTATCAAATCATGATAGATCATGCAGTCGATATTTTAGGCTAGTCCATAATATTTGTTTTATTTAAAACAAGTTACTTCCCTTTATCATTTACCCAATTTGGTAAGTAGAAGGCTAATGCAGGCGACATTTCTTGCTCCCGACTCTATGAATTCTTAGTTTTGCATGAAAGGTGAGTGCAATTTCTTCCTCTTTTCTTATTGGTTTTCATGAATTAAAAGTGTTATTTGATACTTCAGTTAGTTCAATCAATTCTTCTTGTTGTGCATTTTCTAATTGTAAAACTAAAATAAGACCGAAAGTACCTCAAGTAGACCAAAAGTCTTGGCTAGTTAGCTCCCTGCTTGATATAGGAGATACTTTCCTACCATTATTAGATTTAAATGAATTCCATGAAAGAGTGTGAAATTCTACTAGCTCCCTTTTGATGTAGAAAATTTCAAATAGTGGGTTGATAGAAGCTGTTGCATTTCCTCCCTCTGTGTCATGTCTAGAAATAGTTTTGGAATGTATGAGCAGATATGATTCTGTAGAAAGGTCTGTAAGAGATGTACAGGGTAAGGTTTTTCTTGCAATTAATCAGTAGGTTGTTTCTACCATAATGAAAATACTAGAGAAAGAGAAATATGAGGACTAGATGGTATGCAAGTTGCAAGGGCTTTTCTCTGAAAAAAAGTCATGTTATAGGAGTGTCATTGCAAGAAATTGGTTATTAAAATTTCAAAAGGGAGGTTCAAGACTGCCAAGCCCATTAACCTGAGAGCATCTAATTCAAGAAGTAAGGGACATAGTCATTTTATTGCATAAAATGCAGGGAAATCATATAGCCTTTTATTGGGAGGATTGGATGTATTTCTTTATTCAGGTCATTTTTGGCGACAAGAGACATAGATTTGGCAGAGTTAATTGCAGAAAGAATGCAAGAGGGTTTAAGTTGTTTTGGGAACAAAAACTTCTATATTTCATCCTACCTCATTTATTGTTTAGCTTGTACTCGTCAATGGGTAGGTCTATGTCATGAAACTTGGCAAAATGATATGAAGATATATGAATATCTCCCACATTTGCAACAACATAGGGTTACTAAAAATTATTATAAGGTTCACAATATTTTCCTAAGTAGGTTAGTATTTGAATTGAAAGGAGATGTTCATAAGAGATTGACTGAGGAAGCTATGGAGTTTATAAATATATATGGCAACTTCTATATTCAGTTCTCCAGGTTCACTTATTTGAGGGTTGGTGGCTTTGAAGGAGAACCTTACAAATTGTCGAGGTATGTGTTTGATAGACAAGTATTAATTGAAGTTTGTAGGCAATTGGCTAATATAGATAATAAATATGGGGAGGAACACCAAACATGGGTTTCCTTTCCCACTAAGCTCACATAATACACTTGTAGCAATGTATCAGATGCTTTGAATTTGGAATTAGAGTTCAAAAGGTTCAATTTTCAGTTGTATTTTCCTCACAATGAATTTGATACCAAAGGATTTGCAATGACACACTTTATATTTATGGAGAATTTTTAGTGTGTACTTGATTTATAAGACTTTTTGGTGGATTGTGAGGATGGGTATGAAGTCCAGAAAAGAGCCCAACTAAGACTCACAGTGAAGCAAATTCAAGATTATGGTCTGAAGATAGACACTGCAAATATTGTGGATGATGAAAATGATTTTCTTGATTCCAAATTTGTTGATGATAGGCAACCAGGGTTAATACCAAATATTGACTGGACAAAGGATGAAGAAGAGCATATTCAAACTAGAACAATATTGGTCATTATAAGAACAGAGAAGTCACTTAAAAAGTGAAGACCTAGCAGAAGTTCAAGGAAAGATTCAACCTCACCCTCCGAGGTCTTGGTATCTAATTGTCTTGTCCCATCTTGTGTTGTGGGTTTACAAAAATAGGGAAAAGGAGGACAGAGAGAAAAGATAGTGCAAACCAAAGACATGACAACTTTTGTTAGAGTTACCCACTCAAGAACAAGAGGTGAAAGACATTCCTTGCTTGTTGATACTATAGTAGTTGATCTTGAGATGGATACTACATCAATTGATCCAAGTAAAGAGTGACAAGGTTTAGTGGTTGAGGGTAATAATCAGTAGGAAGAGGAAGCCCCAAATGAAGTTACTACTATGGTAGTCACAGATGGAAAATAAACTAAAACTGACCTAGGACTAGTCTGGTTAGAAAACATGTTAAGTACCAAAAATGAAAATATTGTTCCAGTCTCAATTCCACTTGAAGATATGGTGAGTAAGTGCGTGGGAAAAACACCTAATGCAAAGAAGTCAAAAATCATGTCAAAGATTGATTTTGATGTGGATAGTGGAAACTAGATTGCAGAGATAGCACGTCCATTAACAGAGGAGAAAACAAAGAGCCCTACAGCATAGGACTTTGTTGTTGAAATAATTAAAATTGGAACTTTCTCTCGAGCTACAGATGTGGTTCATCTTGAAGCTTCAACAAAGAAAATCATATCTAGGACCTAGAAAGATGAGAAGGATAAACATCAGATGAAATAGATGTTGTGGAGGATGGAAGAGTATATTAAGGAAATCAATTATCCAAATCCTCAACCTCTATCACAACTTCCAATGTCTTTTGATCCTAAGTCCCCCACAAATAAGAAGACTCTGAACAAATACAAAAGTGTAGGTTGATCACAGAAACTATGATGGAGTCAATTGAAAGAATTTAGAAGTCTAGTGTAGAATACTTTATTAATTTAAGCAAAGTATATAATGGGGTGATACAAGTTGTGAAGGAACTGGAAGTCGAGATCATCAATTGGAAAAATGAAGAAGCAAAATGGGCAGCAAAAGAAGCACACATGCAAGAAGTGCAAAGCTATGGAGTAATGAAGTTTCTTGCAGAAAAAATTGTGGCATGTTTGGATCAGAGCATTTTGTATGTGTGCTAGAAGAATATTGAATGGAGAAATTATCTGATAAAGCAGGCTTATGGAGACTTCACGAAACTGATAAATCAACTCACAAAAATAGGCACCTCTATGAGAAATGAGCTCATGTGCATTGGGATAAAATACTCGTAAGATGATGGAAGAACCCTTGAGACAGTCGAGGTTATAACCGAACCTTTAAAGGGCAAAATCAATTATGTGAAAGAGGCTAAGGGTTTGGTTCCAGATGACCTGAGTGTGATTCCAAAAATTGAATCACTCCTATTTTTATGCATCGGACATCTGGATGGCCACTCTGATAAAGTTGCGCAAGTTCAAAAGGAAAAAGAATTATGGAAGTAACAAATGGCACACATGGGATTACCTCATGACAAAATCATTCAGCACTTTGTCACTCCATATGCCGATTGGAAGAAAGAGGTAGTTACCAAAACTGCATAGTAATATTTTTCGCTGATGATAGATTCTTTTACTTTTTGGTTGCAAAAATAATTTTATTTTTATGTTGGTTTCACTGACTTTGCGGGGTGGAAGTTGTTGGCTTTTTCGTGTTTGCTGTTTTAACCATTGGTCAGGTTGTGGCTATATATTTATGCTTTTGAGACTCTAGAAAGGTCAGAAAAACTATGATTTTTTTTTACAGTAGATAATATTTGTGTTTTTCTTTAAAAGAATTACTAAAAATTGGAATTATTTATCAATAAATATAAGTTATGGTGTTATGTTTAAATCTGGGTGTTTAAGGAATAGCAATTGTAGATGTCTAAAAATGGTCAAAGCTTGTGGAGTCGTACTTTAACATTGGTGCATTGCCTTATTTTAGGGTTTTTGTGTCGCATTAACATTTCTCCTATGTTGTGAACTTCATCTTTATCATTTGCAAGCATTGAGTCATTTCTGCATTCTTCATTTATCTCGCTTTCGAATTTGGTCTTGTCAATAACAATCTTCAATTATGATTTTGATCGATCTTATCTTGTCGTATCAATGTGCATGTTCATTTGTCATCATTTTGGACATCATCAATCCTAATTAGGATTTTGTCCTCTTATCAATCTTGTCATATTGTGATTGATTTGTCATTGATCATTGTCATTTTCAATCTTATCATCATGCGATTGATTTGTCATCGATCATTGTCATTTTCAATCTTATCATTTTGCAATCTATTTTGTCATCGATCATTGTCATTTTTGTCATTTTGCGATCGATTTGACATCGATCATTGTCCTTCTCAATCATGTCAATTTGGATCAATTAGTCATTGTTCCTCATCAATTGGTGCATTTGTCAATCAAATCATTTATCAACATTGGTCTTTTATCAAGTCAGAATCATGATCAAATCAATCCTTCAATCAGGACCTAATTGTCATTCTTGCGTTTTCTAATTCATCTTCTAGGGTTTCATGATTTATTCATTTAACCTTGTTTGTCATTTCTCCCTCTAGGTTAAATAGTTTATTTATCCTAAGTCTTCTCATCACAATTAAATGTTCATTTAATTGGCTAACTAATTCCTCCCTCTTTTGTGAATTAAATTAATAAATGAAAAATTGTTAATTAATTCACTTAATTCCTAATTTCCTCATTTTTCTAATTTTCCTAATTCCTAATTTCCTAATTTTCATCAATTTCAATTTTCTAATTTCCTAATTTATATTTCATCGAATTCTCAATTCTCTCCTATTTTTCTCCTAATTTCATGGGAATGACATTTCAAGTTGTCATAATTTGTCATAATTGACAATCAATCAATTTTGACATAGAAATTTGTCATAATTTTGTCAAAATTATCAATCAATCAATCTTGCATAGAAAGTGCAAATTTGTCATAATTTGTCATATTTGTCATTTTGATTTGCAATTTCCATTCAAATCTCTTCATGCTAATTTGATCTTTTCAATAATTTGTCTATAAATTGGATGAATTTCTTCAATCAAGGTCCCTGATCCCTGCCTGGTCGAATCAATCATGCGTCTAGTACCTTTATGTTGTCGTCTCAACTTGTCAATCTTGCTTTCACATTATACTTATGCACTTGAAGGTGAGATCCACAAAACAAAATGATTTGAAGGAGAAAGAGGGACAATGGAGCCACATGAAGGAGACATCTACATTTGGTTTGCTTAGATCTCATTTGGAATGTCTTGTCTTCATGTTTTCATTGAATGTAATTAGGATTTATCATTGCAATTTAGTTTTCGTGATTGAGCTAGGCTAATGTTTATATTGCTTCGATGATTTCTGAATTTCTTATCTACATTAATTGGTGAACCCAACATGAACTAACCCCCTAACCATGCTTTTGAGTGCTTTTGAGATGATTTGCAGGTGAAAAACCCAAGAAACAGGTTAATGCAGGCCTTTCTGGGCTCTTGTACGCCTGTGTAAGAGCAATCTGTGCCTGTGTCAAGCATTATGTGCCTGTGTTAGAGACTTTTGTGCCTATGTCAAAGGGATCTGCGCCTATGTTACATCATTCTATGCCTGTGTTACATCGTTTTGCGCCTGTGTAAGACATTCTGCACTTGTGTAGGGCCAGAAACAGAGGTAAAAAGCAGTGTTTTTTACTTGCAAATTGTTTTGTTTTGCAATCTATTTCTGCTTTTTGGTTTTATGGTACTGATTCTTTATGCAGCACCTTCGCATTACACATGGCAAAGACAAAGATGAAACTACTAACAAATTTTATGCAGGTTTGCTAGTCAAAGATCAAACATATCAAACTTCTAACTTGGTGGTTTTGCAGGTTGCCTTGGATTACAACTAAACTTTGTGTTTGTAATTCATATTTAGGCACCTAGTATGATTTCTAAATAGGATGGAATGAATGTATGTTTTCTTTGATTGTTGAGTTTGACATTGGAGTAGGAGAGTATGCTCTCATCCTTCTTAGGGTGATCAGAAATCTAGATCTTCGATACCATTCTCATGTTTTGATTGTGTGTTACCTTTAGAGGGCCTGCCTTCCCGACCATTTGCTTTTTCAAGCAAGTGACAATCCTGAGAAGGGAACAACCCAAAGTGAGTACGGCTATAATACCTTGGTATTCTAACTCACTATAGATAAATACTTGATGAGTGAAAGCTTTGAAGGAAGGGTTACATGGGAATTGTAGTTACTTGGGAAGTGATGACCCTTGGACTCTTTCTCATATCAACATCTAAGTAGGGCCTCATGGTCTAAATTGTGCTTGCGTGACTACATTTGTTTGGTATCTTGATGGGATTAATGTCTCAATCATGCTTGTGTGACACCAAGGAGTAAGACTTAATAGAAATCCTTACTAAACACCTTGTATTTAGAGACCAAAAATCCTTCTAGTTGCTTGAGAAGGACAAGTTCGGATACTTGGAAGAGATACTAAGTTTGCCATGGGGAGATTTCCATGGGGACTGATGCTTGGATGCCTTGAGAAGTGAGTGCTATGGAGGGGAGCCCATGGGGTCAAGCATCTATGTATTCTCCTTGAATCCCATAATGAGTCTACCTCTCAAGTACCTAATGTCCTTGCCTACCATAAGAAATGTGTGAATGAGTATGATTGTCTTGAGTCTAATTTGAAATATCTTGTCTTCTTTGCTTGTCAAAAGTTGAATTGTATCTCATTTAAAAAATAAGACAAATTGATTCAAAACAAGGTTAAACAAAAGAATATTTCATCCAACAAAGTTCAAAACACCTTCAAACATGGTTGTCAAACATTTTTCAAAATCTTGTCTCAACATTCATGTCACTTAGATTTAGGTTCATCTTAGGTTTGCATTTTGCAAATTCATTGTCAATTACCAAGGTTAAGTTTCACCTAGGTCATACTCCTTTGCATATCAATAAGGGTCATCCATTTTGCATGTGTCCTCTTGCATTAGAGTAATACCATTTCATAATTCAAACTTAGGTTGACATTGTCATACATTTACATTTGCATACCCTAGGTTTCTTCATTAAGCTTAGGTCATTATCATATCATATTAGGGTCACTTGCATAGTAATTTTCCCTTAGCATATAGTGTCAAAACTAGGTTTTGTCATACTTGAGTAATCCAAATCTTTGATAAACCCTAAGTCATTGTTAGGAAATCTAGACCTCATCAAACCTTTTGTCTTTTTGTCATTAATGTCATTTGGTCAAACATAGCTTAGTATCCAAGCATATAGGGGAGACATTGTCATTTTGTCCTTTTGTCACTCAGTCCTTTTGTCCTTTGAGGTCTAGACATCATTTCAATTTCCTAAGGGTCTCTTTTTAGATTTGCATTCCAAAAAGTTTGTCAAAATCTTGAAAAACAACCAAAAACATAGGTTGCACTCTTGCCATAGATTGCATTTTCATCTATTTAGTTTGCATTTAGTTGCATATCATATATTATCCTTGAAAATTTCCAAAAATATTGCATTTGCATAAGTGACATGCCTATTGAAACAAGGTCAAAATCTAAAAAGATGGGCGAACCAATGTATCAACCCATTGACAACATATCAAATTCACAATTTCAAACTTGTCAAATAGTACAAATTGAAGGTTTATCAAACACATCATTACCACCATATGGAATGGTTCAACTTGGACCACCTCCATTATATGAACCAGTATTTGTACCCATGAAACTAGGACATGGGAGTGTTCCACCGACACTAAGAGGAAATGCACCTTTCGATTGGAATCAACCAAACTTGCAACATGACATTCAAACTCAAACATTATATGAGGAACAAAATCTTTCACAAGGATTTGGTTTAGATCAAGGCATTCAACAAGAAACAAATCCAAATGTCCAACCATATTCTTCATCAGATTCGGATGCTTCTGATGATGTTGACATGTTCCTTCAAGATCCAAAGTTAACAAAAAAGATGGATAAATTCTTGAACAAGGTCTTTAAGATGTTCCCACAAAAATATCTTGACATGATGAGTAATGTAACCTCCTCAAGTGAGCAAATCAATGTACAAAAACAACAAGGTGGTGAGTTGTTGAGTTTCTCTCTGCATCCAAATCAAGAACATGTGCAACAAGAAACTCAACCTACCTTGATGAGTAAACGTGCTTCAAAGGCATTGACAGTGACTATTCCTCAAAAGTCACCATTTGAGACAATAAATAATCCATTATTTAACACAACACCTATAACACAAGATCAAATGAAGACCACACAAATATTGACAGCTATCCCTCAACAAGAAGTTGTTCCTCACATGCATAAAATTGGATCAAAATCTAAGATGCAAGAAAGCTTCATGACTGGAATGCTTGATCTCACCAATATCCAAAACAATTCCACAATGCAACAAAGTTCCTATGTCCTGTTAAGCTCAATATATTTGCCAAACACTCACATACCTGTTATGCAAACTATTGTGATAGATCCTTTGATAATGGTGACACCAAGAGCTACAGATAGTGGTTTGCACCAACAACAAATGTTGCAACAATTGAGTAATACACAAAAGGTACAATCGAATGTGAAAACAAGCAATGTACAATAACAACAATACCACATTCGACAAGTTGCAGCCCCCTCTGCACCATTACAAGTTAATGCAAACTTGCAACCATCACAATGGATTGGAAAAACAACATAGCAAGTTAATGCAAGTGCCATACCCCATCTTAAGGAGAAACAACAAAAACCACCCAAACAAAGTTTTTTGCGAATGATGGGATTTACACCGCAACAACAATTGGCACAAAGTCACCAAATTCTAATTCGTTAGCATCAACAACAACATGTGCCTCAATATTTGCCAAGACAAACAAGCTATCATACTTCACAACCATAATTGACATCTGTGCAATATCAACAACACCCTCAATTGCAATATCAACCTAGACTACAAATGATAATTCAACCACAAGAAGCACACCAACAAGGTCAATATCAAGGCATGGCACAACCACAACAACAAGAGGTGTACCAAGAACATTATATGCCGAAGACACCAAAGATGGCAATTTCAAAGCATCAACAACCGATCGAAAACATGATGTATCAACAAAGGGTACCCACCAAGATTAATGATGGACCTCCAAAATCTGACACAATTGTGCAATAGCTTGAGAAATTGTAATGACAAGTTGATGCATTGGAAACCAAAGGAACAAAGAAGTTGTACACAGATCAAGATTTATGTCCTAATCCATTTGACAAGAGCTTATACATGCCTCCCTTCCCTAAGCATTTTGAGGCACCTAATTTTGAGAAATATAAAGGGAATGGTAATCAAAAAGATCACATTCAAGCATTTTTCATGGCGTGTACTGAAGTGAGTTATGAGGAAACATATTTAATGTGCTTATTTGCACGAAGTCTCATGGGACAAGCCATGGATTGGTATTCGCAATTGCCAGGAAATATAAAGACTTGGTTAGAACTAGCTCAAAAGTTTATATCTCACTTTGCGTTCAAAATCAATAGTGACGTGACCATGTCAGATTTATGCAACACCAAGCAAAAGAAAGGCGAAACCATTAGTGACTTTCTTGCAATGATGGAGAAGCTTGTATAGTCATTCTTCCCTAGATATACCTAAAGAACAACAAGTGAATTTGTTTATCCAAAATTTGGTCCCAGAAATGATGTATGAACTAAAATTGAAAAGTCCTAGTACTATTGAGAAACTCATTAAGAAAGGGATGCACATTGAAACTGCTCTTGTAGCCAAGGGAATCATTAAGCACAATAAAGACAGTGACAACACAAACAATTCAGGGGACAGAAATAAATTTTGGTACAAAAACAAGAATGTCATTAATGATGGAGTTGTTGATGCAAGAACGGTGAATGGAAATCAATCCTTGTTCACAATCAAAAAATTGAGTGTGCCTAATATGTCAACAATGGAACAAAATCAAACACCAGTGAGTAATGTTACTCAATAGCCACAATACCAACAACATACTCAACAATACACTCAACAATATAATCAACAGCAAGGCCAGCAACAAAACCAACAATGCAAACCTTTCTGATCAAGGGATGGACCTCCTTGATAGTTTACACCATTGGGAGAGCCTATTGAGTCAGTAATGAAACAATTAATATAAGCAAAAATTATCAAGCTACCAGATATCAAGGCAGAACCAGTGGTAAAACCGCATTGGTGGAATGATAATGCATATTGTGAGTACCATCGGTCAAAGGGACATAAAACCGTTTCATGTTTTGAATTGAAACATATGATTCTAGAATTTGTTAGAGCAAGGAGTAATTGAGGTAGATCCACCCAATGTGACCTCTAACACTGATCATACAATTTTCAAAACTCCTTTGCTTGATCATGACAAGGGTAAAGCATCTTCTTCAAACTCTACCCAAACAACAAATTATGCAAATACTAGTTATAACAATGTCATCAATTGTTTTTGAGTGTCAAATGAGTATGTTGCCACCCTAAGAATAAAGGGACAAGATCCTTCTTGCACAGTCACCACTCATCGATCCAAAATAGTCCTAAAAGGAGCTCCTACAGTTCCTCCCAAATCAACTCCTGTGAATCAATATAATCTCCTAGATCATCTAGGAAAGACACCTACACAAATATCAATCCTTGAGTTGTTGAAAATGTCCCCCATGCATTGCGTAGTCCTAGATAAAGCTTTAATTAAGTCTACTATCCTGACAGACATTGATGTTGACCAGTTTCAAGCCCGAATTGGACATCTAGTTGTTTCCCAAAATGTTGCATTTTCTGATAATGATATCTCACCTAATAAGCTCCCTCATAGTGATCCTTTACATCTAGAAGTCTTTGTCCATAATTGTAAAATCTGATGAGTCTTGATAGATGGCAGAGCGGGTCTTAATATTTGTACCTTGAGAGTGGTCATTGGCCTTGGTTGTACAGAAAATGACATTGATGCTTCCAGAAGAATAACAATCAAAGCATATGATGATGCTGAGCACCCATCTAAAGGGATAATTACATTACCTATTAGAGTCAGTCTAGTGACAGAAAACACTTTCTTGCAGGTCTTAGACCTTGATCTCCCTTACAATATGATTCTTGGCCATCCATGGATCCATGCAATGAAAGCAGTTCCATCCACCTATCATCAATGTTTAAAATATCCTTACAATGGAACTAAGATAACAATTCCAAGAGATCCTAATCCATTTCAATTTTGTGCTACTCTAAAGGATTCCCCTCAATAGCAAGTTGTAGTCAATAGAGAGGCCCACTCACATAGTTATGTGGATCCTAGTGAATTGTTAGATACTGTCAAAGGAAAATTGAAGATACAGGACCAAGGATGCAGAGAATATTCAATGGATCAAACATTCCTCATTGGGAATTTACCAATATCTCCAAAATCGTATGGCAAACCACACTTGTTACAAAAGGAACCTAAGGTAGTTATTCAATATCATTCTCCCACTACATTTACAAGATGGGGTGAGCTTGACAGAGAAACTTTAGATGATGATGTCATAGATTGGCTTTATAAAGATCCAACTGAGACCTCACCTGTAAGGTTGCCGATGGAACGATATGGCAAAGGATTTACTATGCTGTAGAAGAAAGGATATGATGGTTGTAGTGGCTTAGGCCCAGACAAGAAGGGAAGGCTAGAACCTGTTATACCCAAGATGCAACCTCCAACTTTAGGGTTAGGTTTTGTAGCATTGCGAATTGGATCCTCATCTACCAAAGTGACCATGTGTGGAAAGGGGTGTGACTTTGATGATGAAATAACACCTGAGGATACTTGACCCAAAACTAATTCCAATGAATGGGAGTGGAGTTCTTTTTCTTCTACCTCCTATGCCCTTGACAATGTTTTCCTTGATCCTGATAATTTGCCTATGGAAGACAAACATGAAATAACCCCCCTTCCTGAAACATGTCCTAGTGCTTAGATAGAGTCATTCTGGGACCCAAGCTCCGAATCGGATACAAGCAATTCAGATAGTGATACCATAGATGTTTACATCTTTACCATCTTAGTCCTATCTCTCCTTAAAACCGATGATGACATGCCCCTCGTCTATCCCTAGCTTATCCAACATGACCAACAAGAACTACTCATATTGGATTGTTTTCAAAATGACAAAGCAATTGCAGAATTCCTTGGACTACAAGAAGGCATACCACAAGGTGATCATAAGGCAAGATTTGCTATTGATTTGGATTCCATAGCATATTTTGGGGAGTCAACTCCATCTTCCAGTCATCAAAATGAAAAAAGAAAAGAAAAAGTAAAAAATCAAAAGAATAGATCTTTGAGTGAAAACCGTAAGGCACTCTGATCATGAAAAAGTAAAAATAAAAGACATACCTACGGGTGAAAACCCCTCTGAGGCACCCAAAGGTGGAAGATTGGACTTACCCCTATCAAGTGAGGATAAATCAACATTGCTTGTGGAAATGACTGAAGATATAAATTTGGGTACACCTAACAACCCTAAGGTCATTCATTTCACTGCTTCTCTATCAAAACAGGAAAAGATAGATTTTGTCAATTTCTTTCTTGAGAAGAAGATCAGCTTTGCATGGTCCTATGCAGATATGCCTAGCCTTGATCCAAAATTAGTCCTTCATCACTTGCCATTAAAAGAAGATGCCATGCCTATCAAACAAAAACTCAGAAAGATGCATCCCCAGGTGGCTCTTTTGGTCAAGATAGAACTGAAAAAATTACTAGATGTGGGCTTTATAAGACCCATTGATTATGCATACTGGATTTCAAATTTGGTACCAGTTAGCAAAGTAATTGGGGGCATCAGAATCTATACGGATTTTAGGGATCTCAATAAAGCATGCCCTAAAGATGATTTTCCACTGCCAAATATAGACATCATAGTTGACATGACTGCTAGATATGAGATGCTCTCATTGATGGATGGTTTCTCTGGCTATAACCAAATTCGCATTGCTCCTGAAGACCAACATAAGACTACATTCACCTATGCTTGGGGTACCTACTATTGGAATGTGATGCCCTTTGGTCTTAAAAATGCAGGCACAACATATCAAAGAGCGATGATGACAATTTTCCATGATATCATGCATACTTTGATGGAGGACTATGTTGATGACTTATTATACAAATCTGTCACAAGAGATAGTCATCTAGCCATCCTGGGCCTAATATTTGACCGAATGGAAACTTACAAGCTTAGACTCAATCCAAAGAAGTGTGTCTTTGGTGTCATAGCCGACAAATTACTAGGGTACATTGTTTCTCACTGAGGCATCGAAGTCGACCCAGCCAAGGTTAAAGCAATAATGGACATGCCTCCTCCTTCTAATCTCCATCAACTAAGAAGTCTGCAAGGAAAGATATAGTCAATCCACCACTTTATAGCTTAGTTGGCAAACAAATGTCATGCATTCCAGCATCTATTGCATAAAGGAGTCACTTTTAAATGGACTGAGCAATGTCAATGAGCCTTTCAAGCTCTCAAGGACTATTTGTTGTTGCCAACTATTCTAATGCCTCCTATAGAAGGAAATCCATTTATATTGTATATTTTTGTAATTGAAATGGCACTAGGAGCTCTCTTGGCCCAACAGGATGCGAATGGCAAAGAGTGAGCTATTTATTATATCAGTCGGACACTAGTAGGCTATGAGCTGAATTATTCAACTATTGAATGGGCATGCTTAGCAGTGGTATTTGCAACACAGAAACTTCGACACTATATGTTAAATCACCAGACATTGCTGGTTGCAAAAATTGATCCCTTGAAATACTTTCTTAGCAGAGCAACTTTGACGGGTCGCCTAGCAAAGTGGGTTATGATCCTCAGTGAATTTGATATTGAGTATATGGAGCGAAAGGCAATAAAAGGGCAAGTCATAGAAGATCAACTTGCAAAGGCTCCTATTTATGATGATCATCTCATGTTGATAGATTTTTTGGATGAATCAGTCATTGCTCTCACATCTTCTAATGAATGGAATTTATACTTTGATGGATCCCATACCAAGTTCGAGTCTAGAGTAGGCATATTGTTTGTCACCCCTCAAGGTGATGCTATTCCCAAGTCCTATAGAATAACTTTTCATTGTACCAATAACATTACAGAGTATGAAGCACTGGTCACAGGACTCCGAGTAGCGGTCCACTAAAACATCACACAGTTGCAAGTCTATGGAGATTCTAAGTTAGTCATCTGACAAGTGAATGATGACTATGAAACAAAAGATGAAAAGCTTATTCCCTACAAGCATATGGTAGATTTCTTCAAGACAAAGTTCATAGCTATCCATTTCAGTCAAGTTCCAAGAATGCAAAACAAGTCGATAGATGCGATGGCTACGATTGCTTCCATGTTAAATATGCCCCACAACATGGATAAATGTGAATTTTTGGTCAAATAGTTGCTTGTCCCTTCTTTTGAAATTTTGACAACAGATATGATGTGTGTTCTTGTTGGTCCTAACTCCCCATGGTACAATGATGTATATCAATATTTGAAATCCCAAACCTTACCACCTAACCTTTTTGCTAACCAATGCTAAGCCTTCATCTGATAGATGGCCAAATATGTCATCATTGTCGACACCCTTTACCGTTGTTCCTTTGACCATACCCTCCTCAAGTGTTTGGATTTTGACGAAGCACAAATGGCTTTACATGAGGTTCATGATGGTATATGTGGGGATCATTTCGATGGTCTGACCTTAGCCAAAAAGTTGATTCGTGCTAGGTATTATTGGCCCACTTTGGAAAAGGTTGTTCATGATTTTGTTAAGAAGTGCTACAAATGCCAAATCCATGGGAACTAAATTCATGTACCAGCCCAAGACCTTCATTCTATCATATCTTCATGGCCCTTTTCTCAATGGGGATTGGATCTTATTGGCAAGATTCACTTGACATCTACAAATGGACACAAGTTTATCATTATAGCCATAGAGTATTTTACAAAATGGATCGAGGCGATCCCCATGACCTATATCACTGGTGTCCAAATTTCATAATTCTTATTGAACTATATCATATGCAAATATGGGGTTCCCCTTGCCATAGTCACAGATAATGGTCATCCCTTCAAGAGTAAAGATGTCAAGGAACTTTGTGAAAAGTTTCATATCCAACACCATTTCTCTAGTCCATACTATCCACAAGGTAATGGTCAAGCTAAAGCATCAAATAAAACCATTATCAAGATCCTAAAAAAGGTTGTCAATGATGCTAGTCGCGATTGGCATGTACAGTTGAATCCAGCACTCTAGGGTTATTGCACTTCTATCTGCACACCTACGAGCGCAACACCTTATTACTTGGTGTATGGTGCGGAAGCCATTTTACCCTTGGAAGTGGAG
Source organism: Cryptomeria japonica (assembly GCF_030272615.1). NCBI lineage: Eukaryota > Viridiplantae > Streptophyta > Pinopsida > Cupressales > Cupressaceae > Cryptomeria > Cryptomeria japonica. The sequence goes on from NC_081414.1 coordinate 867,361,336, forward strand.
ATTCCTTCTTTGCGTGTTTCCTTGCAACATCTGATTGATGATGAGATGCACAAAGTCTCTCGATTGCATCAGCTTGAGATGTTAGATGAGAAACATCAGATAGCCCTGACACATTTACAAGCATATCAAAACCATCTCTGTTGCTCTTATAATAAGAAAGTCAAAGGGTGACACTTCGAAGTGGGAGATCTAGTTTTAAAGGAAAACCCCAAGAATGCACAATCTACTAACATCATCAAAGGCAAGTTTGAACCTAATTGGGTTGGGCCTTTCATAGTGACTACAAGCTATGGCTCGGGGGCATACCAGCTTGCCACCCTAGAAGTTGAACCTTTGTTTGATCTTGTAAATAGCATGCACCTTCACAAGTGCTAGGCATAATTTTCTATCAGCACTTCTTCAAGTATGATCTTGAAAAAAATACAAAAAAATCAAAAAATACAAAAAATACAAAAAAAGTGAAAAGCAAAGAGAAAGGAAAAAAAAAGTAAAGAAAAATGATTCACCCTCTAGTGAAAACCTAGCAAACAGGCACTTTGGGCAAGTACCTTGGTGAAAATCTGGCAAATAGGCACCATGTGTTAGAATGATCATTGCTCTGTCATCTATCTTGACCTCTAGTTATGCTTTCTCTCTAAAGATTTATCATGTCTACCCTTGTCCTGACCCAATGTTCTGTTTCAGGCCTGTGATTGGTCAACATCATTGTCTTGCATACTCCATTTCTTGTGCATACATTTTGGTCCTATCCTCTATATATGTCTTTTAGATGTGCAATTGGTGCGTTCCCCTTGTCATGATCAATCACTGGAGCTTTTGAATTTTAAAATGTCCTGAACTAAACCAAAAAAATTGAAAAATGTCCTGAAATAATCCAAAAAAAATTGAAAAATGTCTTGAAATAATCCAAAAAAATCAAATAATGTCCTGAAAAAATCCAAACAAAAAAAAATCAAATAATGTCCTTAAAAAATCTCTAAAAAGTCAAATAAAGTCCTGAAAAAATGAACACAAATTTTTTTTTGAAACATTAAAATCCAAAAACAAAACAAAAAATATCCCCTTTGTGCATAAGACAGATCACTGAGCATCCCTCCAATGACACGCAATCACACATTTTGCTTTAATGAAATCACACATTAATAGATGACCTTTTTCAATCAAACCAGACATTCAAAGTGATCACAATTGTCATATCAATTGAACATCAACATCAATATCATTTGTCCTTGTCACTACTATCATGGGTCTTATATAGGGTGTGGTATACTCGAATCTAGACTGTGTCCTGTCTTAGACAGGGTACCGCATTCCCTTAAACTAGATAGCATGATCGTCCTATCAACACTTTCAACTTTTGACAATGACGATCAAGATGTTTGTTTGTCTTGTTGGAATTAGCAAGTCTTATCATTTATTGATTTATCTTCGATCATGTTCCTATGTTGCTCGATGATGTCACTGAGTGATTTAGAGTGACCGGGATGGTTCATGGTCCCTTTCTTTTTTTGTTGTGATTGTTGTTTGTCTGCGATGTGTCTATTTTTTTTTTTGCAAAAAGGGTTGCATTTTAGCTCTAGCCTTCAATGCCATGATGCTACGCATCCATTTTGCTACATTAAATAAAGGTTCTCACCTACAAAGTGCATTAGTGAAAGCAAGTTTTTCTTTGCCTCTAACTATCCTTTGTCTCATTTCTTCTTACTAACATTTCTTCTGTCAGTTCGGTCTAGTTCTTTGATCTCCACACAAAAACACATATGTTGCATCCTGCATCCATTTGGTTAGTATATTTGCATTACATCACACATTACATCAAGCATTTTATCCATTTCGCATTATAAATGCATCAAAAACACATAAAAAATATATCCATACATGTTCCACCATAAACAGTGCACAAGATATCCATACATGGAAAACAACTATAAGTCATAACACATTACATCCCATCATATTGATGCATATCATATCATATATCACAATAATATCAGAGTACAAAATTGGACTGTATGTCCTAAGTATGGCCCACAGGCTGACTACATAAATGTCAAAATACATAATGTCAACTATCTGTCATAAGGAGCACGTGCCTCTGTCATTGGGTGCTCCCTTTTTCCTCCTCATCCTTTCCATGTCTCAGAGACGATGTCCCTCCTGGTCCTAGTTGTGGTGGTCTCATAGGTCCACTCACCCCCATGCTGCTCAATGACCTCCGAGAGCGTGCCCTGCTCTCTGTCCTCGATCATGCCCGATATGATGATGCTCTATGCTCTAGTGGAACTGCACTCTCATTTAATGTCCTCTAATGGTGTATCTCCTCTCCAATCTCTACCAACATTTGTGCCATCTCCTATGCACTGGCATCCCTAATCGACCCAATATACTCAGTGACTCTTTATTCTTCTCGTTGTGCCTAAGCTATTGTTGTATCTCCAGCTACTATAAGTCTAGCTATCTCTGCTCTGAACTAATCCTGCTCTATCCTCAAGATGGAATTCTATCTCTCTAATGTCACAATGTGATCATGCTAACTCACTATGGTAGCCCTGCACATCTCCATCTCCTCTATCCTAGCTATCTCCGGCTCTATGGGTATATCCTGTAATGACTCCTGATCGGCTGAATCTTGCTCATAATCGTCATCCCCCTCATCATCTTGTTCCTCATCATCCCCCTCATCCTCATCACCACCCTCATCCTCCTCATCCTCATCATCTCCCTCCTCCTCTCCAGCGAGTGGGAAGTCCTCCTGTCTCCTCGGTACTAGAATATTAGGATCTGTCAGTGGCACTAGCCGTCATCATGCAAACCATCGCATATACTCCTCTGTCATCCCGGTGTCCACCACATCTGATCTCCAATCCCACTATCTCTGTTGTAGCTATGTGAAGTTAGCATATTCTATCTATGGTTGAATCATCCTCCTGAGTCTATCTCATAACATGAAGCAATCAGGACGGTTCTCTTGCGTGATCAATGGATACAGTTGACTCTGCATCACAATTGCAGCAGATTTTGTCAATTTTACGGTTTGCTCCTATGGGCTGCATTTCCTTGTTTCATGTCCAAACCAAAGTGTTTCTACTCTATTTTGACCTATCCTATTCTTATCCCCCCTTTTCAGACCCTTCGCATGCTATTTTTGACCAAAATTGAGTTCCCTGTGAACAACTGTGCCTGTGTGCTATATCCTGCATCTGTGTTACATTAAACTATGCCTATGTACCCTACATAAGCACAAAATACCCTACACAAGCGTAGGATGCACTCACACAAGTGCAGAGGTCAGTTTCTGCATTTTCTGTGGGCCCCGCAATGTCCTACAAGCAAGTTAAATTCATGAAATTGACAATATGGTTTTTTGAGATACATACCGCTGCTCCCACGTCATCTGGTCATCTATAGGTGTGTACACATTCTTCGAGGTGATCTACCATTGGAGTGTTCACCATCTCTTTGCAAGTGTCCTTTTTGGCTAGTGCAAATGAGCAATTTTCATTCTCTTTGTCTCATTTATAGATCTTTGTCAGTGCATAGATGGATGTGCTCCCTCTCCATCTTATGCTGGTTGCAGTCTTTTGCACCATCAATTGCTTGTTCTTTGTGTCTCCAGTCTCTAATTGTCAGTCCATTCGATCCTATCATTTTCTATTATTATTATCGATCAATTGGCCTCTTTTCTGCATGTTTCCGGCCAATTCCTTGAGGGGGCATGCATATGTCAATGTTAGTGTCTGGGGCATTTTCAATATTGTTATTTAAAACAACGCTTAGACTTGCATTGTCTCAAAGAGGGCCAAAATGTAGACATCTAAAAATGGTCAATGCTTGTGGAGTCATACTTTAACATTGGTGCATTGCCTTATTTTAGGGTTTTTGTGTCGCATTAACATTTCTCCTATGTCATGCACTTGGTCTTTATCATTTGCAAGCATCAAGTCATTCTTCTAGATTCTTCATTTATCTCACTTTCAAATTTGGTCTTGTCAATAACAACCTTCAATTATGATTTTGATCGATCTTATCCTGTCGCATCAATGTGTGTGTTCATTTGTCATCATTTTGGACATCGTCAATCCTAATTAGGGTTCTGTCCTCTTATCAATCTTGTCATCTTGTGATTTATTTGTCATTGATCATTGTCATTTTCAATCTTATCATCATGCGATTGATTTGTCATCGATCGTTGTCATTTTCAATCTTGTCATTTTGCAATCTACTTTGTCATCGATCGTTGTTGTTTTCGTCATTTTGCGATCAATTTGACATTGATCGTCGTCCTTCTCAATCATGTCAATTTAGATCAATTAGTCATTGTTCTTCATCAATTGGTGCATTGGTTCTTTATTAGCATTGGTCTTTTATCAAGTCAGAATCATGATCAAATCGATCCTTCAATCAAGACCTAATTGTCATTCTTGCATTTTCTAATTCATCTTCTAGGGTTTCATGATTTATTCATTTAACCTTGTTTGTCATTTCTCCCTCTAGGTTAAATAGTTTATTTATCCTAATTCTTCTCATCGCAATTAAATGTTCATTTAATTGGCTAACTAATTCCTCCCTCTTTTGTGAATTAAATTAATAAATGAAAAATTGTTAATTAATTCACTTAATTCCTAAATTCCTCATTTTTCTAATTTTCCTAATTCCTAATTTTCATCAATTTCAATTTTCTAATTTCCTAGTTTCTATTTCAACTAATTCTCAATTCTCTCCTATTTTTCTCCTAATTTCATGGGAATGACATTTCAAGTTGTCATTGTAGACACCCAAAAATGGTCAACGCTTGCAAGGTCATACTTTAACATTTGCGCATTGCCTCATTTTAGGTTTTTGCATCGCATTAACATTTCTCCTATGTCACGCACTTGGTCTTTATCATTTGCGAACATCGAGTCATTCTTCTATATTCTTCAATCATCTCATCCTTGAATTTGATCTTGTCGACAACAATATTCAGTCATGATTTTGATCGATTTTACCCTGTCGCATCAATGTGCGTATTCATTTGTCATCATTTTGGACATCGTCAATCCTAATTAGGGTTTTGTCCTCCTATCAATCTTATCATTTTGGACATCGTCAATCCTAATTAGGGTTTTGTCCTGTTTTCAATCTTATCATTTGGCGATCGGTTTATCAATCTTGTCGATTTATCATCAATCCTTCAATCTTGTCATTATGCGATCGATTTGTCATCGATCGTGGTCATTTTCAATCTTGTCGTCTTGCAATCTATTTTGTCATCGATTCTTGTCCTTTTGTCAATTTTGTCATTTTTCAACCAATTTGTCATCGATCGTTATCTGTCTCAATTATGTCAATTTGGATCAATTTATCATTGTTCCTCGTCAATTGGCGCATCTATCAATCAAATCATTTTGTCGCATTGGTCATTTATCAAATCAAATCATGATCAAGTCAATTATAGACCTAATTATCATCCTCGCATTTCTAATTCGTCTTCTAGGGTTTCATGATTCAATCATTTAACCTAATTTGTCATTTCTTCCTTTAGGATTAAATAAATTACTTATTTATCCTAAGTTTCCTTATTAAATCTTCATTTAATTGTCTAATTATTCCTCTTTGTGAATTGATTAATAAATGAAAAATTATTAATTAATTCACTAAATCCTAATTTCTAATTTCTTTCAATTTCTAATTTCCTATTTTCATTATTCTCTAATTTCCTAATTTTCTAATTTATCCAAATTCAATTTTCTCCTATTTCTTTCCTAAATTTATGGCAATGACATAGAAATTTGTCATAAAATGTCATAAATTGTCATAAAATTCTTGACATAGAAATGTGTCATAGAATTTGTCATGAATTGTCATAAGCCTTGCATAGCAATTTGTCATAATTATGCTATTATTGATTTGAATTTCTATTCAAATCTCTTTCATACTAATTTGCTCATTTATCCAATTCTTCTATAAATTGGATGTTTTCTTCAATCAAATCCTGGATGAATCTCGAATTTTTACCGAACCTTCGTTTCTAGTACTCTTGAGCCTTTTTGCTTTCAAATTGTGTGAGCACTTGTAGGTGAGATCCACAAAACTATTGAAGAGGAAAGAACAACAATGGAGCCGCATGGAAGAAGCATATGGTTTGCATAATTTTACTTTTGAATGCTTTGTTTCCATACCTCTATTGAATGTGCTTTGGAATTAGGTTCATTTGCATTGAGTATTCTTATGATTATGTTATCATGTTTTGTGTTTTTGATTGATATATCTTATTTTGATGAATCCTAATTTCTACGCTACAGTCATAATTTGTCATAATTGACAATCAATCAATTTTGACATAGAAATTTGTCATAATTTTGTCAAAATTATCAATCAATCAATTTTGCATAGAAAGTGCAAATTTGTCATAATTTGTCATATTTGTCATTTTGATTTGCAATTTCCATTCGAATCTCTTCATGCCAATTTGATCTTTTCTCCAATTTGTCTATAAATTGGATGAATTTCTTCAATCAAGGTCCCTAATCCCTGCCTGGTCAAATCAATCACGCTTCTAGTACCCTTATGTTGTCATCTCATCTTGTCAATCTTTCTTTCACATTATACTTATGCACTTGAAGGTGAGATCCACAAAACAAAGCAATTTTAAGGAGAAAGAAGGACAATGGAGCCACATGAAGGAGACATCTGCATTTGGTTTTCTTAGATCTCATTTTGAATGTCTTGTCTTCATGTTTTCATTGAATGTAATTAGGATTTATCATTGCAATTTAATTTTCATGATTGAGCTAGGCTAATGTTTATATTGCTTTGATGATTTCCAGATTCCTATCTACAACAATATTTCCTGAGAAGTTTTCTATAAACATGATATCATTTTATGTTAAGTCATTTTCTATGTTTTCTTCAATTCATGGTTACTAGTAGTTGTTAGTAGACTCATTATGTATTGATTTACATTGATCCCCCTTGCCCTATGAGGCACGAGAGAGTATCAATCAGCCTTCAGTATTGTTGAGCTTCTGCTATGCTTTGAATTTATACAGTGAGCATGTTTGTGGATCAGAGTCTATGAACTCTCATTAATTTCTTTGTAGAAGATTTTCTCTGCTCTTAGTTTGGAGGCATTCATTTGTGTTGATGGATGAATGTTGAAGCATTTCATTTATATAATAAATTCATTGCAAATCATACGAGGAGCTGCTCTCTAATGCAGAGGTTGAATTTTAATCAATTCATCCAACTGTTGGTAGTTTGTTTCCTTTCATAAAGGGCGAACTAGAGTTATATTTTTTCTTAAGGAAGATAATTATTAAAATTTCAGAAAAGGGACAAATTTGTTTACCAATAGACACTTAGATGAACATTTTGAAAAACAAAATCACTTTCTGACACCTATAACTTTTAAACCGTTAAGAATTTGAAGATGATGTAAACTAGTGGTTTGTAACCTCTTGTTTTTAGATTCTAAATATATTTTTTCAATTTTTTTTTAATAAATGTTTATTGATTTTTCCATCTCCCTCAAAAAGTAGTTTTATAGAAAACAACATTTTTTAAGAGTAATGTCCATCCCAAAACACATATTTTTTTTTTATAAATGATAAAAAGTTACTTTTTTTGAATTTGGTTTGTAACATCAATATCTAGGGCATGCAGTTGGTTTGATAGCAATCTGGTGAATATTTTTTTTAATTAAGTTTTTAAGTCCTACTAATTATAATTTAGATATAGGTGTACGTTTGAACACATAAATTGTTCTATATATATATCAAAATTCAATTTTATTTATTTTTATTAGAAAGAAGACATCAATACCTAGTGCATAGATATTTTTTAGAATTTTCTTGAATTAGTTTACTACTTTTTCCAATGTATTGAACAAAGAAGTTCGTGTTCAGTGAAACACCTACATTCATAAGAAATAAAATAAAAATATATTATAAATTATACTATTTGGAAAGCTTATAATATGGCCTAAATACTTAAAAATATAAAATTTATAAATGAATTCATTTGAGCCCTCAAAAGATAATGTAAAATTAGTTTTTTATCAACATTTGATAGGTGCAAAGGAGACTCCACTGCAAGTATGATTTAGAAGTAGAGAGGTCCTATCCTAGAAATTTTGATCTGACAGCCTTTGATCTAACTCTATTCAATTAATTACTTCAAATGGGACCTCTTAAACCTTAATTCATTATATTTTCTAAAAAAATGTATGATTTCACCAAAAATCAGGATGTACCAAAAAGTGGGAACCCACATTGTGAGTTCACCCCACTTACAACCAACAATTCAAAAACAAAAGTTGCAACACAAACTAGGATGGATTACAAACATGACACACCAATCCAGAACCAAGTCACTTTCAAGAAAGGCCAAAATCCAAACCCAATCATGTCAAAACCTCACAAGAATTCAAATGCATCTCCAAAGAAAGGTAGCTCTATTACAAAGCTCTTAAGGAGAGTCCTAAGTGATTTTTCTGAAAAAGATCAAAATCATATGCTCATGTGTAGCAATGGCTCATCCCCTCATAGACATATTTGATGAATACTAAGAGGGGGGGGTGAATTAGTATGCCTAAAAACTTAACCAAACTCTTAAGCAATTTTACTGCAGACTCGTGTAGTAGTTTCAACAACAAATCAGTTAAACTATAAACAAGCCAAATAGAAAATAAATCATTCACCCATAGAAGCACAATCACCATAACACAAGATATTTTGATGTGGAAACCCAAATGGGAAAAACCATGGTGAGTAAAACTCACAAGTCAACTATCTGCAGAATAGTAACTAGACCGGTTAAGGTCAAATCGGTTAAGGCCTTACAATGTTCTTCACCAGAACAAATCCTGTTAGGAATCTAGATCTCTGTTAGGAGATACATCTATTAAAGACTACCTTATTAAAGGATTTCAAAACCACAACAATTAACCACCTTGTTAGAGGATTTGCAATAGGCTTGGCCAGGCCTACTTAGTTAAGGGTTTCAGAATTATCAAAGAGATTAGTAATCAGCAAGTGAATGATCTAGATAGTAGCATAGAATGCTTGATTAGATCCTTTCCAACTCTCTCTTAATGCATTGCAGCATTACTTCAGTCTTCTATCCTTTGCATGTTCAATCTCTATTGCACAATGCTTTTATAACAACTTTTCTTCTTCAACATACATACACACATAGATACATCTCCAAAACCCTCTACATGATGTCCTTAAATAGGAATTTGATTTCATGTTAGTCTAATAAGATTGGATTACAATTTCCTAGGTTCAAAGCATCTAGACACATTTGGTAGCACGACACAGAAGCATCGCCAAAGTGTTAGTGGATGATAACTCATCACACTATACAAGTTTAATAGTTGAATCACCACATCGGTGTCAGTGGATGATAACTCATCACACTTTACAATTATATCAGTTGAACACAGTATAATGATTATCGGTTAATGAATAAAGACTAGAAAACTAGAACAGTGTGCTGATCAAAAATATTAATTGCCACTAGGGGTCCTCATTTCACTTGAGGTCTTCATACCGCTTGAGGTCTTCATTCATGCATTGATCGATAAACTTCTTTTGCAAAACACTTATAGTCTTCTACAAACAAAGACTATACATACAATGGCATATAATATCGATGTGAACAATACAACACATATTACCAATTGAAAATAACTCATATATAAAATAAGTGTGTGTCCATCAATGATAATCACAACTTAAACATCATCAAAATACCAACAATCTCCCCCTTTGGCATTGATGGCAACACTTAGGAAAATTTGACATCTAAGTTCTTACAAAAAAAAAATGATGTCATAATAAAAATTGCTCCCCCTAAGCATTTACACTACTTCCTTTGCCAAAATAAAAATTACAAGCATTCGCATCTTCCATTTGCATGAAATTTTCAATACTACTCCCCCTTTGCCAACAATGACAAATTAATGCAAACACTCCCTCTTTCACAAAAATTTACCAAAATTATATTGCATAGCATAAAAATAGAGTATATGTTCATGACAATAAAGAGTAAAATTTCTCAAATATAGATTTAATGTTTTTCAAAAAATCCTTCATGTCTGAAGACCATGATTCGAGAGGTGAGGCAGCAATTTCACTCTTGGTCTTCATCTAGAAGGCTAATTCTTCCATGGCATCGATAGTGCTCATCTCCCGTGTTACACTAATAGCCTCCAAGTTCAAAAAGCACTTATGAAGAACCTGCAATCTTGGTAATAGAAGGAATAGGAGCTCCTACAAATCTTGAGTCCACTTGCAGATCTCTGATTCAATCTTTGCGATCTGATGCTAGTGAGTGTGAATAGTCTGCCCATACACTATGAAGGAGTCATATGGCAATTTGAAGTTGTCGATAGACTACTTTAACTCTTATTGGAGTTTACTCTTTTTCTTCAAAGCATCATCACAGAATATGGCCTTCAGCATATGGCCTTCAACATATGGCCTTCAGCTATTGCCAGACTGATATCATCCCTTTGGTGGATGAGCCTATCTTTGTCTTCATTGAATTGTTTTACCAGTGCAAATTTGAGTGCCTTTTCATCTTTTTTCTTTGTAGTGGCCTGGGCAACATCTTCCAAACACTGTATTTGATCATCCACTACTATGCAAAGAAGTTTTAACCTGGCTAGTGAGGAATTGGTACTGGGGAGGTTAGTACCGGGGATTAGATTGGAAAGAGTGTCAACAACAAATTGAATGACATCCTATTCTTTCTTTTTCCTCAGTTCTTCCAATCAATCCTAAGCTATTTGAATTCTCCTCGGTAGCTCATTTTCATCAACTAATTCAGTAAGATAGGCAAGAGTCAAATCGGTGTGACCAGTGCGATCAACCTTCTTAGCTTGATCTTCGGTTGCCTTAGGAGTCTGTTCTCCTTCCTTTTCCTTGATCTCCTCTTGTCTTTTCTTCTCCACTTCTTATTTTTCCTAGGCTTCCTTGTTGGCCTTCTCTTTCTCCTCTTCCACTCTCTTCTTCCTTCTTCTTCTCTTCTTCCTTCTTCTTCTCTTCTTCCTTCTTCTTCTCTTCTTCCTTCTCTGCTCTCTCTTTCTCTTGTCTCCCTTTCTCTGCTTGCTCTTTCTCTTTATTTTCTTTATTTTCTTTTTCTTTCTCTGACTTTTCCTTCTTCGCTTTCTCTTTTATCTATTTCTCTTTCTCTACTTTTTCATTCTCCATTTTCTCCTTATCTACTTCCTTCAGTTGAGTACCTTTAGCATCAAGAGAATCCACATCAATAGGGTTAATTTGTTCAGTTACTCTCTCACCCTGATTATCGAAGCTTTCATCTGATTTGGCTATAGAAAGGTCAGGCTCTTTCTCAGCTTCTCATTTAGCTTTAGACAACTTCTACATTTTGACAACTACTTTAACCTCCAGATGGGTGTCTTTTTCTACTTCAGAGGTTTTGCCTCTGAGTAACTGAAGTCTTCTTCTTCACATGAAAAAGATTCCTTTGTACCAATTAAAAATCTCAAACAATTTTGAATTAGAAACATCAAGAAAATATTGGGCAAAAATTGCTTCCCTAATTTCTTGTTCCTTTTCAATGACAATGTGCCATTTATTATCCAAATAATTAGGAATAATAGGTTTAATGTTAGTCAGAGACCTATCATTATCACACAAATATTTAATGACCTCTAGCTCTACCTCTTCCTTTTCACTAAGATCATCAAAATAATCTTTTAGATGGTCAAGAATTTTTCTTCTAACATTCTTCATAATCCTTTGAAAATGTGTCATAGCCTGGTAAGAGACAACATGTATATTTACTGGTCTAGAGGTTTTAGGTACATTACTGGTTGTCTTTGTATTCTTACTAGGGTGCCTTGTCTTCTTCATTTGTACCTCTAGTTTAGTGTCCTTTGAATCCAATGGGTTATTCCTAGTTTTTCTCTTCCTTTCAAATACCTTTGGTGGTATGGCCTCTGATTTCTTTTTGGCTGGTGACCTCTTGGTCACTTTAGGACTAGCAGCAGATGTAACCAGTGTCGATGTCGATGGCACATCTTTCCTCTTCTTTTTCTTTGGTACTTCAATATATTTGATCATTTTGAGTAATAACCAATCCTCTTCTTCTTTGGATCTAGTGGTGAAGCAAGTAGGGTAGAGGCATACCCTATGAGTATATCATTTACCACTTCATAGCCCATAGGCTCAACTTCATCTTATCTAGGCTCAACCGCTTCCATTATGTAGTGATCCACTTTGATTGTGAAACATATATCATCTTCATATGTTTTAACCAGATCACCTGATATTCTCATTCTCTAGTTCATCTTCAATTTGAGCTCATCAAAATACCTGTTCAAAGTCTCCAAATACGTAGATCCCACTACTTGAAGACTCTCCTTTATTTATCTTGAAACCGGGAGGTCACTCGACCATTGAACATCACCAACTCTTGGAAAATACCCCTGAAAATAGAAAAACAAACCGACAAGTAGTTGAATGAACTTAAACCTCAGTGTCTTGTCCTCTTTGATTGACTTCATATTCTCCATGAGTTGTTTTTTCATGCAGGTACATAAGTCATATTCTACATTTTCCTTTATCATCCTATAAGTGGCATGCACCGTAGCTGTAGGAACAAAATTCATTCAACTAGTATAGAATACTCTATACTCAATCACCATGCACAAATACTTCATCAAATCATCTTTTATGGTGTTTACAGTCATTTCCCTCTGGTTGCTCACAAAACTAGTGAGCTTTGTCACTTTGGTTTTGGTGATCTTGAGAAGAACAAGGACCTCTCCAACATTGTTGAAACCGATCACGGCATGGGTTAACTCTAGTGTAATATCAAGGGTTCACTCAAGATACATCTTGTCACCATGAACCCTACTTAGAATGATCCTTATGTGATCTTTTGTGAATTTCTTGAGAAAATATACTGCATTGTGGAATTTCTTCTTCTCGATCACTCTGTACTCTTGTTTAATCTTCTTATCATATCCATAGAACAAACTCAACTAGGAGTGAATCACTAGAGACCCTAGGTCTTCAGTTTGTAATCAATATATCCTATAACATCCCCTATGACAATGACTCTTGTGGGAATTTGAGATAGGGCATTATATTTCACCTTCTTCCTAAGAAACTCAGATGACTCCTCAGGTTCGATACAAATAGAAGGGATTTTGGATGTAGAAGCCATGTCAAAATAATTTCAAATGATGAGAGTGATTCAATGAAAAATACCTTTTCACTCTGAACTAGGGTTCACTAATATTGAATTCAAACTAGGGTTCACCGAAGTCAAACACAACACACTTCTCCAAAGGCTTGTTTTACCACCCTAACCTCCACTCTAAATAACTTGAAATGGCTACAAAATCTTGTGCAAGATTTTTTCTTGATTTCTTTGAATGCAAGATCAATCACTCTTGTTTTGCTGCTCAAGCTAGAAAAATTCTCCTTTGAAAATAGGTAAGTAAAAATGATGACAAGAGTCACTTTTAAAACATTCTCCTACCTACCACAATAAATGCATCACCTATAGGGCACAAACCCTAACATTACCACTTCATTTATTCTCTTAGTTGATAGGTAACCAATATCGATAAAAACACTTTACTGATACACACTGGGGGTTAGAAACATTGTTACCGATATGTTTCCCCTTAAGATTTTCAAATCTTAATTTGTCGGTTCAAGGGTCTCCACACTAGGTGCAAAAACTGGTACATCTTGTGGCTTCTCTTGAGATTTCTTCTTCCAGATTTTATCCATATCGGTCTGAATGGTTTCTACATTGACCTTTCCTTCTGGGTCAACTAGTATGTCTACCGATGGATTCTTTTTTAGTCTGCATGTTCTTGCAATATGTCCTAGTTTGTGACAATGATAACATACCATACCAGGTGCTCTCCATGGTCTGTTGTTCAAATTTCCATTCTTCCTTTTGCATGTTAGAGCATTGTGACCACTACCATGATAGATCAAATAGGTTGCTCTCCAACTATTTGTGGCTCCATAACCATTTGATCGATGGTCATAGGTTCTATACCGGTTTGGGTTCCGGTTCATAGGAGGTTTCAGGACAACTCCTTCAGATCTTGGTGATTAACTTCTAGGGTTGTTCATAACTGATCTGTACTCAAAAGATCTATGTCCAAACTCGTATTATGTTTCTAGTATTGTGGTTGTACACATTGTTTTGCATGTAAGGAAAATTATTATAAGCCTTGGTCCTACACACATTGGTAGTATGTCCTTCCTCAGGGCAGTTAAAGCATACAGGTTTCAACTTTGGCTTACCTTTTCTTCGGTTTATCTTAGGTGCCAATTTCTCCTTTGGTGCACCAATCTTGGTTCCAAAGGTTTCACCTTCCTCATATATAGAGAAACCAAGTCCAGAGGTATCCTTTGATGGCTTCATTGTTTCCAACTTTTGGTCCAACTTTGCAGGACTCCGGTTGAACTTTGCAAGTATCTCCTTTGTCTCAACAAGTTCCTTGGAAAGATAGTCATTGGTTTTCATCAAGGTTTATTTCTAAGAAATAGTTGCATTGAGGTCTGCTTGCATTTCTTCTTTCTCTTCCTTACCCTCTTGCAGATAAGCAGTGATGGTACCAATCTCTTGTTTCAACTTAGAGATCTTGTGCTCCTTGTCCTTCACTAGATCTTCAGCTTTTCTTCTATTTTCTAGCTCCTGACTCATCCTAATAGTCAGTCCTTCCAGCTCCCTCCTTAGGTTGGTTTTGGATTCATTTGGTTTCTCCACTTCTCTGACTAGGGCATCCATGTCTGCTTCATCAGAAGAGTTTTTTTCAATAATTTCCATCAATTTCTTAGCAAGTTCTCTTCTTTTGGCTAAAGAGGATTTATACTTGACCTTAAGTTCATCATAGGTTCTCTCAGAATTAGTTAGATGGTGAGTGAGTTTCCTCATTCTATATTCCCCCATATCTCCTTCCAAGTGGTTAGACTTGAAGAAAGGTTGGCTATGATACCAATTGATGAATACTAAGACAGGGGTGAATTAGTATGCTTAAAAACTTAACGAAACTCTTAAGCAATTTTATTGTAGCCGGTGTAGTAGTTTAAACAACAAACTGGTTAAACTATAAACAAGCCAAATAGCAAATAGAGCATTCACCCATAGAAGCACAATCACCATAACATAAGATATTTTGACGTGAAAACTCAAATGGGAAAAACCACGGTGAGTAAAACTCACAAGTTAACTATCTGCAAAATAGTAACCAAACCAGTTAAGGCCTTACAATGTTCTTCACTAGAATAGATCCTATTAGGAATCCAAGTCTTTGTTAGGAGATAAGTCCTATTAAAGACTACCCTATTAAATGATTTTAGATCAACAATAGTGAACCACCTTGTTAGAGGATTTACAATAGTCTTGGCTAGGCCTACCCGGTTAAGGGTTTCAGACTTGTCGAAGATATTAGTAATCAACAAGTGAATTATCTAGACAGTAGGACAAAATACTTGATTAGATCCTTGACAACTCTCTATTAATGCATTGCAACATTAGTTTAGTCTTCTATCCTTTACATGTTCAATCTCTATTGCACGATACCTATATAACAACTTTTCTTCTTCAACATACGTACACACACACATACATCTCCAAAACCCTAGACATGATGTCCTTAAATAAGAATCTGATTTCATATCAATCTAAGAAGATTGGATTAAAATTTCCCAGGTTCAAAGCATCTAGACACATTAGGTAACATGACACAGAAGCACCACCAAAGTTTCGGTGGATGATAACTCATCACACTAAATAAGTTTGCTGGTTGAATCACCACATCGGTTTCAGTAGATGATAACTCATCACACTTTAAAATTATACCAGTTTAACATAGTATACCGATTACTAGTTAACAAATGAAGACTAGAAAACTGGAACAATATTCTAATCAAAAAGATTAATTGCCACTAGGGGTCCTCATTCTATTTGAGGTCTTCATACCGCTTGAGGTCTTCATACATGCTTTGATTAGTAAGCTTCTTCTACAAAATAGTGATAGTCTTCTACAAACAAAGACTATACATATATTAGCATATAATACTGGTGTGAACAATACAACACATATTACTGGTTGAGAATAACTCATACATAAAATAAGTGTGTGTCCATCAATGACAATCACAACTTAAGCATCATGAAAATACCAACAATATTGACTCTCTAGTGGCCTTTATTCCTACACCTTTTGAATCTTTACAAGAACCTCCCATATCATTTCCTAAAGATTCACAAGTAATGCATCCTCCCAAGGGTTTTCTACCATAGATACTAATCATTTTATTTATACAAATCCATTGTACTATTTGGAAATGCATGATTTAGTGCCATCAAATACTTCTCTTTTAGAGAGTCCTATTCAAATTCCATGTCCCTCATGTCAAAGCATTGATGCCTTTCCAAAATCCCCCATGCATATCAAAAGTCCAACCTCATGTCAAGAGGATAATTTAGAGCACAAAGAAATGAGTCCCAAAGAAAATCAAGATCAATATCCTCAAACCTTATCATCCCATCCAATTGTTGACCAGGATCCCATCTCCCTAGACACTCGTGATGATTCCCTTATTCCTATCCATTCTATCCAAGAACACACCACCCTTTCAAATCCCATTTACATTCCACATGTTGAGAAAGGTTAAGATATCCTTTTCATTCTTCATAATGATCACATTTAAATCCAAGAGAAAAACACCTTTAAATAGGAATCCAATGATCTTCCTCCTTGTCAAGATCAAATTATCCATTTAAATCGCCCAAAAGATCCCTTTGTTCCTCCATCTCCTTGTTTTAATCATCCATATACACTCCAAGATATCATTTCTTTTTATGATCCCATTATTCCTCCCATTCCATCTCATGAAGAGCCTATCATTGATCTTGATCCCCCTCATGATTCTAACATGTTGGTGAATGATGTTCATAAACCCCGTAAATGCATAATTGGTTCCTCCACTTCGGTCCAGTCTGATCAACTTTTTGATCCCATTATTCCCATCATGTCATATTTCCCTCATAATGGACTCGCATCTTCTTCCCAAAGAAAAGAGTATTCTATAGATCAAAATATTTATAAAGGCAAAGGAGTCAAATTTCATAAGAAATAACCCCTCCATGTTAAAGAAAATCTTAATGGTCATGGCCACAGTGACAATCTTCAAGATGTTGGTGTCCCTCCACCTAGATCCAAACATATGCCTTCCCCTTAAACCCTTCCATCCATCTTAGGTCCTTATATCCCTTCATTCCCTATTCAAGGTCTATAAAGGCACACATCTTTGAGAACCTTCCATCCATCAATGCATTCCTTTTTCCATCCAAGCAATTTGGATGCCAATCGTAAAAGTCATAAGTCTAACAATCCACATGTATTCAGGGATCAACATGTATAGTCTAATTGACATGTCAAAATGAGACAAATATGATCCAAAAAGAAAAAGAAATCATCTATATGGGTTCCTAAATCTCTTGTGCGAGAAACTCATTTGAAGGAACTACAAAAGAATGAAAAATTAAAAACTATGTGGATTCCTAAGCGGCTCCTAGAAGCACAAAAAGAAAAATTCAAGATGGCATCCAAAATTACTACTCCTCCATCCAAATATTTCAAATCTATTCCTTCAACACCTCCTTCATCCATTTTGGGTCCTTATGTCCCAAAATCCATGGCCTTCCTACATCAAAATCTCAAAATATGAGATCCACTTTTCATCCATCAGTTCGCTACCCCTCAAGGTGTATGCCAGTGCTGATCTTACCAACATTTGCATCTACTCAAGCCCAATTCTTTTGATACCCTATCCATTATATAATTCATATTTTCCTTCCTTCTATTCCTTTGGTCCAATCCTTTGCGTAAACTATTTCCTTAGTCCCATTTCATTATCATGATCCTACCAGCATCTTTGAGCATACTTTTAAAGGTCATGATCCATTTTTCAAGCTACTATCGAAACAACAAGATGATTGAGTCCTTCTTCCCTCCCCTATCATGTGTCCATTTTATATTAAAAATTCAAAACATACAAAACAAAGGCCAAAAAAAAAAATTAAAAAAAAAGAAAAAAAAAAGAAAAAAAAAGGAAAAAAAAAGAAAAAAAAAAGTAAAGAGAAATAATCCATCCATTGGTGAAAACCTAGCAAACAGGCACCTTGAGAAAGTACCATGATGAAAACCTAGAAAATAGGCATCATGTGTAATCCATAAAATTCTTGCATGTCATATTTGGGGATAGGTTTCATTTATCCTTTCATGTTCTATTACTCTTCATTACATATTATTTCCTATTATCCTTCATATCCTATCATCCCTTATGCCCATATTTCCTTTTTCACCTTTGATCTTGACAAGGCTAAGGATCTTCATGAGCATCAGTCTATCACAGGTTTTGGTCATTTATCTGTTGGCTTATCACAATTTTTCATTCATATTCCATTAGCTTATCACAACCTTTCATCCATATTCCTTGGCTTATTACAACCTTCTATCACTATCCCTTAGCATATCCTAAATTTCAGTCCATGTCCCTTATCCATTATTGGTCTTGCATATCCTATCCATATCTTATCACTATCCATACACTCTTTTTTCATTCCTTGATCTTCATCTAACATAAGGATGCAAAATTTAAACGTGGCTTCAAGAAACCTCTTTACATGTCCCTCATGCCATGTCATTGCCTTACATTGTCATATCCAGTTCCTTATCCCATAATGCAATAGCCCTTGGAAATTAAATATGTTTTTTCTCCATAATTAATGGCCTTCATCTTCCATTTGTCCACCAAAATTTGAGAAAGCTCTTTTATCCATTTTCATATTCCTTGCCTTGCTAAACACTAGGGGAAAAATCACTAAAAATCAAATAATATCATGAAAAAAAAAATCACTAAAAAAATCAAATAAATTTTTAAAAAAAGAAATCACTAAAAAAATCAAATAAAGTCTTGAAAAAAATCAATAAAAAATTGAAAAATGACCTGAAATAATCCCAAAAACATTCATAAAATGTTCTAAAAAATATCACTAAAAAATTAAAAAATGTCTTGAAATAATTACAAAAAAATTATCAAATATTTTGAAGTAATCCAAAAACATCATAAAATATCCTGAAAAAGCACCAAAAAATCAAAAAGTTCAAAAACCCTAGAAAAATTGAAAAACATCAAAATCCAAAAACAATCATTTTTAATTTCATCAATAAACTGTCCCTTTTGTACATAGACAAACATTTGTGTAGACAACAAACAGATAACATGTTACAACACTGCGTTTAACAAATCATGCATTAATAGATGAACTTTTCAACCAACCAAGTATTCAAATTGCTCAACTTGTCTTCTCAATCAATCAATATTAATATCATTTGTCTTTGTCAATATTATCATGGGTTTTATACAGGGTGTGGTATATGTTGGCATTTGCATGAAGATTGCATTAATGAAATGTTATGTTGTCATTGATGTCAATTAATCGGTAATGATATTCTTATAATTTTGTTTTGTAACTAGTAGGAAGAGCTAGTGAAGGGAATTGTAACCAGTCGGTAAGTCATGGAGTGAACCGATATTGCTAAGTATTTGAGAGTTGAACCGGTAAACCCTACCTATTGATTTGATAATCCCTAACCGATTAAGTTTGGTGAAATGGTTATATTGGTTTATGATCTGATGATGAGCGGTAATGATTATGACACATATGCATATTTTATGAAGAGAGTTTCAAAGTCTTTTTGGCATGTTGAGATAAAGGTTTTTATCTTCGAACTAAGCAAGTTTATTGCATGTAATGCAATGCGCGTGATGAGTTACTAAGTTTGATGAAGCGGTGATCAAGGAGCGGTCAAGGCTTTCTTAAATGATGTGCAAAGATTGTTATGTAATCCAATGATCATACTTGAACTGACTTGTTTGTAATCTTTATGAGAAAATTAGGTTTTTGGTTGTGTTATCAACCTATTGATTTGTTTATAAGGTTAATGAATTGTTTTGTTTAAGTGTTGGCAAGTTTTAGTTGAGTGTGTGGTTCTCAAACCAAATGAAGTATCTATAGTTTGTGTAAAGGAAGATAGGAGCATGACAAGGATCTGAACAAGCAAGTGTAATGTTATTCAAATAGATCAGTAAACTCCTAGTGTTTTCTAACAATTATAGGAGTTTGAAATCCCCTAACTAGGTAAGCTCTAACAAGCTTGGTGTTATTTAAATCATCTAACCAGGTGGTCCATTAGCTTGGATTTCAAATCTTCTACTGAGGTTACTTCTTATAGGGCATTTCTTCTAACAAGGCATTATAGTCAATCCCTTAACCGGGTGGTCCCTAAGAGGATCTGTTCTTAACAAAACTTTTTGTAAAGCTTTAACTGGCTTGGCTCCTAATAGGGAGAACTTTAGAAGAGTTTAGATAGGTATCTTGTGAATCTCATCTCACCATGGTTTTTCCCATTTGGGTTTCCACATCAAAAATATTTTGTCATGTGGTGAATATTTTTGTGGTTATGTTTACTATGGTTGATTTTCTTAACTACTTAATACACTTTGATATGTCATGTTAACCGGCAGCAATATAAAATGAGGTTTTACTTATGTCAATAAAAGTATTTGGATGTTTGTGAAGTTTCAAATTGTTTACTGTTAATCTGTTGTAACAGTCAACTGATTTATTCTTGACAGTGATATTGCATTTATAGTTCATGTTGGTATTTTGGATATGTTGATATGGTTTTGTCATTGATGTCAACACTTGTCAACACCTCTCAACACTTATCAGCACTTGGAGATTCTTGATTATGTTCAGCGGCATGTCAGTGACTTATGCATAGTCACCGGTATCTAGTCTACCAGCAAGTTATATTGTTCATTGACACTTGGAATGACTTGGAGATTACTTGGTTATATCGAAGATATTGTTTTTGATTAAGTAAAAATAGGTTTTAAGGGACCCGAAGCTCGATTACATTATGAAAAATGAGCTTAAAAGAGGCAAAAAAAAATAGCTACATAAGACTAGCACAAAAACCAGTAGCTAGAACAAAAAGACAACAAGGAGCCAACAAGAAGTTGGCCTCCCAAACCCAACATTACAAATCAATTGAAAACTTTAATATAATCCTCAACATTCTGAACCAAGAGCATCATTGCCTTGTTCACTTCCCTCAGATCATTGCTCTCCTATCTCATCTGCCTATCTTCCATTTTGGTCTCCATCCTAGTAGTGTTCTGCCTAGTTCTCCACCTAGAAATCTGATGGGTGAAGCTAGAAGTTGGTACATCTTCAATGATTACCAAGTTCTTATCCTAATTTTTCCTTTCTAAATGATCCACTAGTGCATTCATGTTTTGTGATGAAACTTTTAGGACCTGGAGACTGTGGTTCATGAAGGTTTTCAGAGCCTTCTCAATGCGGGCAACCCGGGTGTTGATGTTGTTTTTATCCTCCTCAGCCTCTTATTCTAAAACTATGATAACTTCCTTGAGGTGTTTCAAATCCCCTTTAATCAGGTCTTTTTCCAGCCAATCCTCCATCTCAACTTCCTCCTCAGCTTCACTAGTTTTCATCTCATCATTCTTTTTTCTAGAGTTTGTATCCTTAATTAGCTTATTTATCTTGTTTTCCAAATCCCTCTATTTACTTTGCATACTAGTAATGTTGTCGACAACCCATTTCTGAAAGTTGAAGGACTCCAAAGTACAGTTATGGGTGGTATTCAAGATGGTATTCATAGAATCCCTACCCTATACACTGCCCGCAGAGTTAGGATTGTCTTCCTCCTTAAAATTCAGAGTGACATTCCTACTATCCAAGCCCATAGGGTTAGAGTGAGGATTTTTAGAGTTACCCCCTTCTTCCTCTTCACCAATGTTCTCATCCTTCTCATTCTCCATTTCTATTTCAATAGCCTTCCCCTTTTCCTCCTCCACATCAAATTGTACCTCCTTTTCCACATTATCTATATCAGCTCCCCTCTTTTTGTGGGTAGGGGCATTAGGTTGATCCTCATCTAAATCAATATCTTTGCATCTCTTAGAGATATGAGCATTGGTGATCAGGGGATCATCTTTGGTAGCCCTAGCCTTATCCTTCAAAAATTCATAAATGAGCAATATGAACCCCTGATGGGCTATAGGGTAAGAGTTAGGCTTTTTAGCATGATCAGCTAGACTCTCATTCAGAAAGGATGCTAAATAAAAAGGTAGGGAAATTTTAGCCCCGTGATGGAAGTGGTTAAGAATTGCAAAGTGATTGTTATAGATTTTAGTAAATCTACCATCAACTATGAGATACTCCATTAAAAGCATTAAAACTTTTTGCCAAAAGGGCTTTACCTGCTGGGGAATGTAGTAGGAGATGTTGTCTTTCTTCACAAGCTTGCCCTTCTCATCCTTCGATTTTGGGAAATTTTTGAATACTTCAGCTGCATACTTCCGGTCTCTATAGAATTTAGTACCCTCCTTCTGAAGACCCATGACCTCTGTGACGAGGGTCTCATCAATTTGCCATATCTCCCTGAACAAGGTGACTTTGTTGTTATTCCAGCCTCTGGCAAAACTATATGACACAAAATTTCTGCTTCTGTGAAGCTTTTCCATATAGTCAGTAAAGCCATATTTGTGAAGCCTTCTTCAGACTTTTCATTCACTCTTCCAATTTTTGCATCGTGGGGGCTCATTCCTATTTAAATTACCCCCCATTTTGAGCACCAAGTAGAAATACCCAAAGCTATAATTCACAGTCCATAGATGAAACCCCAAATGCTTGTAAATTCTAGAGTTACAGAATAGAGACTCTTTCATTGTTTTGAAGCTTATGTTTTTGGCCGCACAAACTCAACAATTAATGTTATAATCTTCCTCACACATACGATCATAGATATGATTCCAAAAAGTACTCATTAACTGATAGTTAATCCACCCCCAAAATCTATCTTTGGAATCCATTCCCCAAAAAATAATCATGATATTAACTTGACCCATTGATATGATCAAAATATAATTGCTCTTTAACATGTCTTTTACAATGAGTTTCTCCAATATATTTAACATCATTCTCTAAATTGACCCCTTCATTAGCTAAGATATCTACTACCTTATTGCCTTCTCTTAGAGCATGAGTTATGCTAATACTAACATAGTTACTTAACAAATTTTTAGCACTTTCAACTAGGTTAGTAATATTCTAAGAGATAGAGCTTGTACCTTTGAGGGCTTGAATGATGTTTAGGGCATCCCCTTCTAGCCAATTTTTTTAAAATTTGAATCCTTGAGCAAGCTAGAGGATTTTTAGCATGGCCATAGCTTCGACCATGTGATTATTTTGGACCCCAAAAGGAGAAGCAAAAGCTGCAATGCAGACTCCTTGAGCATTTTTGATAACTCCTCCACTACTAGACTTCCCAAGGTTACCCTTAGCCACCCCATCAAAATTCACCTTTATCGAATCATAATCAGGGAAATTGTTTGGACACTTTTTTATGTTGATTTGTTCATTGGTCTATTCAGGTTTTCATATTTTCTATTATTGGCAAAATAGGTCGAGGTTATGCACCGGCAAGCATATCTATTCCTACTCAACATGACACGTCATGAAGATGATTTGTTATTATTGTAAATGCATTTGAGCTGACATGATGCATCAGATATTGATTCATTTGTAATTTGTTTTATTGTAATATCTTTAGTGAGCTAACCTACTCAATTAGTCTTAGGTTATGGTATAAATGTAAGATCTCATTTATGAGATTGATATAGGATTGGAAAAGGATTGTAATATGGTATATGTGAATATAAACAGAGCTATACATGCAGACATCATTCAATATTGAAGGAAGGTTTGAAGAATGCAAATCAAAGCTAAACCGGTACTGAATCCAACATATAAAGATGCTATTTTGAGCAGTACATTGTCATTGGATTTAACCATCCAATTGTAGTCAGTGTGACTCCATTTTGTAATTGAGCAGTGAGCTGTAGGCAGTTGGCCTTTCTGCATGTGCAGACTCCATATTGTACACAGATACTATCTATAGTAGTATCATTTGATTGTGGGTAAGGTTTCCCACCATGGTTTTTCCCCTTATAGGGTTTCCATGTACAAATATTTGTGTTATGTATTATCGATGTTATTGTCTTTCTATTTCATGCATTAATCTTTATGGGTACTACAATTAACTGATAAAATTGTCTATTGGCATAAAGTTTGGTTTACCGGTATTAAGCACTAAGTTTGGTTAAGTTAGTTTTTGTTTGAATTTATTGGACAACTGATTCACCCCCGCCTTCTTAGTTGTCTTTGGGACCTAACAATTGGTATCAGAGAGTAGTCCTCTTTTTGTAGAAGTTTAACAACATGAGGAGATCCTATGGCTTCTAACTATTTCAGGAACTACAGTCTGAAACTTGATGGAACTAACTATGGCATATGGAAGATGAGGATGGAGACACATCTTAATTGCATTGGAAAGGGCATATGGGATGTTACAAAGAATGGTTATGTTTCTCCTACTCAAGATCAACCTAATCCACCAACTTTGGGTAAAGATGAAGAAAATGATTGCAAAGCAAGAGAAGCACTTTTGAGCACATTGTTAGATCAACAAATCATAGGATTATTAGATAGATCTACTGCTAAAGCTATTTGGGACAAATTGGAAACTGTAAAGCAGAAAATCGATCGAACCCTAGTTGCTCTCCCCTCTTCCAACTCTAAGGAGAGAGAAGGGAGGTCGCTAGGGTTGATGGTTTTCACTTGGGAGACTTTACATTCAAAAGAGGGGTTGAAACCCACAAGATCCAATCCCACACAATGCAAGATTGGATTCTAAATGAGTTTCAAGGGTTAAGACAGCAAGCCTACCCTCTTTTGTAAAGAATGTTGATAGAAAGATTAAGCTAGGAATGCATAGAAAGTGAGAAAGATTTTCTTATAAACTGAGATAAGGATATAGGATGAAGCTGCGGACCTGGAATTAGCAGTAAAATGTCGATACGGCGCTGTCCTGCAAATTTGAGCAAAAGTTGGCGGGATGATGGTGCCCGGCGTGCACACGGTCCTCTGAAAAATCCACGAAACGAAGGGGGATCTGTTCGTCTCTGCACAAGGATTCCAGATCTTCAATTCAGCCGCGTACCTGCAACCTACACATAGAAAAGCGAAGATGATTGGGGGGTTAGGGATTAGGGGTTTGCCTTTAGGTCAAACCCCAGTTTTGGAATTAACCAAGAAATGAGAAATGCTGTAAATGTAAATGTCTGTAATGTAAAACAAGTACTAATACCTTGTTGTAAGGATGTTTGTATCCTTATGTGCGAAGGTATAGATGTTGTTGTTTGTTGTATGTTGTATGTAGCATGTAGTATGTGATCTCCTCTTCAATGGTTGAATCCTTGTCTTGAATGCAACACCTAGCCTTGAATGGAGACTTAGAAGGAATGCTTGAATGCTTGAATGTTTGAGTATAGTTTCCATGCCTTTTCCATCATACCAAAATGAGAGAGAAAATGCTATTTATATACTTGTCAATTAGGGCTGATAGACTGATTTTTCTGACCTTAGGCCGACCAGGAAAGATAATTTCCAATTTGCAAACAAAAAGACCCGAGACCCCATAGGAGACCGGGCCCAAAATAGGGCCGAGGACCAGGGCACTGGGCGCCATGGTCCTGGGGGACCAGGGCGCTGGGCGCCCTGGTCCTGAAGGACCAGGGCACTGGGCACTCTGGTCCCACCTCCCGGGACAGCAGGGTGCAAAGGAGGTTTAGGCCAGGGTGCTTGAAAAATGCAGTTTTTGGTGTCGTGAGCAAGTTTCAGGGTCTCCATTCAGGTTGCGTGTTGCGTCGCCATCATGAAGACCAAAATGCAGTCAAAATTGCAAGTGTCACAATTTTAGGACGCTACATTTAGCCCCCACTTTAGCGGGAGTATAAGCGTACGCTCATACTTCCGGTAAAGTACAAGGAAACAATATTGAAAGACTTTCACCACATCAAGGAGGCAAGACACACCAAGCCCCCAGTGGACTAAGGATCTTACGACTTCGATTGACAAAGTAAAAGGGAAGATCACGAGGGAGAACCATGACTGTCAGTAGTAAGGTTCCCTCACTATGAGTCATGCATGAGAAATACCAAAAATTTTCAAGGCAAAGCTAAGTTCGCCAAGAAATTTTCAAGTATCTTGAAAGGATAGACGAGATGTATGCCCCCCTACATTAAAGCGATCGCACATGCCTCAATGGGGGTGATTGCTTTAAGGTAGTGATACACATAAGAAATAAGAAGGGAAAGGAGCACGTTATCACAAAGATTTAGCCCCCAAGTGTGAGATAAACCCAAGGATAATAGACACAAAACGCAAAGCATGAGGTGACTTCGCTTTCCTCAGGGTCAGTATGCTGTATGATAATTCATGTATATCATATGTATGTATGCATAATTGTTCTTCATTCCCCAATCAAGGAAGGTCACCTAGAAGAAGGGAACACATGTGTCTTTTGAGTCAACATGAGAGAGACCAAAAGAGATCTCAATGCTTTGCATCGTCCTCAAGTAGACAACACTAAGGACAACAAATAGAAGAATGAGAATAACACATAGAAGAAGTAACAATAGAAAGAGAGGAGGAGAGAGTCTGCTATGCTAATGAAACTAGTCTAGCACGTCATCTACCCCCCGATCTTGCTGAACAATGTTTTGGGAAGGCAGGGAACACGCTAGAGGAGGAACATCCAACACAGTAGATGGAGCTATCACAAGATCCAAACAAGGGCTATGTTCATGTCCCGAGCCACGTTGTTTTTGTCTAGGAGCTAGGATAAGTGCTTTAGAAAATTCGTTAGATAAATGGTTATCAATATCAACAAGTTCATATTCACTATCAGAAGCCAGAGAAGTAACATTTTCATCATGAATAACATTTTCATCTATATCATCATCAAGATTTATAAAAATAGGATCTTTGACTCGCACAGGATCAAGACCATCATGCATCTTATGTTTAGGAGATTTTGGAGAAGATGGAATAATGCTTGTTGAAGGTGTTTTTGGAGATTGCAAAGTTTGAAAAGCAGCTGCTTGAGCTCTAAGACGACGCTTTCATCGGCGTTCACGTGCAGAACAATTTCATCTAGTCTTAGTAGGAAGTGGGGAAGATTGAGGAGGAGGAATGTTCTCATCCTTATCACTTGGGTGTTTAGGTTGTGGTCTCTTAGGTTGGATAATAGGAGAAGAGGAAGGTCTCTTCTCTCTATAAAAAGAAGGAGGAGGAACTGCTCCATATAAAGGAGGGATATTTGGTTTAGGAAGGAGACCAAGTCCATCATGACGAGGAGGTATAGGTCTACTCTTAGAAAGTTTATTCGGCATAGACATAGTCACATCCATAGGGATGGGTTGGGAATATTCTTGAGGAAAGACATTAGTTTTATCTTTCAAAGGAAGAACTTCCTTCTCAAGAACGATAGGGATATCAAGTTCGGGTGTTCTAGGTTCACTGAGAGATAGGATCATATCTGTTTTCCACTTTTGATAAGATTTGAAAAGATGATCACTTCACGGAGGAAGAGATTGGAATTGTTTAGGCCAAAAATAATCAATAGGAACACTAGAGGTTCTTTCAGCTAGTTTAAAGAGACTATGATTGACAGTAACAACTTCACCATTATGGGGAAATTTCAAACACTTATGAATAGGAGAAGCAATAGCTTTCATGGAAGATAGCCAAGGATAGCCAAGCTTCACAAGAAATTGTTCAGACGAAGGAATAATAGCAAAGCTCACATAAAGGGACTTATTATGAACTTCAATAGGTAATGTAATAGAGCCAATTGCAGGAGAAGAAAATGCATCAAATAATTTCACAACCACATCTGTTTTGTCATAGATCACTTGATTCAATTGCAAAGTAAAAAGAAATTCTTCAGTAATAACATTAACCATGCACGAAGGATCAATAAGCACTCCACGGCAAGGTGTATTCTTGACTTTTGCAACTATGTATAAAGGACCATCAGGTGTCCTAATGGTTTCACTAGAATCAAATGTGATGGAAGGTTCTTTAGGGTTTTCTTGCTGCTCTACAAAGTTAATCACATTCGGAGTCATAGACACAAGACCATCAGATGAGAGAGAGGAATCATTAGTCTCAATCGCATTAGAGGTATGAGAAGGTAATGGATCAGTAAAAATCTGAAGATTTTGGTTAGGAGGAGCTACAGATGTGTTGCTTTTATCATTCACTCCAGAAACAGAGATAGTATTATTATCAATCAAATCTTGAATTTTACCCTTTAAAGAAAAACATTTTTCAGTATCATGCCCAGGTTGACGATGAAATTGACAAAAAGATTTGTTATCAAAATAAGGTGAAGTAATCTTTGCAGGATCAATTTGCCTTATAGGAGGAAGAGTAAGCACATTTTGTTCCAATAACTTATTCATAATACTATGCAATGATTCATTCAAAGGAGTATACTTTCTTTCTTTCTTGAAAAACTTAGAAATAGGAGGCACACCTGATGCTGCATTCACATTGTTGTTGATGATGTTTTCATTGAATTTGATGGAATCTCTATTCGGTTTAAACTTCCCAAATGGTTGTTGACTACTATCACCCTTATCACTCGGAGCCATAGGATGTGATTGTTCCATTTGAGTCACAATCAGTTGATAATTGTGAAGAGTTGCACACAACTGTTGGAAAGAAGTAAACTCAGAAAATAGAAGTTTGTCTCGAATATCTTTTTGTAAATTAGAGATAAAGATTCTTTGAATATCATTGTCAGGCACTGGAAAAGAAATTTGAGCATACAAATGTTTATATCTACCAATGAAATTAGTCACTTTTTCTTTAACACCTTGTTTACAATGCATTAAATCAATCAAAGTAACTTTAGGACTTATATTGTTTTGAAATTGTTGAATGAAAGCATTTGCAAGTTGTTCAAAAGAAGTAATAGAATAAGAAGGCAACGAGCAATACCATTGTAGGGCTTTATCTCTTAATGTTCTAGTAAACAGTTTTGCAAGCAACCTTTGGTCATAAGCAAAATTGGTGCATATTGTTTGAAAAGTCTTAACATGTGTTAGAGGATCTCCTTTACCGTTATAAAGCTCCAAATGCAGGATTTCAACATGTTTAGGAGGGATAGCTCGAACAATGTCAAGAGAAAGTGGGCTCGCAACATCAAATGTGGGCACACTAAACTTAGATTGATTCATAGAGGCAATTTGTTGCTGTAAAGAAGAGACAGTTTGTGCAAGATTGCTAATGGTAGCTTCAGTCGAAGAATTCATATTAGATGTGTTAGATTGAGATGGAAGTGTTATGTTATTGAAAGAAGGTAGAGAGTAAGGTGGTGGGACTCTATGATAGTTAATCATAGGAGATGATTGGACAGGAGGAACACTACAAGGAGGAATGGAATGGTTAAATGAATTGCCCCCTTGCGTCATGTTCATTTGCGGAGATGTAATAGGAACACTCATTGAAGGAATGAATGAAGAAGTTGGATTAAATGAAGGAAAAGGGTTAATTGAAGAAGAAGGATTTCCCCCATGACTAGTAATCATAGGGGGAATGTCTTGTATAGAAGTAGTCATTATGTTTGATGTAAAGGTAGGTATGCTAGCAATAGAAGTTGTCAAAGGAATAGAATGATTGACTTGAGTAGGAGGTTGTCTATAACCCAAAGTTTCAGCACAACTCTTCATAGGCATCACATTCGAATCCACAATGTGTGCAATACCACGCAAAATATCAATTCCATTCTTATCACTTTGAAGCATATGTTTTAGACCCTCAATTAAAGGAAGAGCTTGACTATCAGGGTATTCTTGAGACATCCATTGTCGAAAATCGTCAAATTGATTATCCAATTTCGAAAGTTGTTCTACAGAAACCTCATGGAGAGCTTCTTCATCATTAGGAGGATTAGAGGAATTACCCATGTCCTCGTTAAAAAGGCTATTCAAATTAGGTTCCATCTCCTCAGTAATTAAACCTCGGAAAGACTTAATTCTACGGCTTCGTCTAACGGGAATAGTGTAAGTAGGGCTTATTGTTGTGAAACTCATGCACTAGAAAGAGAGAGAAGATTTTGAATTTAGAGGTAGCAATTTTCAGTAAAATCAGCCAATCTTCTAGATTTAAGCTGTTAAATGCAATCACGACAGTCTCCCAAAATTTTGGAAAAAATGTTCAGGAGCGTGGCGCTCGGAGTGCACACGGTCCTTGCAACTTTTTTCGAAATTTGCAGGGATGAAAGTTATGATGATTTTAAAGCTAATCTGAAAAAATTGAGTGATTATATGATTTGTAGATAGGCCAAATTAAAGTTGCAATCTCAAAATTGAACCCTACCAAGATTGTCGAAAAATGCAAAATTTGAATTTTGGAAAAGAGAGGGAAACTGAAATTTTGAATTTTATGATTTTAGAGGGAATGTCAAAAGTAATGCAAGTTTTGAAATTTAAAAATTGACTCAATTTCACGCAAAATTCAATTTTGAAAGCGGAAATCAAAGTTGTTGTAATTAAGCACTTAATTTCAAAAGTCACAAAATGCAAGAATTTGAATAAAGCACTGAAATTTCGAATGAATGCAAACACACTTTTCAGATTTAGGACAGTAAGAAACACAATTTTGACATGAATTTTAGTTTGAATGATTTTTGAATGATTAGAAGCCTTAAACCAAGCAATCACAAGACCAACTTTGACTGTAATTTTGAAAGTGTTATAATTGATAAAATCAGCCAAAATTCTAGATTTTAGAAGGAAAATACAGTAAGATCTAGCTCCCGAAATTTCAGAAAAAATGTCAGGGATGATGGCGCTTGGAGTGCACACGATCCTCGCAATTTCTTTCCAAATTTTCAGGGATGAAAGATATTGTGATTTTATTGCGGAATCCAAAGTTACAGCTGATTTGGAGATGTTTTGATCAGTGAAATTGTCGAACAAAGGTTGAATCAAGAGGATTTCAACAATTAGGGTTTTGACACTTAACCACTTAATTTTCAAAATTAAAGCACAAATATGAATTGATAATTTGTAACAGAAGGGAAGATCTGAAGCAAGCATTAACAATTAAATATTTCACAAGTTCAATTACTAAAAAGAAATTTTAGGGTTTTTATGCAATCACCTCTAAAATTTTGCCAAAGATCAAACATGGAAATGTAATCAAGGAATCCAATTTTCAGATCTAACCATGAATAATCAGAAAGGATGTTCACATCGGGTTCACCAAAATGTAAAGCAAAAAAATGATCGAACCCTAGTTGCTCTCCCCTCTTCCAACTCTAAGGAGAGAGAAGGGAGGTCGCTAGGGTTGATGGTTTTCACTTGGGAGACTTTACATTCAAAAGAGGGGTTGAAACCCACAAGATCCAATCCCACACAATGCAAGATTGGATTCTAAATGAGTTTCAAGGGTTAAGACAGCAAGCCTACCCTCTTTTGTAAAGAATGTTGATAGAAAGATTAAGCTAGGAATGCATAGAAAGTGAGAAAGATTTGCTTATAAAATGAGATAGGGATATAGGATGAAGCTGCGGACCTGGAATTAGCAGTAAAATGTCGATATGGCATTGTCCTGCAAATTTGAGAAAAAGTTGGCAGGACGATGGCGCCCGGCGTGCACACGGTCCTCCGAAAAAACTGCGAAACGAAGGGGGATATGTTCGTCTCTGCACAAGGATTCCAGATCTTCAATTTCAGCCGCGTACCTGCAACCTACACACAGAAAAGCAAAGACGATTGGGGGGTTAGGGATTAGGGGTTTGCCTTTAGGTCAAACCCTGGTTTTGGAATTAACCAAGAAATGAGAAATGCTGTAAATGTAAATGTCTGTAATGTAAAACAAGTACTAATACCTTGTTGTAAGGATGTTTGTATCCTTATGTGCGAAGGTATAGATGTTGTTGTTTGTTGTATGTTGTATGTAGCATGTAGTATGTGATATCCTCTTCAATGGTTGAATCCTTGTCTTGAATGCAACACTTAGCCTTGAATGGAGACTTAGAAGGAATGCTTGAATGCTTGAATGTTTGAGTATAGTTTCCATGCCTTTTCCATCATACCAAAATGAGAGAGAAAATGCTATTTATATACTTGTCAATTAGGGCTGATAGACTGATTTTCCCGACCTTAGGCCGACCAGGAAAGATAATTTCTAATTTGCAAACAAAAAGACCTGAGACCCCATAGGAGACCGGGCCCAAAATAGGGCCAGGGACCAGGGCGCTGGGCGCCATGGTCCTGGGGGACCAGGGCGCTAGGTGCCCTGGTCCTGAAGGACCAGGGTGCTGGGCGCTCTGGTCCCACCTCCCGGGACAGAAGGGTGCAAAGGAGGTTCAGGCCAGGGTGCTTGAAAAATGCAGTTTTTGGTGTCGTGAGCAAGTTTCGGGGTCTCCATTCAGGTTGCGTGTTGCGTTGCCATCGTGAAGACCGAAATGTAGTCGAAATTGCAAGTGTCACAATTTTAGGACGCTACAGAAACATTGAATGAAGGAGATTCCATAGTCAAAATTGCAGAACTAGAATGCTTCCAGGTTAGGTATGAAAATCTGAAAATGGAAGAAGATGAAAGATTTTTTGCTTTTATGGAAAAAGTAAATGAAATTGTTTTAGATATACAATGTTGTGGAGGAATCTTAAGTGAAGATGAAATTGTTTCTAAAGTTTTAAGAGCATTGACACTGGCATATAAAATGAAAGTTACTATTATAAATGAATTGGGAACAATGCCTAATACATCAGTATCTAGAGACACTTTGGTTGGAAAAATTTTAGCTTTTGAACTTGAGGAATCTTGTCATGTTGCTACAATAAAGACAGATTTAGCTTTCAAGGCATCAACATCATCTACATCATCATCATCATCATCATCATTTGATAAATCTTATTGGAAAGATTTTTATGCAAGAGAACTTGAAGAAAGCAGGAGAGAAAATGAAGAATTGGAAGAACTTGAAGCACTATTTGCTAGGAAAATGCCTAAAGGTCCAGTTGGAAGTAAGTATGAAGGTAAAGCACCCTTTAAATTTTTTAACTACAATAAGATTGGTCATATGGAATCTAGGTGTCCTGATAGACATGCAAGATTGAAAGAAGAAGCTAAAAGAACATATAAGCCTAACCCTGAATATCAGAGATACAAATTTAAGAAGAATAGAGACAAATCTTGTTAGTATGCTGATGGAGTGACTGATGATTCTGATGAGGAACTAATAGACAATGGATTGGCTTTTGTTGCTATAATAGAAGATCAACCATAACCTACTATTCAACCGATAGAGCAATCCTTGGTAGCTAAAATTGAGGATAAGGATGAATGGATCATTGATTCAGGATGTTCACATCACATGACTGGTGATAAAAGTAAATTCTTAACCTTTAAGGAATACAATGTAGGTCTAGTGAGATTAGGAGATGATAAAGCTTGTTTGATCAAAGGAAAAGGGACTATATCTTTTGATGGTAAGCACAATATTGATAATGTTTACTATGTTGAAGGATTGAAGCATAATCTTTGGAGTGTTGGTCAATTAGTTGAAAAAGGATTTCAGTTACAATTCAAGAATGGTAAATGAAAAATCATGAACAAAACTGGTTTAGAAATTGCAACCAGTAATCAAACTAGAGGTAATATCTTTCATTTGAATAACTATGAGAAAGCATGCTTGATTGTACATATTGATGAAAGTGGGTTATGACATAAGAGACTTTGTCATGTAAATTTTGATTGCATTGTGAAAATCAGTACAACTAAGGTAGTAAGAGATTTACCTAAGATTGTTAAACCTCACAATCTGGTATGTAAGGAATATCAATTTGGAAAGTAAGTTAGAGCATCTTTCAAGAGTATTCCAAAAAAATCCAATAATGTTCTTGAATTAATTCATACTAATTTATGTGGACCAGCAAGAACTAGAAGTTTACAAGGAGATAGATATTTTATGCTAATCACTAATGACTATTCTAGAATGTGTTGGGTTACTTTTCTCAGGGAGAAATCAGAAGCTTTTGGGAAATTCAAACTATTCAAGGTGATGGTAGAAAATGAAACTAGTAAGAAAATCAAATGTTTGAGATCGGATCAAGGAGGGGAATTCACATCTAAGGGATTTAATACATTTTGTGAAGTGAATGGAATCAGAAGATAGTTATCAGCAACCCAGACACCCCAATAGAATGGAGTTGTGGAAAGAAAGAACATAACTATTTTGGATGTAGATAGAAGCATGATATCAGAAGAAAATCTACCTCATGTATATTGGAGAGAAACAGTGAATACAACAGTTTATACATTCAACAGAGTTCACATCAAAGGTGAAATCAGTAAGACCCCTCATGAACTATGGTTTGGTAATACTCCTACTCTTAAATATTTCAGAATATTTGGAAGTAAATGCTACATTAGAAGAGATGAGTATATTGGAAAATTTGATCCTAGAAGTGATGAAGGAATATTTATTGGTTATTCATCTAAGAGCAAGGCATATAAATGTTTCAACAAAAGATTGCAGAAAATTGTTGAAAGTGCAAATGTGAAGATTGATGAATAGCTTAGAGGAAATTCAAGGTACATGGACTCTGAACTAGCAATAGAGATAATATCAAAATGAACCTACAATAAGTACACTGGTACAGAATGGTGATCCAGTCACACTAGCATCATCTGGAAAATCCATAGTGACTAAAGAACAACAGCAAGTAAAAACACCCTGGTATGTAAGATTGAACCACTCTGAAGATCAAATAATTAGAAACAAGCATCAAGGTGTTATGACTAGAGGAAGACTGGCAAATGAAGAGGTATGTCTTATTTCTCAAATTGAACCAGCATCAGTTAATGAGGCATGTGAAGATAAACATTGGATTAAAGCTATGGAAGATGAATTGGAACAAATTGAAAAGAATAACGCATGGACATTGGTTCCCCAGCCTAAAGACAAAAAAGTAATTGGAACTAAATGGGTATTTAGAAATAAAC
Organism: Cryptomeria japonica; assembly: GCF_030272615.1. Classification (NCBI taxonomy): domain Eukaryota; kingdom Viridiplantae; phylum Streptophyta; class Pinopsida; order Cupressales; family Cupressaceae; genus Cryptomeria; species Cryptomeria japonica. The sequence goes on from NC_081414.1 coordinate 867,396,349, forward strand.
TTAATGAAGATGATAAGGTAATCAGAAATAAACAAAGATTAGTGTGTAAGAGATATTCATAGAAAGAAGGAGTTTACTATAATGAAACCTTTGTATTGGTAGCTAGAATTGAGGCAGTTAGATTATTCTTGGCTTTTGCAGCACACAAGAACTATAAAGTATATCAAATGGATGTTAAATGTGCATTTCTGAATGGTGATCTTGAAGAAGAAGTTTACTTTGAACAACCTGATAGATTTTCATTGACAATTGACAAAGATATGGTTTGCAGGTTAAGGAAAGCTTTGTATGGACTAAAGCAAGCTCCTAGAGCTTGGTATGCTAGACTGGACAAATATGTTTTGAAGATTGGTTACACTAAAGGTAATGCTAACAACAATCTATATTACAAAGTGACTAATGATGACATCTTCATTATATAAGTTTTTGTTGATGATATAATCTTTGGAGGAGAAGATGGATTGTGTAAAGACTTTTCTAATAAGATGTAGGAAGAATTTGAAATGTCTATGATTGAGGAGATAAAATTCTTTTTAGGATTGTAGATTTCACAGACTGATAAAGGTATATTCCTATGTCAATCTAAGTACTTTAAGGAATTACTAAAGAAATTTGGCATGGAAAACTCTAAACCCATACAACTGATAAATCATCATTCAAGGATGAATCAAAACTTGTTAATCTGACTAGGTACAAGTCTATGATAGGAGGTTTACTGTATTTGACACAAAAAAGACCTGATATTATGAATGTAGTATGTATTGTTTCAAGACTTCAAATTAATCCTAAAGAAAATCATGAATCAGTAGTGAAAAGGATTTTCTGGTATCTACAAGGCACTACAAATCTTGGCTTATGGTATCCTAGAGATGAAAACTTTGATTTATGTGCATACATAGATGCAAATTGGGCAGGAGATATAGATGGTAGAAAAAGTACCACCGGTGGAGCATTTTTTCTTGGTAGCAGATTAATTTCTTGGTTGAGTAAGAAACAAAGTTGTACATCTTTATCTATAGCAGAATCAGAATATGTTGTAGTAGCAACTAATTTCACACAGGTATTATGGATTAAACAAATGTTGAAGGACATAAAGGTAAAATGTAAGGAACCTATAACTATTTACTATGATAATTTGGCAGCAATTGATATATCTAAGAATCTGGTATTCCATTGAAAGACTAAACATGTTTCTATCAAATTCAATTTTCTGAAAGAGAATGTTGAAGCAAAAGAAGTGAAGTTGGTTTATGTGAATACTAAAGAACAGATTGCAGATATTTTTACTAAGCCTTTTCCTAAGGAGACTTTTGAATATCTCAGAGAGCAGCTTGGGGTTACACCCCCATTGGTAGAGACTTAGACAGTTGATGTTTTGTCATCAACCAATAGAATTAATAGAGAAATATTTTATCCTCGCTTTGATGAGGAGAGCTACTCCTCATGGGGAGTAGTTGGTATTTTGTAATTAGTTGGTATTTTGTATGAACTATTTTGAATCTAGTTTTTGTATTGCTTTGGCATTTGATGTCAAAGGGGGAGAGATTCTTATGGAAAAACACATTAGCTTTGGGAGAGAGACTATTCATGGGGGGAGAGATTATTACTCTCTGTATTTGTATTTTGATTTCTGGTTAATGATATCTTTGGGAGATTGTTGGTTTTTGGTTTTTGGCATTTCTATTTTGGCACTTTGATGGTTTTTCCATCTTGTGTTCCCATCAATGCCAAAGGGGGAGATTGTTGGTATTTTGGATATGTTGATATGGTTTTGTCATTGATGTCAACACCTATCAAGACTTATCAGCATTTGGAGATTCTTGATTATGTTCACCATCATGTCAGTGACTTATGCACAGTCACCGGTATCTTGTTTACCAGCAGGTTATATTGTTCACCGGCACTTGGAATGACTTGGACATTACTTGGTTATGTTGAAGACATTGTTTGGACACTTTGTTATGGTGCTTTTTTTATTGGCCTATTCAGGTTTGTATATTTGTTGTTACTAGTAAAATAGGTCTAGGTTATGCACCGCCAAGCATATCTATTCTAGATCACCATGGCACGTCATGAAGATGATTTGTTATTATTGTAAATGTGTTTAAACTAACATGATGCATTGGATATTGATTCATTTGTAATTGATTTTATTGAAATATCTTTAGTGAGCCAACCTACTCAATTGGTCTTAGGCTATGGTATAAATGTAAGATCTCATTTATGAGATTGATATAGGATTGGAAAAGGATTGTAATAAGGTATACGTGAATATAAGCAGAGCTACATACATAGACATCATTCAAGATTGTAGGATGGTTTGAATAAGGAAAATTAGAGCTAAACCGGTACTGAATCCAACATATGAAGATGCTATTTTGAGCAGTACATTATCATTGGATTTAACCATCCAATTGTAGTCAGTGTGACTCCATTTGTGATTAAGTAGTGAGCTCTAGGCAATTGGCCTTTCTGCATGTGCAGACTCCATATTGTACACACATACTATCTGCAGTAGTATCATCTTATTGTGGGTAAGGTTTCCCACCATTTTTTTTCCCCTTACAGGGTTTCCATGTACAAATATCTATGTTATGTGTTGTGGATGTTATTGTTTTTCTATTTCATGCATTAATCTTTACGGGTACTACAATTAACTGATAAAATTGTCTACTGGCATAAAGTTTGGCTAAGTTAGTTTTGGTTTGAATTTATTGGACAACTGATTCACCCCCCCTTTCAGTTGTCTCCAGGACCTAACAGTTCAGTGCTTTAACTTGTCAGTTTATAGTTTACTTTGAGAGGTTGTTTCTAAGATTGGTGAAAGTTATTATCAGTTTTTGCATCTATTGAGTCACCCCATACCCCTCTCAATAGTTGACTAGATCCTTATTCTTTCATCATACCATCAATTGGTATCAAATCTTCTGAGGTCCTCTTAGGTCTAACGCTAAGAGCTTGAGGTAAAGGTCTTGTAGAAAATGATGAAGGAAGGTCCAAAGTTTAATAGAGAGAACTATATAATATGGAGTGCTAGAATGAACATTTATATCAATAGTGTTGGAAATCAATACTGGGAACATGTGTGTACTCAATATGTTGCATCTAGTGGGATTGTGACTGATGATCAGAAGAAAGAGCAACAAGAAAATAATCAAGCACAAGAGGCTATTATGAGTTCTTTGTCTAGTGAAAAATATGTTGATGTCCATGGTCTAGAGACTACATATGAGGTATGGAAGAAACTTGAATAGATTTATAGCGGTGATGAACATATGGAGATTTCCAAGGAGGAGAGTCTAAGAGGAAAATTTGATGACATGCAAATGGCTGAAGGAGAGAATCTCCAATAGTATGGTCGGAGGATAAAAGAGATAGTTGGTGAGATCAAGAGTGCAGGTGGTAAAGTGGAAGATGCCATAGTGGTTAGTAAGGTGTTGATAACCTTGCTACCTGTCTATGCTATCCGAGTTGTAGCCATTCAAGAGCTAAAATCTATTGTCAAAACTAAGGTAACCCTTGACTTCATCATTGGTAAGCTTACTGATTTTGAATTAAATGGTTATGATGGTAGTGTTAAGAAATCCAAGTTTGCATTTAGAGCTTAAATTTCTAACCCATCTATGAGGAAAAGTAGATATGTCAGTCATAATTATGAATCTAGATCTAGTAGAGAAGTTAATGATGAAGATAGTTTGGTTGACCTTCAAGAATTGTTGGCCAAGTGGTTGGCCAGAGGTACTGGTAAAGATCGAGGTAAATTACCTTTGAAATGTTTTGCATGCAACAAGATTAGAAACATTGTAGCTAAGTCTCCTAATGGTGATAATGAGCACAAGCGAGAAAATTTCAAGAAGTACAAGGGAAAAGACAAAAGAGAATGTCTTATTGTAGTTGATGGTGGTATCACTGATGAGGAATCTGAGGGTGATCCTAATGAAGACATTGTGTTTATAGCCATTAAAGAGGAAACATCTAATTGGAAGGATTTAGTTTCTTGGATGGATAATTCTAATGATTGGATGATTGATAGTGGTTTTTCACAGCACATGACCAGTGACCGGAGAAAATTTCTTTCTTTGAAGGAATTTGATGGTGGAGTTGTAATATCTAGTAATGACTCACCTTGCATGGTTAAAGGTAAGGTAACTATTACTCTTAATGAAAAGAGTTGTGCAAATGATGTCTACTAGATTGAAGGTCTAACACACAATATTTTGAGTGTGGCTCAACTCAATGACAAAGGATATCCATTGGAGTTTAAGAATAGTATGTGCAAAATATAAGGGAGAAAAGGTGAATTGATTGCAACTGGCAAGAAAATTAAAGGTAACCTATTTCACCTAAATCCTAAAGTCAACAATTGTCTAGTTGGTTAAGTAGATGATAATTGGCTTTGGCATAGGAGATTTTGTCATATAAATTTTGATAAAATTGTTAAAGTAAGTCCAAGACAATGAGAGGTTTTCCTTAGTTGGACAAATCGGTCAATTCTCTATGTAAGGGTTTTCAGTTGGGAAAGATGACATCCTCAACTTTCAAGAGAAAATCTTTTTCAGAGGAACATCTATTAGATTTGGTTCATACAGACCTCTTTGGACCAATAAGGACTAAAAGTATTTAAGGTGACATATACTTTATGATCTTCACTGATGATTTCTCAAGAATGATGTGGGTTACATTCTTCAAAGATAAAACATAAGCATTTAGTAAGTTCAAGGCATTTAGAGCCTTAGCTGAAAAGGAGAGTGGTAAGTAGAAAAGTGTCTGAGGACTGATCAAGATGGTGAATTTACTTCTGAGCAATTCACTAGATATTGTGAAGAAAATGGTATCAAATGTCAACTTTCTGCACCGAGGACACCACAACAAAATGGTATTACAGAGAGGAACAACTAGTCAGTTTTTGAAGCTACCAGGATGATGTTGATACAAGGAGGTGTAGCAAAAACTTTCTGGAGAGAAGTTATTAGCACAACTATCTACACTATGAACCAGATTTTGGTAAAAAGAGGTAAGGATAATACTTCTTATGAATACTAGTATGCTAGATCACCTAATGTTAGTTATTTTGAGATATTTGGCAGCAAATGTTTTATTAGGAGAGGTGACTATGTTAGAAATTTTGAGGATAAAAGTGATGAAGGTATATTTCTTGGTTATTCCACCAAGAGTAAGGCCCACAAATGTTATAACAACTAGAGATAGAGAATCATTGAGAGTTTTGATGCTCGAGTGGATGAGTATCCTAAAGTCTCGGGTGAAACCAGTATGGAGAAAAAGGATGAAGACCCTTGCATTTTGTTTTTGGAAACAAAACCTATGAAACCTGAAACTAGTAAAGAGAATGTTGTTGTACTAGTTCAACCGAAATAGGTAGATTCAGAAGAAGATGATGATAATGAAGAATATGAACCTGAAGATAATGATTGTGTTATTATGAGGTATGTGAGACTCAATCATAATCCTGACATGATTATTGGAGATAAGGACGCTGGAGTGTTAACCAGAAGAAGAATTAGAGAGAATTCTTGGATGATCTCCACTATTAATCCTAGAATTTCTAAGGAAGCATTTAGAGATGATCATTGGGTCAAAGCTATGGAGGAGGAGCTTGAAAAAAATTGAGAAGAACAATACATGGACCCTAGTACCCTGACCGGTGAATAAAAATGTGATAGGTACTAAGTGGGTATTCAGGAACAAGCTGAATGAAGATGGTGTAGCAGTTTGAAACAAAGCTAGATTGGTTTGCAAAGGTTATGCACAAGAAGAAGGACAATATTATGGTGAGACTTTTACACCAGTGGCTACACTAGAAGGTGTCAGAACTTTACTTGCATTTGCAGCACATAAGGGATCCAAAGTATATTAGATGGATGTGAAGTCAACATTTTTGAATGGAATATTGGAAGAAGTATACATTGAGCAGCCAGATGGTTATGCTTTGATTGATGAAAAAGACATGGTATGTAAGTTTCACAAGGCATTATGTGGATTAAAGAAAGCACCGAGAGCATGGCATGAAAGGCTTCATTCACTCCTGATGAAGACAAGTTTTTAGAGAACCACTGAAGATATAAACATATATCTCAAATCTAAAGCAGATAAGATACCGGTAAGTGAAGTATTTGTAGATGATATCATATTTGGAGGCAATGATGACATGAGAAATGACTTTCCAAATGAAATAGAAAGTGAGTTTGAAATGTCTCTAGTTGGAGAGATAAAAAAATTCATAGGCTTGCAAATTTAGCAAATGAAGAGTGGTATTTTCATCACATAGTCTAAGTATGTGAAAGAGGTATTAAAGACATTTGGTACATGAGTGACTATAAATTAGTTGGGATGCTAATCATTACAGGTTGTAAGTTGTCTAAGGAAGATGAAGCCACATCTATTGATGAAAAGGAGTATAGGTCAATGATTGGAAAATTGCACTATGTTGTTCATAGTAGACCAAATATAGCTCATGTAGTTGGTCTAGTTGCTAGATTTCAGAAGAATCCAAAGGAAACACACTTGATAGCAACCAAGAGGATATTCAGATATTTGAAAGAAACTATTGACTATGGATTATGGTATCCATATGCAGGTAACTTTGACTTGAAGGTATATATAGATGCGGACTGGGTAGGTAATGTTGATGATAGGAAAAGCACAACCGATGGAGCATTCTTTCTTGGAGGAAGACTTGTTTCATGGAGTAGCAAGAAGCAGAGTTGTATATCAGTGTCTACTGCTAAAGCAGAGTATGTTGTAGCTTATATGAGTTATACCCAGGCTATCTGGATGAGGTACATTTTGGAAGGTTTCAAGATGAAGTTTACAAAACCTATAAAGATCTTATGTGACAATACCAGTGCCATAAATATTTCCAAGAACCCTGTTTTGCACACATGAACCAAGAATTTTGAATTGAAGTATCATTTCTTGAGGGAAAAAGTGCAGAGTAAAGATGTGATCTTGGAGCATGTTTCTACCAAGGAACAACTTGCTGATATCTTTATTAAACCTCTACCTAAGACTACTTCTGAGTATCTTAGAAGTCAGCTAGAGGTTGTACCCCTTCATGAGGTGAATTGAGCATGATGTAGAGTACATCAATCCTAGAGCTACATGCAGTGTTTAATAGCAGGATTGATGTAGAAGTGGAGTTATTCCATAGGGGGAGCATCAAGTTCTAGGTTGTCGATGTTGAACAGTGATGCTTGACATTCCATGTTTTACTTTCAAATTGGTATTGTTGTCAAAAGGGGAGAAGAACTATGGGATTATGGGGAGAAGAATTGTATGATTGACAGAGATAGATCTATAGCTACGTACAAGCTGAAGACAAGGAGAGTACATGGTAAAATGTAAACCAGGATTTCTATTCATAATGATAGCAATCAATGGTATTGATATTTTTATTGCAATCAATGACAAAGAGGGAGATTGTTGGCATTTGCATGAAGATTAAATTAATGAAATGTTATGTTCTCATTGATGTCAATTAACTAGTAATGATATTGTTATAATGTTGTTTTGTAACCAGTAGGAAGAGCTAGTGAAGGGAACCATAACCGGTAGGTAAGTTTGTGGAGTGAACCAATATTGCTAAGCATTGGAGAGTTGAACTAGTAAACCCTAGCTGTTGATTTGATAAACACTAATTGATTAAGTTTGGTGAAATAGTTATATTGGTTTATGATCTGATGATGAGCGGTAATGATTATGACATGTATGCATATTGTGTGAAGAGAGTTTCAAAGTGTTTTTGGCATGTTGAGATAATGGTTTTTTCCTTGGGAATGAGAAAGTATATTGCATGTAATTCAAAGCACATGATGAGTTACTGAGTTCAATGAAGTGGTGATCAAGGAGTGGTCAAAGCTTTGTTGAATAATGTGTAGAGATTTTTATGTAGTCCAATAGTCATACTTGAACTAACTGTTAGGATTCCCATAGATACTAAGACGGGGGGTGAATCAGTATCTGACTAGTGAATAGAATTTCTCAACTTAAAACATGTAGAGCATATTGTAATAGTGTACCGATATGTAAGAAATAATACAATAAATAGAAATGAAAGCAACCACATAAGAAACACACCATAACACAATATTTTAACGAGGAAACCTAGTGTGGGAAAAACCTCAGTGGGATTTGTGACCCACAATATTCACTTACTGGCCAATAAGAGAATATTACTTACAAGAGAGGCCTGCACATGCAGGAAGGCCAAGTGCCTAAATCTCACTGCTCAAATGGGAAGTCTCACCAACTTACAATGTGGATTATACAAATCCAATAACTTGTACTACTTTACAATAGCATCTTCAATGCCAGATTTAGTACCAGTTTCTTCTCTATTCTTTACATATACCTTTAACCTATATTTCGCATAATAGGTCTGCCTTATTTCGCCTATCACTTGCTTACAAAATGTTCTACAATGACTTCTTATATATATAAGTCATTTTACAATGATATCAAGTCAGCTTACAAAGTTTTTCAATAATAAACAAAATATAATATGTCAAAAATATTGTTGGCCTCTGTGCTGGTATGCTTCCTTTCTCTGTGTCAGTGTCGGTGTTCTGAGTGCCAGTGTAGAGTGTGTTCTGCTGATGCTAGTGAAATGCCTTGCCAATGCCATAGGATTGTAAGGCTTCCATCAATGACAAAACCTTCAATCACCTACAATGTCTCATTGGAGTGTGCATATGCCAACAATCTCCCCCTTTGGCATTGATGGCAACACTCATGAGAAAATTTCAAAAGTGTATCCAAAACTTGTGATCCAAAAACTGTTTCCAAAAATGTGTTACCAAAAATATATAAGAGCTCCCCTTGAGTAGATGAGTCTTCTGCTAGTTATTTTCTCATACTACTACTCCCCCTTTGGCATCAATGACAAAGGTTGTCAAGATGTCAATAGAGTTGTAGTTTTCTGCTCTACCCTTGTAGCTAGTTAGTTACCAATTGAAAAAGATCTACCAAAATTAAGTTTATACTCTCCAAAAACTTCTTACTGTCCTTTATTGCTACCTTTGTTCTATGAACTGTACCGGTGAGGTGCTGCATATACTCTACTGGTGTCCTCTATCCCTGTACTAATGTCTTAGATATGTCCTTCCTTAAAGAAGCTAGATAGTCCAGTCTTGGACTCAGTCTTAACCTTAAAATTTTTGCCTTATCCACTATTCTCTCCTTTTCTCTTCAAAACTTTAGTAATTCATCCTCAAAATTTGTTATCTGTTGTTCAAAAATTGATAGTGTATCTGGTGAGTTAACAAAATTTTCTGCAAGTTTATTGATTTCATCCTATATCTTGCTTATCTTCTTATCTATGTCTACTGTCAAAAAGTTTTTCTTGCAAGTATCTTTGTACAGAGTTTTTAACTCCTTTATTGAGTTCCAAAGTTCCAATAGAAGTGTATCAAATTCCCTATTACACTTCTTTATTTGATCCTCAAAGAATTTTTCTTTTTCTTTTTCCAACTTCTCCTTAAGTGCCTCTTCTTTTACTTGCTCAATTGTTACTATGTTTTCATTGATTTATTTGGACAAAAATTCAATTTGACTCAATGAATCCTTATTGTCTATGTTACAATTAGGAGCTAGCCTCTTCAAAATTGGTATGGTTTCATCTATAACCTTATAAGCTTGTGAGTTGCAATTTGTTATCCTCTTAATTGAATCTAAGAGTACTTCAGTCACATTAGTTGATTTGTAGCCTGCTGATGAGGAACCTACAATCTAAATACTGCTAGTGGTGGAAGTAACCAAGCTTGTATTGACCTCTGGTAGGTCTGTTTGTGTTTGGATTTCTTGAAGCAATGGTTTATCTACTTCTCTAGTTGCCAGTGGCACTATTTCCACATGAGTCTATTCCTATTCCTGCTTTGGAGCTTGTTTCTCTAGTTTTTGCTCTATTTGTTGCCTTGTCTTAGTCTAAGTCTGTGTCTCTACCTATTCTCCTATGTTATCATCTGTCGGTTTCTTTTGTGTATTATCAGTTTGCTCAGCTACCAGTGACTCACGAGCCATTTCAGTCTTACCAGTTGTATCTTTATCTACCACAATTTTGATCTTTTATGTATCTACATCCAATTTACATAAGACTTCAAGATTAGGATTGACATCCTCTACATCCATACTTTCAACTATCGATTGATCTTTTGTAGTTGTTGTTACCAGTGGAATAATCAAAGGAGGTGGGGGTAAGTTGTCTTTAACTTTGATACTAGATGGTCCACCAACTTTACCTTTACCCTTGTCTCTTTCCTTTTGGTATACCTTTATTGGTTTGGGGTTCCTATATTCTTCTTGTTATTATTTTTCTACTAGGAAAATATCCCATGTCTTTTCTGTGTCCTCTTTTACCTCATTGACTCTTCCAACCATTAGTGCAATGTGTCGGTGTGCAGTAGAAAATACTGACCATTTTGCTTTAGCAATTAAATCATCTATTTCTTTAGGTGAGTTCACTGGGTACACAACAAGTAGCTTTTCTATCTTGGTTTTCTTGTCAATTTCTACTACTGCTTGTCTCCTTGCTTCCAGTCTCCTAAACAATTCTTCAGGTAATTCATCTACTACTTCCAATAAAAATTTCTTATACATGTCCATGTGCAGTATAACACTATTTTCTACTTGTTCTTTTTCATCTATAGTAAAAGTATCATACAATTTCTTTACATTCTTTAGATTACCTTCCTCCATTATTTCATTTAGCAATTTGTCAAGAGGGGCCATGTCTTGTTGAGTCCTTTTCTTCTTTTTAGGTGTCAACTTTTTCTTGGGTGTAGTCTTCTTAATCGGAGATCTCACTGCTTGTTGTTTCTGTCTTGTCCTCCTAGGTGACGGTCTAGTTGCCGGTGAGGGATCTCATTTCCTTACAACTCTCTTGAAAGTTGCAGGCATGTCATTTTTTGAAGATGTGCCTACCGGTGATATGTGAGTTTCAGGTTGTGGATCTGGTACTCATCCTCTGTGATACCAGTTTTCTTAAGTACATCTTCTTTTATTGCCTTAGCATGTCTGCATCCTCTTCTCATAGTTGCATCAACTTTCTTTACTATCTTTCTATTTTGAATTTGGCTTTCAATTGTTTTTGCATTGCCAAATACTTCTTCCTTTGGTTCCTTGGGTGCTTCCAGAAGTGCTTTAGCATATGTTTCAATGATAAGATCATCTGTCTCATAACCCATCTCTGTTACCCAAACTATCCTAGGGATGACTGCTTCCATCTAAATTTCATCCTTTTTAATCACAAAATAGATTTCCTTTTTGTATTTTTTCACAATTTCTTGTGACAGTCTGATTCTTTTCTTCATTTTGGCCTTAAGTGCTTGAAAATAGTCTTGGATATTATGTTCCTTATCTTCTCCCATATTGTTGAATAGTTCTGCTAGCTATTTACCTACCGATATATCATATCCAAGTTCTTTGTAGCCTATACTAGGAACCTATTTGGTTATGTGTAGCATCAAGCATATTAGTAGATTTTGAAACCTAAAAGTTGCTTTCTTATCCTTCTTAATCTTGCCTAGGTTGTCAATTAACTCATCCTTCAACCACTCACATACATCAATCTTTACATTATCTATGATCATGTCATAAGAACTTTTAATGCATAAACTTGAAACTGAATTGAGTCTGTTTGCATGAGTTGCCTTATACCTTAATATCATGCTGATAAACCTTACATTGATGTCAGTTACATAATTGACTCTTAAGGACCTTTTATTAGATGTAGCACTAGTTAGCTTAGTAACTAGGTCATTTGAGACCTTCTTGGTTTTGTCTGGCCTTTTACCAGTTGAGCGTAACCCTGTCACTACTTTCACAGCTTCCTTGGTAATTTTATGAATTGCATCTAACCAGAAAAATTCTCCATGTACCCTGCTTAGGACTATCCTAATCACATCCTTGGGAAATTCAGGAATGCTAAGGATCTCTGTAAATCCTAGGGTTTCAACAATTTTATGTTCATCTTTTACATTTTTGGATTCATCACATATGATAAATTTAAACATGGTTTTAATCTCTTCATCTCCTAATTCCTCTATGTTGCAATGGATGTATATTCTGGGGTCTTCAACATAAACAACTCCTTTTGGAATTTGGGAAAAAGCACCTATGTTGTCATCTTTCTTTGCTACTTCAGGAACTATTTGAAATACGGGCCTAGGGCATTTTATAACCTCGACTACAATAGGGTTTTCTATATATTCAAGTGTAGAGGTTGATGCCATGGTGATAAATACCTTTTTCTACCTTAGGATGGATGAATACTGAAATCCTTCGCTTCTTCACTTTGAAATGCCTTTGCTCTGAAGATTTCACACTCTTTGGGTGTTTGAGTTCATAGTGAAGTGAAATGGAGCTAAAACCACAAATTTATAATGTTTATTTTGCCATCTACCACATTTAATGCATGTCGGTTAAGTAATCACTTAACATGTCTGTCGGTATATAAGTATCTTTCAACTTCTCATATTTAACTGAGGTAATAATAGCACATGTGTCATTGATTGCCAAACCCTAAAATAAAATTTCTTCAATTTGATGAAGAACTTCCTGATGGTGGAGCACTACTTTGTCCTACTGGTGGAGTAATACTCTATTCTACCAGTGGGGTGTTGAGTGGTTCTACCAGTCAAGGAGTATTCCCAACATTTAGATCTGCTTTTCTAATCCATTGTTTTGAGAATTCTTGTTTTACCTCTTCAACTTTTTCTTTCCCTTTCAAGCTAGCACTTTTGTTGTCTGCCAATGATCCTTTACTTCTACAGAATTTTGCAATATGCCCAATCTTGTTACAAGCATAACAAGTCATATTAATTTTTTGAATAGCCTTTCCATAACCTATGTCAGTTTGTGTCCTGCATTGATTAGATAAGTACCCAAATCTTCCACAAACATAACATCTTAAATTCATTCTGCAATTTTCAAAGTTATGACCAACTTTATTGCATTTTGAACATTGACTAGTGGGTGTGTTGGTATTCTGATAATTTCTAGATCTACATTGATTTTCTCTATGACCATACTTATTACAGTTAAAGCATTTGCCATTGAATTTATAAGCATTTGGCTGTCTTACCGGTTTGCTATGATCCTGTGTGTTTGCAGTACCAGAGCTTTCACCAACTTCAAAGCCTAAACCATTATTGTCACCATTTGGTTTCTAATTCTTTATCATGTCATTAAGTTCTTCTGAGCTTTTCTTGAATTTTTCTATGTTAATTTGCAGCAGCCAATTCTCTTTCCAAGATTTCTTTCTGTCTCATGAGTTCATTTGAGTCATTTTGTGTATGCAACAGATCTATTTTAAATAAGTCATTTTCATAACCAAGTCTTGTATTTGTATTTTCAGCATCATTCAGTCTTCTAGTTAGTTTTTCTTCATTCTTTTTCCTCTCTTCAATTTATTTGCAAAATCTCATAGTCATATCCTGCATCTCATTCTTTGTTGCCATGTTCTCTTGTTTCAGCTTGCTTATTGTATCATTTAGAGTTTCTTTTTCATCATTTTCACTCTGCATCTTTTCATAAAGTTCTCTTCTCTTATTCCTTGCAATGGTAAAATTCTCTTGAAGTGCTTGAATGATATCCTGAGTTGCCTTCAAATCATCTTCAAGTTTGATGTTTTTCAATTTTTCTATATCATAGTCTGAGAGAGATGCTTCAAGTTGCTTCATCAGATTTTCCATCTCTACTAGTGTCAAGATCTTCCTCAAGCTGTTAGGCTTCTAAAGATAGAGGACCAGGCTTTGATACCAGTTGTTACGATTCCCACAAATACTGAGAGGGGGTGGCTGAATCAGTATCTGACCAGTGAATAGAATTTCTCAACTTAAAACATGTAGAGCATATTATAATAGTGTACCGGTATGCAAGAAATAATGCAATAAATAGAAATGAAAGCAACCACATAAGAAACACACCATAACATAATATTTTAACGAGGAAACCTAGTGTGGGAAAAACCTCGGTGGGATTTGTGACCCACAATATTCACTTACTGGCCAATAAGAGAATATTACTTACAAGAGGGGCCTGCACATGCATGAAGGCCAAGTGCCTAGAGCTCACTGCTCAAATGGGAAGTCTCACTGACTTACAATGTTGATTATACAAATCCAATAACTTGTACTACTTTACAATAGCATCTTCAATGCCAAATTCAGTACCAGTTTCTACTCTATTCTTTACATATACCCTTAACCTCTATTTCGCATAATAGGTCTACCTTATTTCACCTATCACTTGCTTACAAAGTGTTCTACAATGAATTCTTATATATATAAGTCATTTTACAATGATATCAAGTCAGCTTACAAAAAATTTCAATAATAAACAAAATATAAGATATCAAAAATCCTGTCGGCCTTTGTGTCGGTATGCTTTTGTTCTCTGTGCTAGTGTTGGTGTTCTGAGTGCTAGTGTAGAGTGTGTTCTGCTGATGCTGGTGAAATGCCTTGCTGGTACCATAGGATTGTAAGGTTGCCATCAATGACAAAACCTTCAATCACCTACAATGTCTCATTGGAGTGTGCATATGCCAACACCAACTTGTTTGTAATCTTTATGAGAAAATTAGGTTTTCGTTGTGTTACCGACCTATTGGTTTATTTATAAGGTCGATGAGTTGTTTTGTTTAAGTATTAGAAAGTTTTAGTTGACTGTATGGTTACCAAACCTGATGATGTATCTATAGTTTGTGTAAAGGTAGATTGGAGCATGAAAAGGATCTGAACAAGCAAGTGTAGTGCTATTCAAACAGATCAACAAACTCCTGTTGTTTTCTAACAATTATAGTAGTTTGAAATCCCCTAACCGGTTAAGATCTAACAAGCTTGGTTTTATTTAAATCCTCTAACCAGGTGGTCCATTAGCTTGGATTTCAAATCCTCTACCGAGGTTACTCCTTAGAGGCTATTGCTTCTAACAAGATATTATAGTCAATCCCTTAACTGGGTGGTCCCTAACAGAATCTATTCTTAACAAGGCATTTTGTAAAGCTTTAACAGGATTGGCTCCCAACAGGGATAAATTTAGAAGAGTTCAGATAGGTATCTTGTGAGTCAAATCTCACCATGGCTTTTTCCATTTGGGTTTCCATGTAAAAACTATTGTGTCAAGTGGTGAATGTTTTTGTAGTTATGTTTACTATGGCTGATTTTCTTAACTACTTAATCCACTATGATAAGTCATGTAAACTGACAACAATATGAAATGAGGTTTTACTTATGTCAATAAAAGTATTTGGATGTTTGTAAAGTTTCAAGTTGTTTACTGTTAATCTATTGTAATAGTCAACCAATTTATTCTTGACAGTGATATTGTATTTATAGTTTGGTGCTTTAACTTGTCAGTTTATAGTTTACTTTGAGAGGTTGTTTCTGAGAGTGGTGAAAGTTATTATCAGTTTTTCTATCTATTCATTCACCCCCCCTCTCAGTAGTTGACTAAATCCTTATTCTTTCATCATACCATCAATTAGTATCAGAGCTTCTCGGGTCCTCTAACATCTAAGCTCAGTTGTCACTACCAGAGCATCAGAATATAAAGCCAAAATAAATCAGTGGCTATCTAGAAAGAATCAGTATTATGTCACCTCTATCCAGAAGAAATCATGATTATGTTAGCTATCGATAATATAAACATGGCACTAAGGTGCATCTCTTCAACGTCATTGTTCTAGAAACCTGATAGCATAAGAAAAGCATGCTTCTTTTTTACCTCTTTTTAAGGCCAAAAAAAATTGATATCATATAAGTGAAAGGGAATGGCCAAACTCTTATTAAAAACAAACACTCTCTTATTAATTCTCACACACATTATGGATTAATAGAAATTGTTTATCACATAGAATATAAAAGACAATTAAGTGGTTTAAGACAATCTTAATCATTTTTTCTTACAATTTTATGAATTAATAATACAATCAAATTTTTAAAAAATTGAAATTGAAATGGTGGCTTAATACTTGTCTTAAAAATATTGTTAACAATTAAATTTATATTTTATCTTGTAATATTTTAATAATTTCTATAATTGATAAGTAGGAGGTATTTTCCACAGCAAGTCAAACTATGGTATTGCTATCAGGGTTCTACAATTATTGTATTTTGTAATATTTTAATATTTTTTCTATATTCTCATTGTTTATTCAAGAGCTATTTTTATTTATGGTTATTATTCTAAGCATTGTTCTATAGTGGTTACAAGGGGTGGAGCATTACGACATGAATGTGTTAACAAAAATTTTTACATTTTAAATTAAATTTGACAACCCTTTATATTATATGAATATTTAATAAAAAATAAAAATATATGAGCTAAAAATAATTTTATTTTCCATCCCACAATTGTCATTTCCCTATAAACACGCCTCCAAATCAAGTGTCAAAATGCTAAAAGAAAAGGTCAATGGATTGGTAAGTGGTCCCTCCATCCTTAGTAATCCTCAAGATTAATATTGATGGCTCTTCTTAAGGAAATCTAGGACATGCTAGAATTGGAAGAATTGGCAAGGATAGTTTAGGAAATGTAATTTTCCTTTTATATTTTTTTAGCATCATAAATTGTACACCATTAGTTAGGTTGTCCAATTTGATGCTTAGGTTAGCACTTGCCTTATTGTATCCCATTACATTTTAACTTATATGACTCATTCAGGAATTTAATTATTATTTTAATTGAAGCTAAGTCCTTTCACATTAATTTACATATAATAAAATTGAGCCCTTAACCCTAAGTGCATAGCTTTTTATTTAATGTTAATTGAATCCTAATTTAATCATAATATTACCCTTATGCCAATCTTCAAGGAATATTTCACATATCTACACATCTTGGTTTTGGCCACTGAGCTATATTTAGCATTAGTATGATGCTATCTTCCATCCCTAGAAAATAGGAAAATGGTTGATAGGGCTAGGTAGTATACTACTTGGTTCTAAACCTTTTTCTGTGAATTTTGACAGATCATTAGGGTAGTCCCACCCTATCCAAATCCCCCTGTGTCAAATTTCAGCAATCCTAAGTTGACCTTTTATGAAATATAAACTTAGGGTTTCATATATACATCAATTATTTTCCTCATTTGAGGATCCCTAACCTATAAATTTGAAAGGATATCCTTGTGGAGAAAAAGCATTATTGTTTTGTGAAGTATTAGATCTACAATTCATTCGTCAATCAGGTCTTCATCAACAATGGAAGCCTTAGGATTCATTTAAAAATAATAAGAGAATATCGACTGTTGAGTGACTTGTACCTCTTCCCTAGGATTTGGTATGATTTAATGTTGTTTCTATGCCTCTATATTGAGCTTAAAATCTACATAACAGTGATTTTCATGCTTTCTTAATTGCTTTAGATTTGCATTGCATTTGCGATTTAAAGCACTCTCATTACAATCAGTTTAGGGTTTTTCTCAAAAAACAAGGTAGAACTCTATTTTTTGTTTAGCTCGAAACAATCTAATGTAGGAGAATCCCTAATCAATGAGAAATCTTGCATCACCCAAAAATATTTGTTTTCAATTTTCTTCTTGTTCTATGTTCTAGGTTCTATGTTTCTTCTAGATTTTTTTGGTAACCTTGTTCCTTTTTCATTGTGGATCAAATTGTTGGTTTCTAGATTGGTTCTTGTTCCTTTTACAATATTTTCAGTTCATTTGGATTCTTTTCTGGCAAGTTATCAATTCCCAATTATTTGTTTCTTGGTTCTCAGAGTAGTTTTGAGCTTAACAGCTAGTTGGGGATTTCTTCTCGTGCAGAGCGATTTCTTGGCATGCAGATTTGTTTGGTACCATCTTTGATGTTCCTTGGCCCTTCACAAACCTTCCTTGGTGTTTTTCACTTCATTTTCATTCCCAGTGAAGGATATCTTGATGTTTTGGGGCCGACCTATTTTACAAGTTTCATTTTCCTATTTTGGAGAATGTGATCTTTTGTGGCTGACCTAGATGTGTTTCCAATAATATATATATATATATATATATATATATATATATATATATATATATATATATATATATATATATATATATATATATATATATATATATATATATATATATATCGATTTGATTGATCTTTAGGGGGGAGAGAAGCAGACATAGAGGTAGATAAGAAGAAATGTCATAATTTAGTTTCATGGTCTATAATTTGGCGATCCGAATGATTGTAATCTAGAATGTATGATGTGTTGCACATTGTTGCTGCTAGGATATGTTGTTGTCATTGATGTCAAAATTTTCTTTTTCTTTTGTATTGCAAAGAATTATTTCAATGATCTAGAAGTTTACTTGATCATATCATTTGATTTGGTTTGAGGTTTTGTTCTATCTGTTCAATGGCTAGCAAAGTCTGGCTTTTGATTCGACGAGCTCTTTTATGATCATATCTTGTGCTGTAGATTTGAAAGAATATTTTGTATGTTTGTTTGTATCTTCATTTCAAGTGGTTCATGATTTGTCACTTGAGAAGATATCTATCTTATCTGAGTTACTACTTTTGAGTGTTATTGAACGTTAGCATGTTGATTGATTAAGATTTGCATAAGTGGTGTTGGTGTAGCTATTATGGATGGTTCTAGTGTGCTTGTTGGTGTTTCCTAATCAAATGTGATTTGTCTTGGTGATCCAAATCAATTATTGTGAGATTTTTTGATGATCTTCATGGTCTGGTGATATTCCTCATGTTATGTGATATTTTGGTGGTGTAACTATTATGACATTTTCAAACATCATCCCATTGCAAATGGTGACCCCTCTTTTCTTAGCATAGTTGTAAATAAAGTGTCTTAGTTTAGTATAGTTTGGAGTTAGAGTCTTAAAATTCAAAACTACAAAACAAATTTAAGAAATTGAAAAATACAAAAAATACAAAAAAATTGAAAAATTAGAAAATCCAAAAAATTTAAAATTTTGAAAAATTGATAATTTTGACTAAGGAATTGTGATACGTCTCACTTTTCTTTTACATACATTGTACTTTCCTTTTATATACATCACACCTTCCTTTCACATATTTCATACATTGTCATCACACCTTTGTGCATTTCTCTTGCAGTGATGTCGCATTGCTGTTGCACTTCACTTTCACATTGCCTTCACCCATCACTGTCGTACATTGCTTTCACAGATTGCATTGCACTTACTACACTTAGTCATCATGCATTACCTTTCCACATCATTTTCATGCCCTTGTCATGTGTTTCTCTCACTCTTATCATGGAGTTTTACATACATCATGAGAAGCCTTTGCACTTACGCAATAGCGTTGCGCTCATCATGCCTCACATTCATCACACATTGAAGACTTAATTAATTAACAAAGAAGAAGTTGTGTGGTGAACATAGAATGAAAAAGGAGCATCATACAACAAAGTTGCCAAATGAATGTAATATAGAAAAATAATGCTACCTCACAAGAACTTTACAAATATTATCAGCCAAGCTTGCATTGCATGACATATCCTCACGTTGCGTTCAACATCATGACTCAATGGATTGATAAAGGAGCATTAAATATGAGATATTTTGTGTTTAAGTTTCATGTGTCTTAACAATGATTGACTAAAGGATATTTAATCAAGGTGGCGAATGGAAATACATACGATGCAAACTGCTTGATCAACCTACAAGGCTTGGAATCTCCATGATACAACTCTAAGTGCATTCAATGGTCAATCTAGAATTTGATAATAAAAACCAAGATTGGAGAAGATTACAAAATGATGAACCCTAGAATGAAAGGAGGGGGTTCTCAAGTTCATTTCCTTTAATCAGTGCCTTGTGTTGATGCGATAAGAATCAGTAAGGTGGCTAAATCACAAATCTCTACTTAATGAAGGTGGCGAACATTGTATTTGGAAAATTGAACTTCACAAAGAGAGCCTTCCACGATGCAATATGTGTACACAAATGAAGTTGTGTCACATGATCAGTGCAAGCATAATCAAGGACTCAAATAATGATTGGAGGAAATTAATAATATAAAATATATGAATGCAAGCTTTATCGGTGGCATCAAAAGCTTAGTGTAGCTCATTAAAACAAAGTTGCCAACACTACCATCAAAGGATGCAATTATTAATTGGAAATGACGAATTCATAAGCTACAAAGAGAACCTATTTAAGACTGTGATTTTGATGAGCACTTAGTGATTGCATCAAACACAGGGACTTGAGCCACAATATTTGAATCACTAGTGAAGATCACTTTGATGTAAGGTTTTGATCCAAATTTGCAAATGACATTAGCAAGTTATGCTCAATAGTTATTAGTGGCATCAAATTCCTCTTAGCATTAGTTTTCTACACTACAATCTCCATGATTTATGGGAACACATCAATTGCATGGTAGTAGTGTTGTTGCTATGTTTAAGCTAACGAATGCAATTAATTTTACCCATGAATAACAGATATGCAACAACCTATTCTACCTCTTCCACCACAAGTTTTGTTTTATGCATTGGTATTGCCTTTGTTACCTCCATAATTCCTTTCTTTTGTGGTGATGGTTCTCTTTGTATAAATTCACATATTTACACAATGGTTAATACAATGAATTAATATAATTTCATTCTTGTAGCTCTATTTTTCTTCTCTATTTTTAGGAAGTTTTATTTCTTACATCCTAGCTAGGTCTATATTTTGCTACGCAGAAAATTTAACATGGTATCAAAGCTGAAGAGTTAGGAGGAAGGACAAATTATTTTCCAGAAAATTTCTAAAGAATAGAAGCTTACGTAAACCTTTGTTTCTAGAGAGTTATCCTTGCTTCCTTTTTTATTATCTTGTTTGCATAGACCTTGCCTTCATCATCTCCTTTATGACACATCATTTCAATGGACCTGGCTTGTTTCTCCATTATCATATTATGAGGGAGATTTTCTACTGTTAGTATTAATGCTTCTTTGTTTTGTTTCAAGTTTGATTAGTTCATTATTGGCACCTATATTTTGGAATAGCAACTTCTTCTTGCATGGTTGAGTAGTGTCATTGTGGTCACTCATGTAGATTCATGTGCCACGTGCATCTTCGAAAGTGTCAGATGATTTGCCTTTCTTTTCCATCTGATTATTGTTCGAGTAGTGTCATCAGGGGAACTCATACAAATTATTGATCTTTATCATCATCTTACCTTTTGAGGAGGTTCTCCATTTAGCACTATGGAAGAAGTTACCATTTGATAATTGTCCATACTTTTCTTGTCTTAAAAAGGATGTTCTTCTGCACTTCATATAGTTGCATCTCTTGTAATTTTGAGTGGGGTTTTTCTTCCCATTGGGTTTTCCCTCTTTCATCTTATTAGGTTTATCTCTCCTTAGTTTATTGTACCACCATCTCCATGATTTATAGGAAACCATCAATTGCTATGTTTAAGATAACTAAAGCGATTAATTTTCCCAATGAATAATGAACATGCAATAACCTATTCCACCTCTTTCACTGCAAGTTTTGTTTTATGCATTTGTTTTTATTTTGTTAGCTGTGCAATTCCTTTCTTTTGTGGTGATGGTTCTCTTTGTATAAATTCATGCATTTACAAAATGGTTAATACAATGAATTAATATAATTTCATTCTTGCAGCACTATTTTTCTTCTCTACTTTCATAAAGTTTTGTTTCTTACTTCCTAGATAGGTCCATATTCTTCTTGTTGGCATTTTGGCATTAAGTTTACATTGATGTCAACCAATATGATAGATAGTGGCATGAGTGTGAGAAGATCAAATGATGGGTTACCATTAAGGCATAAACCAGTCTAAAGGATAGCTACTTGTTTATAATGAAGAGGCAGAATGTTAAAGTTGTCTCAAACCACTTGAGGTGAAACTGGTATAGTGTGCACTACCAGTTAATAGTAGAAGAAAGTTCTACCAGCAAAGAGATGTACTGATATATGTTTTGTAGATTGACTATGTGTTGGTGGGCCACGTCTTGATCATTGTGATGCCATGTGGAGCAGAGGTGGAAAACATGTTGTGGTCGGTGAAGCCTCATCGACAGGGTTGATGAAAGATAATCACCATTTATGAAATAGCCACAAATCATGGGATTGTAATTGAACATTGCAGCTTTGAGGAAGAAAGAATGATAGGGAAAGATCAAGGAGTATTTGGTGCCTGGATCAATGCAAAGGAAATCCGATTTAGGAATACCTCGAAAAGGAAACAGCTGAAGTGTTTTATGTGTTGACAAATTTCAAGGCAGAAGATATGGTTCGAGATTGCTATTTCTAGAAAATGTGCATTGGACAATGGAAACCATGTATAGATGCATCCTTGAAGGAGAGGTGATCAATCCAAGACAAGCTAGATCAGATCTCATGAAGATTGTGTTGGGAAGAGGATACCCTAACTGCTCTAAAGTTTGAATTGCCTTCTGGTAGGAAATCACGGTATAAGAGATGAGAGCTTAAGAAAGAATGAATTTGATGCTGCAAAGAAGGAGAAGAATCAAGTGAGAGTGAGTAAGGACAAGGATTGATGGCTTTAGAAATTATTTCTAAGAAATTTGTAGTGTGTATGAGAAATCATACTGGTGAGAGGATTCTACCAGCATAACTATAGTTTTGCATTTGAGCCTAACCAAGAAGGTGTGGCAGAGCAAGCATCATCCAAGTGAGACATAGTGTGTTGAGAGTCTGTTTGAGAGAGGGAGAAAAAGATAATAGAGGATGAGAATCAAAAGAAAGTAATTTCACAACCGATAGTGTGAAATTCAATGGAGAAGGAAAGACTGTCAACCGACAATGAGTTATTTGATATAAGTGTTGCATAAATCATTTGCAACAAGAAGCCTTAATTGTATTCAAATAGTATTTTTTCAGGATACATCATCAATTTTAAGCTTGGTGCAGAGGTTGGTGCTCCTTGGGTTGGTTCCCTAAAAGTGCACGGGATGGAGCTACTTAGGTTGGTGCCCTAAATCTTGTAATTTAATGTTTTACCTATGAGGCTGGATTGGAGCAGTAGTCTCCAGTAGCATTTCTCACTAAGGTTTTTCCCATATTGGATTTTCCTCGTATACCTAGTGTTGTGAGTTGCATTTGTGTGTTTGGTCTCTTTAGTTTTCATTTTGCTTTACCAGTTTGGTTGCTTACAAATTGAGTCATTAACCAATATTTTGAAGTTGATTTGAAAGTCAAAAAGATTTAACAACCACTGATTCAACCCCCCCCCTTTGAGTGGTACTCTCTATTCAACATCTGGTATCACAACGTAGGTTCCTAGTTATCTTTAAATTTTGGGTAGATTCTGGACTTTGAACACAATGGCAAGAAATGAGTCTGCATCCTTTAAAGCCCCCATATTTGATGGATCTAAGTATGCCTTCTAGAGAAGAAGAATGGAGAGGTCTATATTTCTTCCTTGGGTTTTGATGTGTGGATGTCTATCAAGAATGGATATGCTATCCCTAGTGTTCCTCCTACTGATCTAGATGCAAAAAAGGGGTATGAGAACAATACCAAGGCCAAACATGCTATCTTGAGTGGGTTGTCTGATAATGAGTTTGTCAAAGTCATGCATTGTGTATCAACCAAGGAAACTTGGGATAAACTGCAGTGGTTGTTTGAAGGAGATAGAAAAGTCAAAGAGGCCAAGCTACAAGCACTAAGGGGCCAACTTGAAAGTATCAATATTAAAGATGATGAAAAGGTTGCAGATTATCTTCACAGACTTGATAAACTATGAATACCATCAGAGGACTCAATGAAGAGATTGTAGATGAGATTCTTGTCAAGAAGGTTCTTAGATATCTCACACCCAAGTATGATCTTAAGGTGTCTACCATAGATGAAGCTAAGGATCTAAATACTTTTATAATGGATGAGTTATTTGGGTCTCTAATAGCCTTTGAGAGGAGAACAACCGGTGATACTACCTTAAGAAAAGAAGTAGAATTCAACATCACCAAAAAGGGAAAAGAAGAAGACTCTCATAAAGAATCTAGTGAAGACTCTGATGTTGAAGTAGATAACCTTGTCAGGAAGCTCAAGAGAGGATCCGACCGGTATAAAGGGAATCTACCACTTAAATCTTTCAACTCTGGCAAGGTCGGTCACTTTGTTACAAAATGACCCCATAAAGAAACTAGTGGAGATGAGTCTTAGAGATCCAAGATGCTCTATTATTGATACCAACATCCTCCTAGGTTAAAATACTTTTCACTGTAGAGTTTAGAACAAAGACAGTTGCATGTGAATGAAGTATATAGTACCTAAATTGTTTTATGGCTTTCACTACTACATAAGTTTGATTTTCTATATGCAAGTATTTTAACTCATGATTCTTCAGAGGTACACTCATGAAGGAGATTGGGACTTCCTCATTATCTTCACCTTTCTATACTAAAATTCCAGACTGTTAGAATATTTAATCTTTACTTAGCTTAGGTTTATTTTTATTTAGTCTAGGATATTCCTTTGGAATTCCTACATGTAATTTGTCCTCTAGTACATGTCTGAGGACAAGTCATTTCTTTTATTTTCCTTTATTAAGGAATATTAGATTTCCTCCATAAGAGGATGTGGACACATGGCACACACATTTTATGAATGGTGGCATTCATAGATTTGGGAGTTACTTTGTAACTCCTCTCCTCATCTCTATTTAAGATATGTCTCCTCTCTCATTTCTTCTTAATGACAATATTGTAAAGAGCTTCTTGCTCTCTCTCTCTCTCTCTCTCATTTTTAGGCATTGCCTCATTCATAATATCACAAGGGGTTTTTCTTTGCTTTTCCCCTTTCAAAAGTTCTTGTGCCTCCTTCTTCACATTTGGGTGATGCTCCAAGGTTATTGCTTTTCTCTTGGTAACAATTACTTCATCATAAACTTTCTTGGATTAATTTTCCTTTCCTTTCTCTTTTATTTCCTTTCACAGACATAGTATGCTCTCATGCATAACAATAAATAATAAAATCTTTACTAAAATCCGGATTAACCAGAGTACGTGCATGCGCAATTGATATTTTTATTTCTTTAAAAGCCCTTTTACCTTCCTCATTCCACTTAAAATTTACTTTCTCACTCATCATATTTACAATATATTTAGTAGTCTCAGTAAAATCAGGAATAAAATGTCTTAGAAAGTTCACCTGTCCAAAGAAGGACCTCACTCCATTTCTGTTGGAAGGAAGGCTAAGCTGTTGTATTTCTTTTACTCTCTCGAGATCCACCTTTACTTCCTCCTTTGAAACAATATGTCCAAGAATTTTTCCTTCTGTGACACCAAAAATAGACTTTTTAGGATTTAATAACACTCCATGCTCTCTGCATCTCATTAGAACTTTCCTCAAATCACAGAGATGATATATTCTCTTCCTAGAGAAAATAGTCAAATTATCTAAATATATTACAATGATCTTATCCCTCAAATGTCCAAAGGAAAGATCCATCGACCTCTGAAATGTTGCCCCTACATTAATCAATCCAAAAGGCATCCTATTATATGCAAAGGTGCTCCATTGAGTAATAAAGGCTGTCTTTTGTTGATCTTGCTTCAAGACACTAATTTGGTTATATCCAGAGAAACCATCCAACATGGACATCATCTCTGATCTAGAAACAGTTAGTAAAATATTATCCATTGCTAGTAGATGATAATTATCCTTCAGGCTTGCTTGGTTCAAGCTTATGAAATCAACATAGATTCATATTTCACCATTTTTTTTCTGAACAGGGAAAATATTAGCAATCTAGGTAGAATGATGTATAGGATAAATAATTCAGGCCTTCAACATCTTGTCTACCTCATGAAAGATCGCTTCTACTACCTTTGGATTAAAATTCCTCAACTTCTATTGGAAAGAATTGACACTAGGTTTCAAAGGAATGTGATGTTGGAACTTACCATATCTGAAATTCATTAAATCATCATAGCACCATGCAAAAACATTTTTGAACTCAATCAACAAGCTGATGAACCTCCTCTTCAGAACAAAATTTTCCCAAATTAACAAATTTAGGATCCTCCTTAGTACCAATGTTGATTCGCTCATACTCACCAGAGATTTGAATTGTAGGAGTCTCTTTCTCCCCTTTCTTAACATAACCATCCTTTCTATAAAAAAGATGTTCAAGAGAAACCAAGCCTTTTGGGATTTTATTTCCTTTCAACTATAACACCCCATCATGCAGTTCCTTTGGTGAATCGGGAGAAAACACTTTACAACTTGCTTCTGATCCTTCATAAAAAAAGGATGTGAAAATCTTAGCACACTATAAAAAATTTTGAATCTTCTTATCATTTTCGAACACCTTCCAGGATTCAAAATTGTCATGCACGCTCAGTCTATAAACCAATTCTACCCTATGGGTATCAGTTGTGAAATCAAGATGAGGAACTAATAAAGCTGCAGATACTTCCAGAGAATTAGCCTTTGAGTTTCACTCCCTTGGTACTGCTTCGATTGAGAAAGCATTGAATGCTTCAATCTCGTCCTAAACATAGTTTCTGTAATGTCTCAGTATCTCATTTTTAATAGTGAATAAACCTCTCACTTGTTTCATAATAAGTTCAGCATCACCTTTAACTTTCAACATTTTGATCTGCAATTTCTTCACTTTAGCAAGACCTAATAATAAAGCTTCATATTCAGCTGTATTATTAGTGTTTTGAAACTCCAATTTAAAATCATAAAGAATAAATTTACCTTCAGGAGGTATTAATACTACCCAGCCCCTGAACCAGAAGATGAACAGCTCCCATCAAATTCCATAGACCAAAGTTCACCAGACATACCTAAATCTATGATCTTATCCACACCTTGAAAATTGGATAACATCATATAATTTCCAAACGCACAACCTTGATACAAAATTTGAGCTTTCAGATCATCTGAAGGAAAGACTATGTATTTGGCTTTTGTTTAAGGATGGAGGACAACTCTCTGTTTTCCAACTATGATCATTGCTTGAGACCAATTCATGCTAATTTCCCCACCCATGTCTTTACAAAAAGTATGACTCAATAACATGCCATAAATGTTAGGGATGTCAGCCACCAGAATTTTTAACTTGATTCTATTGTCAGGATGTTCTACTAAAGACACTTGTGCATCCTTAATTTGTTGTAACAAAGGAACCTGCTTGGAATCCATGGAATAACATTTGCCAAAGGTTTTTGTTAAGGTTAAACCTAAAGCTTTCACTACTACTGAGGAATGACAATATCTGATGCTCCAAATTTATTATACAATTACTCAATTTATGCTCATTGATAAACAAGGACACATACAAAGGTTCAGGCTTATCTTCAAGACTAGGTTCAACCAATTTAGCTTGTTGAGGAACAGTATTTGATGAAACTTCAGGGATTACAAAAGCAGGGCTGATATTTTCCTATGCTAAAGAATTACAAGTCACGGGCATTTGGGTTTCACTTGCTAAAGCCTAAGTATCATTTCCCTTGACAAATTGAACTAGTCTATCTAACTCCTTAGGGTTCAACTTCAGATACTCAGCCAGAGTAATCTAAATATAGGATGAATTATAAAATTCAATGATATCAAAGGAACTATTTGATGAATTAGAACTTGAAGAAGTAACTTCTTAAAGAGCTTTTGAAACACTTACAGGACGAGTCAGAATTTCCTTACCCTTTGCAGTGCTATGGACAGGTGTTACAACATCTTGAGGCTTCAAATTTTGTTGATTTCTAGTAAGAACTCCATATGAGGAATCCTCCAAAGTCACCAACATGTTTCCTCCCCTTTTTGAGTCAGAGACATATTCAATATAATGAATTTCAGAGTCACCAGGCATACTTTGGGAACTTCCTTCATCAGCTTCTAAGATTGTTTCTCCTTGACTTATCATTTGAGAAAAATGAGCCATCCTTAGACATGAAGAACCATTATGCTCATCAGTTAAATGAAACACACATGTGTTTGTCTTAGGAGGTGGCGCTTCAATAGCAAGTCTTTGTTGCACAGGAGGTAATTGTAATTGTCTTCCTCCATTTCCTCCTTGTTGATTGGGATATTTTCTAGGAATGTCTTTGTAGGGTTGAGAATGTGAAGTACTTGCTTTAGGAGCCTATCATTTTAGGAAAATCAAATTATTCATTAACCGTTGAATCACAGGGTCAGAAGAAGTAGAGGCACTTGTTACTTGAGAAGCAGAAGTTTGCAATTCTCTTTTCTAATTGCGTGCCATGATTAAATCATTTTATAGACTCACACCTGAAACTTTCATAGCATCAAGGGTTGGTAACCGCTCACACCTCATCAAGAAACTTATTTCTATAGGCATGGAGTTCATGAAGAAACATTTCATGTTTCCATCAAAGGGTTTTTGTGTTGTCAGAATCTTATGACAAGGTTTATCAAAATGGGCAACAAAGTCCCTCATAGGCTTTGTTATTTCTTTCTTTAATTGAGCCAACTGAGCAATGAGCAAATGCTCATCCTCAGCCAATTTGAATCTTGCCTCAAAACTATCTATTAAAACCTACCAATTTGTAATAGCTCCATTAGACATATGGTAGAACTAATCAGCAGTGATGTCAGTAAAATTTTTCACAAATAACCTCACTGCCCCATCTTCATGTTGTACTGCCAACACTCCAAATGCAACTATGAAAGCATTTAATTGTTTAGTGGTGGTTACTTTTCCATCACCACTAAACTAAGGTAGATGATCTTTTGCTCCCTTAGGAAGGTTATGAGTTTCTCCCAAAGCTAAAGGTTTGATAGCAACACCCCAAGAATTGTTTGCCATTTCTCTAGTAGTATTCAAAGGGGTAAGGTTTATAACAATTGGAGGTACAACACCATGTAAAGTTAAGGCTTGAAAAATAGGTGAAGCAGTTGCTCTTGGTGGAGATACCGGTCTACTTCTAGCCCTTCTAGGTGTAGCCTGATAAACAAAAATGAGGTCTAAGAGTTCCTAGAAGGTGTGATCAACAATTCCCTCCCTCTGTTGTGACCGGGTATAAGGCTTAGACTCGAGTGTGAGAAGCAATATGGGTAACAAGCGTCTCGGATTTTATGGTTGATTATCAGGGATTCTAATAAAGAAGACTCTAAGAACAACCACCCTCTCTAAAACTAACACAGGATGATCTGCTTGCCTTTCTACTTCATTGAGGGATGTACTTATTCTATCGCATTTAGCTTGACTTCTTCTATGCCTCCAAGGTAGAGTATCCAACTTAGAGATAATCTTACTTTGCTCTTCTTGCACCCAATTTAGATTTGGTTGTAAAATAGGTAAGAACCCTTCATGAGGCAGCAGCATTTATACAGAACAAAGCATCACCATAAAGATGACTATTTTTAAAACCAATTATCTCGTTCGATCCCGAGTAGAGTCGTTAAAAAATATTTTGGTAAACGGATTTGTGTCTCAGAATTTTATTTAACTTTTATACTCTTTAGCCCAAGAAATGAAAGACAAATTTCACCATACAGTTGGATAATAGTTGTATTGATTAACCTCTGAATTAAGTTATAGCTCCCTTTACTAGATATTTAGTTAGCTCCAAACTACATACAACTAATATTATACTTTTCACCAAAAAGTACAAAAAGGTAATTGTATTCACTAGTCAATACCAAATGAACACAAGCATTGATTCATATATAATTCTTTGTGTAAATCTGACATACTTCACATGTATGCTAAAAAAAAATGAAAACCTTAAAAGATGAATCTCACTGATATTTTCTGCACATATAGAAAGCTATGACAGATTCTTTCTTGAAATAGATTCTCACAGAAATCAAATTTCAAACACCAAAAACATAGATTTGAAGCCAAAGATAAACTGTCATTTGATTTTCAATCATAAATGAACATCAACTTCCAACACATACATAAAGTATTCAGCCAAAATTAAAGAGATAGTTTTTCAAGAAACTTAGCAGACTCGCGTAAAGTCATTACAAAGCTTATAAATAGGCCCCCAGACCAATAGTTCAACGAAAGGTAAACTTAACTCAAAATGAGTTAATGAGAAACTATTATAACTACATAACTAAAAATAAAAATAAAACTAGACAAGCTGGCATACAATTGCCAGCAGTGATAGTCATGTTGTTGATTCTGTTTCAGTCAGATTACCCAGGTTGCTATTCTGGACAGACACCATAACTGCATTCGCTGCACTCCACTCCCGATGAACCCTTGAGAATTCCTTGATTACCACTACATGTGGCAAGCTGATATGAAGTACCCTTTGCTTCAAGAGTTCCTTCTTTCTTTTCACCATCTGCACTTTATCTTGGTGAGAGTCCAAGTGATCTAGACATACTGTAAGCATCGACTCCACTTTAGTAATCTTCATAAAATCTTCCATGGCTAAGGACCTTTCCACCTTAATCTGTTTAATGCGAGTACTAAATTGATTGACCATTTTTGTTGTATCTTCCAAAGTCTGGCCATCCTGTTTGAGCAACTGAACATTTACACAACACAGATCCTTTTGCATGCTTGTTCTTAGGATTGTTAGTTCACTTCACAGATTGGCAAACTCACTATGACCTTGCTTAATGATTTGGTTACACCAATCTATACTTTCTTTGCATATGAACATTATATCTTCATTTAATCTTGGCACTTGTCTTTCAGCAAGAAAATTCATCAAGCCATAACACTCAATATCACTCATTTGCCTTGAAAACACAACCCATTTAGTCTTTTCATTCTACCATGTGATTAAGTCAGTGTCCATTTCCTTGGTAACATCATTGGAATCTTTGAAAATTTGAACTAAATCTGATATATAATTAGTTCCTTGATGCACAATCGATGTAAGCCACTCAGAGAAAATCTCTACGATGATCTTGTTCCTTTGAACTTCATCCAAGAATTTTTTATTACTAGGGGATTTTGAATTAAAGGGAATAGAGCTTTGGGACAATGGCAGCGAACTATTCTGCAGAAGGTGGATGTATTGACCCATTTTCATTAAAATCTATTTCAACTCTACTTTATCCTTTTCATCCTTCCGGCTGGAGGAGATAATCCTTTTGGTTGAAGTTTCTAAATGTTTCACATCAACCGCTCTAGTTCCTACCCCAAAATGAACTCGCTCAATAGTATAATCGGCCTTTGAGGCAGTGGCAACATCCTTATCAGATGTAGGCTTAGCAATATCTATAGTCCAATGTTTTGTGCCCTCATCAAAACCGATCATGGTTTCCACTTTTAGCCGCTTAAGCTTCATGGCTCTTCCTAGACATTTAATCAAGGCATCTTCCATTGACATAGAAATAGGCACAACATTCCTTTTCTTGGTAACTGAATCACTCAAGCATTTAGGAGCCATAGTTAGATCTTTGGATTGCATGGGCAAAGGCCCTCCTAAAGCCAGCAACATAGCATTATCTATATTAGATAGAAAATCAAGCACTTGTGAATCCTGGACATTAGGATCAACATCGATTAAAACCTTGTCATCATCAAAAATAGGTGTTGTCATATTGCCTTGTACTTCCTCAGTGTCCAAATCAAGAACGAGATGAGCAGCAGGTGGCTGAAAATTCTTCTTGTGTCTTGATCTAGTAACTCGGCCACCAATGGAATGTGCAGCTTCAAAGTCAAGTTTTTCCTCTTTAATATTAGCTTGCTTCTTTCCTGCAATAGAAATAGGAATATTAGTTAAAATAGTGGTTTTTCTTACAATCTCCTTTTTCCACCCTTATTTCTTGAACCGGTAGCTTTTCTCAAATGAAATCTGTAGTTCCTTAGCCAATTCTCTGTTCTATGAATTATACTGAAGGTGCATGCCTGTACATTATCCTCCATCCTTCTACTTAATTCAACCTCTGGAAGAAGTTCATTGTGTACATATTTCATGAATTATGGATCTAGTACATCTTCATTATCAATAGTCACACTAGAGGTATCCATTTGCAACTTCATGTCAAGAATCTGCTTCAGAGTTAACCTAGACCAATTTCTTTTTCTTACTTCAAATTCATCTAAGCAGTCTTCCCAGTAATCTTCCAACTGTGGCACATGTGAATCAGGCATTGTCATTTTCACATAATGAGCAATAAAACCTTAGGTGTCAAAATTATCTCTCTTCACGAAAGTTTTTAAGTGAAACCTTTTAAATTCCAATTCAAGATTCAGTGCATCAGAAATAGACTTGCAACTATAATGGCCTAAATCAACAAGAAAAATTCCACTTTTGCCAGAATCTTCACCATAATCATTTACAACATAGGCTAATTGCCTGGACACTTCAATCAAAACACAACAGTCTGAAACATATCGAGGTAGCCTAAAGGGTTCACCTTTAAAGCCTCCAACCCTTATATAAGTGAAGTGATTAGATTGAATAAAGAAGCTATCATAGTTGAAGATTAGTTCAATAGCTTCCACCCACATTCTCCTATGCAAATTACTTTGTAACTCAAAAGTTAACCTCCCAACAAATATATCATTCCAGCGAAGGTAATTGTCAACATGTCCTTTTTGGGTCAAATGGGGGTGGTATTCATAGATTTTTGTACCCTGAACCCATTTTGTGTGGAACAGTCCAAGCCACTCCCTCACACAGGCTAACATGTAGAACAGATATGAAGACATCTAAAAATTTGAAATCCTAGCGTAACTGCTCAAACCCTCATGCAACCTTTCTGTAATTACTGTGCCCCAGTCAATGAACCAGTTTTTGTCGAGAGCGACTTGGATGAAGAATTACATCTAGTCCTCCCAATAAAAGGAGTGTGAATTTCCCCTAATTCTGCTCAACATTATTACCAAATTGTTGATTTCAGGAATCAAATGCTCTCGAGTTAATGGCCTTGGCAGCCTTGAGCTACCTGTTTGAGGGTTCAAAAGCCAATTTCAGGCAATAATGGTTTTGTAATACTACTTCTTGGAATAAATCCCATAAGACTTTCCAATAGTCCAATCCTCATAGGGTTCCCAATGTGGGATACCTATGGCCACCATTACTATCTCTCTATCAATAGACAAGATAACCTCACCATTATTTCTCCTAATGCACTTGTTAGCCTTGTCATAGTGATTCATGCACTCTAAAACCAACTCAGGACAAGGGGCAGTTGTGGGAAACATTGCCACTTCCAATAAACCACTTTGTGCAATATCCTTCAGCATAGAATTAGCAGCTGGGTTCCTCACTCTTTCTAAGAAAACATCTAAATCTAATCGAACTAGAGCCGTATTAGCTAGCTCTGTTAATTAACTCACAAGGAAAGAAGAGTCCGCTAATTTAGGCAAAGTCAGCCTCATGCTTAGCCCAGAATATTTTCCCAATCAACTCAGATAAAGTAGAAAATAGGTAAAATAGAAACAAGTAGCTGTAGCAATTAGGAAAGTCATTGAACATACCTTCCTCTGTCATCTGCAAAACCCTTATCATAGTCTATTTTTCTTGTGCTCCAAAAACTCCCCTTAAAACTTATGTTTCACAAATGACAATCTCGACAAGATGATTGCTCAATTTAAAATAGTCGAGAAACTATTACTCATGATTTCCATAAGTTATCATCATTACTCTTCACTCATGTGACATTACTCTAAAATGATTGCAAATGAGCATGCATTTAATAACAAGTCACTTCATATCTAAAAACATGGATTCCCACGCCATGCGTGCTGTAAATGACAACTTTTAAATCATTAAGAAAGAATATTCCCTTTTTCTGCCACTGTTAGCTATTCCTTAAAATCCACACTGGAACCTTATGAAAAGTCATATGATTTCCAAGAAATCAAACATTGAACTTTGAATGTTGAAGAACAATAGCAACACAAAAACATATACATGACAAATATTGAACTTTGAACCTTGAACTCGAAAGGTTCAAGTTCAAGGTTCCACCAATGCTAAACATAGACAAACACTAAAAAAGACTTATAAAGCCATGTGGGGAAATAAAATTTAACATGATGCCCATTGAACTTTGAACCTTAAACCCAAAAGGTTCAAATTCAAGGTTCAAGGTCATAGTGAAACTTAAATAAAGAAGACTGTGAAGACTGAATTGCATATAAAATTCAAGAAACACAACCCAACCAAAGGACCTGTTAGGGACATGACTCAATAAGGAAATATTAAGATGGAAATTTATATGAACTGCCAATAGTGGTTCTGCATGGGGACTGGAACTATAAAGTACCAAGCAATGAATCCCAGAATCCCTGGTTTCGTAAATGACTTAAAAGTAAGGCCTGACTCACACCAAAACTCACACACCTAAGCTAAACACAATAAAAACTATATGCAGAAAATGGTAGGGGACCCCTTCTTACAAATGATACAATTTTAAGTCCTGCCCATCATAGGATAAGGGTAGTTCGAAGCCATCTTGATAAGAAAGTTTAAAAGAATTGGGAACTTTTACCTCAAGAATTACATAAGGTCCTTTCCATAGTGACTCGAATTTGTTGTGGGTGCCTTTTGGCTCCCTCCTTTTATCCCATAATAACACCAAATCACCTTTCATGAACTTCCTAGGTCTTTTCTTCTTATCAAAAATATTTTTCACCCTCATCTGATGTTCTGTAATCCTGTCAACCAACTTTTCCCTTTCTTCCTCGATCTTAGTTAAGTACATAATTTTCTTCTCAAAAGAGCTTTGAAAGAATGTGTCTTCTACTTCAGTCTACAATTTGGAAGATGCTAATTCTAGAGGAAGAGAGATTTGGGCACCAATGCCATATAGCAGCTCAAAAGGAGACATCCCTATAGCTCACTTAGGTGAGGTTCGATCTACCCACAATGCTTCATGCAACTTCTTATGCTAGTCTCTAAAATTTTTGCTAACCAAATTCCTCATGATATTAATCAAGTTTTTGTTACTTGATTCTGCTTGCCCGTTACCCTATGGATAATAATCAGAAGCATGCACCAAAGAAATTCCATGATCATAGAAAAATAAAACTAATTCAAATGAAGAGAAATTTGATGCATTATCTGTGACTATTTTCTGGGGAACCCCGAACCTGACAAGAATATTGTCCTTAAGGAACACACACACAACCTCTAAAGTGGTCTTTTTCACAGGGATAGCTTCCACCCACTTACTAAAATAATTTGTTGCTATTAATATGTGAGTGTGTCCTATGCTAGAGGTTGGGTTCAAAGGACCAATGAAATCTAATCCCCATTGTTTAAAGGGTTCCTCAATCACTATAGGTCTTAAAGGCAAGGAAGCCAACTAGGATTTACTTGTAAATAATTTGCACTTTTCACACTTCGCCACCCAAGCATACACATCTATGAACATTCCTAGCCAATAGTAATAGTTCCTCAAGATTTTATATGCAGTCACCATAGAAGAGAAATGACCACCGCACGCCTGATCATGAAAAGTTTTTAGTAAAGCCTCTTGATGCGGCTTACCTACACACTTGAGAAAGTTGCCATCCAAACCCTTCTTGTACAGTATATCATCAAAGATAACATACTTTGCATCTTTCAACTTCAAATTTCATTTCTCCCTAGGAGAAAGATGATCTAGACAGTCTCCATAAGTGAGATAATAGGCAACATCGGTGAACCAGGAATCCTAATGACTAACAAATAAAGTTAAGGGCAGATTCTCCTCCTCTTCAAACTTTCTCTCCGCCATTAGTTTACAAAGGCATTGTCCTCTAAAAAACTTAGTGGGATTAATGTCTAAATTGAACTCTTGAATCTTAGATACCCAAGATGCTCTATTATTGATACCAACATCCTACTGGGTTAAAATACTTTTCACTGTAGAGTTTGGAACAAAGATAGTTGCATGTGAAAGAAGTATATAGTTCCTAAATTATTTTGCAGCTTTCACTACTGCATAAGCTTGCTTTTCTATCTGCGAGTATTTTAACTCGTGCTTCTTCAAAGGTACACTCATGAAGGAGATTGGGACTTCCTCATTATCTTCACATTTCTGCACTAAAATTCCAGACATAGTATGCTTTGATGCATAAAAATAAACAATAAAATCTTTACTAAAATCCAGTTTAAGCAGAGTAGGTGCATGCACAATTTCTCTTTTTATTTCTTCAAAAGCCCTTTTACCTTCCTCATTCCACTCAAAAACTACTTTCTCACTCATCATATTTACAATATATTTAGTAGTCTTAGCAAAATTGGGAATAAAATATCTTAGAAAGTTCACCTACCCAAAGAATGACCTCACTCCATTTCTATTGGAAGGAAGGCTAAGTTGTTGTATTTCTTTTACTCTCTCCGGATCCACCTTTACTCCCTCCTTTGAAACAATATGGTTGAGAATTTTTCTTTATGTGACACCAAAAAAAAACTTTTTAGGATTTAATGACACTCCATGCTCTCTGCATCTCATCAGAACTTTCCTCAAATCTCGCAAATGATGTTTTCTCTTCCTAAAGAACATAGTCAAGTCATCTAAATATATTACAATGATCTTATCCCTCAAATGCCAAAAGGAAAGATCCATCACCCTCTGAAATGTTGCCCCTACATTAATCAATCTAAAAGGCATCCTATTATATGCAAAGGTGCCCTAAGGAGTTATAAAGGCTGTCTTGTGTTGATCTTGCTTCGAGACACTAATTTAGTTATATCTAGAGAAGCCATCCAACATGGACATCATCTTTGATCCTAAAACAATTTGTAAAATATGATCCATTGTTGGTAGAGGATAATTATCCTTCAGGCTTGCTTGGTTCAAGATTCTGAAATCAACATAGATTCATATTTCACCATTTTTCTTCCAAATAGGAACAATATTAGCAATCCAAGTAGAATGATGTATAGGATAAATAATTCAGGCCTTCAACATCTTGTCTAGCTCATGAAAGATCACTTCTGCTACCTTTGGATTAAAATTCCTCAACTTCTCTCGAAAATGATTGACACTAGGTTTCAAAGGAATGTGATGTTGGAACTTACCATCTCTGAAATTCTTTAAATCATCATACCACCATGCAAGAAAATAGTTGAACTCAATCAACAAGCTGATGAACCTCCTCTTCTCCTCTTCAGAACAATATTTTCCCAAATTAACAAATTTTGGACCCTCTTAGTACCAATGTTGATTCCCTCATAGTCACTAGAGTTTTGAATTATAGGAGTCTCTTTCTCCCCTTGCTTAACATACCCATCCTTTCTATTGAAAAGTCATTCAAGAGAAACCAGCCTTTTGGGATTTTATTTCCTTTCAACTATAACACCCCATCATGCAGTTCCTCTGGTGAATCGGGAGAAAAATCTTTACAACTTGCTTCTGATCCTTCATAAAACAAGGATGTGAAAATCTCAGCACAATGTAAAAAATTCTGAATCTGCTTATGATTTTCGAACACTTGCCAGGATTCAAAATTGTCATGCACGCTTGGTCTATAAACCAATTCTAACCTGTAGGTATCAGTTGTGAAATGAGAATGAGGCACTAATAAAGCTGCAAATACTTCCAAAGAATCAACCTTTGAGTTCCACTCCCTTGGTATTGCTCTGATTGAGAAAGCATCGAATGCTTCAATCTCATCCCAAACATGGTTTCTGTAATGTCTCAGTCTCTTATTTTTAATAGTGAATAAACCTCTCACTCACTTCACAATAAGTTTAGCATCACCTTGAACTTTCAACATTTTGATCTGTAATTTCTTCACTTTAGCAAGACCTAATAATAGAGTTCCATATTCAGCTATATTATTAGTGTTTTGAAACTCTAATTTGAAAGCATAAGGAATATCTTTACCTTCAGGAGATATTAATACTACCCTAGCCCCTGAACTAGAAGATGAACAACTCCCATCAAATTCCATAGACTAGAGTTCATCGAATCTATGATCTTATCCACACCTTGAAAATCAGTTGACATCATATAATTTCCAAAGGCACAATCTTGATGCAAAATTTCAGCTTTCAAATCATCTGAAGGAAAGACTGTATATTTGGCTTTTGTTTTAGGATGCAGGACAACTCTCTATTTTCCAACTATGATCATTGCCTAAGACCAATCCATTCTAATTTCCCAACTCATGTCTTTACAAAAGGTACGACTCAATAACATGCCATAACTACCAGGGATGTCAGCCACCAGAATTCTCAACTTGATTCTCTTGTCAGGATGTGCTACAAAAGCCACTTGTGCATCCTTAATTTACCCAAACAAAGGAACCTGCTTGGAATCCATGGAATAAAATTTGCCAAAGGTTTTTGTTAAGGTTAACCTAAAGCTTTTGCTATTGCTAAGGGCATGACATTGTCTGATGCTTTAGAATCTATTATACAATTACTCAATTTGTGCCCATTCATAAACAAGGACACATAGAAAGGTTTAGGCTTATCTTCAAGACTAGGTTCAACCAATTCAACTTGTTGAGGAAGAATATTTGATGAAACTTCAAGGATTACTAAAGCAGGGCTGACATTTTCCTGTGCTGAAGAATTACAAGTCACGGGAATTTGGGTTTCACTTGCTAAAGCCTGAGTATCATTTCCAATGACAAATTCAACTAGTCTATCTAACTCCTTAGGGTTCAACTTCAAATACTCAGCCAAGGTAATCTAAATACAAGATGATTTGCAAAATTCAATGATATCAAAGGAACTATTAGATGAATCAGAACTTGAAGGAGCAACTTCTTGAACAACTTTTGAAACACTTCCAGGATGATTCAGAATTTCCTTACCCTTTGCAGTGCTATGGATAGGTGTAACAACATCTTGATGCTTCAAATTTCATTCAGTTCTAGTAAGAACTACATATGAGGAATCCTCCAAAGTCATCAACATGTTTCCTCCCCTTTCTGAGTCAAAGACATATTCCATATAATGAATTTCAGAGT
Source organism: Cryptomeria japonica (assembly GCF_030272615.1). Classification (NCBI taxonomy): domain Eukaryota; kingdom Viridiplantae; phylum Streptophyta; class Pinopsida; order Cupressales; family Cupressaceae; genus Cryptomeria; species Cryptomeria japonica. The sequence goes on from NC_081414.1 coordinate 867,435,117, forward strand.
CGCCAGGCATACTTTGGGAACTTCCTTCATCAGCTTCTAAGATTGTTTCTCCTTTACTGATTATCTGAGAAAAACAAACCATCTCTAGACATGAAGAACCATCATGTTCATTAGTTAAATGAAACACACATGTGTTTGTCTTAGGAGGTGGTGCTTCAATAGCAAGTCTTTGTTGTGTAGGAGGTAATTGTAATTGTCTTTCTCCATTTCCTCCTTGTTGATTGGGATATTTTCTAGGAATGTCCTGTTAGGGTTGAGAATATGAAGTACTTTCTTTAGGAGCCTGTGTTTTTAGGGAAATCACATCATTCATTAACCATTGAATCATAGGGTCAGATGAAGTAGAGGCACTTGTAACTTGATAAGCAGAAGTTTGCACTTCCCTTTTCCACTTGCCTACCATGATTAAATCATCTTCTAAACTCGTAGCTAAAACTTTCATAGCATCAAGGGTTGGTAACTGATTGTGTATCATCAAGAAAAAATTTTCTACAGACATGGAGTTCATGAAGAAACAATTTATATTTTCATCAGAGGGTTTTTCTGCTTTTGGAATCTTATGACCAAGTTTATCAAAACGGACAACAAAGTCCCTCATAGGTTTTGTTATTTCTTTCTTTAATTGAGCCAACTAAGCAATGAGTGAATGCTCATCCTCAGCCAATTTGAATCTTGCCTCAAAACTATCTATTAAAACCTTCCAATTTGTAATAGCTCCATCAGGCAGATGGTAGAACCAATCGGCGGCAATATCAGTAAATGTTTGAACAAATAACCTCACTGCCACATCTTCATGTTTTACTGCCAACACTCTACATGCAGCTTTGAAAGCATTTAAGTGTTTAGTGGTGGTTACTTTGCCATCACCACTAAAATTAGGTAGATGATCTTTTGCTCCCTTAGGAAGGTTATGAGTTGCCCCCAAAGCTAAAGGTCTGATAGCAGCACCCCAAGGATTGTTTGCCATTGCTCCAGTAGTATTCAAAGGGGTAAGGTTTATAACAATTGGAGGTACAACTCCATGTAAAGTTAAGGCTTGACAAATAGGTGAAGCAGTTGCTCTTGGTGGAGATACCGGTCTACTTCTAGCCCTTCTAGGTGTAGCCTAAGAAACAAAACCAAGGTCTAAGAGTTCATGGAAGGTGTGATGAACAATTCCCTCTCTCCATTGTGACCAGGTATAAGGATTAGACTCGAGTGTGAAAAGCATTTAGGGTAACAAGCATCTAGGATTCTATGGTTAATTATTAGGGATTCTAATAAAGAAGACTCTAGGAACAATCACCCTCAGAGATAATGTTACTTTGCTCTTCTTGCACCCAATTTAGATTTGGTTGTAAAATAGGTAAGAACCCTTCGTGAGGCAGCACCATTTATAAAGAACAAAGCATCACCATAAAGATGACTATTTTTAAAACTAATTGTCTCATTTGATCCCCAGTAGAGTTGCCAAAAAATCTGTTGGTCAACATATTTGTCTCTCACAATTTATTTAACTTTTATACTCTTTTGCCCAAGAAATGAAAGACAAATTTCACCATACAGTTGGAAAATCATCGTATTGATTAACCTCTGAATTAAGGTTAAGCTCCCTTTAAGAGATATTTAGTCAGCTCCAAATTACATACAACTAATATTATACTATTCACCAGAAAGTACAAAAAGGTAATTGTATTCACCAGTCAATACCAAATGAACACAAGCATTGATTCATATATAATTATTTGTGTAAAGCTGACAAACTTCACATGTATGCTAAAACAAAATGAAAAACTTAAAAGATGAATCTCATTGATATTTTCTGCACATATAGAAAGCTATGACAGATTCTTTCTTGAAATAGATTCTCACAGAAATAAAATTTCAAACACCAAACACACAGATTTGAAGCCAAAGATAAACTGTCATTTTATTTTCATTGATAAATGATCATCAACTTCCAACACATACATAAATTATTTGGCCAAAATTAAACAGATAGTTTTTCAAGAAACTTAGCAGACCCGTGTAAAGTCATTACAAAGATTATAAATAGGCCCCCAGACCAAGAGTTCAACCAAAGGTAAAATTAACTCGAAATGAGTTAATGAGAAACTTTCTTAACCGCATAACTAAAAATAAAAATATAGCTAGACATGCTAGCATACAACTACCAGTAGTGGTAGTCATGTTGTCGATTCTATTTTAGTCAGATTGCCCAGGTTGCTATTCTAGATAGACACCATAACCGCTTTCTCTGCACTCCACACCCGATGAACCCTTGAGAATTCCTGGATTACCGCTACATGTGGCAAGCTGATATGAATTACCCTTTGCTTCTAGAGTTCCTTCTTTCTTTTCACCATCTTCACTGTATCTCTATGAGAGTCCAATTTTTCTAGACATATTGTAAGCATCGACTCCACTTTAGCAATCTTAGTAAAATCTTCCATGGCTAAGGACCTTTCCACCTTAATCTATTTAATGTGACTACTGAATTGATTGACCATTTATGCTATATCTTCCAAAGTTTGGCCATCCTCTTTAAGCAGCTGAACATTTACACAACGCAGATCCTTTTGCATGGTTGTTCTTAGGGTTGTTAGTTCACTTCACAGATTGGCAGACTCACTATGACCTTGCTCAATGATTTGGTTATGCCACTCTATACTTTCTTTGCATATGAACATTATATCTTCATCTAATCCTGGCACTTGTCTTTCGGCAAGAAAATTCATCAAGCCATAGTGCTAAATGTCACGCATTTGCCTTGAAATCACCACCCATTTAGTCTTTTCATTCTACCATGTGATTAACTCAGTGTCCAATTCCTTGGTAACATCATTGGCATCTTTGAAAATTTGAACTAAATTTGATATATAATTAGTTCCTTTATGCACAATCGATGTAAGCCTCTAAAGAAAATCTCTACGATCATCTTGTTCCTTTGAACTTCATCCAAGAACTTTTGATTACCAGACGCTTTTGAATTAAAGGAAATAGAGCTTTGCAACAATGGTAGTGGACTATTCTACAGAGCATGGATTTATTGAGCCATTTTCATTAAACTCTATTTCAACTTTGCTTTATCTTTTTCATCCTTCTAGCTGCGGGAGATAATCCATTTGGTTGAAGTTTCTAAATGTTTCACATCAACCACTCTAGTTCCTACCCCCAAATCAACTCCCTCAATAGTATAATCAGCCTCTAACGCAGTGGTAGCATCGTTATTGGATGTAGGCTTAGCAATATTTGCAGTCCAATGTTTTGTTCCCTTATCAAAACTAATCATGGTTTCCACTTTTAGCCGCTTAGGCTTCGTGGCTCTTCCTAGACATTTACTCATGAAATCTTTCATTGACATAGAAATAGGCACAACATTCCTTTTCTTGGTAATTGAAACACTAAAGCATTTAGGAGCCACAGTTAGATCTTTGGATTGAATGGGCAAAGGCCCTCCTGAAGTCGGTAGCATACCATTATCTATATTAGATAGAACATCAAGCACCTATGAATCCTGGACATTAGCATCAACATTGGTTAAAACCTTGTGAGCATCAGAAATAGGTGTTGTCATATTGCCTTTTACTTCCTCAGTGTCCAAATCAAGAACGAGATGAGCGACAGGTGGCTGAAAATTCTTCTTGTGTCTTGATCTAGTAACTCGGCCACCAATGGAATGTGCAGCTTCAAAGTCAAGTTTTTCCTCTTTAATCTTAGCTTGCTTCTTTCTTGCAACAAAAATAGGAATATTAGTTAAAATAGTGGTTTCTCTTACAATCTCCTTTTTTCCACCCTTAATTCTTGAACCGGTAGCTTTTCTCGGATGAAATCTGTAGTTCCTTAGCCAATTCTCTATTCTGTGAATTATACTAAAGGTGCATGCCTATACATTATCCTCCATCCTTCTACTCAATTCAACCTCTAGAAGAAGTTCATTGTGTACCTATTTCATGAATTTTGAATCTTGTACATCTTTGTTATCAATAGTCACACCAGAGGTATCCATTCGCAACTTCATGTCGAGAATCTGCTTCAGAGTTAACGTAGACCAATTTCTTTTTCTTGCTTCAAATTCATCTAAGCAGTCTTCCCAGTAATCTTCCAACTGTGGCACATGTTGATTAGGCATTGTCATTTTCACATAATGAGCAATAAAACCTTAGCTGTCAAAATTATCTCTCTTCACGAAAGTTTTCAAGTGAAACCTTTGAAATTCTAATTCAAGATTCAGTGGATCAAAAATAGACTTGTAACTGTAATGGCCTAAATCAATAAGAAAAATTCCACTTGTGCCAGAATCTTCACCATAATCCTTTACAACATAGGCTAATTGCTGGAAGCTTCAATCAAAATACAATAGTCTGAAACATATCTAGGTAACCTAAAGGGTTCACATTTAAAGCCTCCAACCATTATATAATTGAAGTGATTAAATTGAATAAAGAAGCTACCATAGTTGTTGATTAGTTCAATAGATTCAACCCACATTCTCCTATGCAAATTACTTTGTAACTCAAAAGTTAACCTCCCAACAAATATATCATTCCAGTGAAGGTAATTGTCAACATGTCCTTTTTGGCTAAAATGGGGGTGGTATTCATAGATTTTTGTACCCTAAACCCATTTTGTGTGGAATAGTCCAGGCCACTCCCTCACACAGTCTACCATGTAGAATAGATATGAAGACATAAAAGTTTGAAATACCAGTGTAATTACTGAAACCCTCATGCAACCTTTCTACAATTACTATGCCCTAATCAATGAACCAGCTTTTTTCGAGAGAAACTTGGATGAAGAAATACATCCAGTCCTCCCAATAAAAGAAGTGTGAATTTTCCCTAATTATGTTCAACATTATTACCCAATCCCTGATTTCAAGAATCAAATTCTCTTGAGTTAATGGCCTTTGCAGACTTGAGCCACCCTTTTGATGGTTTACAAGCCAATTTCATGCAATAATGGTTCTGTAATACTGCTTCTTCTTAGAATAAACCCCATAAGACTTTCCAATAGTCCAATCCTCATAGGGTTCCCGATGTGGGATACCCATGGCCGCCATTACTGTGTCTCTATCAATAGACAACAAAACTTCACCATTATTTTGCCTAATGCACTTGTTAACCTTGTCATAGTGATTCATGCACTCTAAAACCAACTCAGGACAAGGAGCAGCTGTGGGAAATGCCACCACTTCCAATAAACCACTTTGTGCAATATCTTTTAGCATAGAATCAGCAACTGGGTTCCTCACTCTTTCTAAGAAAACATCTAAATCTAATCAAACTAGAGTTGTATTATCTAGCTCTGGTAAGGAACTCACAAGGGAAGAAGAGTTCGCTAATTTAGGAAAAGTCAGCCTCATGCTTAACCCAAAATCTTTTCCCAATCAACTCAGATAAAGCAGAAAACAAGTAAAATAGAAACAAGCAGCTAGACAATATACCCAAATCTTTTAAAAACTATAGCAATTAGGAAAGTCGTTGAGCATACCTTCCTCTGTCATTTGCAAAACCCCTGTCGCAGTCTATTTTTCTTTCACTCCAAAAACACTCCTTAAAACTTATGTTTCACAAATGACAATCTCGACAAGATGACTACTCAATTTAAAATAGCCAAGAAAATCTTACTCATGATTTCCATAAGTTATCATCATTACTCTTCACTCATGCGACATTACTCTAAAATGATTGAAAATGAGCATGCATTTAATAACAAGTCGCTTCATATCTAAAAACAGAGATTCCCACACCATACTTGCTAGAAATGACAACTTTTAAATCATTAAGAAAGAATATTCCCTTTTTCTACCATCGTTAGCCATTCCTTAAAATCCACACTGCCACCTTATGAAAAGTCATATGATTTCCAAGAAATCAAACATTGAACTTTGAACCTTGAAGAACAATAGCAACTCAAAAACATATCCATGACAAATATTGAACTTTGAACCTTGAACCCGAAAGGTTCAAGTTCAAGGTTCAACCAATGCTAAACATCAACAAACACTGAAAAAGACTTATAAAGCCATGTGGGGAAATAAAATTTAACTTGACATCCATTGAACTTTGAACCTTGAATCCAAAAGGTTCAAATTCAAGGTTAAAGTTCAACACAGTGAAACTTAAATAAAGAAGCTTGCGAAGACTGAATTGCATAGAAAATTCAAGAAAGACAACCCGACCAAAGGACCAGTTAGGGACATGACTCAATAAGGCAATATTAAAATGAAATTTATATGTACTGCCAACACATTGTAGGCAAGGATACTGAAAAAAAGACATATGAAGATGTTGTTGGAAATCGCCACTCAAATCGATATACAATAATAAGTCGGAGGTCACACTTCTTGCACCAGTAGGTACATCGAAGGAGAAATGTAGGAATTGACCATGAAGGATTCACCAGACTCAATAACATGAAGGGAAGACCCCCAATGAGGCAATTCCATTCAGGACCAAGACAACCTAACCAGTATGTTCCAAACTTTCATGGTTACTATTACCGGTGTAACAAATTTGGTCATAGAATAGCTGACTATAGATTAATCAATAAGCTCTCTATGAGTTATGAAAATAGAAATACATTTAATGCACTTCGGGATATGAATGTTGTCTGCTATTAGTGCAATGGATATGGTCATAAGAGTTTTTATTGTAGGAAGAATAAACCAGTACCCTACAATAATTTTAAGGACATCCCCTTAAATGAAAACGTAAAATGTTATAACTGTTAAGAGTTTGGACACATAGATAAGTTATGTAAAAACCAAAAGATCAAGTAGAAGAAGACAAATCTAGATCAAGAGATGGTAATTGAATCTGAGCTCAATATAGGAGCTGACAAGAAGAAGGAGACCAAATCAGTTTGCGTTGAGAAAGAAAAGGAAAAGGCAGAATCAAGTTTCATAGTATAGACTATTTTAAATACTGAAAGGAAAAATATATGGGTGGTAGATAGTGGTTTCTCAAACCATATGATTGGTGACTAAAGGAAATTCAATAAATTTAAAGACTAGAATGGTGGATTAGTAAGGTCTGGAGACAATTCTTCCATCAAAATAAAGGGAAGAGGAACTCTAAGCATTGATGGAGACATTTGTTGAGTGTGTCAGATGTGTGACAAAGGTTACAAGTTCACCTTTGACTGAACCGGTTGCCAGATAAAGAAAGATAGTACCAGTAAAGTTGTAGTAGAAAGTAAGAGAATAGATGAAAATGTCTATAATCTGAAGGAATGCTATGAGTCCCAATGTAGGTTAGGACAAATATATGAAAGTTTGCTATGGAACCAAAGATTGAGACACATAAATTTTTATAACCTAGTTGTAGTAAGCAAAAAGGAGTGTGTGAGGGATATTACACCTATCATCAAGTCGGTCAACATTTTTTGTGATGAATGTGTAAAAGTTAAGAAAACTAAAGTGATCTTTAGGACAAAAGATCACAACAGCTCAAGACCACTTGAAATTGTGCATACAAATCTGTGTGGTCCATCTAGGACAAGAGCACTTATAGGTGAAAGATATTTTATGCTCTCTATTGATGACTACTCAACAATGACATGGGTCACCTTTCTGCAAGATAAATCACAAGCATTTGAGAGATTCAAGATCTTTCAAAAGATGGTGGAAAAGGAAAGTGGGTATAGGTTAAAATGCCTAAGATTGGATAGGGGTAGAGAGTTTACATCAAATTAATTTGAAGATTATTGTGAAAAATATGGAACTAGAAGGCAATACTCTACTCCTAGGACACCACAACAAAATGGTGTGGTAGAATGGAAGAATAGGACAATCAAGGAGATGGCCAAAACCATGTTAAATGATGCCATTCTACCAACATATATTGGGAAGAAGTTGTTCATACAACTACATATACCTCAAACTAGGTTCAATTAAGAACAAACAACAAAGTGACACCTTATGAGTTGTGGTATGACCAAAAGCCATTAGTCAAATACTTCAAAGTATTTGGAAGCAAGTGCTTTATCAAGAAAGATATGGATGGTCTAGGAAGTTTTGACTCCAGGAGTGATGAAGGAATCTTCCTTGGTTACTCATCTAACAACAAGGCCTACAAATGCTACAATAAAAGAGTAAGAAGATTCGTTGAGAGTGTGCATGTAAAAGTTGATGAAGATATGCACAAAGGATGTCAACCATAGATTAACCGGTATGATAACTCTAGTGATGAATATGATGAAGTTCAGTGAGATACTAAACCAGAGGAACCATCCAAGAAGGCACCCAGCCGGTATGTACAACTAAATCACTCAGAAGAGCAAATTCTGGTAAACAAAAGTGATGGTGTGCAGACTAGAAGAAGACTTGTCTAGAATGATGAACAAGTCAACCTATTCCTCATGACTGAAGTGGAACCTAGAACATTAAGTGAGGCCAGGAAAAGACAAGAATGGATGGATTCCATGGAAGAATAACTACAATAGATTGAGAAGAACAAGACCTAGGAATTAGTCCCTAGACTGAAAGACAAGAACATCATTGGCACAAAATGGGTATATGGGAATAAGATGAATGAAGAAGGTAAAATTGTTAGGCATAAAGCTATACTAGTGTGCAAAGGATACTCTAAGGTAGACTGGATTGACTTTGAAGAAACATTTGCACCGATAGCTAGATTAGAAGCAACTAGAATGTTTCTAGCCTTCTCTACCTACAAAGGTTATAACGTATACCAAATGGATGTAAAATCTGCCTTCCTAAATGGAAATTTGGAAGAAGTGTATATAGAGCAACCAAAAGGGTTTCTTTTGCATGATGAGAAGACATTTGTGTGCAGGTTCAAGAAGGCCTTGTATGGTCTAAAGAAAGCTCTTAGAACATGGTATTCAAGATTAGATCAGTACCTAAAGGAGTAAGGATTCAAAAAGGGAAGTGCTGATATCAATTTGTACATAAAGAAAGATGGGAACCACATGATCATTGTGGTTGTGTATGTAGATGACATTATCTTTGGAGGCAACAAGGACACCCTCTGCAAAGATTTTTTTGATCAAATATAGTCAAAATTTGACATGTCAATGCTTGGTGAATTGACAGACTTCCTTGGTTTGCAGATATTAGAACAAGGTAAAGGAATCTTTATCTATCAAATCAAGTATGCAAAGGAGATGTTGAAGAAATTCCAACTAGAAGATTGTAAACTGGTAAGTACTCCCATGGTGACTGGCATCAAATTGAGCAAGAATGACGAATCACCAATGCTGGATCAGACTCTGTACAGATCCATGATAGGCAGTCTATTGTATCTAACTACTTCAAGACCGCATATAGTTCAGGCAGTATGCATGGTGGCCATATTCCAAGCTACACCAAAGTAGTCACATATGAATGTTGGTAGAAGAAGTTTTAGGTACCTATAAGGAATGCTCAGCTATGGTTTGTGGTATCCTAAACAAGGATATTTTATCTTGGATGCATACACTAATGTTGATTGGGTAGGTTGCATTCATGATCAAAAGAGCACAAGTGGTGGTACATTCTTTCTAGGTGACTAGTTGGTTTCATGGCATAGCAAGAAGTAGGACTTAGTCTCTCTATCTACTGCTGAAGCTGAATACATTCCTACTGCTACATGCTTCTCTCTGGTGCTTTGGATGAAGCAGACTCTTAAAGATATATAGGTGGAAATCACTGATACTACTCTCATCTGGTGTGACAAATTGAGTGCAATCATCATAGCAAAGAATTCAGTCACACATTCCAAAACAAAGCACATTGCTATCAAGTATCACTTTCTCAAAGAGAAAGTTGAAGGACATGAGGTAAACATGGATTATGTTTCTACTAGGAAAAAAGTAGTAGACATTTTCACCAAACCATTACCAGTCAACACTTTTAAGTATCTTTGACACAAGTTAGGAGTTGTGTCCTCTATCTAGGAAGGTTTTATGTGGTTCAGGGGGAGCTGAGAGCGGTCAAAGGGGGATATTGGTATGGATCAAAGGGGGAGTGCATAGTATCCTTTTACATTGTGTCAAATGGGAAGAAATGTCCGATCTAGAGTGTCTTGCAAAAATTTGACATCAATGCTAAAGGGGGAGATTGTTGACATTTTGGCATTAAGTTGTCATTGATGTCAACCGACATGATGGATAGTGGCATGAGTGTGAGAAAATAGAATGAAGGGTTACCAGTAAGGCATAAACCGGTCTAATGGATAGCTACTTGTTTATGATGAAGAGGTAGAATGTTAAAGTTGTCTCAAACCACTGGAGGTGAAACCGGTCTAGTGTGCACTACTAGTTAACAGTAGAAGAAAGTTCTACCAATAAATGGATGTACCATTCTGTGTTTAGTGGACCAATTGTGTGTTGGTGGTGTTGGCATTCTACACTCACATGAGAATGCTTGATGTTATCATTGATGGCAACGAACTGGTAATAGGATTCTATAGGTTCACCGACAACATAGACATCATCTACCGGCACTAGTAGGCACAACAAGTTCATTCATCAGCATCTAGTTTACACCGGCAATGAAGCATACTAACACTCAGGCCAACATGAGACAAATTTTTGTTTATGCAAATTTTATTGTAATGTAATTAATTATTTGTAAGTCGACATGATGTATTGTAAAGACTCATATATGTATGAGATCTTATAGGTCATTATGATATAGCATAGAATAGAGGCAATTATGTAATAAATCATAGAAGATAGCCAAAGGATTTTGTAACAAGTGAAGATAGGTTATGTGATCGAAGATCATTCATCGACAAGGTTTTTGGTTAAGGTTTCTGACTGAGCTTAAACCAGTACTAAATCAAGCATTGTAGATGCTATTTTTATAAATACATTATCTTGGATTTAATTATCCATTTTGTAGTTAGTGAGACTCTTTCATTGAGCAGTGAGCTCTAGGCTATTGGCCTTCCTGCATGTCCAGGCCTTATTGTAAGTAATATTTATTCATATTCACCAATGAGTAAATATTGTGGGTCACAAATCCCACTGAGGTTTTTCCCTTACTGGGTTTCCTCGCCAAAATATCTTGTGTTATGGTGTGCATTTATGTTGTCTCTGTCTCTATTATTTCTCTTTACTACATTATTACTTGTTTACCAGTACATTAATCTAGGTTGCAAAGTTATAAATAAGTTCAAATATTCCATTAACCAGTTAGACACTGATTCACCCCTTCCTCTCAGTGTCTTTGGGATTGGCATTGCATCTAATAATTAGTATCAGAGCCTAGTCCTCTATTTACAAAAGCCTAACAGCTTTAGGAAGATTCTAAAACTCGAACCGATGGAGAATTTGAGAAAACAATTGGAAGGAGCTCTTAAAGAATTTGGTGTAGAAAAATTGAAGAATATCAAACTTGAAGATGATTTAAGGACTACCCAGGAATTCATTAAAGGACTTCAGGAGAACCCAGTTATAGTACAAAACAAGAGGAAGGAACTTCATGAGCAAATGCAGAAAAAAGATGATGAAAAGGAAACTCTTAGAGATATTGAAGAGAAGTTGAGATAAGAGAACAAGAACATGAAGAATCAAATGCAAGATCTAACTATGAGACTATGTAATGATATTGAAGATAGGAAGAAGAGTGAAGAATACTTGACTAGGAGACTTAATGATGAAGCAAATCAAAATCTGAGACTATCATGAAAATGATATGCTAAAGACAAATCTTATTCAAATGCAACATGATAAAGAGGAGCTTATGAGACAAGTTGGGATTCTGGAAAATGAGTTGATCACTGCAGATTAATACAAAGACAAATTCAAGAAAAGTTTAGAAAGGCTTGATGACATGCTGAAAAGATAGAATCTTGATGGAGATACAATTGGACTTGGATTTGAACATGGAGAAATTTCTGAGATTGCAAACAATCAAGATCACAAATAACTAGGAAGACAACCTAATGCTTATAAATTTAATGGGAATGTTTTAATTGCAACAAATTTGGTCATAGAGAAAATTAGTGCAAATTTAGAAATAATCAGAATACAAATTTACCCACCGGTCAATGTTCCAAATGCAATAAAGTTGGTCATAACTCAAAAAATTGTAGAATGAATGTGAAATGCTATGTTTGTGGTAGATTTGGAGTTTATCTAATCAATGTAGAACACAAACTGGACAAGGATATGGAAAAGCTATTCAGAGGAATAATGTAACTTGTTATGCATGTAACAAGATTGGGCATATTGCAAGATTTTGTAGAAGCAAGAATATACAAGAGAATAATAAAGGATCTAATAAGAAGGGAGAGGAAAAAGTAAACAAAATAAAGAAAGAATTCTCAAAACAATGAATTAAGAAGAGAGATCTGAGAGTTGATGAATCTATCTCTGCATTGATAGAATAGAGTAACCCTCCACCGGAAGGAGATTATTCATCTGACTAAGGAATAATCCTTAGGGGGTATGGCACACAATTTAAAATCATGCATTCTACCCTCGGTTTATGGTAAGAAGTTATATTTCTTCTTTACCGGTAGATATGTTAAGATTTCACTTAACTGACAAGCATTTAATGCAGTTGTTGAAGAAATTTTTGGTTTTAAAGAATGTAAAATCCTCATTTCAAATTAAAAAGCATCCAAGCATCCAAAGAGCATGAATTGAGTGAAGGCATTCAAGAGACAAAGTAGCTAAGATATTTTCAAGGCATTTCAGAGGATTTCACTTGCAAAAAAGGTATTTATTTTAGTATCATGGCTACTTCATCTTCTGTACCTGAATTCATTGCAAACCCTACTATGGTAGAGAATATTAAGTGTGCTAGATCCATGTTTAAAATCATTCCTTTGATTGCTAAGAAAGATGATTCCATCAGAGCCTTTTCTAAGATTTCAAAGGAAGTTTCTTTTGCCGAAGACCCACATATTTATATTCACTGGAACATAGAGAATTTAGGGTCTGGTGATTTGAAAAACATGTACAAAGATGTTATAACTAATGAACAAGGTTTAGTCAAGCTGAAGCATAAGATTGTTTAGGATTTAGGATTTGTTGAAATTCTGAACATTCTTGAATTTCTGAATGAGATAGTTTGTCTTGTATTGAGTAGAGTTCATGGGGAATTTATGTGGCTAGACTCTATTTTTAAAATCACTAAGGAAGCAATCAAGATAGTTACTAGTTTACCCTCAACTAGTACTAGGCCCGACAAAGGGAAGAAGATACCTAACAAGGGTGTTATGGACCTAATCAGAGCTATATTTGACAACAGATCTCTTAGGGTTAGTGATATCATTGATGCAAATGTGAAATATGTGAGAATGGTATTTGGATACAGAGTTACTCATGCAAATAGGTTAAATTTTGTTTCTAGCTTGTGTATACATAGTGCATATGAAATGGTGAAGAACAATGCTAAAATTGACATCTATGAGTGGCTTAAGGATGAACTACTAGATAACTTGAAAAATATTAAGGGTGATAAGAAGGGAACATTCTGTTTTGGGAATCTACTTGTGTGTTTAATGTTGTACTTCACAAAAAAGATACCCAACATTGGTCGCAAGGACTTTGCATATGACATCCTTGTTGGTAGATAGATCAAGGAATCTATTACCGACATAGGTGCTAACAATGATGACATGTTAACAACCTATTTCAAAAACTTTCAAACCAAGATGAAGGCTAGAGAAAGGATATCACAGAGTATTATGGATAAGTATGACAAGAAAATACATTTTGTCATCAAAAGAAATGAAACATGGATGGAAGTTTTCACTCCTAGAACTATTTAGATAACAAGATGGGATATGAAGTGGATCTGAATATTCTTGAAACTTATGCAAAGACACTTCTTGATGCACCTAGGGAACCTTTTGAAGAAATCTTTGGCAATGCTGACACTATTGAGAAGGCAATTGGTATGCAAAAGCATAAAAAAAAAGGAGAAAAATTCATGAGAGATGCATCCAAATTAGTCGAGGAAGTTAAGGAAAATGTAATAAACTTAAGTGGTATTTCTACTAGTGAACTTGAAGGATTGGAGCTGGTAGCTCATGTTTCATCGATTTCCACTTCTTTTGATATAGACAGTGATAAGGGAATAGAGTTCAAAAGAGTTGAAAGGAAGATGAGAAAACCTTCATCGATATCTTCTCCTTCTCCTAAAAGGACAAGAACATTAAGAAAGAAACAACAGGTTGTAAGAGATCCCAAGAAGAAGTTAACTCTGAAGAAGAAACAAGAACCTAAGGCACTAGATAGAGGCAAGCATTATTTTCCATCTTGACATCTACAAGAAAGTTCGTATTGAGGTTGTAGATTATCTGCCTAATGACTTATATTTGAGGTTAGAGGCTAAAAGATTGTCGGTTATGGAATTGGATAAAAAGTTAAAGGTTGAAGCATTGTTGGCGGTTCACCCTATTAATTCCAGGGACGAGATTGATGAACTAATTGCCAAAGCCAACTGGTCAGTTTTTGTGAGTGGTCACCAGTAGGTCAGCCTAATGGCTGGGAGAGTGAAAGAAATAGTAGATGAAACTATTGACAAATGGGAAATATTTTTTGTTGAAAAAGAAAAGAAAGAAGAAAGGGATAGAAAAAATGGATGTGTCTTTTGCAAAGGTAAAATTGGTAGTGTACCTATTATAAAGGTCAAAGATAACCTTTCTCCACTAGCATCGGACACCCCACCAATAACTTCAGGGACACTGGTACAAACTGATAGTCGATCAGAAAAAAAGGTTGAAGAAATAACACATGATCCAGATTGTGAAATTATTTTTACCATTAATATAGATACACAAGATTTTAATATTGTTATGGATAAAGATACTTTAGAGGTTAAGATAGTTGATGCTATGAATATTGAGATCTTTGAGTCACTGGTTAACATTTCTGACTCTCTAAACATAGAAATACTGATAGAAGCTAAGAAACCTAACACTAAGAAACTAGCAGAAGCAGAGGTACATACACAAAGTGAGAAACCAGCAGCAATTATAAATAAAGAGGAAGTAAATGATGGAAACAAGGAAGAAATTTTTAAGGTAATTGGTCAAGTGTCTGATGAAAACAAAGTTATTACATAACCTAGCACATCCACTATAGATTTTAGACCTACAAATGTAATTGATTTACTTTTAGATTCAATAAGGAGGATCATAGATTGCAATGCCTTAGCATTTAAGGCCATTGATGATACATTGCCTATTTTGAAAATGATTTCACCAGCATGTAAGATAGATCATATTGATGGTTCTTTGGGTAAATTGGATGCATTGTCCAAATTCATTGCTTATAATGTTCTAACTTTAGATAAGGTAAATGAAGAAACTATTAAGGAAAGGGTGAATAAAGACAAAGGTGAATTCTTTGACAAAACTATCAAGGACTATACTGAGCATATTGATTCTTTATTACCGGTACTTAATTCCACAATTTTGGAATATAAAGAATTGTATAAGGAAGTACACAATCCTAACCACCTAACTGAAGATATTGATGAGGAGATTAAGAAAACACAACAAGAGATATATGACATAGAAGATAATATGATAGGTTCTTTGGAACTTGCCTTAGTTATTGAACAAGAAATGGCAGTTTTTGAGAAAAAGATTAAGAATTTGGAAAAAGAAAAAGCAAGGATAAATATGAAGGTCGGAGAGCTAAAAAAAAACTTGGTCCTAGATTGGACAACTTTATAACTTAGCAAGTTGATCTATCTAAAGAAACAATTCAAGGAGACCAATCAATGGAGCAACAGATGCATTATCTGACCGGCATGATCCAGCAGATTGAAACCATTATTTTTTATAGTAATAAATTCATGCAAAGCCTGAATCTAATTTTGGTGGATATCTTTCAAATTATAAACAACCAGTTACAAGCTATGAGGCAAAATTTTGTATTCTTTGACTCTTTCTGACATCCTTTGTCATTGATGCCAAAGGGGGAGTAGTATAGAGAAAAATGCACAAAAGAAATCACTTGCTCAGGGGCAACACGCTTCTTTGGGATCAATTTTGGACTTCATTTTTGGACAACAATTTTTGGATTTTTCTCATGAGTGTTGCCATCAATGCCAAAGGTGGAGATTGTTGACATTCTACACTCACATGAGAATCATTGATGTTGTCATTGATGGCAACCAACCAGTATATAGGATTCTAGAGGTTCACCAGCAACACAAACATCATCTACCGGCATTGGCAGGCACAACAAGTTCATTCACTGAGATCTAGTTTACACCAACAATGAGGCATACTGACACTCAGGTTGACATGAGACAAATTTTTTTTTATATGAATTAAATTGTAATGTAATTAATTATTTGTAAGCTGACATGATGTATTGTAAAGCCTCATATATGTATGAGATCTTATAGGTCATTTTGATATAGCATAGAATAGAGGCAATTATGTAATTAATCATAGAAGATAGTGAAAGGATTTTGTAACAAGTGAAGATAGGTTATGTGAGCGAATATCATTCATCAACAAGGTTTTTGGTTAAGGTTTCTGACTAAGCTCAAACTAGTACTGAATCAAGCATTGTAGATGCTATTTTGAGTAGTACATTATCTTGGATTTAATTATCCATTTTGTAGTCAGTGAGACTCTTTCATTGAGTAGTGAGCTCTAGGCTATTGGCCTTCCTGCATGTGCAGGCCCCTAGTGTAATTAATATTTATTCATATTGGCCAATGAGTAAATATTGTGGGTCACAAGTCCCACCGAGGTTTTCCCCTTACGGGGTTTCCTCACCAAAATATTGTGTGTTATGGTGTGCATTTATGTTGTCTCTATTATTTGTCTTTACTGCATTATTACTTGTTTACTGATACATTAATTTGGGTTGCAAAGTTATAAATAAGTTCAAATATTCCATGAACCGGTTAGACACTAATTCACCCCCCCTCTTAGTGTCTTTGGGATTGTCATTGCATCTAACATGTGGGCCACATCTTGATCATTATGATGCCATGTGGAGCAGAGGTGGAAAACATGTTGTGGTCGGTGAAGCCTCATCGACAAGGTTGATGAAACTGATAATCACCCTTAATGAAATAGCCACAAATCATGGGATTGTAATTGACCGTTGTGGCTCAAGGAAGAAAGAATGATAGAGAAAGATCAGGGAGTAGTTGGTTCCTGGATGAATGCAAAGGAAATCTGATTTATGAAGACCTCAAAAAGGAAACAGCTGAAGTGTTTTATGTGTTGATAGATTTCAAAGTAGAAGATCTAGTTTGAGATTGCTATTTCCAAGAAATGTACATTGGACAATGGAAACTATTTATAGATGCATTATTGAAGGATAGGTGATTGATCCAAGACAAGTTGGATCAGATCTCATGAAGATCATTCGGGAAGAGGAAACCCTAATTGTTTAGAAGTTTGAATTGCCTTTTCGTGAGAAATTATAGAATAATGTTAGAATCAATGACAGTACCAAAGACACTGAGAGGGACGGTGAATCAGTGTCTAACCAGTTAGCAGAAGATTTAACCTTATTAAAAAATTTGCATTCTAAAATAGTGTACTAGTAAATAAGAATTAATGCAGTACACAAGAATAATAGGGACATCATAGAAAACACACCATAACATAAGATATTTAATAAGGAAACCTAGTGTGGGAAAAACCTCGATGGGATTTGTGACCCACATTATTCACTCACTGGACAATGAATAAATATTACTTACAATGAGGGACTTGCACATGCAATGAGGCTAGCAGCCTAGAGCTCACTGCATAATCACAAAACAAGAATCTCACTGACTTACAAAATGGATTATCAAAATCAGCATCAACTATGCCAGGTTCAGTACCGGTTTAAGCTTAGTCCATTACCAAAACCTTCGTTGTCAACTATATCACCTTATACAAAAATATCAACTATCATGTATCATCCTCTCTCATATACTCCATACTTATTTCTTAGAAAATGACCTATAAGATCTCATAGATATATATGAGTCTTTTACAATATGTTCTGTCAGCTTTTACAAAAGATAATTACAATATAAAAGAGTAAAAAAATTTTTATTCCATGTCGGCTTGAGTGCCGGTATCCATTATTGCCACTATCAGTGCAGTGCCTATCGATGAATGTAAAAGTCTATTGCCAGTGTCGGTAACTGTCAGTGGGTCAACATATGATATCTAGTTGGTCTCCAATTGGTTTCCATCAATGATAACATCAATTATTCTCATAAGAGTGTAGAATGCCAACAATCTCCCCCTTTGGCATTGATGGCAACACTCATGAGAAAAATCCAAAACTGTTGCAAAAGCGGAAGTCCAAAAAGTTTCCAAAAAGATGTGCTCCCCCTGAGAAAATGATCTCCTTTAAATAATAATTTTTCTCTCCACTACTCCTCCTTTGACATCAATGACAAAGGTTGTAAAAAATTGTCAAATGAGTGCAAAAATTTCACCTCAAAGTTTGTAACCAGTTGGTTACAATCTGAAAGATATCTACTAAAACCAAATTAAGACTTTGCATAAACCTTTTTCTATCTTTCAAGGTTGCCTCAGTCTGTTTGGTTGTGCTGGTGAGATGACGCATGTACTCTTTAGGTAATCATTCTCCTTGAAGTAATTGATGAATACTAAGAGGGTGGGTGAATTAGTATACCAAAAAATAGTGTAAACAAACTCTTAAATAGTTTAGCAGATAACTGATACAATAGATTCACTAATAAACCGGATAAGATAAATGCAAACCAAATAGCAAACAAAGCATTCACCCACAAGAGAAAAATCACCATAACACAAGATGTTTGACATGGAAACCCAAATGGGAAAAACCACGGTGAGTAGAAACTCACAAGTAACTATCTGTAGAATAGAAACCAGACTGGTTAAGGTCAGAATGGTTAAGGTCATACAAAGTTCTTCACCAGAACAAATCCTGTTAGGAATCTAGATCTTTGTTAGGAGATAAGTCCTGTTAAAGACTACCTTATTAAAGGATTTTAGATCCACAGTTGTGAACCATCTTGTTAGAGGATTTACAAAGGCTTTGCTGGGCCTACCCAGTTAAGGGTTTCAGACTTGTCGAAGATGTGAGCAATCAACAAGTGAATGATCTAGTTAATAGCACAATGTGATTAATTAGATCATTGATGGCTCATTGTTAATGCATTTCAACATTACTTTAGTCTTCAATATTTCCACACTCTAACTCTTCACATAGACCTAATCTTCTCTTCTATGATCATACATACAAAACCTTCATTATCATCTACAAACCCTAGACATGATGTCCTTATAAAGGAATCTGATTTCATGTCGGTCCAATAGGATTAAACTACAAGTTCCTAGGTTCAGTGCATGTAGACACATTTGGTAATATGGCACAAAATCACCACCAAAGTGTCGATGGATGATAACTCATCACACATTACAAAAATATCGGTTGGTAACTCATCACAAAGTAATACTGGTTAATACAATATACCGATTACCGGTTTGTCAAAAATGAAGACTGGTAGATCATAGTGTTCCAACTACCGCTTGGGTCATTCATACCGCTTGGGATCCTCATACCACTTGGGTCTTCATACTGCTTGGGATCCTCATACTACTTGGGTCTTCAGTCAACCTATGACCGGTAAACATCTTCTGCAAAACACCGATAGTCTAAAGACTATACATTCAATAATACACAATACCAGTTGGAACAATTACCGGTTGAGCATAACACACACACCAAGAAAGTGTGTGTCCATCAATGACAATCAAAACATCATCAAAATTCCAACAGTCTCCCCCTTTGGCATTGATGGCAACACTTAGGAAAATTTTGACATCTAAGTGTTTTACAACAAAATTTCCATAATTAAAATTACTCCCCCTAAGCATATACACTATCCCTTTTGCAGAAATTACAATATACACTACTTTCCAAAATGGTAACATGAAAGTAAATGAAATGGAAACATTCACCAAAATTTTAAATACTACTCCCCCTTTGCCAACAATGACAAAGTAATGCAGGTTAACCCCTATTTCCTTATATATAAAGATAGAGTAAATGTTCATGACAATAAGGAATGAAACTTATCAAAAATAGATTTAAAGTCCTGCATAAAAGTTTTCATGGCCAATGTCCATGACTCAAGTAATGATGTAGAAACCTCACTTTCAGTCTGGATCTAGCATACTAGTTCTTCCATGGCATCAATGGTACTCATTTCTTGAGTTACCGTTATGGCTTCTAGATTGAGAAAACATTTCTGAAGAATCTGCAGTCTTGGCAATACAACTAGTTGAAGCTCTTGCAAATCTTTAGACCAGTTGTTGATCTCTAGGTCTATCCTAGTAGTCTGAAGCTGATAATGATAAACTGTTTGCCCATATGTAGTGAAGGAATCACATGGCATCTTGAAGCTGCTTATATATGCCTATAACTCTGATTGGAGGTTATCTTTTTATGTAAGCACATCAACACAAAATAGATGGGGTTGGCTGATTTTACTCAATAGTAATTTGCCCTCATCCATAGAAACACTGATATCCTTCTGCTGCTTCAGAAGTTGTGATCAAAGCTCATTCATTTTCTTGACTAAAGCAGTGTTGAGTGCCTTTTCATGATTCTTCTTTGTAGTGGTTGCAGCAACATATTCCAAGCATTGTACTTGGTCCTCCACTATGGTACAAAGCAGTTTAAGCTTGGATAGAGAGGAATTGGTACTGGGGAGGTTAGTATCAGGAATCAAACTAGTAAGGGTGTCAACCACAGTTTGAATGACATCCTATTCCTTCTTCCTCCTCAATGCTTCCAATCTTTCTTATGCAAGCTTTATGCTTTGAAGCAGCTCCGATTCATCTACAGATTGGAGATCAATAGGACTGGTGATGTCAACCTATTTTGTTTGGTCACCAGTTGCCTTAGGAGTCTCCGCTTGTTTGTTCTTTTCTGCTTTCTTCTTCTCTTCAGCTCTTTTTTTTTCCTCTTCTTTCTTCTTTTTCTCCTCTTCTTGCTTTTTCTTCTCTTCCTTCTTCTTCCTTTCTTCTTCCTTCTTCTTGTCTTCTTCTTGTTTCCTCTTTTCCTCTTCCTATTTCCTCTTCTCCTCTTCCTATTTCCTCTTCTCTTCCACTTGTTTCTTTTTCTCTTCCTCTTTCCTCTTGATTTCTTCTTGTCTATCTTTTTCATCTTGCTCTTTTCTCTTCTTCTCTTCCTCTGCTTTCTCTTTTTCCTGTTTATCTTTTTCAACATTTTCCTTATCAAGGGTGACATCCTCAACATCTAATGTATCCACATCAATGGGATCATTTTTCTATGTCACTCTTTCACCTTGACCATCAAATGTCTCATCCAGTTTGCCTGTGGATAGGTTAGGTTCCTGTTTAGCCTTTTTATTGGCTTCAGCTACTTGGTGTATTTTGATAGGAGCTTTAGCATGTAGATGTGTGTCTTTTACCACTTCAGAGGCTTTGCCTTCTAGTAGCCTAATTCTTCTTCTTGTCATTAATAAAAGGCCTTTGTTCTGATCTATGATTGCAAATAATTCAGAGTTTAAGGCATCAGGGAAGTATTCTGCAAAAAAATTGCTCCTTGATCTCATGTTTTCTCTCAATGGCAATGCACCATTTATTATCCAAAGAATTGTATAAAGAATTCGGTGTAGCTGATCTAATTTTTGATGGTGTCTAGTCATTAACACATAAATATTTAATGATTTCCTTCTCTACTTATTCTTTCTCACTTTCAGTAAAATCATCAAAATGCTCCTCCAAATCATCAAGCAATTTCCTCGTAATAATCTTAATTGTTCTTTGACAATGTGTCAAAGGTTTGTAAGAGGAAATATCTATATTTACTGGTGTTGAAGTTGAAGGTGCATTACTAATAGATTTTGCCTGCTTGCTTGATTGTCTTGTCTTCTTAGGTTGAATTTCCGGTTTAGTATCCTCTGACTCCACTGAGTTGGTTTTGGTTTTTCGCTTCCTCTCAAATAATTTAGTGGGAGCAACCTCAAGTTTCTTCTTGGCAGGTGACCGCTTGGTCACTTTTGGACTGGCGGAGGTAACTGGTGTAGATACTGATGGCACTACTTTATCCTTTTTTTGTTTTGGTTCTTCAACCGGTGTTACCCTCTTTAAGTAGGTGTCGGTTCTCTTTTTCTTAGCATCTAGTGGTGAGGCAAGCAGGGTAGAGGCATGCCTGATTAACATATCATACATCACTTCATACCCCATTGGTTTAACTACTTCCTTTCTTGGTTACACCACTTCCATTATGCATTCATCTACCTTTATGGTGAAGTAGATGTCATCTTCATATTTCTTCACAATATCACCAAATATCCTCATTCTCTGGGTCATTTTCTGCTTGAATTCATTAAAATACCTATTAAGAACCTTAGGATATTCAGTTCTCACTACTTGAAGACTTTCCTTGACTTATCTAGAGACTGGTAAGTCAATAGACCATTGCACATCACCTATTCCAGGGAAATAACCTTGAAAGTAAAAGAATAGGCTAACTAGAAGTTGTCCAAACCTGAACCTTAAAGCATTATCATGTTTAATAGACTTTAGGTTTAATAGCAATTACTTCTGCAAATAGTTACACAAATCAAATGAGGCATCTTCCTTAATAATTCTATAGGTGGCATTCATTGCAGTAATAGGGACAGAGTTCATTTTGCTAGCATAAAACATCCAGTAGCCAATCACCATGCAAGCATACTTAACCAAATCATCTTTGATGGTGTTGACGGTCATTTCCTGTTGGTCGCTTAGTGAACTAGTGAGCTTATTCATTTTTATTTTGGTGACCTTCCTTAGTTCTGGTACCTCTCCAATGTTGCAAAAACTGGTGACAGCATGAATTGCCTCCAGTGTAATGTCATGCATGCACTTGAGGTACATCTTATCACCATCTACTCTACTCAAGATGATGCAGATGTGATCTTCAGTGAACTCTTCTAGAAAATAAACTGCATTGTGCAGTTTCTTCCTCTCAAGGATATTAAATTCAGGTTTGATCTTCTTATTATCCCCACATGATAGACCTAGCTGGGAATGAATCACTAAGGATCCTAGGTTTTCTAATTTGTAATCAATACATCCTTAAATATCTTACTCAACTATAACTTCGGTGGGTATCTGGGATAGGGCATTGTATTTCATTTTCCTTTGAAGAAAATCAGCTGAATCTATAGGTGCACTCGAGTGTGATGAAGAAGCCATGATAAGAAAGAAATTCAAGAAATACCTTCACAAACCAAAATCTAGGGTTTGGCAATGTCGCCCACAATACACCACTTCTATTGTTTGATTACCGCTTTACTATTCTTCACTGATAGATTGAAAAGATCTCTAGATTCTTTTGAAAGATTTTTTCAATTCACTCTGAATTGCAAGACGAATCTCTCTTTAGTTGCTTTGCACTTGAAAATTCTTTGCTCAAAAACTGATAAGTGAAAATGACGTTGAAAATCCCTTTTAAGCAAACTTTCACCTACCATAATAAATGCATCACTGTTTAGGGCATAAACCCTAATTTTACCTTTTACCACTTAAAATCTTATGTCGATTCATAGGTAACATATACTAGTTAAGGTCTTTACTGATATAAATCGGGGATTCAAAACATTTCACTGATATGTTCCCCCTAAGCTTTTCTAAAGCTCAGTTTGCTGGTTCAGAGACTTCCACACTAGGTGGAGAAACCGGTTCATCCTGTGACACTTCTTCAGATTTCTTTTTCCAAGTTCTATTCATTCCCACTTGAATAGTTTCAACATCAATATTCCCTTCTGGAGTGATCAATATATAATCCGATAGGTTCTTTCTCATTCTGCAAATTTTGGCACTGTGTCCCGGTTTGTTACAATGATAGCATACCATTCTAGGTATTCTCCATGGTCCATTATTCATACTACCATTCTTCCTTCTACATGTTGCAGTAGTGTGACTACTACCACAATAGATCAAATAGGTTTCTCTCCAACTAGTTGCCGCTTGATAACCACCTGACTGATGGTCATAGGTATTGTACCAGTTGGGATTCTAGTTTAGAGAAGGTTCCAGGATAACTCCTTGAGTCCTTGGAGGGTATCTCCTAGTGTTTTGCAAAATTGACCTACATTCAAATGCTCTATGCCCAAACTTGTTGCATGCATAACAGTTTCCTTTGAATCTATTGGATCTAGGCTTATTGTTTAGAAAATAAGGAAAATTGTTGTAGGCCTTTCTTCTGCACACATTAGCAGTATGTCCTTCTTTGAGACAATTAAAGAAAATAGATTTAAATTTTTTCTTACCTTTATCCTTTGATGCTAGTTGCTTCTTTGATGCTTCATCTTTTGTTCCAGAGGTCTCACCTTCCTCATACCCAAAGAAACCAAGTCTAGTGGTATTCTTTACTGGTTTTTCCAATTCAAGCTTTTGCTCTAGCTTAGTAGTACTTTGATTGAATTTGGCAAGTATCTCCTTTGACTCAATAAGTTCCTTGGAAATAGCAGTATCTGGTTCCTTCAAGGTTGCATTCTCAGAAATAGCCATGTTTAGTTCACCTTGCATTTCTTCTTTTTCCACTTTACTCTCTTGGAGATGAGTGGTAAGGGTACTGATTTCTTGCTTCAGTCTGGAGATCTCATGATCTTTGTCTTTTACAGATCTTCAACTTTCCTTCTATTCTCAAGCTCTTGACACATTCTGATAGTCAGTCCTTCCAACTCCCTTTTTGGGTTGGCATTAGATTCATTCAGTTTTTCAACTTCTTCAACTAGGGCATCCATTTCTACTTCATCATAAGAGCTATTTTTAGTAAGTTCCATTAGTTTCTTAGCATGATCTCCTCTTTTGGCCAAATAGGCTTTATACTTGACTTTGAGTTCATCATAGGCTCTCTCAGTCTGAGTGAGATGATGAGTAAGTTCCCTCACACTATATTCCCCCATATATCCTTCCAATTGGTTAGACTTATAGAAAGGTTGGCTCTGATACCAATTGATGAATACTAAGAGGGGGGGTGAATTAGTATACCAAAAAATACTATAAACAAACTCTTAAACAATTTAGCAGATAATCGGTAAAACAGATTCATTAATAAACCAGTTAAGATAAATGCAAACCAAATAGCAAACAAAGTGTTCACCCACAAGAGCACAATCACCATAACACAAGATTTTAGACATGGAAACCGAAATGGGAAAAACCATAGTGAGCAGAAACTAACAAGTAACTATCTATAGAATAGAAACCAAACTGGTTAAGGTCATACAAAGTTCTTCACCAGAACAGATCCTGTTAGGAATCTAGATCTCTATTACGAGATAAGTCCTATTAAAGACTACTTTGTTAAAGGATTTTAGATCCATAGTTGTGAACCACCTTGCTAGAGGATTTACAAAGGCTTTGTTGGGCATACCCGGTTAAGGGTTTCAGACTTCTTGAAGATGTGAGTAATCAACAAGTAAATGATCTAGTTAATAGCATAGTCTTCTTAATTAGATCCTTGATGGCTCATTGTTAATGCATTTCAGCATTACTTCAGTCTTCAATATTTCCACACTCTAACTCTTCACACAAACCTAATCTTCTCTTCTATGATCACACATACAAAACCCTCATTCTCATCTACAAACCCTAGACATGATGTCCTTATAAAGGAATTTGATTTCATGTCAGTCCAATAGGATTAAACTACAAGTTCCTAGGTTCAGTGCATCTAGACACATTTGGTAACATGACACAAAATCATCGCCAAAGTGTTGATGGATGATAACTCATCACACATTACAAAAATACTGGTTGGTAACTCATCATAGAGTAATACCAGTTAATACAATATACCAATTACTAGTTTGTCAAAAATGAAGACTAGTAGATCATAGTGTTCTGAGTACCGCTTGGGTCCTTTATACCGCTTGAGGTCTTCATACCACTTAGGATCCTCATACCCCTTGGGATCCTCGTACCATTTGGGTCTTCAATCAACCTGTGACCGGTAAACATCTTCTTCAAAACACTAATAGTCTAAAGACTATACATTCAATAATACACAATATCGGTTGGAACAATTACTGGTCGGGTATAACACATACACCAAGAAAGTGTGTGTCCATCAATGACAATCAAAACATCATCAAAATGCCAATAGTAATGCCTTGGATATTTCCATTCTATAAGATATAAGATTGTCTAGTTTTGGACCAAGTTTATTTTTTAGTTCTTTGATTTGAGACCTTATCCTTGCCTTTTCTTTCAAAAGTTTCTCTAGTTTTTCTTCAAAGCCTGCCATTTCTTGCGCAACAACTGTTATGTGGCCAAATGAGCCAATTATGTTATCAGCTATGTCTTCAATTTCTTTTTGTATTTTACTAATTTCCTTGTCAATATCCTCTGTCAAAATGTGTGGTTTGCATGTTTCTCTATACAACTCTTTTTATTCCAAAATTGTAGAGTTTAGTGTCAATAATAATGTATTCAGGTGTTTAGTGCACTTCTTCATGGTGTCATTAAAGAATTTGTCCTTCTCCTTTTCAACTCTATCCTTTATTGTATCCTCATTCACTTTATCAGCCGTTATTACATTGTCAGCAACAAATTTGGACAATGTCTCCAATTTACCTAAAGAATCCTTAGCATGATCTATGTTACATTTTGGTGCAATCAATTTAAGAATTGGTATAGTGTCAACAATTTCTTTGTATGCCAAAGCATTGCAATCCATTATCTTTTTGATTGAATCCAGAAGTACCTCTATTACATTAGTAGGTCTGAATTCACTTGATGATGTGCTGGATGTCTGACTAATTGCCTTAATTACCTTTATGCTTCTATAAGTTCTAGCCATTTTTCTTGTGTTTATCTTTGGTGGATCAGTCTGTGTTTGCATCTCAACTAACAAGGGTTTCTCAGTCTTCTTAGATGTCACAGTGTCTGTTGGTTTCTCTACCATAGTATGTACCTCTGCCTCAGTAGGTTTCTCTATATTCTCAACTATCAGTATCTTAGTCTTCGATGGCCTTGTGCCAGCATCTATTCCTTCAATAGGTTTCTTTATTTCTAATGATTTCTCTATTTGGGTTGGGATCTTAACCTCAATAGTCTCTACTAGTTTCTCAGCCATGTTTCCATAGTCAACATTGTCATCCTTAACCTTTGCACTATCCTTGTCCACAACAATATTCACTTTCTGAGTGTCCACATTAATGGTGAATAGTATCTCAGGTTTAGGATTAGTGTCATCATGTGTGACACCTTCAGTGTCAATAACTGATGGATTATCTGTATGTACTGATGCAGTATCCAAAGGTGGTGGTAAATTGTCAGTGATCTTGATGTTTGGAATACCACCAACTTTATCTTTTCCCTTGTCCTTATCCTTCTGATAAACTTTGAATGTTTTCTTTGGTCATTTCATTTCCTCTTGTTTTTCCTTTTCCACAAAGAATATATCCTAGTTATCAATGTTTCCATCTACAATCACTTTTACTCTACCTACCATTAAACTTACTTGCCAATGACCACTGAAAAACAAATATCGGTTAGCCTCTAAGATTAGTTCATCAATTTCCACTTTTGAGTTTACCAGATGTACAACTAGAAGTTTCTCAACATTTAGTTTCTTATCTAATTCCATAATTGCAATCCTTTTGTCCTCCAATCTACTATATAGATCATTGGGTAAGTCATCCACTACTTCAATTAAAACCTTTTTGTATATATCTAGATGTAAAATTATATTGTTCTCAATTCTTTCCTTGTCTGAATCATTGAATGTGTTATATAGTTGGTGTACGTTGGCCAAATTTCCATCATCAGTTATTTCACTCAATAAATCATTTAAAGAAGGGGTGACAGGTTATTGTTTCTTCTTTGGTCTTAATTTATTTGGTGTTCTCCTTACTACTTGTTGTTTCTTCCTTAAAGTCCTTGTTCTCTTGGGTGAAGGAGAGGGCACCAGTGAAGGTTTTCTCTTCCTCTCAACTCTCTTGAATTCTACTAGTTTCTCACTATCAGAAGATGTGTCAACCAGTGAAATGTGTGCCTCCAGTTGTAGTCCTTCCAGGTCACTAGCCAATATCCCATCAATGTTCATTACATTTTATTTGATTTCCTGTACCTTCTTTGATGCATCCCTAATATATTTTTCTATTTTCTTCCTTTGCTTCAATATTTTCACATCACTTTGAATAGTTTCAGCACTACCAGAAACTTGTTTTGTTAGTTTCGTTAGTGTATCTAACAAAGATTTTGTATAAGTTTCAATAATGTTGAGATCGACCTCATATCCCATTTCAGTCATCCATATAGTCCTAGGTAGTATAGCTTCCATCCATGTCTCATCCTTCTTGATGACAAAATAGATTTCTTTGTCATATTTGTCCACTACACTCTACGATAGTCTTTCTCTAGTTTTCATTTTTGCTTGGAAAGATTTAAAGTATTGAGTTATTTTTTTGTCCTTTGCAGTTCCCATGCCAGTAAAAGGTTCCTATTGTTGTTTTCCTACCGGTATGTCATATCTAAAGTCTTTAGGTTCTGTACTAGGGATTTCCTTAGTGAAATACAACATTAAGCATACTAAAAGATTACCAAAGCAAAATGTCCCTTTCTTATCTCCTTCAATATTTTTCAAATTATCAATGAGTTCACCTTTAAGCCATTCCAACACATCTATCATTGCATTGTTGTTAACCATCTCATAAGCACTATTAATGAAAAGACTAGAAACTGAATTAAGCCTATTTACATATGTAGTCTTGTAAACTAGCACCATACTTATGAATCTCACATTGATTTCTTTGATATCATTCACTCTTAGTGATCTACTATCATATGTTCCTCCTGTTAGGGTCATCACTTTGTTGTTAGAAACTTTCTTTGTTTTGTCAGGTCTACTGCCAATTAAGGGTAAACCAGTCACAACCCTAATTGCTTGCTGGGTTATTTTACACATAGAATCCAACCATAGAAATCCTCCATGTGCTTTGCTTAAAACTATTCTCACTACTTCTTCCGGAAATTGAGGAATGTTCAATATTTTCACAAAACCTAGAGTTTCTACAATCTTGTGCTTGAGTTTAACCACGCCATGTTCATCCCAAATCACCTTAGTATACATTTTCATCAACTCTTCAGTACCTAGTTCTTCTATATTGCAATGTATATACATCCTAAGGTCTTTAGCATAAGCTCTACCTTTAGGAGTTTTTGAAAATGCTCCTATGGAATCATCTTGCTTAGCTACTTTGGGAATTATTTTAAACACTAGCCTAGGGCATTTTACATTTACCACAATAGTAGGGTTTGCAATAAACTTGGGAGTAGAAGAAGAAGCCATTGAAAAATACCTTTAGCTACCTTAAAGTATTCTAAATGCTTGAAAGAAATCATTTCATACCTTCACCTTGAATGCCTTTGCTCTTTTTCATGCTCTCTGCTAATTTGAATGCTGAGTGAATAAAAAGTGAGGGAAATCCGATGATTTATTATGACTTTTCTCTTACCAACCACATTAAATGCTCATCAATTAAATGAAAACTTAACACATCTGCCAGTAAAGAAGAAATCTATCTTCTCACCATTGACTAAGGGTAATCTGCATGATTTTCAATTTGTTGCAATACCCCCAAAGGGTTGCTTCTTAGTTGGATGAAGAATCTCTTGCTGGTGGAGGATTACTCTATTCTACCGGTATAGAGATAGTGTCATCAACATTCTGATCTCTCTTCCTAACCCATTATTTTGAAAATTCTTACTTTACCTCATCTACCTTTTCTTTGCCTTTCAAACTAGATCCTTTATTATTTGTCAGTGAAGTCTTGCTTCTACAAAATTTTGCAATATGTCTAATTTTGTTACATGCATAACAAGTCACATTATTCCTCTGAGTAGCTTTTCCATATCCTATGCCATTTTGTGTTCTACATTGATTATATAAGTGTCCATATCTTCCACAAACATAACATTTCACATTCATTCTGTAGCTTTCTAAATTATGGCCAACTTTGTTGCATTTGGAACATTGTTCAGTGGGTGCATTAATATTCTAATTGTTTCTAAATCTACATTGATTTGGTCTATGACCATATCTGTTGCAATTGAAACATTTGCCATTAAACTTATAAGCATTAGGTTGTCTTACTGGTTTGTTCTGATCTAGATTGTTTGTAGCACCAGAAGATTCTCCAAATTCAAATCAAAGTCCATTAGTATCTCCATTTGGTTTTTGACTTTTTAGAATGTTATCAATCTCCTCTAAACTTTTCTTGAATTTCTCTTTGTGTTGATTTGCAGTAGCCAACTCATTTTCTAGAATTTCCTTTTGTCTCATAAGCTCAGTTTTATCATGTTGCACGTGCATCAGATTTGTCTTCAACATATAATTTTCATGGGTAATTCTTAGATTTTCATTTCTAGCATCATTGAGTCTCCTAGTCAAGTCATCTTCATTTTTCTTTTTATCTTCAATGTCTTTACAAAACCTCATAGTCATATCTTGCATTTCATTCTTCATAGTATTGTTTTCTTGTCTTAACTTGTTTGCATGTTCTCTAAGAGTTTATTTTTCATCACCTCATTATGCATCTACATATCAAGTTCTTTTCTTTTGTTCTTTGCAATAACCAAGTTATTTTGAAGTGCCAAAAGAAATTCTTGAGCAGTTTTAAGTTCTTCCTCCAATCTGATGTTCTTCAATTTTTCTGCATCATAATCTACAAGAGCTCCTTCCAATTGTTTCCTTAAGTTCTCCATCTGTACCAGAGTCAAAATCTTCCTCAAGCTATTAGGCTTTTAAAAATAGAGGACCAGGCTCTAATACCAATTGTTAGAATTAATGACAGTCCCAAAGACATTGAGAGGGGGGGTGAATCAGTGTCTAACCAGTTACTAGAAGATTTAATCTTATTAAGAACTTTGCATCCCAAAAGTGTGTACTGGTAAATAAGAATTAATGCAGTAAACAGGAATAATAGAGACAACATAGAAAACACACCATAACACAAGATATTTAATGAGAAAACCAAGTGTGGGAAAAACCTCGATGGGATTTGTGACCCACAATATTCACTCACTAGCCAATGAATAAATATTACTTACAATGAGGGGACTACACATGCAAGGAGGCTAGCAGCCTAGACCTCACTACTCAATCACAAAATAGAAGTCTCACTGACTTACAAAATGGATTATCAAAATCCAATACAATGTACTTCTTAAGATCAACATCAACTATGGAAAGTTCAGTACCAGTTTAAGATCAGTACATTACCAAAACCTTCACTATCAACTATATCACCTTATACAAAAATATCAACTATCATGTATCATCCTCTCTCATATAGTACATACTTATTTCTTACAAAATGACATATAAGATCTCATAGATATATATGAGTCTTTTACAATATGTCCTATCAGCTTTTACAAAAGATAATTATAATATAAAACAATAAACAAAATTTTATTCCATGTCGGCTTGAGTGTCAGTATCCATTATTGCCATTGTCGGTGAAGTGCCTTCCAGTGAATGTAGAAGTTTATTGCTAGTGGTGGTAACTACCATTGGGTTGAAAGATGATTGCCAGTTCATTGCCATCAATGACAACATCAACTATTCTCATAAGAGATTAGAATGCCAACATATAAGAGATGAGAGCTTAAGAAAGAATGAAGTTGATGCTATGAAGAAGGAGAAGAGAAAAGTGAGCATGAGTAAGGAGAAGAACTGCTAGCCTTAGAAAGGATTTCTAAGAAAGTTGCAGTGTGTATGAGCAAGCATACCGGTGAGAGGATTCTATCGACATAACTATAGTTTTGTGTTTGAGCCTAATCGACAAGGTGTGGCAGAGCAGGCAACATCCAAGTGATACATAGTGTGTTGAGAGTTTGTGTGAGAGAGGGAGAAAAAGGTAATAGAGGCTGGGAATTAGAAGAAAGTAATTTCACAATTGATAGTGTGAAATTCAGTAGAGGAGGAAATACTATAGACTGGAAATGAGTTGTTTGATCTAAGTGTTGTAGAATTCATTTGTAACAAGAAGTCTTAATTGTATTCAAATAGTATTTTTTCAAGATACATCATCAAGTTGAAGCTTAGTGTTGGGGTTGGTGCTCCTAGGGTCGGTTCCCTAAAAGTGCAGGGGTTGGAGCTCCTTAGGTTGGTGCCCTAAATATTATAATTCAGTGTTTTACCTATGAGGTTGGATTGGAGTAGTAGTCTCTAGCAACATTTCACATCGAGGTTTTTCCCATATTGGGTTTTCCTCGTATACTTGGTGTTGTGAGTTGCATTTGTGTGTTTGGTCTCTTTAGTTTTCCTTTTGCTTTACTAGTTTGGTTGCTTAGAGATTGAGTGGTTAACTAATATTCTAAAGTTTATTTGAAAGTCAAAAATATTTAAGAACCACTGATTCACCCCCCCCTTCTCAGTGGTACTCTATGTTCAACACTACTATGCAGAAAATTTAACCTAGTATTAGAGCCCAAGAGCTAGGAGGAAGGACAAATTATTTGCAAGAAGATTTTTGAATAATTGAAGCTGACATAAACCTTTGTTTCTAGAGCATTCTCCTTGCTTCCTTTTCTCATGATCTTATTTGCATGGACCTTGCCTTGATCTTCTCCTTTATGACACATCATTTCAGTGGACCTATCTTGTTTCTCCTTTATCATATTATGAGGGATTTTTTCTACTATTAGTGCTAATGCTTCTTGGTTTTGTTTCAAGTTTGATTAGTTCATTATTGGCACCTATATTTTTGACTAGAAGCTTCTTCTTGCATGGTTGAGTAGTGTCATTGGGGTCACTCATGTAGATTCATATGCCATGTGCATCTTCGAAAGTGTCAGATGTTTTGCCTTTATTTTGCATCTGATTATTGTTCAAGTAGTGTCGTCAGGGGCACTCATATAGATTCTTGATCTTGATCATCATTTTTCCTTTTGAGGAGGTTCTTCATTTAGCACTATGGCAGCATTTACCATTCGACAGTTGTCCACACTTTTCTTGTCTTTAAAAGGATGTTCTTCTACACTTTATATAGTTGCATCTCTTGTAATTTTGAGGGCGGGTTTTGTTCCCACAAGGTTTTCCCTCTTTCCTCTTATTAGGTTTATCTCTCCTTAGTTTTCTGCACCACCATCTCTGTGATTTACGGGAAACCATCAGTTTCTATGTTTAAGCTAACTAATGCGATTAATTTTCCCAATGAATAACAGGCATGCAACAACTTGTTCCATCTTTTTTACCACATGTATTGTTCTATGCACTTGTTTTGTCTGTGTTACATCCACAATTCCTTTCTTTTGTGACTTTATGGTTCTCTTTGTATAAATTCATGAATTTAGACAATGGTTAATACAATGAATTAATATAATTTCATTCTTGCAGCTTTTTTTTCTTCTCTTTTTTAAGAAGTTTTGTTTCTTACTTTCTAGGAAGGTTTGTATTTTGATATCCAAAAAATTTAACAATTCCATCACCTTGGATCAAGTAACTTGAACTCACCTTGTCCCCATAGCAATCAGAATTGAATCAATAGTGATGTGATACTCAAAGAGGTTTCGTGGTATACAAATCATGTAGTGAATTCAACTTTGAAAAGCCATGATTCTGAGTCTTGATTAGAAATTCAAATTTCATACGCAATTAGTATCCTAGAAACAACTAGAGAATCATGCTCTTATCGACCCAATATATAACAAAGGTAGCGATTTGAATAGGTTCATAAGTGGTGATTCTGATTTCATCTACAGATCGTATTTTGGTCAAAACCAAATTTGAGTCACCCAAGGATCTTACCTTTGATAGTGACTTCATTTGAAAGTGATAAATTAGAACTCCCAAACTACATCAAATTCATCTTATATTTGTTAGCAAATTATGTCTTTGGCAGCAATTTAGAAGAGGTCGTGATCACTATATACTGACTTTGACAAGGTGGCTCAGGTGATATTCGGTGGTGGACTTATATAGACAATGATTCATACTTGTTAATAATATTTGAAACCAAGATCAATTTTGACATAGTGGTCATCATTGGGTAGCAAAATTAACTTTATTAACAAAACTCTCCAAGAAGATTGGTTATTATTGGTGAATATCTTATTAGAAACAAAAGAAAGATGGTGAATTCATATAGAGGTGACAACACTGTTTGTCTAGTGGCAATGAATTTAAATTTATTTTGATCATTGTGTTTGAACAATATATCTATAAGAGGCAGTTAGATCAGTATATCAGTAATCTCAAGTCTGAGATGAGCTTCTTTAGTCATCTTTGATCAAATTTCATCTTACACTGATTAGTTTTGTCTTATTTGATTATTGTATGATCTTGATTACAATTGCCTTCTTTATTTCATTTTGATTGTCTTAGAGTGTTTTGAAAGGATTTTTTTTTTTAAAGATGATTATATTTAGTCAATGATTGAAGGTGTGACTTAGAATTACACGGTTTTTATTAAGGTTTTTATGTCTAGATAATCTATTCCATATTCGCAAGAAAATGCTATCATGTGTGATGCTGACTTTGTCAAATATCACAAGTGCATAATGGCTAGATCACGACAGGTGCTTATCAAGGAGGACTCGAATAGAGTCATCATCAAGTGAAAGATCACATCACATTGGCGTAACTTAGGTGACACAAACCTTAGGTGCACCAACATGAAGAAATTTCAAAGTCTTCTTTATAGCAGTTAGATATTAGGACTCAGGAAGGACAACTGAGAAGGGGGGTGAATCAGTTGTCAACCAGTTATATGAAATTATAAACCAAATGATAATTATTCCAAATTAAACTTAGTATCGGTAAACCAATATAACCTACTCGTGAACGTATATCGGTGACTGTGCATAAGCCACTAACCATACTAGTGAATCATATTATCGGTCCAGTAGTAAACCAATATAACCATAGATCCAAAACAACAATATAGATCTCCAACAAGATAACTGTTGACATCAATGACAAAATCAACGCAATACATGAAAAAATTATCCATAATAAAAACAATCTCCCCCTTTGGAATTGATGGCAACACTAGATGGAAAAACATCTAAGTGCTAAAGACAGAATGTCAAAAACCAATAAACCAATCAATCTCACAAAGATAGATCAATAAGAAGTTTGTTACAGAACCAAAAACCAAAATACATCTCTCCAAAGAATATATCTCTCCCCCTTTGATATCAAATACCAAAGTAGTTAAGAATTGAAAACATAACATTCAACCAACTACTCCCCCTGAGAAGTAGCTCCCCTCCATCAAAGCCAGAAAAAGATTTTTTTGTTTGTCCCTATTGGTTTGATGCCAATCTTCATTATCTAAGTCTCTGCTGGTGGGGAAATTACCCCAAGCTGCTTTATGAGATATTCAAATGTTTCCTTAGGCAAATACTTTGTAAAGATATCTGCAATTTGCTCTTTAGTATTTACATAAACCAATCTTAATAGAAACATGCTTTGTCTTAGAGTGAAATACCGGATTCTTTGATATATAAATTGCTACTGAAATATCAAAATAAATGATTATTGATTCTTTGCATTTTATCTTTATATCTTTCAACATTTGTTTAATCCATAATACCTGAGTGAAATTAGTTGCTGCTGCAACATATTCTAATTCTGTTGTTCATAAAGATGTACAAGTCTACTTCTTTCTTATCCATGAAATCAATCTGCTACCAAGAAAGAATGCATTGCCAGTGGTACTCTTTCTGTCATCTACATCTCCTGCCCAATTTGCATTGTTGTATGCACATAAATCAAAAATTTCATCCTTAGGATACCATAAACCAAGATTTTCTATGCCTTGTAGGTACTAAAAAATCCTTTTAACTGTTGATTCATGATTTTCTTTAGGATTGATTTGAAATCTTGAAACAATACATACTACATTCATTATATCAGGTCTTGTTTCTGTTAAATATAGTAAACCTCCAATCATAGATTTATATCTTGTCGAATTAATAGGAGTTGAATCATACTTCAATGTGAATTTATTAGTTGTGGTTATAGGAGTGCTTACTGGTTTGGAATTCTCCATACCAAATTTCTTCAAAAGTTCCTTAAAGTACTTTGTTTGACATCTGAATATACCTTTATCTATTTGTGAAATTTACAATTCTAGAAATTTTTTAATCTCTCCAATCATAGACATTTCAAATTCTTCCTACATCTTGTTAGAAAAGTCCTTACATAATCCATCTTCACCTCCAAAAATGATATCATCTACAAAGACTTCAATAACCAAAATATCATCATTGGTGTAGCATCGTAAATTGTACACACTTGCTAGAGTGGTACAATTTCACACCTAGTTTAGCACCCGCCTTGGCGCATTTTGCATTTTGCATTGCATTTCCCCTTTAGCACTTAATTAGTTAAATTAATTAGGTCTCAGGTTCTATTTTATCATCATCTATATCATAAAGTTGGGCCCTTTCATTAAAGTGTGCCCTTTTCACTTTATTCTTCCAATACATCATTTAATCAAAAACCCTAATTAGGTCCTATTTTGAACTTGGGGGCTTGATTTCGGGGGTCAAAACATCTCTAAAATCATCATATCTGACGGCCCTGAAAATTTGGTGAAAAGTTGTCGGGACCGTGGCGCCCGGAGTGCACATGCTCCCAGACATTTTTCTCAAAATTTTAGGAGCACAATCCAATCATAAAATAAAGCTTAACCCCAAGAAATTGGTGGGAGATTCAATCTCTAGGTTGGCCAAAAGATGAAATTATGACCTAGGGTTTCCTACATAAGAGCTCTCTTTCTTCATTTGAAAGGATCTGATTTTTGGTTTCAAGGACCTTATAGGCAGCAAAAGAGCAGATCTTTGAAGACTTCAACAACATTCAACATCCATCTATCAAGCATTTATCAATTTCATTCATCCATTTAGGTCTTGGAAGACATTGAAGAACAATAGGAGATTACCGACTGAAGATTGGCTTGTACCTCTCCCTTGGGGTTGGGTATGATTTCATGTTGTTTTCATGTCTTTGCATAAGCTTGAATACATCACTTATTCATGCTTTAGATCACTTTGCATCTTGATTTAGAGAATTTACATTATCATTTACAAGCAATTAGGGTTTACTTTCTAGGTTGCTCTAGTTTGCTTACTTTCATTTTAGGATCTTGCACACACACAAGGTCTGCACAGACAATACATTTTACAATACAACTTGGCTATTCGTGGAGGTGGAAATCACCAAAGTGGGGGTTTGACTAAGGAAAAACCCTATATAGCCGCCCAAAACACCTTTTTTAGACATAAGTGCAGGTTTCGAGATTCGGACGATGCAGCAAGTTGTAGATCTGGGAAAAGCGGGTCGAGACAGCACTCCACATCAAATTGCAGAGCAAAAGACCTGGACAGGGGTGCTCGGTGCCCTAGTCCTGCCAGGATAGGGGCACTGGGTGCCCTGGTCTATGGGATAGAGGCGCTGGGTGCCCTGGTCCTCCTGACAGACAGCATTTTTTGACATTTCTGACAGCTTTCTAGGTTGCAAAACGGCAGTTTCCGGAGCAGTTTCAGGGGCAGAATCAGGACAGTGGCACCCGCGCCCTCATCCCGAACATTTTCACTCAGATTTTGACTCCGGGTATGCATTTGCATTCTTGTTTTGTCCTTGTGTTTATAGCTTTCCATTGTTTAAGTTCAATTCTGTAATCTCGTTATTGGTTCATACTTGCACTTTGGGGTTAGGGATTGAACTTGCATCATTTTATGTTTCAATTTCAACAAAGGAATAGAAATCCTAATAGGTAGCCTGTGGCTCTCTCTTTCACAAGAAGAAGTAGCCAATTGTTTGATACCTCTAGGCTCTTTCGTATTCCACAAATGTGTGATTGAGAGTGAGATTAGGGCATGTTTGCTTAGTGTCACTTTTTCTCCCACACATTTTGGTGAACCCGACGTGAATCTATCATTGCTTCCTCTTGCATTGCATTTGTTAGATCTAGATCTAGATTTAGTGTGTTTTCATTTCATTTTCATTAAAAAGAAAAAAAACAAAAACAAAGTGTGTTTCTTTGCATTGTGTGTTTAAATTTTATGTAATTTCAAAATGTCAGATTTTTATTTGCAAGATGTTCATATTTGTGATGATTATGAGTTAGATGAGTTTTTGAAACCTAAATATACCAAACCTTCATTTTACCAAAAACTCATAAACATTGTTACTATGCCATTTCGTTGTGATGAGAATGATAAGTCGAATGATTCCTCTCAAGGGTACATTCCTATCAACTCTTCCACTAAATCTAGTAACATGGTTGTTTTCAATGATCCCCTCTATGAAGAGATATCTCCTTTTGAATCAAAAGATAAACCTTTTAATAGATATTATCATGCTTTGTTAGATGATGCCCTTGATGACTTTGTGGCTCCTAAAAAATGCTCCCTTCATGAGGATCCTTTTGTGCAAGAAGATTACATTATCCCTACATTTCCTAGTGATGGCATTTCCTTTTCCAACATAATTCCCACTAGAGATGATGAATTAATGATAAATGCTTACCCTTCTCCTAAAGTTTGTCTTACCCATAAACATCCCTTAGAGAAAGAAGATGAAATA
Organism: Cryptomeria japonica; assembly: GCF_030272615.1. Classification (NCBI taxonomy): domain Eukaryota; kingdom Viridiplantae; phylum Streptophyta; class Pinopsida; order Cupressales; family Cupressaceae; genus Cryptomeria; species Cryptomeria japonica. The sequence continues at coordinate 867,473,601 of NC_081414.1, forward strand.
AAAAGCAATTTCCTTAATTCTCTCTCCCCTAAAGATCATATTGAAAATATTTTGAGGAAAGAGGATGAGTTTAACACATCTATTGATGCTCTCCCTCCTAAGGATGAGGAATTAATAAACAATGTTATCTCCTCTCCCGAAATTGACAATACTTCAAACATTCCTTTCAACAACTTCACTATTTGGGATGAACCATTAGAAGAAGGTGTAGATTATTCTCTATCCCATGAGAAAACCCTAGCCAAAGGGGATGAAATCAAGATTGAAAACTCCCTTGATAGTTTCTCACCTTCCTTAAATCTCAATTATTCTCCCTCTCCTCAACTTGGTTCTACTCATAAGGAAACCCTAGTTCAAAGCAAGATGATTAACATCTCTTTCAAAGATCTCCCTCTCAAAAGTGAGACTTTAGAGAGTAATGTTGATCCTTCTCCTAGAGAGTTTATTCCCCATGTAGATCATTTGATGATAGAGGATGATATGACCTTTCCTCTTCCTACTATAACATCAATGCCTACCCCTTGTCTCTCTCCTAAAATTGATTTAATTCGTGATGAGATTTTAGTGCAAGAGAAGACTATCAATAATTCTTCCAACACTTTTGTTCATTCCTCTAAACCATCCTCAATCAATTTGATACATGTGAATGAAACACCTAACAAACCTCTCTTCACTGTCCAAGGTGCTTGTCCTTCTCAAAATTCTCAACCTTTAAATAAGCCTATCTTAGTAGTTCAAGGTGGTTATGCTAATGATTCTTTTTGCACTCCTAACAAACCTATTATTACTGTGCAAGGAGGTTATTCTACTAAGAGCCCTTATGAGTATGCTAAGCAACTGACTACAGAGAGTTATAATGTGGTTGCTCATACCTATAACACAAGAAACAATAGACAACCTAATCCTCCTCTAGTTATCCCAACTTCACTTCCTCCTTCCCAACCTATTCTTCCTCAAGCTCCTCGTATTTCACAAGTTCTTGGTAAGGAATATGATCTCATAGAACAACTTAAAACTACTCCAGCTAAGACATCCCTTTGGGATTTGATTCAAACTTCTTCTGCTCATCATGGAATGTTACAAGATGCCTTGAAAGATTTGAATGTTCCTCCACTGAATACATCTAGTAATATAGCATCTTTAGTTAACTCTGTGATGAATCCTAAAGCTCAAATTGTGTTTACCCAAGATGAGTTGCCTACTAGTGAAATTCAACATCAATATGATCCCTTGATGATTGTGGTTATCATAAATGACACTGCTATAAGACGAACACTGGTAGATAATGGCTTTGGACTTAATGTGTGTAGCATTAATCTATTGCATAAGATGAATGTGGATACATCCCTTATTGAGCCTGACTCTCATCCCATTCGAGGCTTTGATAATGTGGCTAAGTCTTCATTAGGTATTATCACCTTACCCATCACAGTGGGACCTATTACTTTGCCTACTCCTATCCATGTTATGTTGGGAAATCTAACATACAACTTGTTATTAGGGAGACCTTGGATTCACGGTATGCAAGTTGTCCCCTCTACATTACATAGACAAGTTAAATTCATTTATAACAATATGACATATACCTTGATAGGTGATACTAATTTTCAAGCTTGTTTACAAACATCTACTTCCAAAGGGAGCTCTTCTAAATCTTCCTCTTCTAGTGATGACTCTTTACCTATGGACAAATCATCATCCTCTGATAATCAAAATTCTTTGGATGAAGATTCTTCTCAACTTGAATCTACACATGAAGAGGCTTTTGATCCTGAGAAGGTTCTCACAAAAGACGATTGGGGATCTCTTGATTTCACTCCCACCTTCGTAGGTGAGTATAGGGTTCCTCCTAGAGAGCTTAAAGTTAAAAAGAAGGAAGAAACTAGAGATCAATCAGTCTTACCTGAACCTATGAGTAATAATTTTGTGGCCACTTCTCAAACTTCTTCTCCTCACACTTCTAATTCTAAAGAGTTTGATTCTTTGTCTTATGAAAAACCGCCTTCTCTTTCTGAAATGCCTGATCATTATGGTTGTGGTTTTCGCATTTTTTCTAAGCATGGGTATCATGGAAATGGTTGTGGCGCTCACAAACAAGGGATAAAGGTTCCTCTAGAGAATAATCTTCACAATTATGCCTTTGGACTTGGCTATAATCCCTGCAAGCCCACCAAAGCATCTAAAAGACCATCTCTCAGTGTGAATGCTATATTTAGTAGTGATGATGATCTCACTTCAACTAAATCATCTTCTACTTCTATCAACTCTCATTCCCCTCATAAGGAAATCTTGGCGATGAACAAATCTCTTTATGACTCCCCTCAAATTTCTAAATCCGCTTATGAACCTTTTTCTCATATTCATCATAAAGTCCTTTCCTCTAGGGATAAGGCTCTAATAAATTACACTCCTCCCTCTTCTAAGATTTCTTGTGACTTTTCATCTTCAATTTTTATCATTTTATACATGTTTTTGATCTCACTTATAGTTGAGAATTTAGCATGTCATATTCAAATACCTCATTCAATCTATCATGTCTTTAAATAACATTAATGGCTGTTATGTTGCTCATCATTATGTGACATTGGTAGCTCATTTAGTGGGGGCTCATTGTCATTCATGATGGTACAATTTCAAGTGCAATCATATTTTTGAAGCAACATAATAGCCTAATTTTTATGTTATCTCTTGTTCCTATGGGGACAAGAGTGATTTCATACATCTCTTCTTTTTATGGTTAAAATTTCCCTTTGGGGTAATAGTGTGGAAATATTGATCATCTTTTCTTTAGAATCCTCTTTTCCTAGATATGGGAGAAGATGTGTATTCTCTTTCTTATCCTACCCACTTCTTATGGGGAGCGTTTTTACATACACTAATGTCTTGCTTGCATGAACTCATGTGAGTATGTAGTACATTTTGCTTATGTCTAAATCTCTCCCTAGAAGATTGTGTAAGTCCTTCATCCTTGGGGGGCAATGATCTTTCCTTATTTTTATCTAAGGATCCACTTTTTTCTATTTTGTGGATGGTGTGGACTTTATTACTTGATGTTATGCCTTGTACGCATTTGTTGTTGTTTGTTCAAGGATTCTCTCTTACAAGAGGTGTAAGTCCTTGACTACAACCTCTTTTGCACTTGGTAAAATACATCCATAATGAATTCACTCTCCCAATTGGGTTAAAAAGAGCATCATCCTTCATTAAGAATCACTTTCACCTCGCAAAAGAAGGAAGTGTTGCATTCTTATTCTCTTCTTTGTCTTAATCTAGAAGATGTTATATTTGTCTAAGACAATTTCTCTCAGGGATAGGTGTCTTTTGTACAAAGATCTCTTCTCCTCTAAGGATTTCCTTTACACATACTACAAGATATCACTTCTCAACTATCTTATCCTTGCTTAAAGAGTGCAAAACTCTCTTGCTTGGATCTATGACATTGTTGCATTTTTGGGGTATCTTCTTTTGTGATGAAGGTAGGTATGCTTGTTCTAATTTTCTTATGACATAAACATTACACTTTTTGAGAAATGGATTATTCTCGGAACTAGAGCACAGACTCCTAGAGCGAGATGTCTCCTTTTTTCTTTTATGCAAGGTGATTATTATCGGAACCAGAGCACAGACTCTTAGAGCGAGATGTCACGCTTTTTTACTATACATATACAAGTTGTAGCATACTCAAGCATAGACTCCTATGAGGTGCTTCTAACCTCCCTTACACACACATGGACGAGGTTGAGTGGAACTAGCAGCATAAGGCTAGACTTTCTCACTCTCCTCCCTTACATGGATCACCTAGACAGACTCTAGGGGCTAGTTTTCCATGTCCTTTTCCCATGGATCACCTAGACAAGATCTAGGGGTGAGAAGTCCATGTTTTCTCTCTCACTATTCTTCTCATGGATCACCAATGTGTGTATTCATGCCTTTTTCCTTTCTTTTCTTCTCTTTGCATTTTGTTTCCATTTACATCCTTCATCTTGTGCTAGAGAACTCTCAAATCCTCACACTCTTTGTTGTGTTGGAATTGAGATTTAGTCCTCTTTCTTACCAAATGATTCTCCATTATTTTTTGATCTCATATCAAATCTTCTTGTGAGCATTTGTCATCAATATTCTTTAACAATTCAAAGTGGTAAACATGATACCCTATTTCAACTCACTAAAATTAGCAAGCTGAAACAGGGGGGGCATATAGCTACCCTTGAATTTTCATCACCTTCCTTAGTAAGCATTAGGTGATTTTGTGATCTAACGTGTGTTTTGTAGGGTGCAGTTCCTAACTGTGTACTGCAGATACCGCTAGGGGCTTCGTTCGACAGACTTATGGATATATCCTTTTTCAAATAATGTTTACTTTTCTGTACTTTAGCTTGCATATGCACGTAGTGTTCATATGACCGCTAAAGTGGGGGCTAAATGTAGCATCGTAAATTGTATGCACTTGCTAGAGTGGTACAATTTCACACCTAGTTTAGCACCTGCCTTGGCGCATTTTGCATTTTGCATTTCATTTCCCCTTTAGCACTTAATTAGTTAAATTAATTAGGTCTAAGGTTCTATCTTATCATCATCTATATCATAAAGTTGGGCCCTTTCATTAAAGTGTGCCCTTTTCACTTTATTCTTCCAATACATCATTTAATCAAAAACCCTAATTAGGTCCTATTTTGAACTTGGGGGCTTGATTTCGGAGGTCAAAACATCTCGAAATCACCTGTAACTTTGGGATTCTCTCTAAAATCATCATATCCGATGGCCCTGAAAATTTGGTGAAAAGTTGTCAGGACCGTGGCGCCCGGAGTGCACATGGTCCCGGACATTTTTCCTGAAATTTTAGGAGCACAATCCAATCATAAAATAAAGCTTAACCCCAAGAAATTGCTGGGAGATTCAATCTCTAGGTCAGCCAAAAGATGAAATTACAACCTAGGGTTTCCTACATAAGAGCTCTCTTTCTTCATTTGAAAGGATCCGATTTTTGGTTTCAAGGACCTTATAGGCAGCGAAAGAGTAGATCTTTGAAGACTTCAACAACATTCAACATCCATCTATCAAGCATTTATCAATTTCATTCATCTATTTAAGGCTTGGAAGACATTGAAGAAAAATAGGAGATTACGGACTGAAGATTGGCTTGTACCTCTCCCTTAGGGTTGGGTATGATTTCATGTTGTTTTCATGTCTTTGCATAAGCTTCAATACATCACTTATTCATGCTTTAGATCACTTTGCATCTTCATTTAGAGCATTTACATTATCATTTACAAGCAATTAGGGTTTACTTTCTAGGTTGCTCTAGTTTGCTTACTTTCATTTTAGGATCTTGCACACACACAAGGTCTGCACACACAATACATTTTACAATACAACTTGGCTATTCATGGAGGTGGAAATCACCAAAGCGGGGGTTTGACTAAGGCAAAACCCTATATAGCCACCCAAAACACCCTTTTCAGACATAAGTGCAGGTTTCGGGATTCGGATGACGCTGCAAGTTGCATATCTGGGAAAAGCGGGTCGAGACAACACTCCACATCAAATTGCAGAGCAAAAGACCTGGACAGGGGCGCTGGGCGCCCTGATCCTGCTAGGACAGGGGCGCTGGGCTCCCTGATCCTGCTAGGACAGGGGCGCTGGGCGCCCTGGTCCCTGGGACAGAGGCGCTGGGCACCCTGGTCCTCCTGACAGACAGCATTTTTTGACATTTCTGACAGCTTTCTAGGTTGCAAAACGGCAGTTTCCGGAGCAGTTTCATGGGCAGAATCAGGATAGTGGCGCCCGCGCCCCCGTCCTGAACATTTTCACTCAGATTTTGACTCCGGGTATGCATTTGCATTCTTGTTTTGTCCTTGTGTTTACAGCTTTCCATTGTCTAAGTTCAATTTTGTAATCTCGTTATTGGTTCATACTTGCACTTTGGGGTTAGGGAATGAACTTGCATCATTTTATCTTTCAATTTCAACAAAGGAGTATAAATCCTAATAGGTAGCCCGTGGGTCTCTCTTTCACAAGAAGAAGTAGCCAATTGTGTGATACCTCTAGGCTCTTTCGTATTCCACAAATGTGTGATTGAGAGTGAGATTAGGGCATGTTTGCTTAGTGTCACTTTTTCTCCCACACAATTGTTAACTTTGAAATACAAATTGTTGTCAGTATTACCTTTTGTGTAACCAAGCTTCAAAAGATATTTATCCAATCTAGTATACCAAGCTCTGGGAGCTTGCTTCAATCGATATAAAGCTTTCTATAACCTGCAAACCATATCCTTATTATCTGTCAAATAAAATCCATCAGGTTGTTCGATCTAAACTTCATCCTCTAGATCTCCATTCAAAAATGCACATTTTACATCCATCTAATAAACTTTATAGTTCTTGTAGACACCTAAAATTGTCCAGTCTAATTAGATAAATATTTTATTTATTTAATTATCTAAGCTTAATTCTTCTATTAATTAAATAAATCTTTATTTATTTAATTAATTCATTTATCCTCTTCTAGCCTTATTTCTCATTTAAATAAATACATTTATTTATTTAAATTATCCTTTTCCTAAATTAAATAAATATCTTATTTATTTAATTGATCCCACTTCTTCTATTACTTAAATAAATCTTTATCTATTTAATTAATTCATTAGCCTTTTCTACCCATGACACATGTCATTCATCTCTTAATTCATACACTACCTACCCCTTTCATTATTTTATTATTTTCTCTACCTACCCTCTTATCATAGCTGACCTCCTTTTACACCTCTCAATCTTATCCCTCTGTTTCATATAGTGTCTTCTATATAAGGAGATACTTCCTTCATTATCAAACCCTAATAAATCAATCTATGCACCCTAACTAAACTCATTATGCATTCAGCCCCCCATTGACTACTTGACTACACTATGCTTTTGAACATAGGCGATCCTACTTGCAACCACATTTCGTTCTTTGTTGAGCTCTTGTGCACATAAAATCTGAGAGCAAATATATCAAGCAAGATCAATGGACATAGGAAGAATGGATATCCAAACCCTATTGGACATGTGATGGTATAATCTTTGTGATTTCATTTGATTTGCATTGTCTTAGGTAATATTCATATGTTATGGTGGATCTTTGTTGTTGTTAGGCTAGGGTTTTGTGGTTGAATTCATTTAGCCTTTCAATATAGTTATTATTGTTATCCATTTTCACCATATACATTTTGGCATGCCTGGTGGGACTCTTGTCCCTTGTGCATTTAACAATTTTTGCTATAGATTTTGTGTTTGAAGTTGCAGATCTAACATTTTCGACAACATTTTGATATTTTCATGTCTGCACACTTTCGCGTCGCGTTTTTTATTTTCTGCCGTGTCTATGACATCTGGAACCGCGTCTGCATCCTCGACGATATTTTATTTATTTATTTATTGTAGATTCTGAAAACCATGTCTATGTTCCTTAGTCATGTCTGTGGTGTTTTTAGATGCGTCTATGTCCAAAAGTTGTGTTTGCTGATTAGTTCATACCAACACTATGTCCCCCCATAAACCCATTTGATCAAATTTATTTGATTAGATGTAGGGCGTAACCCCTACCAGCTGGGAGCCTTCTGTATTTACAGAGCTGAAAGTGCCGCATGTATGGCCACACAAGTGGATGCCCTTACTAGCACCTTTTTGTTTTAGAAGCCCAAATCCTTCTAGTTGTTGGGGCAGGAGGTCGAACCTCTGGTAGCAGCCCACACACATATGGTTCTTAGTAGAGATACAAAGTTCAGCGTGGGGAGTTTTCATGGGGACTGATGCTTGGTTCACTTGAGAAGTGAGTGTCGAGGGTGGAGCCAGTGAGGTCAAGCGTCTAAGTATCTACTCTGAATAGCGTAGCCTCAGGGGTAAAACCCCATGTGGGATCAACAACTATTGTCTTGGCCAGCCATAAGAGTTGTGCTTGACTTATTTTAAACATTCAAGCATTCAAGACCAAATAGAAAAACATTGTGTCTTTTGTGTCTTCAAGTGTATGCAAAACAATTTTACATCAAACAACACACTTTCTTTGAGTCATTTTTTTTTTGGAGTCTAGACACTTGCAAACATTGAGTCTTCATCAACATTGTGTCCTTTTGTCATGAAAAACAGTCAAACAGTTAGATTTGGTCACAACAAAACAACTTCACAGATTGGAAAAAATTGCACAAATTTTGCAGAAACACGTCTGTGTCTGACATAATAGTGTATGTGTTGTATAACCATGTCTATGAAGGGCAGAAACGTGTCTATGTTTCCAGAATCAACATTGCAATTTACAAAAAAAAAAATCTTAGAAATGCATCTGTGTTAAACAAAACCACGTCTATGTCAGGAAATCGCATCTGTGCAGTGTGCAGAATTGAAAAACTTTTATAGTCCAGCAAATAAACATAGTCAATTTTGGAATTCGTGAGCCTCCTAGGTTATTTCTCTAGGTTTTCATCTAGCATTCAACCTGTCTTTGGGTCTCACACAGTCCATCATTGCTTTGCACCTTGCATTACATTCACATTTATCTAAACTTGAGTCAAAAGGTCACTTTCTTGTCCTCATCATACTTTGTCAACACACTACATACAACAACATTTTGCTAAGTGGTCCCTCATCAAGGTCTATCACCTTTGGGTCTCATTTGGTCTTACTTAGAGTCAAGGTCAACTTACCTCATCAAGAGAAACTATCCTCTCTTTGGAAGTCACACCTACTCTACTGCATACATACTTGGTCTTACACTTTGGACATTGCAAGTACACCTCAAATTCATTTACATTCCATCCAACTCTTGGTCTTTCATATCTTTCCATTTTCATCTAGTCTCACACATCTTGGTAAATACCTAGTTCATGGTTGAAACCCGTCTTCAAAAATCTAGGAGAGAAACTAAAGAGGCTCAAGAGTCTACAAACATGAGTTCTTATGAGTATGACAATGACATCTTTTTCAATTTTGATCATACTACATTACCTGACATGGATGCCTATAGAAACATTCCAAATGTTGAGAACATGGACACTACAAACAACAATGATACACACAATGATGATATGGACAACTTTTTAGTACATTCAACAGATGTGGAAGAATCCATTATGGATCCCCATTTCAATTGATTGGTTGAGGAAATAATGAGGAGGGATAGACAATACTTCTTACAAATGATGGTACAAATTGGAGCCAAGATACCTCATGATTTTGACATGTCTCAAATAATGGAAAATCGACCTTTGCAGCAACCTCACTCCAACATGGATCAAAGGAGGCCTAATAGTGGAGGCAATAGAAGACCACATCTTGTGCCTGAATCGCCATCATCTTTGTTTCAAAAACCAAAGGTCCCACATACACATGGTCAAGCATATGATACTCACCTTCGCAAACCATTATGGAAGTCTTATGCAGAGAAATATGCTCAATCACATATCAATGCTAAGGATCAACCACCAAAGCAATTGGATATTCAAAGGCATGCTCAAAATTTAGACACAAGGAAACCCCATGTCGAATTTGGGGACAACACACTAGAAAAAAATCATGACATGCTTGTAGAGTATGGTATACATGGACAAAATTGATATTTCATTCCTCAACATGAATCTATACCAAGTGGTCCATATATGCTGCATCACTATAGACCTCCTCCATATGAACATGTGTATGATCAATATCATCCATATATGCAACATGCTCCTCCTCCAATTGGTGCCTCAAGCATAGGGTATGGTCCAAGAAGTTGATCTCCACCTAAGAGCAATTTGGAGCAACAAATCAGGGACTTACAAAAGAAAATGGAGGACATAAATACACCGAAGCCAATATATAAAATGAGAGACATATGTCCTTATCCATTTGACAAGAGAATTCCAATGCCTCCTTTTCCTACACACTTTGTGATGCCTAAGTTTGATAAGTATAGAGGCAAAGGGGATCCTAAGGCACACATAAGATAGTTTTTCATAGCTACATTGAGGTAGTAGAAGAAGAGACATATTTGATGAGATTATTCCCACAGAGCTTAGGCGATCAAGCTATGGAATGGTTCTCCCAAATTCCACTTGGAATTAAGTCATGGGGTGATCTAGCAGAGGAATTTATTCAACATTTCTCCTACAATATAGAGACAGACATATCAGTCACTACTTTGTGCAACACCAAGCAAAAAGGGGGAGAGTCTTTTGCATCATTTTTACAAAGATGGAGGAATCTAGCTAGCATATGCTCTTGTGAAATTCCACAAAAACAAATTGTAGAAATGTTCACCCAAAATGTTAACAAGGAGATTGGTTATGACTTAAGGAAATCTTGTTTTTCCACCTTCAAGGACATCATTGAAAAAGGCTTAGCGACAGAAAAGGTGCTAATTGAACAAGGAGTCATTAAGATATTCAAGGAAAACAAAGATGACTTTAAAGGAAAAGACAAGCCAAGATTTTGGAATAAAAACAAGAACATAGTCAATGATGGTGTTGTTGATGCCAATACAGTGTGACCCAAATTCGTCTTTTCTGGATCAAATCAAGTGAATACTCAAACAACTTCTAAATCATGAAGGAAGTACACTCCATTGGGAGAACCAATTGAGTCAGTTTTCAAAAAGCTAGTGGCAAACAAGGTAATCACTATTCTAGATTTTCCTCCATATGAACCAAGGGTTAAATCAAATTGGTGGAATGATGATGAGTATTGTGAATTTCATAAGAGAAAGGGTCATAAGATAGGAAATTGTCATTGAATGAAGAACATCATACAAGATCTCATTGATAGAGGTGACATTGAGATTGAAGGACACTCATCCAATCAAGAACATGAAATGTTTAAAGAACCATTCCCAAAACATGACAAGGGAAAAGCTAAAGCCATAGATGACCAAACCAACTATACCAGAGCAACCTATAACTATGATTCAACTATCAATCACATTTTGATGGACAATCATGTCTCTACCATTATCATCAAGGACAAAACATCTGAGAATCCTACCCAAAGACCTAAGATTGTCCTAAAAGGTGTTGGATCTTCTTCCAAACCTACCTCTAAATGTCATGTCACAACTCATCAAGGTAAAATCACTTTGCAAGGTGCTCTAACTAAAAACAACACTTCTTCATCAACCAAACCTAAGTACGACCTTGTAGAACAGTTAGGGAAGACACCCGTACTCATCTCCATCCTTGAGCTCTTACGCATATCCCCCCCACATAAAGCTATTTTTAACAAAATCTAGAGAAACACTGCTGTTCCTACTGATCTGAACGTGGACCAGTTTCAAGCCATGGTGGGATACCTTTCTGTTCCAACCTCTCTTACATTCACAAAAGCTGACGATGCCTCCATGAGCCAACAACATAATGCACCACTCCACATTGAAGCCTTCATACACAAATATAGAATAAAATGAGTCCTGATAGATGGAGGAGTTGGTCTAAACATTTGTACATTGAGCACAATTAAACAATTGGGATATTCTGATAAAGTTGTGAATTCTACAAACAAAATCACCATCAAGGCATATGATGATGAAGAGTGTTCATCCAAGGGCACAGTCACCTTACCTCTCAGAGTTGGGCTAGTTACAAAGGATGTGGTTTGTCAAGTCCTAGACCTAGATCTCACTTACAACATATTGCTAGGGCATCCTTGGATTCATGAAATGAGGGTACTCCCATCTACATATCACCAATGCATTAAGTTTCCTCACAATGGAGTGGAGGTAATAGTTAATGGTGATCCTAATCCATTCATATACTGCAATAACCTGAGATCAAAAACTGAGACCATCATTCCCAGTAATTGCAAAGTTGTTCCTTCTTCAGCATACATTGATCCTGAGTCATTAAAACCTTTGACATCAAAACAAGGTGAGCTTAAAGGCAAATTTCAAGACAAGGGCATGGGGGAATACACTTTAAAGTAGACCATGTACTTACAACAAGTCATGAGTTCACCAAAAGAATATGGAAGACCACATCTTAACAAGCAAGTATCCATCATTGTACTCAAATGGGACCCTACTACCTTTCAAATATGGGGTGAACTGGAAGAGGAATACTTATACAAAATGCTTTGTAAAGACCTTGAAGATGATACACAAGATCACATCAGTCTACCATGTGAGAAATATGGCAGAGGTTTCAAGATCCTACAAAAATTTGGGTATGATGGAAAAAGCCCTCTTGGGTTATGAAAGGAAGGCATCATTGAACCTTTACAACCTGAATTGACATTCAAAAAGGAATGTTTGAAGGGACTTGGTTTCCTGACTTCCAAGGTCCACACTCAAAGGATAGAAGAAGCCTTACAAATCAAAGCTGCCAAAATTCAATAAGAGGATCGCTATTCCACAGACTCCAATGAATGGGAATGGAGTTCAGACAAATCCTCCAATGACTACAAGCTCACTGAGAAATTCAGAGAGCTAGATGAACCCATAGAAGAATAGGAATTTTATAAAAGATTCAAAGTTGGTCAAGAAACAACCCATGAGGATTCCACACAGTCCTTGTCTCAAGGTCCTAGGTTGAAATCACATAGGATGAGAACACCTGTCCCAGAATGTGCTTCTAGTGATGATAATTTGGATTCATTCGTGATCAAGACTGATGAGGAGAGTGCCATCGATGACCTCCATAATTACCTTGACATACCTGAATATAACTGCATCTTCACTCTTAGCCCCGCTAACTTCAAAGACATTAAAGGGCTTCCCCTTGTTCACCACCAACTCATTGACTGGGATCATGAAGGACCTACATAGTTTGACACATTCCAAAATGATGAAGCTTTTATTGACTATCTTGGCATATGAGATGATCTTCACCCTAGGGACCATAAAGTAGGTTACACTATAGAACTCAATAGAGTGGCATATTTTGGTGAGGGCATCGGACCTTCTAGTCGCAAAAATGTGAAAATAAGAACAAACCAAGGGTCTTATGGTGAAAACCACACTGTGGCACTGTTTGACCCCAAAAAAGTAAAAAGAAAGGATGTATCTGAGGGTGAAAACCTTTCTGAGGCACCCAAAGATGGAAGGCTTGACATTCTCCTAGCGTCATATGAGGAAAATTCATCCATGTTGGTAGAAGAGACTATCAAAACAAACATTGGTATAGAAGAGGTTCCACACAACATATTCCTGGCTCAATCATTGACAGAGTGAGAAAGGTCAAAATTCATAAGTTTCTTCAAAGAACAACAAATCAACTTTGCAATGTTGATATGCCTGGATTGGATCCGGATTTGGTAATGCATCATTTGACAGTTAAATCGGGGGCAAAACTAGTGAAACAAAAATTAAGAAAGATGCATCCACAAGTGGCATTACTAGTCAAAGCAAAACTTGAGAAATTATTGGATGTCGGATTCATATGCCTAATTGATTATCCTAAATGGATCTCCAACTTAGTGCCTATCAGTAAACCAGATCGCAACATTAGAATATGTACAGATTTCAGAGACATCAACAAAGATTGTCCTAAGGATGACTTCCCCTTACCAAACATAGATTTGATTGTAGATCTCACAGCAAGTCATGAAATGTTATCATTGATGGATGGATTCTCTGGTTATAATCAAATAAAGATCACGTCTAAGGATCAACACAAAACATCATTCACTTGTCCTTGGGGAACTTTCTATTGGAATGTCATGCCCCTTGGGCTAAAAAATGTAGGTGCTACATATCAAAGAGCCATGACTACTATCTTTCACGATCTCATGCACGTAACTATGGAAGATTATGTCGATGACCTCTTGGGCAAATAAATAGATAGAAATACACATTTGGACATACTTTCAGTCATCTTTGATCAGTTGGAAAAATACAAAGTAAGATTAAACCCTAAGAAATGTTTCTTTGGATTAACCTCCAGGAAGCTCCTAGGATTTATTGTATCAAAAAGAGGAATCAAAGCTGATCCAGCAAAAGTCAAGGCCATCCTAGAGATGCAACCACCAAGAAATATCAATCAACTTTGGTCTTTATAAGGGAGACTCTAGTCCATATGAAGATTCATAGCACAACTTACAAATAAGTGTAATCCTTTTTAGCACTTGCTACATAAAAACATCAAATTCAAATGGGATGATAATTGTCAATAGGCTTTCCAGACACTCAAAGATTATCTTCTGAATCCACCAGTTTTCATGCCACCAGTTCCAGATCAGCCTTTGTTAATATACATATCAGCTACTCCAACAGCATGGGGGGCACTCTTAGCACAACAAATTGTTGAGGGCAAAGAAAAAGTAGTATACTATATCAGTCACACATTCGTGGGATATGAGCTAAACTACACACCAATTGAGTGTGCATGTCTCACCGTGGTCTTCACTTCATAGAAATTATGACATTACATGCTAACTCATAAGACTAAGTTGGTTTCGAGGATCGATCCATTGAAATACCTTCTCAACAAAGCAACACTTACTAGGCGACTAGCCAAATGGGTAATGATCCTGAGTGAATTTGACATCGAGTATGTGGACAAAAAAGCAATAAAAGGACAACCTATCATAGATCAGTTAGAAAATGCTCCCATGATCGATGGTGTTCCCCTAAATTCAGAATTTCTAGATGAATCCATTTTAACAATGTCACATGCAAAGCCATGGCAACTGTACTTCGATAGCGCATACACATAGCATGGGGTAGGAGCTGGCATCCTCTTTATAACTCCTCAAGGGGATTCTATACCAAAATCATACCGCTTATCATTTCCTTGCACTAATAATATAGCAGAATATGAGGCATTAATAACTGGATTACGGATTGTAGTTCAGTGGAAGATCCAAGAACTTCATGTTTTTGGGGACTCTCAACTTGTAATCTGTCAAGCAACTGATGATTACCAAACAAAGGATGAAAAATTAATTCCTTACAAAAGAATGGTGGATGACCTAAAACAACATTTCACAAAGATAGACTTTGAGCAGATACCAAGAGAGCAGAATCAAGCCATAGATGCCATGGCTACAATTGCTTCACTGATCGATCTACCTCCGAGTGAGACCCACTATGAGTTCTTGGTGGATAACCTTTTGGTTCCTTCATATGAAATAACTCCTACTGAGATGATATGTGTCATCAGTCCTGAGTCCGAGTTATATGGTTCCATCTTCACATACCTTCATGACAATACCCTACCTCCTGATCTATCCAATAACCAACGTTGCACTTTCATTTGCCAATCTTCTTGATACATCATTTTAGCTAATGTCCTATATCGTTGAGGTCTAGATGGCACTCTTCTTAGATGTTTAGATAGTGATGAAGCTTAGATTGCATTACATGAAGTACATGAAGGGATATGTGGTCCACATGCTAGTGGTCCTACCTTAGCCAAGAAACTCATCAGGACTAGATATTACTAGCCCAATATGGAAAAAGATTCATATCAGTTTGTCAAGAAATGTAAGCAATGTAAAATTCATGGAGACCTCATCCATGCACCAGCACAAGAACTTCAACCAATTGCATCTCCTTAGCCCTTTTGTCAGTGGGGACTCGATCTCATAGGCAAGATTCACCCTCCTTCCAATGGTCATAAATTCATTATCACTGCTATAGAGTATTTCACAAAATGGATTGAAGCCGTGCCTCTTACACAAGTCACTGGAAAATAGATTGCTATGTTCATCCTCAACTATATCATTTGTCGATACAGTATTCCTATTTCCATTATCACTAATAATGAGCGTCCCTTCAAAAATCAGGATGTTCGTGAACTCTGTGACTGCTTCCATATTTCCCATCGTTTCTCCATGCCATATTACCTCCAAGGTAATGGTCAGGCTGAGGCATCTAATAAGACAATCCTTAAAATCCTAAAAAAGATAGTCGATGACACTGACCGTAATTGGCATATCCAACTTAATCTTGCACTTTGGGCATACTGCACAAGTGTCCACACACCTATAGGAGCTACACCTTATTCACTTATCTACGGCGCTAAAGCCATCTTGCCTATTGAGGTCGAGCTACCCTCTTTATGAGTCTCTTTGCAAAACATTATTAGTGATGAAGACTATAAGGTCTCTTGCTTACAAGAACTTGAACTATTGGATGAATGAAGACAAACTGCTTTTAATCATCTCAAGGCTTATCAACAACAAATGAGTCATAGCTACAATCACAAGGTCAAGCCTCACATATTTGAGGTAGGTGATTTGGTTCTCAGAGAAAACCCCAAAAATCAGCAAGACCGAGAGAAGAAGGGCAAGTTCGAACCAAACTGGCTTGGTCCTTACATCATTACAGTAGCATATGGATCTAGTGCATATCAGCTCTCAACCATAGAGGGTGAATATTTGGAGAATCCTATCAAAAGCATGCACCTTTGTAGGTTTTACACATAGCTCTTTCGAGTATCCTAATTCAAAAATACAAAAAAAGTCAAAAAATTCAAAAATACAAAACAAATCAAAAAATTCAAAAATACAAAAAAAATTATAAAACAAAAAAATCGTTACTTGCTGAAAACCTGGCAAACAGGCACCTTGTGACACAAAAAAAATCAAAAAATCAAAAAAAGTAAAGAGAAATAATTTCATCCAACGGTGAAAACCACTTCGGTGGCACCCAAGGCAAGTACCATGGTGAAAACTAGGTCACAAGTGCCATGTGTAGAGACATTGCTCCTCCCTCCTTCAGGATTCACTTGCATCCTTTCACTCTATACACATTCACATCCTATCCATCCATAATAAACTTTACACATTCCCATCATGGCTTGTTATTGATTTACCCAAGATTGGTTAGCTATTCATAATAATCCTCCTTTTTCACCCCTTTTTCCATCCATAATAAATCAGATCCTATCTGTGGCTAAGGCAAAACCTATGTCTAGTAATGGGTGTGGAACTAAGAACATCACATGTTTCAAGGAGTACAGTTTCTTCCAGCTTTCTTCAGTCTATTCATGCACAATACACATTAAAGTAGCATTTGCATCATCATTCACAATAAAGTTTTGTCTTCTTTGCAATAAAGTATCAGTTTCATGGATTCAGTCAGTTTCAGATGAGACACAACAACAATAATGGGCTTCAACAAAATCAAATCTTTCAACAGACTCAGACAACATTATGGTTCAGTGATATCTGTCCTTTTTGTGAAAGTAAACATTGTGACCACAATCAAATAAGACCTATACAAGTGACAAGAGACACTAAACTTGAGGACTACATTGGATGTTGGTGTCGAGTCTTGGTTTTCTTTTGATTTTATCTTTGTGGTGACATGTCTTTTAGCTTTTCCGGGATGTCTCTGACTAGAGATTATATCTTCGGGATGTCTTTGACTAGAAAGGTGAGGATGGGGTATCGTCACCTATTTTTCTTTTGTTGTTTGTGGATTGTCTTTTAGTAATGCTATGACTTGTCCAACGATATGAGGACACTGTGAGTCTAGTATGAACTGGGGCATTCCTTGTTTGTGACTGTCTTATCTTCATGCAAATGGGTACAATGACTTTCTGGGTCGAACATATGCCTCGATTGTCATAACCTACTTGCCATAATAAAGCTCAATGATGATAATGCACAAGAAGCTCTTTCACTTTCATATCTTCTATCTTCCATCCCCCTTTCTTGATTGACTTCCATCATCCTTCTTGAGTCTATGTAGCTTGCTATCACATGACTGAGTATAATGACATGCCAAAAATATTTGCATTTCATGTAGTTTCCACCTGCATTACCACATATAAGCATTTTATATATACATATAGATATCACAATTGCATCACATCTTGCACACAACACATGTTAGCACAATTTACATTTGCATTATCATATTCATCTACATTACATACATTCACATTTGCATCATGCATACACATATAAAACATAAAAGAACAAAAATATGGCATTTCATCATGTACATATTTGTACCCATATCATAACCATGACATAGAAACATACACCATGAAACATCTCATCACATAGGTACACATGCATATAGCTACTGTAAAGATGAATCATCTCATATATATAAATCAAAAGTGTCATGATACAATGATGTCAAAATCATATGGCTACAATCACCCGCAAGTGTCTACATCATATTACAAAATGGTACAATACTGATACATATGGAGCCCTCTATGGCTATGATGAAATCCCTCCCTTAGAGCCACCTGGCCTCAATGAAATTTGAGCCCTGGAAGGACCTGCCTCAGGATCATCTCTCCTATCCCCTCTATCTGGTGGTGGTGGAGGACCCATAACCCCACTACTGGATGCCTATCTCCTCTGGCTCCCTCCCGTAGCTATCGCTATCCGTGATGGTCTGTGGAAGCTCCTTGCCCACTGATCTGATGGCACTACACCCTAATATAGATCCCACTAGTAGCCTATCTCCTCTCCTGCCCGTAGGACATAGGCATATCCAGCTCCTGTGTCCTCTGTCGCCTACCTCCCAGCCCTTAGTGCTATCTCAACCTTTTTGTACCGCTGAATGGCCTGGTCCTGCTCCTGCTCAGTATCTCTGAGCCACCTCATGAGTCTATCCCTCTCCCTCTCTAGGTCCTGAATCTCATCTACCTATCCTTGGCAGATCTCCCTTAGCTCAATTATCTCACCCTCCTCCACCTCAGCCCCTTGTACCTCTGCCTGTGGCTCCCCCTATATGGGTGCCTGTCCCTATGCCTGTGCCTATATTGATGGTTGTACCTATACCTATACCTACCTCTATCCCTATCCCTGCACCTATCTGGGACCCTATGCTACTGGCACCTGTAGCATTAATCCACCATGACCCCTCACAATTGGAGCCTATCTATCCTCTCCACCCTCCTTCTATAGTGCCACCCTTCTCTCTCCAACTACACCCTGCCTTGTCCATCAGCCTCTACCCCCATCATCTCCATCATCATCACCATCCCCATCACCATCTCCATCTAGTGGGTCTCTTGGATCTATCAAGTGTGGGAATTGATGCTCGGCCCAATATGTTGTGTACTCTGCATCCATGTCGGCATCCTCAATCTCTGGCCATATATCGTAGGGTAGGGGCATCATCTCCACTAGCTATGTAATAGCCTGATCATATGATAGCAATGGCCCAAACTATGCCCGACCCTTGACCGTCTGCACGTACATGCTTGAACCCCATGGCATCCGCTAGATCCTGCCAAACTATCTACCCACCCTATCAACCAACTGCCTCTCCAATATATAGGGCATCCACCCAATCAGATACCTGCTCTGGAAGGTGTAGGTTAGCTCTAATGCATCATCCTCCCACTGCTCGCATCCTAGGTATGACCTCCATATAACCATATCAATCTCATCTATAGCCCACCGCCAGTACTCCAACCTGCCAATCTGTGGCTGCGAGGTGATCATATCATACAAATGCATGAAACTACGTCTGTGACCTCTTCCCCTAAAATGTATAGGTCATGTCACTAGTAGATGCTCATAGGCCCACAATTGTAACAATGTGACCCCGCAGCCCAATCCCACTGATCCATGGTACACAAACTGATGAAGCTCATAATATAGGTGTGCGAGCATGCATGGTCCCTAGGCATATCTGGTGTGCTATGTCACTAGTGTCTCCAATGTGCTCCCCTAGCCCATAGCCAACCCTCATGTCACTCTATCTAGACACAAGAACCCACTGATCGCTCCTCCTACCACTATAGGTAGTGCCAATCCTATCTGTGTCATGGTATCCCATGCCACATGCCCTGCCCTCATCTCCAGTCCTGGATCCTGGAACACTCATCTCAGGGCATCCCTGTCTCCATCTCAATCATAGGGTATTAGCTCCCCATCAATCGGTATCCTCAGAATCCTGTATACATCCTCCAGGGTGACTGTCATCTCCCCCATTGGCAAATGAAAAGTGCAAGTCTCTGAGTTCCACCTCTCTGCTAGTGTAGTCAGCAATCCCATGTTTACTCGAAACTCAGGCATGTACAGAATATGTCTCAATCCCATAGCCTCAATCACAGCTTTATCCTCAAATGTCAGCTCAGGTCACAACCTCTGAGTCGATGGGAATCTCTCCCATGACTCTAGCATAGGCAAGTACTCCTATAGTCAAGCAAATCAATCATGTTAGTCATAGTGGCATTTACTGTTCATCACAAAATGCTACTTTTTTATCTAAGTGCATATGGTACTCTATCCTAGTAACACTCACTGTTCATCACAAAGTCTTGCTTCTATCCTAGCAACACTCACTGTTCATCACAAAGTGTTGCTTCTATCATAGCGGTACTCCCTATTCATCACAAAGTACTATGTGTTTTGCACTCCCTATTCATCACAAAGTGCTCCTCACATTTGCACTCACTGTTCATCACAAAGTGCTGCTCATATTTTGGTACTCACTATTTATCACAAAGTACTATGTCTTTGTACTCACTATTCATCACAAAGTGCCTTTATCTATCCTATCCTAGGGCCTCTGCTTGAGTGAATCCTCTTGAGTAGTTTCCTAATTGACAATGTATGTTCTATCATAGAATTGTCAATCCTATCCCTATTTGCAATTTTAGGCTTCCCTAAAGGACCTGCTTGAGTGTATCCTCTCAGCAGCTTATCCCCTCGACAACGTATGTTCATCACAGAACTGTTGATTTGACCTTGAAGACATAAATACGCTTAGAGACTGCATAAATGCACCTGTTTTACATAGACATGCTTGAAACACACAGACGTGCCTATGCTCTGCATAGACGCGCTTGGAAGACACAAATGTGTCTGCCTAGAACAGACATGCCTACATAGTGCAGATGCAACCGCATTCTGCATAAATGCCTTTTCTAGCACAGACACACCTGGCACAAACATAGATGCACCCAGCCAACACAAATGTGCCTAGCACCAACGCAGATGCACCTGGACATTTTTGACATTTTTTGGACCCTATCCTAGAGTGCATTTATTGCACTACCTAAGATGAATTAATGACAGCAATAAATGCAACAAAGTACAAGGAGGTTTTGTGGTACTTACCGGCTCTCCTGCCTCTGCTGGCCTCTGATATTTCACTCTGCACTCTGATCTTGTGGATGTGTGGATGACAATGAGGATGTATTTCCCTTGTGGTCTATTTTATAGACTACCCTAGCTCTAGCCCTAGTCTCCTATGTCAGTCTTCATTATCCCGTGACTCTATCACTTTATCCGGTCAGTCCATTCTAGCCTTTCTTTCTTATCGAGAGATTGTCTGTGGTCTTTTCACACATTTTCATCCAATCTCTTGAGGGGGCATATCATTCCCATCTTGGGGCAACTTTGTATCAGTTCATATTATCTTCTTTGAAACAACGCGACAAGCCACATTGTCTCAAAGAGGGGTAAAATGTAGACACCTAAAATTGTCCATTCTAATTAAATAAATATTTTATTTATTTAATTATCTAAGCTTAATTCTTCTATTAATTAAATAAATCTTTATTTATTTAATTAATTCATTTATCCTCTTCTAGCCTTATTTCTCATTTAAATAAATATATTTATTTATTTAAATTATCCTTTTCCTAAATTAAATAAATATCTTATTTATTTAATCATTCCCACTCCTTCTATTAATTAAATAAATCTTTATTTATTTAATTAATTCATTAGCCTTTTCTACCCATGACACATGTCATTCATCTCTTAATTCATACACTACCTACCCCTTTCATTATTTTATTATTTTCTCTACCTACCCTCTAATCATAGCCGACCTCCTTTTACACCTCTCAATCTTATCCCTCCATTTCATATAGTGTCTTCTATATAAGGAGATACTTCCTTCATTATCAAACCCTAATCAATCAATCTATGCACCCTAACTAAACTCACTATGCATTCAACCCCCCGTTGACTACTTGACTACACTACGCTTTTGAACATAGGTGATCCTACTTGCAACCACATTCCATTCTTTGTTGAGATCTTGTGCACATAAAATCTGAGAGCAAATATATCAAGCAAGATCAATGGAGATAGGAAGAATGGAGATCCAAACCCTATTGGACATGTGTTGGTATAATCTTTGTGATTTCATTTGATTTGCATTGTCTTAGGTAATCTTCATATGTTATGGTGGATCTTTGTTGTTGTTAGGCTAGGGTTTTGTGGTTGAATTCATTTAGCCTTTCAATATAGTTATTATTGTTATCCATTTTCACCATATACAGTTCTTATGAGTTGCAAACACAAGAAATAGTCTAACCACCTCAATTCTAGCTACCGGTGCAAAGGTTTTATTATAATCCATTCCTTCTTTCTGTGAGTAACCTTTACAAACTAATCTTGCTTTGTTCCTGATTACCTAACCATCTTCATTAAGTTTAATTCTATATACCCATTTAGTTCCAATTACATTTTTGTCTTTAGGCCGGGGAACTAATGTTCAAGTATTATTCATTTCAATTTGTTCCAATTCATCTTCCATTGCTTTTATCCAATGTTCATCCTTACATGCTTCAATAATAGATACCGGTTCAAATTCAGAAATTAAACATACTTCTTCATTTGCCAATCTTCCTCTAGTCATAACACCTTGATTCTTGTTTCCAATTATTTGATTCTCTGAATGATTCAATCTTACATACCTTGGTTTGTTTTGATTAACATTCATATTCTATTGTTCTTCAGTCACAATTGAGTTTTCTGATAATACCACTGTGACTAGATCTTCATTTTGTACTGGTACAATCTGTGCCAGCTGATCTATAATCATTTCAATTGCCAGTTCTACAGATCTTGAATCTCCTCTAAAGTGTTCATCTATCTTCACATTATTACTCTCAATGATTTTCTGTAACCTTTTATTGTAACATCTATATGGCTTACTTCTAGATTAATAACCAAGAAATATTCCTTCATCACTTCTAGGATCAAATTTGCCAATATACTCATTTCTTCTAATGTAACATTTGCTTCCAAATATTCTGAATTACTTAAGAGTAGGAATATAACCAAACCATAGTTGATAAGGGGTCTTACCAGTTTCACTTTTGATGTGAACTCTATTAAAAGTATAAACCATTGTATTCACTACTTCTCTCCAATACACATGAGGTAAATTTGCTTCCATCAGCATGGTTCTTGCTGCATCTAGAATAGTTATGTTCTTTCTTCCCACAACTCCATTTGCTGGAGTGTCTGAGTGCTAAAAGTTGTCTTTTGATTCCATTCACTTCACAGAATGCATTAAGTTCTCTAGATCTAAATTCTCCTCCTTGATTTGATCTTAAATATTTGATTTTCTTGTCGATTTCATTCTCTACCATTGCCTTGAAAATCTTGAATCTTCCAAAAGCTTTTGATTTCTCCCTGAGAAAAGTAACCCAACACATTCTAGAATAATCATCAATTATTAGCATAAAGTATATATCACCTTGTAGACTTCTTGTTCTTGTTGGACCACATAAATCAGTATGAATTAAATCAAGAATATTATTGGATTTCTCAGTAATTCTCTTAAATGTAGCTCTACCTTGCTTTCCCATTTGACATTCCTTACATACCAGATTATGAGGTTTCACAATCTTAGGTAAATCCCTTACTACCTTAGTTGAACTTATCTTTACAATGCAATCAAAATTTACATGACAGAGTCTTTTATGCCATAACCAACTTTCATTAATGTGTGCAATTAAACATGTCTTATCACTAGTATTCAAGTGAAAGATATTACCTTTAGTCTGATTACTGGTTGCAATCTCCAATCTAGTTTTGTTTATGACATTTAATTTTCCATTTTTTAATTGTAACTGAAATCCTTTCTCAACCAACTAACCAACACTCAAAAGATTATTCTTTAAACCTTCTACATAATAAACATTGTTAGTAGTGTGCTTACCATCCAAAGATATAGTGCCTTTTCATTTGATTAAACAAGCTTTATCATCTCCAAACCTTACTAGACCTCCATGAATTTCCTAAAATGATATGAATTTTCTTTTATCACCAATCATATGATGCGAGCATCCATAATCTATAATCCATTTATCCCTTTCTTCAATTTTTTCTGCCAATGCCTTCTCTACCAGTTTGACAATTGGTGTCGGTTGCTCTGATACCACTTATTACAAGTGTGGTTCTTGTTGCACCAAAAGATCAACCTGTTAATGCCTGATACAACCACTAGACATATATAATCCACATGAGGTGGTTAATGATGAATACTAAAATACTAAGAGGGGGTGTGAATTAGTATGCCCAAAAACTTAACCAAACTCTTAAGCAATTTTACTGCAGACTGGTATAGTAGTTTAAACAACAAACTGGTTAAAACACAAGCAATCCAAATAGCGAATAGATCATTCACCCATAGAAGCGCAATCACCATCACATGAGATATCTTGATGTGGAAACCCAAATGGGAAAAACCACGGTGACTAAAACTCACAAGTCTACTATCTACAAAATAGTAACTAGATCGGTTAAGGTCAGACCGGTTAAGGAATTACAATGTTCTTCACTAGAATAGATCCTATTAGGGATCCAGATCTTTGTTAGGAGATAAGTCCTATTAAAGACTACCCTATTAAAGGATTTTAGATCCACAACTATGAACCACCTTGTTAGAGGATTTACAATAGACATGACTAGGCCTACCCAGTTAAGGGTTTCAGACTTGTCGAAGAGATTAGAAATCAACAAGTGAATGATCTAGAAAGTAGCACAGAATTCTTGATTAGATCCTTGACTACTCTTTGTTAGTTCATTATAGCATTACTTCAGTCTTCCATCCTTTGCATGTTCAATCTGTATCACATGATGCTTCTATATCAACTTCACTCTTTAATACACATACACACATACATTAAAACCCTAGACATGATGTCCTTAAATAGGAAGCTGATTTCAATTTGGTCCAATGAGATTGGATTACAATTTCCTAGGTTCAAATCATCTATACACATTTGGTAACATGACACAAAAACATCGCCAAAGTTTCGGTGGATGATAACTCATCATACTATACAATTTTACAAGTTGAATCACCGCATTATTGTCAGTGGATGATAGCTCATCACACTTTACACTTATACCAGTTTAACACAGTATACCGATTATTTATTAATGAACAAATATTGGAAAACTGGAACATAGTGTTCTGATCAAAAAGATTAACTGTGGCTTAGGGTCCTCATTCCACTTGAGGTCTTCATACCACTTGATGTCTTCATATTGCTTGAGGTCTTCAGTCATGCTTTGACCGGTAAGCTTCTTCTACAAAACACCAATAGTATTCTACAAACAAAGACTATACATACAATGGCATATAATACTGGTGTGAACAATACAACACATATTATCAGTGGGGAATATATCATACATAAAATAAGTGTGTGTCCATCAATGACAATCACAACTAAACATGCCAACAACCACCTCAACTAAGTACAAAAAATTATCAAAATGCCAACAATCTCCCCCTTTGGCATTGATGGCAACACTTAGGAAAATTTTGACATCTAAGTGCTTTCAAAACAAAAACAGATGTCATAATCAAAATTTCTCCCCCTAAGCATATACACTACTCCCTTTGCCAAAATTATAAGCATGTGCAAATTCAATGCTACTCATAAAATTTTCATGACAAAATACTACTCCCTCTTTGCAAACAATGACAAAGTAAAACATGCCTTAGCAATTGACCAAAAACATATTACATAATCATGAAAATAGAGTCAGATCACTATGACCGGTGGGATCAACCTGTTTAGTTTGATCTTTCTCTTCAGTTGCCTTGGGAGTCTGACCTCCTTCATTTTCCTTGAGCTCTTCTTGACTCTTCTTCTTCTATTCTTCTCCTCCTTCTCCTTCTCCTTCCCCTCTTTCTCCTTCTCCTCTTTCTACTATTCCTATTTTTCCTTCTCCTCTCTCTCTTCCTTCTCCTTCTCCATTTTTTCTTTCTCAATTTTTTCCTTTTTTGCTTTCTCTTTTTCTGCTCTCTCTTTCTCCATTTCCTCTTTCTCTTTTTCCAATTTCTCTTTCTCTATTTTCTCCTTCTTTACTCTCTCTTTTTTAGCTGTCTCCTTATCAGCTTTCTCCTTATCGACTTCCATCAATTTAAAACCTTCAACATCTAATGTATCCACATCAGTAGGGTTATTTTGTTCAGTTACTCTTTCACCCTGATTATTGAACATTTCATTCAGTTTCAATGTAGATAGGTTAGTTTCTTGCTTATCCTAGAAATTTGTTTCAGATACCTTTTGCATCTTGACAGTTGCTTTAGCATTCAGATGGGTGTCTTTTTCCACCTCAGAGACTTTACCTCCAAGTAACTGAAGTCTTCTCTTTCGTATGAAGAAGATGCCTTTGTACTTATTAAGAAACTCAATTAATCATATAAAGAATTAGAAACAATAGACTTAATATCCATTGGTGACCGATCATTATCACACAAATATTTAATGACCTCTAGCTCTACCTCTTCCTTTTCAATCTCGCTAAGATTATCAAAATAATCTTTTAGATCATCAAGAACTTTCCTTCTAATATTCTTCATAATCCTTTGAAATTGTGTCATATGCTGGTAAGAAGCAACATGTATATTTACTGGTGCAGAGGTTGTAGGTACATTACCAATTGTCTTCATCTTCTTACTTGGTTGCCTTGTATTCTTCATTTCTACCTCTGGTTCAGTGTCTTCTGAATCTGGTGTATTATTCATTATTTTTCTCTTCCTTTCAAATACCTTTGGTAGAATGGCCTCTAGTTTCTTTTTGGTTGGTGACCTCTTGGTCACTTTAGGACTGGTAGTAGATATCAATGGCACAACTTTCCTCTTCTTCTACTTCGGTAATTCAATAGGTTTGATCCTCTCTAAGTATGTACTGGTCCTCTTCTTATTTGGTTCAAGTAGTGAAGCAAGTAGGGTAGAGGCATACCCTGTGAGTATATCATTTACCACTTCATAGCCCATAGGCTCAACTTCATCTTGTCTAGGCTCAACCGCTTCCATTATGCAATGATCCACTTTGATTGTGAAATAGATATCATCTTCATACGTTAAAACCAGATCACCTAATATTCTTATTCTCTAGTTCATCTTCAATCTGAACTCTATTGGCATTCTACACTCTAATGAGAAATGATGGTGTTTTCATTGACGGCAACCATGTGGCAACCTTTTGGAATTCATCTGGTAAACCACCGACAGGCACCAACACTGGCATAAACATCTACATACATCGGCAGGCACTTCACCAGCAATGGCAACAATGCATACTGACACCCTAGCTGACACGAATAAACTTTTTTTAAAATGTAATTATCTTTTGTAAATCCAACATGGCATATTGTAATAGACTCATATATGTATGAGATCTTGTAAATCATTTTACTAGTAATAGGTGAAAGAGGAATGAGTGAATAGGAAGGAAGATATATGCGAATGCATAAGGTAGATTTTGTTAGGTCCTAGAGACAACTGAGAGAGGGGGGTGAATCGGTTGTCAATTACTTTCAAATCAAAACTAACTAAACCAAACTTAATGCATAATACCAATAAACCAAACTTTTTGCTAGTAAATGGTTTTAATAGTAATTGCAGTACTGGTAAAGTTTAATGCACGAAATAGAAAGACAAACAACATCCACAACACATAATGTAGATATTTGTACGTGGAAACCCTATAAGGCGAAAAAGCACGGTGGGAAACATTACCCATAATCAGATGATACTACTGAAGATAGTATGTGATGTGGAGCTTCAATGGACCCAACTCAAACTTAACAATACAAGACTATTTGATGATTAAGTTGACACAAATGGTGTCATGATACTCAATCAAGAAAAAAACGACCCTTTGAGACTTTACAAACTGCCTCAATGCATTGACAAAGAAAAATCATTGCAAAACTACCACCTTGCTGCCATATTGATAGACCCTTACACAGTCACCCATAACTTTTGAAACTAAACAATTTTTTTCGATCTCTCTAGTGAAATTATTCTTAACTTGGTTATACAAAACATATCCAAAACTCAGAAAAATCCAATGGTGGACATGTGAGATATGGCCCCCATATTAGGAGTGTATTTTCTGCAACAGTCTGCCCCTAAAATTTCAGACCTTTACTCCCACAATGCACATGCCATCTTGTGCATGGCCTCTTAAAACCAAAAATTATGAAAATATACAATATAATACCCCATAATACCAATTTGTGGGGTTAGCTAAATCTGCAAATAAAATATAAAACATTTTCATGCTCACTATTAAACCTAGGGCAGGGATATGACTGTTTTCACAAGAAATTAGACATCTTCACCAAAATAAAACCAAATCACTTCAAAAAAAATCCAAAATAAACTAAGTCCATTATATAAACATCTCCAACCATGAAGGAATGAAAAATAATTCATAAAATCACACAAAACAATGGAAAATCAGACTGTTCTACATGGAAACCTGGGAAATACACATGAAAATTAGATTTTTATTGCATCAAAACTCCAAACCCAATAAAAACACCTTTACCAACAACCAAAAATGATTCAATTTCATCCATTTATAACCCTCAAGGCCTTATATGCTGAAATCCAACCTAAAACCAACTTATAACTAGCTTATGACAACTTTTTGCATTCTTGACAACTTTTTGACAACAAAAAGTTGCTCCAAAGTTGTCAAGTTTGACAACTATGTATGTCAACTTGCCAAACCTATATCTAAACCTTCTAAAACATGAAAATGGTCATTATATGACCTTATAAACATATTTTATCCACCTAAACACACTTCTACCCCAAAAACCTAGTTTTAGCCTTTTCTAGGTCTAATTGCTCAAAATGACAATTTTACACTTTTTGACCATTACATTGGATTTCACTACATTTTATGGCTCACATGGCCATGTTACATCTTTTAAAGACCTTATAGGTCTTTTTTGTCTTCATTTTTCATCAAATCCTCCATAGGGCCTATCAGTGACCCCGCTCCACCTTATCTTCCTGGGTGCTCCTACACCATACTCCTGGGGATAAAAAGAATGCAAGGTCCCCTTGCATGGCTACCTCCTCTTCCTAGTTTTCCAATTCATTGGAACTTGCATTGTATTCCCTACAAAAAATTGTACATGCTTTGGCAACTCATGGGACCTCCTCTCAAAAAAATGGTACTCAAGGTAAGAACCTCAAACATGATCATCCTTGTAAACACTCAGTGAACCTACATACAAAACATTAGGATAAACAAAAAATATTCTTCATTGATTACAATATCATCTTGTTCTAGAAAACCCATTGAAATCTCTTCATATTTAAACTGCCATTCTCCTTGGCATGTCACCATAACCTCACCCATCATCAAGGCTTCATCATGAGCCTTCTTCTTTGTTGCAACTAGCATCTTCATAGGCCAAACTACCTTCTTGTGCACCCTCAAATTCCAACTCTTTGCTATACCCTCTAGGTTTTCTAGTTTTAACTTCATTTGTGCTTCTCTGAGTTCATCTTCCTTTCTCTTTTTCTCTAGTTCCTCTTTAAGCTCCCTCAATCTTGCTTCATTTGCTTCTAAAGCCCTCCTTGAACTTCTCAACTCATCTCGTTTCTTTTCTTCTTCTTCTCTCTTTGTTCTTTCTACTTCTTGTTTCCTCAACTCTTCTTCCTCTTTTTTATTCTTTCCACCAAACATTAGTTCTTTCCACTTCTTGTAAGTACCTACTATCTCTTTCTCAGATTTCGTTAACTCCATCTTCACCCCTACATCCCAAACCTTTTGCTTGCTTTGATACCACTTTGATGTGGAGCTTCAATGGACCCAACTCAAACTTAACAATACAAGACTATTTGATGATCAAGTTGACACAAATGGTGTCATAATACTCAATCAAGAGAAACACAACCTTTTGAGACTCTACAAACTGCCTCAATGCATTGACAAAGAAAAATCATTGAAAAACTACCACCTTGCTGCCATATTGATAATCACCCATAAATTTTACAACTGAAAACATTTATTTTCTCTCTCTAGTTAAATTCTTCATAACTTTTTTATTAAAAACATATCCAGAACTCAAAAAAATCCAACTGTGGAAATGGGAGATATGGCCCCTGTATTAGGACTATATTTTCTGCAACAGTCTGCCCCTAAAATTTCAGACCTTTACTCCCACAATGCACATGCCATCTTGTGCATGGCCTCCTGAAACCAAAAATAATGAAAATATACAATATAATACACCTTAATACCCATTTTTTGGGTTACATCAATCTGGAAATAAAATATAAAACATTTCCATGCTCACTATTAACCCTAGGGTATGGATATGACTGTTTTCACAAGAAATTAGACATCTTCACCAAAACAAAACCAAATCACTTCAAACCAAAGAAAAAATAAACTTAGTTCATTATAGAAACATCTCCAACCATGAAGGAATGAAAAGTAATTCATAAAAGCACTCAAAACAATGGAAAATCAGACTATTCTATGTGGAAACCTGGGAAATACACATGAAAATTGGAATTTTATTGCTTCAAAACTCCAAACCTGATCAAAACACATTTTTCAACAACCAAAAATGATGAAATTTCATCCATTTATAACCCTCAAGGCCTTCTAGGCTGAAATCCAACCTAAAACCAACTTATAACTAACTTATGACAACTTTTTGCATTCTTGACAACTTTTTGACAACAAAAAGTTGCTCCAAAGTTGTCAAGTTTGACAACTATGTATGTCAACTTGCCAAACCTATATATAAACCTTATAAAACATTAAAATGGTAATTATATGACCTTATAAACATATTTAATCCAGCTAAACACACTTCTACCCCAAATACCCAATTTTAGCCTTTTCTAGGCCTAATTGCTCAAAATGGCAATTTTACACTTTTTGACCATTAAATTGCATTTCACTACATTTTATGGCTCACATGGCCATGTTACATCATTTAAAGACCTTATAGGTCTTGTTTGTCTTCATTTTTCATCAAGTCCTCCATAGGCCCTATCAGTGACCTTGCTCCACCTTGTCTTCCTGGGTGTTCCTGCACCAGTTCCACTCAAGAAATGAGAGATCTACCAAAGTTAATAAAGCCTTCTAATTGGGTATGTAAGGAATGTCAATTAGCGAAGCAGAATTGAGTTACTTAGAAGAGAAAACAATATAATTCTAATGGATTTTCGAATCTTGTGCATACTGATCTATGTGGTCCTTTCTAGAGTGATAATGTTCTAGGGTGATAGGTATTACATATTGTTGATTGATGACTATTCAAGGATGATGTGGGATACCTTGTTAAGGGAGAAGTCTAAAGTGTTGGAGAAGTTCAATATTTTCAAAGCTAGAGTTGAAACTAAGATTGGAGTGAAGCTTAAGTGTCTGAGATCTGATAGAGGTGGAGAATTCACTTCCTGTGAGTTTAATGCATTCTATGAAGAACATGGAGTTAAGAGACAGTTATCTACTCCTAGGAAACCATAATAGAATGGTGTTGTGTAGAGAAAGAATAGAATGGTTCAAGAATCTACTAGAACCATGATGATTGAAGGAAATGTTCCACATGTATTTGGAGAGAAGTTGTGAGTACTGTAGTATACACTCTTAACCAAGTAAATGTGAAAGATGATACTGGTAAGACTCCTTATGAGTTATGGTTTGGTCATGCTTCTACTATTCAATATATCAAAAAATTTGGTAGTAAATGTTGGTATTATGGATGTGTTGTACTGATTTTATCATTGATGTCAACTCTTGTCAACACTTGTCAACACTTATCAGCACTAGAGATCTTTGGTTACGTTCACCAACATGTTCAGTGACTTATGCATAGTCACTGGTATCTAGTTCACTGACAGGTTATATTGTTCACTGGCACAAAGGATGACTTGTTATCATTTGGAGATCACTTGGTTATGTTGAAGACATTGTTTGGATACTTGGTTTTGGTGATTTGGTTGTTGGTCTAATCAACTTTGAATATTTATTGTTACTGGCAAATTGGTATAGGTTATGGACCTGCATGCGTTAACTGGCATTAAGTTTGGTTTACTAGTATTATGCATCAAGTTTGATTAAGTTATACTTGGGTTGAACTTAATAGACAACTGATTCACCCCCCCTTCTCAGTTGCCTCTGGGTCCTAACAGTAAATTCTATATCAAAAGAGATGAAGATCTTAGAAAGTTTGATGCTAGATATGATGAAGGAATCTTTCTTGGTTACTTTACTAAAAGTAAGGTCTACTGATGTTATAATACAAATTTGAGAAATATGATTGAAAGTGCATTGTGAAGGTTGATGAACATAATTTGAGATAGATTAGATCTTATGGATATGATTCTAATGATTAGGAAGCCAGTTCAAATAAAGGAAAAAAAGTGGAGACCCAAAATCAAGTTCAGATTGCTATGAAAAAGCTTGATAATGAAGGTGCAGATGCTAATGCATAAGAAAGAGTTCAAAAACCTAAAATTCAAGAAAATTCTAAAACCCCTAGGTATGTGGGGTTGAATCATTCATAAAATAAGATTATTGTTGATAAGAATAAAGGCATGATGACTAGGAGAAGACATACTGTAGAAATTTATTTGATTTCTAAGTTTGAACCTAAGAATGTTGATGAAGGATGCAAAGATGAAAATTGGATTAAAAATATACAAGAATAATTGAATCATATTGAGAAAAACAATATATGGATTCTTGTTCCTAGACCTAAGGATAAAAATATAATTGGAACTAAATGGGTATTCTAGAATAAGCTGAATGAATAGGGAGAGATTCTCTGAAATAAATCTAGACTTGTTTGTAAAGTTTATTCATAGATGGAAGGAATTGACTATGATGATACCTTTGCTCCAATAGCTAGAATTGAACCTGTTAGATTATTTCTTGTCTATTCTTCTCACAAAGATTTCAATGTTTATCAGATGTATGTCAAATCAAACTTTCTTAATGGTGAATTGGAAGAAGTCTACATTGAGAAACCGGATGGACTTTATGTTGGTATTATGAATGACTTCATCATGTGTTGCATTGGTTTTGTCATTGATGTCAACACTTATCCTTCTGGAGGTTTACATTATTAATTTGGCACTCTAGTTTGATTGGTTTGTTGTTGAATCAACACATTGTGGTCTTGGTATGGATATTGGCTTATGAAGAGTCACTGGTATATGTTTCACCAGTAGCTCAGGAAGTTGGTGATGACTTTTTATCACCTGGAGATCATTTGGTTATGTCGAATACATGGATTGGATGTTTGCATTTAATATTTTTGATATTAGATTGATCGGGTTCACATATTTTCCTTTATCAACAGACAGGTCTAGGTTATGAACCGGTACAAGGTATCATGTTCTAGATTAGCACAACATGTTTTGGAAATGGTTTATTGATTGATTAATGTGTAATTGTACTAAGGCCGACATATTGTATTGCACCAAGGCTTATTTTTTAATTGATTTAAATGTAATATCTTTTAGGAGCTGACCTAATGATGAGGTCTTAGGTTTTGTATAAATAATTGTAAGATCCTATTTGGAAATTGTATCTCTATGTCATGTGTTGTGGATGTTGTTTTCCTTTCTATTTCATACATTAAGTTATACTGGTATTAATATAACTGTTAATCTATTTTACCGGCACTAAGTTTTAAGTTGGGATAATTTGTTTTGGGTTATAATTTATTGATAACTGATTCAACCCCCCCTCTCAATTGTCCTTCCCGATTCCTAACACTTTAGCTGATAAATGAAGAGGACATGGTTTGTCGGTTGAAGAAAGCATTGTATGGATTGAATCAAGCCCCTAAAGCCTGGTATAATAGATTGGATAAGTATTTGATGAAGATTGGATTGAATAAAGGTACTATTGATAGTAATTTTTATTTCAAAATTGATCAAAATAATATTTTGATTGTTGAATTTTTTGTTGATGACAATATCTTTGGATGAAATGATTGTCTATGTAAGAAATTTTCTGAAGAAATGTAGAATAAATTTGAGATGTCCATGATTGTTGAAACAAAATTCTTTCTGGGATTGCAAATTACTGAGTTGGACAAAGATATTTTCGTATCTCAGCCTAAATATGTGAAGGAAATGTTAAAGAAATTTTGTCTTGAAGATTATAAACCTATTGGTACACCTATGGTAATCAAATGTAAGTTGACAAAGGATGATGACTCTGTGAAATCTAATTAGACTAGATATAGATCTATGATTGGTGGAAAATTTTATTTGACTTAGACTAGACTTGATATAACGGGTGATGTGTGTCATGTTGCTAGATTTCAAGTTGATCCTAAGGAATCTCATGTTACTACTACAAAAAGGATAATCAGATATTTGAAAGGAACAACTGATTTTTGGTTTGTAGTATTCTAAGAATGATGACTTTACGTTGAGTGCTTTCCCAGATGCCAATTAGGCAGGTGATGTTGATGACTGGAAGAGTACTATAGGTGGTGTATTATTTTTGACAAAGAAGTTGGTCTCTTGGGCAAGTAAGAAGCATAATGCTATTTCCTTATCTATTGTAGAAGTTGAATACATTATTGTTGCTAGAAATTGTACTCATGTAATTTTGATGAAGTGGATGTTGAAGGACATAGGAGTTATTTATGATGAGCATATTGCTATATAATATGACAATTCAAGTGCTATCAATATCTCAAAGAATCTAGAGTTGCATTCCAAGAAAAAGCATATATCAATGTAATGGGAGGAAAAGTGAATGATGAGATCAAGAGGAAAGATTTTCTTCCCTCCAAGGAGAGAGGAAAGATTCACTATGGATTTTCCTTCAAGCACTTTATCCATATTACATTTAAAAGAGGGGTAAAATTGAATAGATCCAATCTTTTAGGAAAGAGATTGAATACTATATGAATTGATAATGGTGTGAAAATGATAAGTTAACCCCTCTTTTAGAATGGAAGATGGTCGAATTATGTGTGATTTGAGACTAAGTGTAAAAGTGGTCAATAACTTATTATAGATCGAGATAGAAGTGTGGGATGAAGTTGTGCACCTAGATCTAGATATAATATGTTTAGATGAAGCCACCCTACAAATTTGAGGAAAATTTGTCAGGACTGTGTTGAAAGTGCACATGATCCTCCAAAAAATTTGTGAAACAAAAAGGGTTTTTCCACCTCTATGAATGGATTCCAAATCTACAAATAGAGTTTCCCACCTGAAACCTACACATATAAAAGAGAGGAAAAAGGGTTGGGATTGGGGGTTTGCCTTCAGGTCAAATCCCAGTTTTTTAATTAACCAAATGATGAAATAAAGTACTTGCAAGTAAATGTAAATGAAAGATTGAAATGCAAATCACCTCTGGGGAGGATGTAATAGGAATGTAGATATAATTTCCAGTGTGAAATTGAATGATGAAAGAGATCTCCTCTTGAATGGTTGAATCCTTGACTTGAATGCAACGTCTAGCCTTGAAGGGAGGCTTGAGAATGCTCAATACTTGAAAGAGATGCTTGAATTATTGAATGCACTTGAATGCTTGAACTTATTCCCACTTTGTGGTTATCCCACTTTTTTTTGCAAATGGGAGGGAAAATGCAACTTATATTTCATCAAAGGAAAACACAAGGAAGGTTTCCCGCTCAAAATGCAAAACCCAATGCACAATTTTAATAGAGTGGA
Source organism: Cryptomeria japonica (assembly GCF_030272615.1). Lineage (NCBI taxonomy): Eukaryota > Viridiplantae > Streptophyta > Pinopsida > Cupressales > Cupressaceae > Cryptomeria > Cryptomeria japonica. Next base: position 867,509,202 of record NC_081414.1, read on the forward strand.
CCCAAGATAGGGTAGGGAGAGGGGTGCCACACCATTTTCTCAAGACAAGAAGAAGGTCTGAGCAATGTGGGGGACAAAAAAAGGTGTAGTTTTAGGGATGAGAAACTCTCGGGTCTCTGATTAGATTTGGAGATTCAGTTTGCCAGTGTGAGGACCCTAATGTGGTCAAAAATTGTGAGGGTCACAATTGTATGACACTACATTTAACCCCAACTTTAGCAAGAGTATAAGCGTAGGCCAATATTGTTGGTAATGTACAAGGAAACAAGATTGAAAGACTTCTACCACATCAAGGAGGGAAGATATACCAAGGCCCCAGTGGACTAAGTATCATACAACTTTGATTGACAAAGTAAGAGAGAATATCAAGAAGGGAAAACCAAGACTATGAGTAGCAAGGTTCGAATCACTATGAGTAATGAAAAGAAAGGATACCAAAAAATACAAAGAAAAACAAATTCCACTTAGTGACTCTAGGTATCAAAAAGGAAAAATATGAGTTGAGTGTATGACCCCATGTTAAAGGTATCATGTATGCCTCATTGGGAATGATTTCTTTAAGGTAGGATACACCTAAGAGAGAGAAAGAGAGGGAACATGTTATAGCAAGAATTTAGATCCTAGTCGAGGAATAACCCTAAGGATAATGAACACAAAACATGAGGTAATTTCACTTTCCTCAGGGTCAGTATGTTATATGATAACTCATGTATATCATATATATATGAATATAATAATCATCATTCACTAAAGAAAGGAAACTTCCTTGGAAGAAAGGGAATAGAAGGTGTCTTTTGAGTCAACATGAAAGAGACAAAAAGAGATCTCAATGCTTTACATCATCCTCAAATTGATCTTAAGGGCAAAAATATAAGAACAAGGATATGCATAGAAGAATGGTCACAAAAGAGCAAGATCCACGGTGCTAATGTTTGCTAATCTAGTACGACATCCACATCCCAATCTTCAATAGGTATCATCACCTTGCATATTAAGGTAGGTCCTATTACTTTACTCACACTTATCCATGTCATTTCTAGAGAATTAACTTACAACTTGTTACTAGAGAGACCTTAGATTCATAGCATGCAAGTTGTCCCATCTACATTACCTAGGCAAGTTAAGTTCATTTAAAACAATAAAACATATCCCTTGCTAGGTGACACAAATCTCCAGGCTTATCTACGAATATCAACTTCCAAATCCTCTTCAACTGATTATTCCCCAAAAATATTAGATGATTCCTCTAAATCTTCTACTCCCACTAGTGTGCTCACTTCATCAAACTAATCTCCCACATCCGAATTTATTCCCTGTACTTTCTCAAGTGGATCTAAGGTTCATGAGGAAGAGTCTTCTACACCCAACTCTAATATGGATGATACCTTCTCTCCTGAAAAGGTTCTTGTAGAAGATGATTGGGGATCCCTTGACTTTAATCCTACTTTCATATGGGAATATAAAATTTCCCCTAGAGAACCTAAAGTTGAAAAGAAGGAAGAATAAGAAGAACCCAAAAAGTGATCTGTCTAGGCCATTGAGTAATAACTTTGTGGTAGCTTCCCAAAATTCATCCCTCTTAGTTTCCAACTGAGAGGAATTTGACTCTTCAGTCTATGAAAATCCTCCTCCTCTCTCAGAAATGGCTAACCTTTATGGTCCTTGTTTTCACATCCTAGCTAGGTGTGGATATAATGATAATGGATGTGGTGCTCAAGAACAAGGGATAAAGGTTCCCTTGGAAAACAACTTCCATGATATGACATTTGTGCTACCATATGATCCTTTTAAGAATAATAAACCCTCTAAGAGACCATCTATTAGTGGTAATGTCATTTCTACTTCTCTCCCAATAAAATATCCAGAGTATATTGATCAAGACTCTTCTATTGTCCTTGCTTTAGATGTTTTTCCCACTGATGATTCCTTAGCTAAATTCTTAGGAGCTTATGACAACCTTCCTCATTATCACCATAATCATGGTTTTCCCTATTGTCTAAATGCAAAAGCTTACTTTGGGAAAGAAATAAATAAAAATTAGATATTTCAAGAATTTCCTCAGTTAAAAGGCCATCCTTAATAAAGAAATCTCCTAATAAGTGACACTATTAATATTAAGATGGATCCTTGTATTGAAGATAAAATCATTAAGATAGGGAAATGTATTGACGAAGAAGAGAAAAAACAATATTTTGAATTATTACATGAACTCCCAGAAGTATTTTCTTGGATGTGCTCTAACATGCCTAACATTGATCCAAAGATTGTCACTCATAACATTGTCTTAATTCCTGATGTTAAACTTGTGAAGCAAAAGATTCTAAATATTCACCTTGTAGTGGCATTACTTGTTAAGGCTGAGATTGAAAATCTGTTGGATGTAGGATTCATCCATCCTATCGAGTATTCCCCATGGATTTCAAACATTATGTTTGTGGCTAAGTCTAATAATATTATTAGGATGTGTATGGATTTTTGGGATCTTAACAAAACTATTTTCACCTCACCTTGGGGCACATTTCATTGGCTTATGATGCCATTTGGATTGAAAAACATGGGTGCAACCTATTACCATGCTATGACTCTTATCTTCCACAATTATATGGATAAGACCTTAGAAGATTACGTTGATGACATCTTAGCTAAATGTGTTCTTCACACAGATCTTGTTAAGATCCTTCATCAGATCTTTGAGAGAATTTGTAAGTATAACATGCGCTTGAATCCTCCAAAATGTATTTTTACTATGGATAGTCGAAAACTGTTAGGGTTCATAGTTTCACATCATGGAATTGAGGTGGATATGAAGAAGATAGATGTCATTGTTAACATGCCACCTCCTAAAAATATCTCCCAACACAAAAATTTACAAGGAAAGATTCAATTCATTCGTAGGTTTATGTCTTAGCTAGCGGATCGTACCTTTCCTTTTACTCAATCACTTAAAAATAATATTAAATTTTAATGGAGTGAGGATTGTTGTCAAGCATTTGAAAACCTTAAAACATATTTGGTTAATCGTCCTATTCTTCAACCTGCTGACCCTCCCAAGCCTTTCCTTCTATACACAAGTGCTTCCTTTCACACTCTTGCAACCCTACTGGTACAATGTGATAAGGATGGTAGAGAATGTCTAAATTTTTTAATAATTCATACTCTACTTAATTATGAAGTCTGATATTCTACAATAGAAAGACAATGCCTTTCTTTAGTCTTTGTAACTCAAAAGTTAAGGCATTACCTTTTGAATGTTGAAGTCCATGTTATCATTAAATTTAACCCTCTCAAGAATCTTTTCTCCAAAAGTGACCTTTCAGGACAATTAGCTAAGTGGGTTATGATGTTCACCAAGTTTGACCTTAATTTTGTCTCAGAGAAGGCAATAAAGGGTCAAGTGTAAACTAACCACTTAGTTGAGGTTCCTTCACCCTTCTCCCTACCTAACCCAAAGTATTTTCCTAATGAAAAAATTTTATCTACTAAGGTTGATGAGACTTGGGAGTTGTATTTTGATGGCTCTAAGTGTCATACAGGATAGAGGACAAGGGTTGTCTTAATTTGTCCTAAAAAGAAGCCTATCCCCTTATCCTATTGTCTCAATTTCTTATGTACCAACAACATTGCTAAACATGAGGCTCTTATAGCTAAAATTAAAGAAACCTTAGCATTAAATATAAAACATTTTCATATCTATGGAGATTCTCAACTAATCATAAGACAAGTGATAGGAGTTTATCAAGCTAAGAAAGACAAATTATCACAATATAGGGATCTAGCTATATCCTTGTTACAAAAGTTTGATTCTTATGCCATGGAACTTGTTCCGTGAAAAGATAATCGACATGTTGATGTGATGGCATGTGTATCCTCTCTAGTTTCTTTAGAGGACCCCTTGGTAGATCTTAAATTCATTATTCACAAACTCACTACCCCGGCTATTGTTGATAATCCTAGTGATTTAACATATTGTTGCATTATATATTTTGATGAATGGTACTCACATATTGATATATTTGAGTGATGGTACCTTTCTTGACTGTACAAATAAGAATACTAGGGCTAGGATTCACAAATTGGCTGCTAGATACATTATCCTTTCTAATTTTCTTTATAGGAGAGGTTACAATGGTCTTCTCCTTCGATGTCTTAATAGAGCTGAAATCCCTATTGCTCTCGAGGAAGCACATTCAGGTGCTTACAAGGAGAATTTTATGGGTAGATCCTTAGTTGAAATATTGCTCTGAATGGGATTATTATTGGCAAACCATGGAAAAGGATTCTTTTGTGTTTGTTAAAAAATGTCATCAATGTCAGCAACACAGCAATTTGATCCATGCCTCTACCCAAGAACTTCGATCTTAAGTGGCATCTTGGCCCTTTTCTACATGGGATTTGGATCTCATTGGTAAAATATCTCCTCCCTCATCTCAAGGGTATAATTTCATCATAACTACAATCAATTACTTTAAGAAGGGGGTGGAAACAATTCCTCTTTGATCTACTACCGCTGAGGGAATTTGTCAATTCATTTTAGAAAACATTATCTCCTGATTTGGAATACCTTCTACCTTATTTTTGGATAATGGAATGTCTTTTAAAAATAAGGATGTGCAGAAGTTCCTTGAGAAATATCATATTCAATATAAATTTTCTACACCCTACTATCCTCAATCAAATGGTCAAGTTGAGTCTTTGAATAGGATAACTGAACATATTCTTCAAAACACATTAAACAAGAATACTAAATTAACCTATGCTCTTTGGGCCTATTAGATGAGTGTACATGTTTCTATGGGTAGTACTCCTTATAATCTTGTTTATGGTGTTAATGTCATTATGTCTTTGGAGTTAGAAATCCCTTCTTTGAGTGTTTCTCTTAGGGGTATAGTGGATGATGAATCCTATAAAGAACAAAGACTTCAACAACTTGAGATGCTGGATGAATGGTGTATAAATGGTCTTGAGCATATTCAAGTGTATCATAAAACTTTACAATGGATCTATAATGATCAAATCATTCAATTTTCATTTTCAGCGAGTGATCTAGTGCTATATGAAAATCATCATCACGTGAATGCTTTACCCAAATAGAGAAAAATTCAGCCCTAATTTTCTTAGACCATACATTGTTGTTGAAGTCTATGGATTAGGTTCTTAGAAGATAGATGATGTAGAAGGTATGCCTCTCAAGTAACCTATAATTTCTATGCACCTTCATACATACTATGCTTAGCCTCTTTCTCTCTCTCTCTCTCTCTCTCTCTCTCTCTCTCTTCCTGGTTTATCTTCTCTCTCTTCTTTTAACATTTTCTTTATTCAAAATTGCATAATGTGTTAGCACATGTTGATTAAAGTATGTAGGATTAAATGATATTTTATTGTTTAGTCTACATTACTTCATTCTTGACAAGAGTGTTCCTTTACTATGTTGTTTGTATGGGATTCATTTACGTAAATTGTAATAGATTTACATTTTATATGTGCTAGCATGTTATACAGTTTTGTATGTGTTGAGTAGGATTATATCATGTTATTTAATTAGAGTTAATTAAATCACATTACTCATATAGTTCTTAAGCTTAACACATTTCTTCTCTTACATCATCAAGTAGCATTTAATTAAATACTTAGTTATTTAATTAAATCACACATGTACCAATTCAATCATGAAACATTAAGAAATCAATCACATGGGAATTAAACTAGACATACATGTTCACCACCAAACATGTTTCTTTTATTCTAAGCAATGCATACATCAATTAAGTACTAAAATAACATGTTTGAGATATGACATAAGCATAAATAAATACAAATCCATAAGTTTCATATCATATACATCAACAAAATACCTCATAATAAAGCAAAGTCATCTCCTATCCCTAGGAATAACAACTAAACAATGGTGGCTAGATGTCCCCTTCTGATCTAGCCATGGTGGGGATGCATGGGTGTGTATCATAATATGAAACATGAGTGACTCTATGAGGAGCTTCTATGATCCCTCTCCATCATAATCCTACGGTGTGTGGTTGTCTCTATCTAGAAAACTGCTAGATCATAGTCTATCTATTGTAATCTCTCTCACAAAGATCTTTTTGTCTCTTGCTACACCTCCATCTCCATCGGAATAGGGCTGAAAATGTCCTTATGTCATCCTACACTCCCCTATGGTCTATGTGCTATTTGCAAAGAACTAGGAATGTGTGCAGTCATGATGAGGTATGTCACTATTAGATAGTTCAAATAACCAAAAGACAACTAAGAGGGGGGGTTGAATCGGTTGTCACCAGATTACTGGAACCTTAGGCATTTTAAAATTTAATATGGAAACCCAAAACAATAATACTAGAATGCATAAACCAAATATTAGAATGGCAGTTAAACCAATTAAGTATAAACAATAATCAAAGAGTAAATACCATCCACATGACACCAAGATTTATACGTGGAAAACCCAGTAAAGGGAAAAAGCATGATGGGAAGCCTACCCATAGTCAGATAAAACCATTGCAGTAAGTATGTGAATTACAGTTGAGGGGCCTACACTTGTAGGAAGGCCAACATCCTAGAGCACATTGTTCATCACAAAAGGAGTCTCACTAACTACATATAAATCTACACTACAATCTGGAAGAATGAATGAACTACAATGATAACATCTCCTATGCCTGAGTACAGTTCTAGTTAAGCTCAATATCAGAGGACTAAATCATCTTACATAAACCCAACTCAATCTCCAATGATCGACCAAATCCTCTGCTAGAATAATATTACATTATTTGCATAGATAATCTCCTAATCCCATAACCATATCTTTTCTACAATAAGATCTTACATCATATATATACAAACCCTCAACCAAAAAAAATCAGGTCGGCCACCAGACAAATAGACAATTACATAATTACAAAACATGTTAGCCTAAGGCCAAATAAATAATATCCAACCCATAAGACATCCTGAAAACAAATCAAGAGGACCAATCCACATGTTATATTAAGTCGGTCCATAAACTAGATCAATCGGGACCCAATATAGGTCCACATGCTAAGGAAATGATTCCAATCCACCATGTCTTGAACAAGATCACCAATAACATCCTGAATCTCCTCTAGATGTTACACCAACACCACTTATGCATATCATCAAAGATCACCATCAAAGGTCTATCGGTGAAACCCTCACCAAAACTGCAAGCCAAGCTTCCCAGAAAACAAGATAGCATCCGATTACCAGACCAAAACAAAATGACTAAATATGAACATGAGTATCATAAATAAGCCAATTCCTTAGGGTACCACAAACCACTTTCTGATGTACCTTGTAAGTATCTAAATCTCTTTATCACTACACTCTCATGATTTTATCTAGGGTCACTCAGAAATCTTGATACAATACAAACAACATTCATTATGTCAGGCCTAGTCCAAGTCAAATAAAGGAGACCACCAATCATAGATTTGTATCTTGTAGGATTTATTGGTGCAGAAATATCTTTTCTTGTCACTTTCTTACTTGTAACCATAGGAGTACTTACTGGTTTAGAATCTTGTATAACAAATTTCTTCAACAATTCCCTAGCATACTTTGTTTGATAGATGAAAATACCTTTGTCAATCTGAGTAATCTGCAAACCAAATAAAAATTTCATTTCCCCAATCATAGACATCTCAAATTCATTCTTGATATTGTTAGAAAATTCCTGACACAACTTATCTTCACCTCCCAAAATAATATCATTAACAAATGCTTTAATAATCAGTATGTCATCATCAGTGATCTTATAATATAAATTACTATCATCATTACCCTTACTAAAACCAAGCTTCAAAATATATTTATCCAACCTTGCATACCAAGCTCTAGGTGCATGTTTCAATCCATAAAAAGATTTCCTTAACTTGTAAACCATGTTTGTATCATCTGATAGTGAAAAACAATCAGGTTACTCAATATAAACTTTCTCATCAAGATCCCCATTCAGAAACACACACTTACATCCATCTAATAAACCTTGTGGTTTTTAAGGGTAGCATAGGAAGGAAATAATCTTATAGCTTCAATCCTTGCTACCAATGCAAAAGTCTCACCATAACCAATTCCTTCCTTCTGAGAGTATCCTTTACAAACCAATCTAGCCTTATTCCTTACAACTTGACCATCCTCATTCAATTTATTCCTAAAACCCCATTAAGTTCCAATAGCATTCTTATTTTTAGGTCAAGGAACCAAAGTCCATGTGTTCTTCTTCTCCATTTGATCTAATTCTCCTTCCATAGCTTTTATCCAATATTCATCTTTATATACGTCAATTACTGATACTAATTCAAGTTGAGAAATTAAACATACCTTACTAGTTGTTAGTCTTCTTGTCATTACTCCATTATTCTTATCCCCAAAGATCCAATCTTCTAAAAGATTCAATCTCACACACCTAAGAGTCTTCTTACTTTGTTTTCATCTTCCTGGTTCTTCAGTTATTATAGAATTTTCTAATGCCATCATAGTAACTGGTTCATCACTCTGTTCTAGTAAAGATGCTACCAGTTTAGATATAATTACTTCCACTGCATGTTCATTCTCATAAACTCTGATTTGACCTCTATTCAACTCATTCACTTTGACATTAGTGTTCTCCACAATTATCTGCATCTCTTGTTATAACATATATATGCTTTACTTTCATTAGAATAACCAAGAAATATGCCTTCATCACATCTAGAATCAAATTTTCTAATAATATCATCTCTCTTGATATAATATTTACTACCAAATATTCTGAAATACTTAACCTATAGGTGTAGTACCAAGCCATAATTCATAAGGTGTCTTACCAGTTTCTCCTTTGATATGTACTCTGTTGAATGTGTAAACCATTGTGCTCACAACTTCTCTCCCATAGACATGAGGCAGATTAGATTTCACCATCATAGTTCTAGGAGCATCCAAGATAGTTCTAATTTTCCTTTCCACAACTTCATTCTATGGAGGTGTTCAGGGAGTAGAAAATTGTCTCCTTATACCATGTTTGTCACAAAAGTTATTAAACTCACTAGATGTGAATTCTCCACCATGAGTTGACCTCAAATATTTAATCTTCAATCTTGTCTCAGTTTCCACTTTAGCCATAAAGATTTTAAACTTTGAAAATGCCTTAGATTTCTCCCTTAGAAAATTAACCCACATCATTCTAGAATAATCATCAATGATTAGCATGAAATATCTATCACCTTGAAAACTTTTAACCCTAGAAGGGCCACACAAATCAGTATGAATAAGATAAATAACATCATTATATTTGTCTTGTATACTCCTAAAATATGTTTTGACCTATTTACCCATTGGAAATTCCTTATATACTGGATTATAGGGCTTCACAATCTTAGGTATACCTCTAACTTGCCTAGTTTAATTGATCTTTACAATGCAATCAAAATTCACATGACATAGCCTCTTATGCCATCACCAACTCTCATTTGTTTGTGCAATGAAACATGTCTTCTCACTAGAATTCAAATGAAATATATTATCCTTTGTCTATGTATCGATTACAATTTCCAAACCAGATCTGTTAAGAATTTTATATTTTCCATCCTTGAAGTATAATTGAAATCCCTTATCCACCAATTTTTCTACACTCAAAAGATTATGCCTCAAAACTTCAACATAATAAACATTGTCAGTATTGTTCTTACCATCCAATGATATAGTTCATTTTAATTTGATAATACATGCTTGGTCATCTCCAAATCTAACTAGACCACCATCATATTCTTACAAAGATAAAAACTTCCCTTTATCTTCAGTCATGTGATGTGAACAACCACTATCAATTACCCATTCATCCTTGTCTTCAATTTTAACATCAAATGTATTCTCTTCCAATACAATCTCTTTTAGTGCTAGAAAATCTTCCTTGATAGCGAGGAACACCCATTCCTTCCCATTTCTAGAACCACTAATAGAATCTTCTATCAGTTCATCATCAGAATCAGTAATGCCTTCCTCATCTACTATGTAGCATGATTTGTCTTTGTTTTTCCTGAACTTATACTTGTTCTGATATCCAGGGGTAGGTTTAAAAAATCCTATAACTTCTTCTTCAAATCTTGAATTCCTTTTAGGACATCTAGATGCAAAATGACCAATCTTATTACATGCAAAACATTTAAAAGGTGATTTTCCCTCATACATACTTCCTTTCGGTCCTTTAGGTACTCTTCTATAAAACAAGGCTTCAAATTGCTCAAATTTTTCATCTTCTCTCTTCATATCATTCATACAACACTTTCCAATCTTCCTTACCAGTTGATGATGTAAATGCATGAAAATTAGGTTTGGTATTCATAGATCTAGAAAGTCTGAATTCTTCAAGCTCAAAAGAAAATAGTTTCCCAACCAAAGTATCTTTGTTGATAGATGTACTAGCCATTGTCCTCAACTCATTAATAAAATTCCTTCATCTTTTAAGCCAGTGGTAGGGCTCTCAGAACTTTAGAAACAATTTCATCTTCACTTAGAGTTCCACCACAATATTGAATTACCATAACAATCTCATTTACCCTTTCCATGAATGTAGTAATCCTTTCATCTTCTTCCATCTTCAGGTTCTCATATCTCACCTAGTAACCATCATGTTTTTCAATTTTAATAGTAGGGTCACCTTCATTAAGAGTCTCCAATCTATCCCATATAGCCTTTCTAGATGACTTTTAAGTTAATCCCATTATTTGCTAATTAGAAAGTGCACACAAGAGGCCTTCTCTTGTTTAACAATCATTCTGAAGCTCCTTATCCAAGTTTACCAGAGGAGGATTTCCAAATGCCAGATTCTGAGGTGTAATACCATTATGTGTGATCTCCCAAATCTCCTTGCCAAGACATCTCAAATGAGTCTCTATATGAAACTTCCATACTATGTAATTTGTTCCATTAAGACTTGGAATATCTCTCTGAAAGATACCTCCAGATGAACTAGATGAACTTGAACTATTATTCACCATAGGATATTCCTCAAGTAGTTAAGATTTCTATATAGAGGACCAATGCTCTGATACCAATTGTTAGACAATTCAAATAACTAGAAGACAACTGAGAGGGGGGGGGTAATCATTTGTCACCAGATTATCAGAACCTTAAGAATTTAAAAATTTAATACCAGAACCCATAATAATAACGAAATGCATAAACCAAATACCGGAATGGTAGTTAAACAAAATAAGTATAAACAATAATCAAAGAATAAATACCATCCACATGACACCAAGATTTATATGTGGAAAACCTGGTAAAGGGAAAAACCATGGCGTGAAGCCTACACATAGTTTGATAATACTTCTGTAGTATGTATGTGAATTAAAAATGAGGGGCATGCACTTGAAGGAAGGCCAATAGCCTATAGTGCATTACTCATCAGAAAAGGAGTCTAACTAACTACATAGAAATCCAGACTACAATCTGGAAGAATGAATGAACTATAATGATAACATCTCCTATGCCTAAGTACAGTTCTGGTTAAGCTCAATACCAAAGGACTAAATCCTCTTACATAAACCCAACTTGATCTTCAATGATCAACCAAATCCTTTGCATGAATGATAGTTGATTTGTATAGTAAAATAGTGTGTATGGGAATCTTGTGTGTGTGAAAGACCCTAAAATGAGAAAGATAAGAAACTAGAGCTACCCTACGCTTTGCAAAGCAAACCCTAAATGTATCTAAATGTAAATTAGAATACTCTAAATTAAATGTGTTAAATGATCTGAAGAATGAATGCAAATATGAAAATGAGTGTAAATAATCTCATACAAAGATATGAAAATAACTTGAAACCATACTGATCCCCAAGGAAGAGATATAAGATACTTGATCTCCTACTATTCTTCAATGTCTTCAAGGCTCCTAATTGATGATGAATACTTGATCAATACTTAATGAGTGCTTGATGAATATTATTTAAGACTCCACATAAGCTTCTCTTTCACTAGATAGAAGGCTCCTTGTGATTGGTAGAAGGATTCGCAAAAAACTCTTCCTTAGATCCCTTTAAATAAAGAAAGGGAGATCTTCTATATGAAACCCTAGATCTTAATTTCTTCTTTAGGCTGACCTAGGATATAAATTTCCTACCAATTTCTTGATGTTAAGCATTATAATATCATAGAATTATTCTCCCAAAATTTTAGGAAAATGTTGGGGACAATGTTGCACCTGCAAATGTCTGAACAAATTTTCACCAAATTTTCAAGGCCGTTAGATATGATGATATTAGAGTGAATCCCAAAGTGAAATTAGGGCTTAAAAGTCAAAATAAGACATAATTAGGGTTTATGATTTAATGATTTATTGGAGGAATAAAATAAAAAGGGCCACACTTAGGGTAAAGGGCCAAATTTTACGATGTGGGGAGTGATGAAATATGACATTTTATTTAATTAAATTAATTAAATAAATGATTAAAGGGAAATTACAATCCAAGATGCAAACATACTAAGGTTGGTGCTAAACTAAGAATAGAATTGTACCACACTAGCAAGGGTGTACAATTTACGATGCTAAACAACAGATTCTGCAAGTTGTACTAATGAGGAGAAAGGTTTAGTTGCTTAAGTTGAGGAGAAAGATGAATGGGTAATTGATAGTGGTTTCTCTCATCATATGATAGGTGATAAGAGTAAATTTATAAACTTGGAAAGGTTTGATGGTGGTATAGTAAGATTTGGTGATAACAAAGATTGTGTAATCCATGGTAGATATTCGATTTCTCTTAATGGTAAGCATACTATTGATAATGTGTTGTATGTTGAATTTTAAAGAATAATATTTTGAGTGTTGGTTACATGGTTGATAAGGGATATAACTTGAAATTAAAGAATGGCAAATGTGAGACCTTGAGTAGCTCCAGAACTAAGATTGCATTACGGAAAAAGACTAAAGGTAATATCTTTCACATAAATTCCAATGGTAAAATTTGAGTGATTGCTCAGATTCATAAAAGTCAGTTATAGCATAAAAGTATGTGTCATGTAAATTTTGATTGCATGGTTAAGATAAGTTCCACTCAAGCAATGAGATATCTAAAAGTTAATAAAGCTTTCTAATTGGGTATGTGAGGAATGTTAATTAGGAAAGCAGACAAGAGTTACTTATAGGATAAAACAGTATAATTGTAATGGATTGTTGGATCTTGTGCATACTGATCTATGTGGTCCTTCTAGAGTGAGAACCTTATAGGGTGACAGGAATTTCATGTTGTTGATAGATGACTATCCAAGGATGATGTGGGCTACCTTCCTAAGTGAGAAGTCTAAAGCATTGGAGAAGTTCAAGATTTTCAAAGCTAGATTTGAAACTAAGATTGGATTGAAGCTAAAGTGTCTGAGATCTGATAGAGGTGGAGAATTCAAATCCTGTGAGTTTAATGCATGCTATGAAGATCCTGGAGTTAAGAGACACAAATTTTCTCCTAGGACAACATATTAGAATCATGTTATGGAAAGAAAGAATAGAATAGTTTAAGAAGCTACTAGAACCATGATGATTGAAGGAAATGTTCTACATGTATTTTGAAGAAAAGTTGTGAGTACTGTAGTATAGACTCTTAAGTGGGTAAATGTGAAAGGTGATACTGGTAAGACTCCTTATGAGTTATGGTTTGGTCATGCTCCTACTATTAGATATTTAAAAAAAAATTAGTATTAAATTTTACATCAAAAGAGATGAAGATCTTGGAAGGTTTGATGCTAGATATGATGAAAGAATCTTTCTTGGTTATTCTACTAAAAGTGAGGTCTACCGGTGTTATAATAAAAGTTTGACAAAGATGGTTAAGAGTGCTAAGGGGAAGGTTGATGAACATAATGTGAGATAGATTAGATCTTATAGATAAAATTTGGATGATCATGATGCCATCTCAAATAAAGAAAAATAAGTACAGACCCAAAGTCAAGTTCAGATTTCTCTGAAAAAGCCTGAGAATGAAGGTGCAGATGTTAATGCAGAAGAAAGAGTTCAAGAACCTAAAATTCAAGAAAATCCTAAAACTCCTAGGTATGTGAGGTTGAATCATTCTAAAAATAAGATTAATTGTGATAAGAATAAAGGCATAATGACTAGGAGAAGACTTGCTGAAGAAATTTGTTTGATTTTTAAAATTGAACCTAAGAATGTTGATGAAGGATGCAAAGATGAAAATTAGATTAAAGCTATGCAAGAAGAATTGAATTATATTGAGAAAAAGAATACATGGATTCTTGTTCCTAGACCTAAGGATAAAAATATAATTATAACTAAATGGGTATTCCAGAATAAGTTTAATGAATAGGGTGACATTGTCTAAAATGAAGCTAGACTTGTTTGTAAAGTTTATTCACAAATGGAAGGAATTGACTATGATGAGACCTTTGCTCCAATAGCTAGAATTGAAGTTCTTAGATTATTTTTTGCCTGTGCTCCTCATAAATATTTTAATGTTTATCAAATGAATCTCAAATCAACCTTTCTTAATGGAAAATTGGAAGAAGTCTACATTGAGCAATCATATGGACTTCAACTGATAGATGGAAAGGACATGGTTTGTCGGTTGAAGAAATAATTGTATGGATTGAAGAAATCCTGTAAATTCTGGTATGCCAGATCAGATAAGTGTTTGATGAAGCTTGGATTCAATAAAGGTATTGTTGATAGTAATTTATATATCAAGATTGATCGGAATAATATTTCGACTATTGGAGTTTTTGTTGATGATAGTATCTTTGGATGAAATGATTGTCTATGTAAGAAATTTGCTGAAGAAATGTAGAATGAATTTGAGATTGTTGGCTTGATGTTGATTGTAATGGAAGACTTCATCTATTGTCATTGATGGCACATGTATACACACACATATGTTCACATTGTCATAGTCATCTTAGTTAAGACAAACCGGTATTACTCCTAAGTCTTTGTATTGAAAAATTGGTATTATATGTATAGCTAAGTTCAAATGGTTTAGAGGGCATCTAACCGGTATATGTAGACAACTGGTATTTACTAGAATGGCTTGGTACCAGCATGGGGATTCAGTAGAGATCATCAAAGAAGAAAATGGAGGACAACTGGTCTATGAGTTGGAAGAGGATAACTCTTAACCAGTATAGGTGTTCCAACTAGTTTCACTGATTGTGTGATGAGTTATGACTGGTCGTGATGAGTTATCCCTAACTAACAAATTTGGTAGCAATCTGTGATGAGTTATGTTAGATTATCCAGATACACTACAGCTAGTAAATTGTGATATGATTCCTGAGTCGACATGAAATAAAATGTCTATATAATGACATTATCATGAACTATTTTTATGATGGGCAATAGAAGTGTTAAGTTGTTGAAGCCATTGCAAAGTAGAAGATGATCTATTCAAGAGAGTTGTGCTACTTCTATATCACACCACCTGTTGTTTTCTAATCACTATAAAAGTCAAATCCCCCAACCCAGTAAGCTCTGACAAGCTTCATTGTACAAATCCTCTAACAAGGTAATCCATTAGTTTGGGTTTTAAATCATCTACTGAGGTTACTCCCAAAAGGGTACTACCTTTAACAGGGTATAGCTCCTAATAGAGCTCTGGGATCTTTAATAGGATTCACTCCTAAGAGAGCACTTTTGTAGACCTTAACTGATTAGTTACCTATTTCTATAGATAGTTAACTTGTGAGTCCCATCTCACCATGGTTTTTCCCAGTTGGGTTTTCCATGTATAAAAATTGTGTTATGGTGATGTTTTACTTATTGTGGATGCTTTGATATCATTTTGGATTGTATGCATAGTATTAAGTAAATTAGTTAAGTATCTTTATTGGTCTATGTTTAAAGTGGTTTTGTTTTTGTTGTCACTGATTCACCCCCCCCCTCTCTCAGTGCTTTATAAGTCTATCAATTGGTATCAGAGCCAAACTTCCTTAAGGCTTAATTGCTTAGAAGGAAACCCTAAAGCCACCATGGGGGATATGAGTTATTTAAAGATGGATAGAGTGCTCGATGCTACCAAGGAAGAGGTGAAAACCCTAAGGGTCAGATTTAAAGCTTCACAAGTCAAAAGAAAAGAGTTGACTAAACAAATATTGGAGATATCTGATAACAGTTCTTCAGATGAGGCTAACAATGATTCTTAGCTGAAGAAGTTGAAAAACTAAATGGTGAAAAGCTAAATATGAGAAGAGAGTTAGAAGCCCCAACCATCCACATGAGCTAAGAGATAGAAGCAAGAAGGGCAGTTGAAGACCCAATGAAAGAAAGAGATCATAAGATTGCTAAGATCAAATAAGAGAATGCAACTTTGCATGAGCATTGGCATGAAGAGAAGGAAGAAAAGGAGGCTTTGCAGCTAAATCTAGAAATGGCAACATCTCTAAGAGAGACTCTGACAAAACACAATGAAGAGCTTACCAGAGATCTCATTGAGGCTTATGGAAAGCTGGAAAAGTTTGATAAGAGTTCTTCTATTCTGGATGAACAGATCCAATTTCAGAGGATGAAAGGTGACACATTTGGACTAGGTTTCAATACATCTAAGAAAGGAGAATCTTCATGTATAAAGAGCAACATTCACAAAGATAAAACTCCTCCTAAGGCTAACAAGCATACAAGTAAGAAAGTATTTAAACCTATTTTCTTTGTCTATCATAAACTTGGACATACTACAAATGTGTGTAGAAGCAAACCTAATAAGAATATAGGCTATAATGCAAATGTTAGGTATGTATCTAGGAGATTTCAAGGTCACTGTTTTACATGCAACATGTATGGACATAGATTAGTTGAATGCCGATATGGAGCAAACAATTTGACACCTCACATGAATCCAAGACCTAATGGTGACTGGAAGAGAACCTATGACAACAAGGGAAATATGAACTGGTAGAAACCCTATGTCAACTGGTTTAGTCCATTTGAAATGGAAAAGGTAACTAATGTTATTTGCACCATTTGTAACAATTATGGTCATGTAGCTATGAACTGCAGAAGGAGAAATGGAAGAGGTAATGTAGAACCTTGGAGATCATTTGGAATGGCTTGCTATCATTGAAACAAATCAGGACACATGGCAAAGTTCTATAGAACCATGAAGAACAAACCGGTAAACCAATCTAAATATCATAAAGGTAAGCAGAAGGTTAATATTGAAGAAACCATAGAGGATATGAACAAAATTTGGAAAAAGAAGAGTGAGGACAAGCCTGCAGAAGAATCTATCCCTTCACCTAGCATGAAGAAATCTACACTTGAAAACTAAGCCTTTCAACAGGCCTAAGGGGAGCATAGCGGTAAGTCTACTTCTAGACCCCTTGAAGAATGCATGGTAAGAGAGTTTTGAATTTTGAGTTATTTTGTGAGACTTCTTGATATCATTGTCTATTGGATTTTCAAAAGATTGTAACCAGTTATATACTTATCAATATTGGAAGTATTGTTAAGCAGTATATTAGGGTTTGTTACCCTATCAGTCAAGCAATTAATGCAATGGGTAAAGTTTATAAAAGCGAGTTTTACTATGTTATTTTTACCCTAATTGCATTTGAAAGAGAGTTCTTGAGCACCTGCAGAGCGAAAAAGAGAATTGCTAGCTGATAGTAGATGGATTTGTGTTGTGGATTGAAAGATTCAATCAAATTCAAAGATTAGCAAAGGCGAAATAGGTGTACATTCAAGAGATCAACCGAAAACCTTGCCAGCACGGAGGAATTAAGTTATTTTTTTTTAATCTCTATCAAATTGAGTTTATCTAGAATGGCATCATCATCTAAGCAAGTATAGAGACTTATGATCAGTGTAGAACCTATAGAGTCTATGGAAACAGACAAAATATTGTCATGTAATGCTTTGTCTCAAGTTCCTGATGGTGTTATGATAAAAGGTGATTTATCCAGTTACATTGACTGTAAAATTGAAGATTTAGGGTCATTATCAATTAATTCTCAACTGAAATCTTTGTGTGATATAAGCGGCAAAATCAAACCCGAGTACATTAGAGTTTATGAAAAGGATTTTCACAATGCAGCATATTTTCTTGAAGATTTTTAAGAACATGTTAGGATAATTCTTAGTCATGTGCATGGTGAAAATATGTATCTTGAAAGGTTGCACACAATCACAAAGGAAGAAATACATGCAGCTACTGGTCTTTGGTAAACTGATGAAGTTCCAAACCCGAGGAAAATTTCAAAAGAAACTATGGTAACACTAACTCAGACTACCTCTGATGGTCGTGCATTTTCAGTTAACAACATCAAAGACCCAACTGTTAGACTTGATACTATGGTCATCAGCTATAGGATATTCTATTCTAGCAGAATGTATAGTGTGCCATCTATAGCTATGCATACAGCTTATAGAATGACTATTGAGAATGCAGATTATGACTTATGTGAAGCTATAAGGAGTCAATTGATGTTGAACCTGCAATCAATAAAGAAAGACAACAGTCAAAAGTTCAAATTTGGTGAGTTATTGATTAGTCTATTCTTTTGTTTTTAGAATTTCCTACCAGGAATTGGTGACATTCAATGGTCAAAGGACCTACCAGGAACTGCTCAAATCAAGAACAACATTAAGGTTGTAAAGAACACATTCTCTGTTGCAATGAATAGATATTTTAATGAATTCCAAAAGAATATGAGCATGAGGGTGAGTCTACTTGAAAATGTTGTTAAACACTTTGCAAAAGATATTTATTTTACAATAACCACATACTTTTGTCTTATGGAGGCCGTAGAACCTAGGGAGGATGAAATGAGTTATGAAGTCAATTATGACTTATTAATCGGATATGCCAACAATCTTTTGGCATCTCCCAAGGATAAGAAGAAGAAAAGACTATGAACATATGAGGAAAGAAATGCACTTGCTAAACCAAGTTCTGGCAAAGAGAAGAAGAAGAAAGTTGAGCAAGCACCTCCAATGACCACTAGTACAAGGGTGACAAGAAGTGTTCAAGTCAAAAAGAAACTTGCACCCAAATAATATGCTAAGAAGAGAGGAAGGCAACTTATTCTTCAAGCAGAATCTGATGATACTGACACTGAAGAGGAAACAAAGAAAGTGAAAGAAACTGGTAATAAATCCAAACTAGTAGAAGACACCTCAGAGTAGGGTATTCCTATTAGTGCCTTATCCTACAAACCTATAACCAATTTTGAGAGAACTGTACAAAATATTAGGGAAGAATAGGTTTGATAATGTGAAAGAATGTTTTGATTCATTGGATGATGATCAGAAGGAACAAATTGTTCAAAAGGTAATCAACTACTTATGTCAATACAATTGATTGCCTCGGGATCTTAAAAATGATATTTCTGATTCTTTGCATTCTATTCTTACAAATAAGTGGGAAGTGGCTATTGAACAAGATCAAGAAATAATTGATAGTATTTTCATTCAATTTTCCTGAATTGTCTAGAGATGATTTACTAGCATTGCTTAATAATTTCAAAGGACAATTTCATTTTAAGGCAAGAAGATTGATGTTAATGAATGGAAAGGTGCAATCTGTTGAAGTTGAAACTTATTAGATAACTATAAATATTCAAATGATGCATGAGTAGATGAATTCTCATAAAACTGATCAAACAAAGACTGGAGCACAACTAGAGTTAGATGAAGAAGAAATTATTGCACTAGATTTGTCTATCGTATTAAGAATAAGGATGACACTACTTCTCTATTGGTTAATTTTGTAGATGATATTTAGGACACCATTGATTTAAATAGAAATATCATTGAACTAGTTATGCCACCGTTACAACAACTAGTCATTACTATTACATAGGAAAAAGTAGTTGAAGCACTGGTAATTCAACCTAGTGTGGATATTCAACCTCCACCGAAAAAAGAACACCAAGTGGAAAATCAATTGCCACTGGTTACAATGGTTACTTAGAAGAAACAAACAAAGGTAGAACAAGAGAAAGAGAAACCTGAGAAAGAGGTTGAAGTGAAGGCATTTGAATAG
Organism: Cryptomeria japonica; assembly: GCF_030272615.1. NCBI lineage: Eukaryota > Viridiplantae > Streptophyta > Pinopsida > Cupressales > Cupressaceae > Cryptomeria > Cryptomeria japonica. The sequence continues at coordinate 867,529,193 of NC_081414.1, forward strand.
AAAAAGGAGGAAGAGAAAGAGAAAATAGAGGAGAAGATAGTAGATGAAAAGGAAAAAGCAATTGTTAAGTAGCAAATTGATGATGAGGATGACTCAATAGAAATAAAAGGGCCTATATATGTAGATAATATGAGTGCATATAAATTCATGGAGATTTGTATAGTGATGCAATCTAGAGCTCAGAAGAATAGATTAAAAGAGCAAAGGAAGGAAGAAGAAACTATTCAAACTGTTGTTGAGATTCTGTCAAGTCTTCTACCAGAGACTGACATTGGAAACTTGTCAAATCCTATTGGAAAGCTTGGCCAATTGGTTGTTTATGCTTCTAACCAACTAAAGTCCCTTGAAGAAGATGCTCAAACTTTAGCTGAGAAGAATTACATAAAGAAGAGAGGAGAGAAAATAATGAAAGATATTGATATAGGGAAGATTGCTTTATCCCTAAATAAAGATCTTTTGTGAACTGCTATTGAAACAGGAGGAAGGATACAAGCCTATGCATCTAATGTTTCATTTTTCTATACCGATTTGATTAAGAGGTGAGAAGAGACAAAATAAGAACTGGAAAGGATATGTACTAACTACATACCTATACAGGATTCAACCTTAATATTTGGCAAATCAGTTTATTATTTGCAAAATTGATTAGAAGTCTATGATTATGAATAGGTTAAGAGACTCCAATCCTTGAAAGAATTTAAATAACTAGTTAACACCCAAAGTGGACATCTTACAATGGGCATATAGGGATGCAGAACCAGTTTTGGCAACTCCAGAAATGAGCATAGTAGATGCGATGGAAGAATTCACTACACAGGTTATGACAACCACTGATATTACTAAAACCTTATTGGAAGCATTGGAAAATGATTTTTCTCAGATGAAGATCACTTTCAGTGACATTTTCTTGAAAATTGCAATGAACACTCCTTGATAAAGACTCTTACATTTTTGTATATGTAATTTTTTGATGTAAATTTTGATATAATATCTATGTATTTTACTTTTCAATTTGGAATTGTTCTCAAATGGGGAGTATAAATATGTATGTGTTGTAAAATTTTGTATTTACTATTAAGGGGGAATAGAAATATGTTTGTAATTTTTTTTTGTAAGCACACTTAGTTGTAAAGTTGTAAAATTTTCTAAGTGTTTCCATCAATGCTAGAGGGGGAGATTGTTGGCTTGATGATGATTGTAATGGATGAATTCATGTGTTGTCATCAATGGCACATGTATACAAACACATATGTTCACATTATCATAGTAATATTAGCTAAGACAAATTGGTATTACTCTTAAGTCTTTGTATTGAAAAACTGGTATTATATGTATAGTTAAGTTCAAATGGTTTAGAAGGTGTCTAACTGATATATGTAGACAACTAGTATTTACAGGAATGGCTTGGCATGAGCATGGAGATTTAGCGGAGATCATCAAAGAAGAAAATTGAGGACAATTGGTCTATGAGTTGGAAGAGGTTAACTCTTAACCGGTATAGGTGTTACAACCGATTTCACTGATTGTGTGATGAGTTATCATGGTGCATGGTGAGTTATCCCTAACTGATAGATTTGGTGGCAATTTGTGATGAGTTATGTTAGATTATCCAAATAGACTCCAACTAGGAAATTGTGATATGATTCCTGAGGTGAGATGAAATCTTATGTCTATATAATGACATTATGATGAACTATTTTTATGATGCGAAATAGAAGTGTTAAGTTGTTGAAGGTGTTGCAGAGTATGTTGGTGATGCAGTTTTGAGCTAGCACAAGAGGATCTATTCAAGCAAGTTGTACTACTTCTAGATCAGACCACCTATTGTTTTCTAATCACTAGAATAGTCAAATCCCCTAACCAAGTAAGCTCTAAGAAGCTTCATTGTAAAAATCCTCTAACAAGGTAATCCATTAGTTTGGGTTTGAAGTCCTCTACTAAGGTTACTCCTAATAGGGTACTATCTTTAACATGGTATAGCTCCTAACAGAGGTCTAATATCTTTAATAGGACTTTCTCCTAGTAGAGCACTTTTGTAGACCTTAACTAGTCTGTTACCTATTTTTGTAGATAATTAGCTTGTGAGTCCCATCTCACTATGGTTTTTCCCAGTTGGGTTTTCCATGTATAAACACTTGTGTTATGGTGGATGTTTTACTTGTTGTTGATTCTTTAATATCATTTTGGTTTGCATGTATAGTATTAAGTAAACTGGTTAAGTATCTTTACTGATCCGTTTTTAAAGTGGTATTGTTTTTGTTGTCACTAATTCACTCGCCCCCTCTTAGTTCTTTATAAACCTATTAGATGTGTCTATGATTGCTGAAATGAAATTATTTTTAGGATTGCAAATTACTCAGTTGGACAAAGATATTTTCATATCTTAGTCTCAATATGTGAAGGAATTGTTGAAGAAATTTGGTCTTGAAGATTCTAAACCTATTGGTAGAATTATGGTGACTGAATGTAAGTTGACAAAGAATGATGACTCTCTCAAAGCTAATTAGACCAAATATAGATCTATGATTCCAGTGAAATATTGTATTTGACTCAGACTAGACTTGATATAATGATTGATGTGTGTTATGTTGCTAGATTTCAAGTTGATCCTAAGGAATCTCATGTTACTACTACAAAAAGAATATTCAAATATTTGAAAGGAACAACTGATTTTGGTTTGTGGTATTCTAAGAATCATGACTTTACTTTGAGTTCTTTTACATATGCTAATTAGATAGGTGATGTTGATGATCAGAAGAGTACTACAGGTTGTGTATTCTTTTTGAGAAAGAAGTTGGTCTCTTAGGAAATTAAGAAGAAAAATGCTATTTCCTTATCTATTATAGAAGATGAATACATTGTTGTTGCTAGCAATTGTACTTAGGTAGTTTGGATGAACCAGATGTTGAAGGACATAGGAGTTATTTATGATTAACCTATTGCTATATACGTTGACAATTCAAGTGCTATCAATATCTCAAAGAATCTACTATTGCATTACAGGGAAAAGCATATATCAATGTAATGGAGGGAAGAATGATGAGGAGATCAAGAGGAAATATTTTCTTCCCTCCAAGGATAGGGGAATGTTTCACTATGGATTTCTCTTCAAACACTTTACCCACATTACATTTATAAGAGGGGGAAAATTCACTAGATCCAATCTTTTAGGAAAGAGATTGAATACTAAATGAATTGATAATGGTGTGAAAATGATAAGTGAACCATTCTTTAAGAGTGGAAGATGGTCGAATTATCTATGATTCGAGACTAAGTGTAAAATTGGTAAAGAACTAATTATAGCTTGAGATTGAAGTGTGGTATGAAGCTGTGCACCTGGATCTGAATATAATATGTCAAGATGAAGTTGCCTTGCAAATTTAAGAAAAATTTGCTAAGACCATGTTGAAAGTACACATGGTCCTCCCAAAAATGCATGTAACAAAAAAGATTTTTTTCCTCTATGAATAGAGTCCAAATCTACAAATATAGCCTTGCCCCTTTAACCTACACACATAAAAGAGAGGAAATAGGGTTGGGATTGGGGATTTGTCTTCAAGTCAAACCCCTATTTTGGAATTAACCAAATGATGAAACAAATTACTTGCAAGTAAATGTAAATGAAAGACTAAACTTTAAATCACCTCAAGGGAGGATGCAATAGGAATGTCGATAGAATTATGAAAGAGATCTCCTCTTTAATAGTTGAATCCTTGACTTGAATGCAACACCTAGACTTGAAGGGAGGCTTGGAAATGCTCAATGCTTGAAAGGGATGCTTGAATGCTTGAATTCCTAAACTGATGCCCACTTTTTGCTTATCCCACCTTTTTTTTTGTAAATGGGAGGGCAAATGCAATTTATATATTCATTAATTAGGGTTACTGGACTGATGTTTTGTCATAAGCCAACACAGGGAAGGTTTCCTGCTCAAAATTCAAAACCCAATCCACAATTTGAATGTAGGGGCCCCAAGATAGGGTAGGGATGGGGGTGCCATGCCCCTATCCTACCCTTTTCTTAGGATAGGAAGAAGGTCTGAGTAGTGTGGGGGTAAGAAAAAGGTGTAGTTTGAGGGATGAGCAACTCTCAGGTCTCTAATTAGGCTTAGGAATTCAATTCACCAACATGAGGACCCTAATGTGGTAGAAAATTACAAGGGTTGCAATTTTATGACACTACATTTAGCCCCCACTTTAGCAGGATTATAAGTATAGGCCAATACTATCGATAAAGTAAAAGGTCACAAGATTGAAAGACTTCTACCATGTCAAGAAGGCAATATATACCATGCCCCTAGTGGACTAAGTATCTTATGACTTTGATTGAAAAAGTAAAAGGGAAGATTGATAAGGGAAAACCATGACTACAAGTAGCAAGGTTCACCTCACTATGAGTGAAGAGGATAAAATAATGCAAGGTGAGATTAGATGGTTAGAAATCCAAAGAAACATTAAAAATGAAAACAAAACCATTTTATACCTTGCAAGCTATCATATCCCTCAGATTGAGCTTGATGAAGTGAAGGTGCCACTTGATGATGCTCCACTTGATGTGCTCCTTTGATTGATTTGGATGTGGATTGATCTCCTTTTTTCTCAACAAGATAGATTGATGGATTGGATTTTGATTCAAAGATTAGGGATGGATGTATTTGATAGAGGATTATGAAGAGAGTGTGATAGGAGGAGAATTTGATAGCATAAGGATAGAAGAATGGAAGACCCTTTGTGAGGAAATGATCATCCAAATTATAGATTGGAGGAGGCCAAGGAATGGCCAAGATTGATTTACCTATGGAGGGTTGAGATTGATTTGATATAGGAGGAATGGATCAAGGGTGCCTTGGGAAAATAAATAGGAATATAAAATTTCTTGGGAAAAGGGTAGAGAAATTTGAATTTCAAACATGAGGAATTAAAAATTCCAAAATAAGGATCCATTGAGGGATTCAAAGAAATTTGAATTTCTTTGAGAGACTCAATGTTGATGTGACATGAGTGGGAATTAAAAATTGAGGGATAATGATAATCATGATTATGAGAGATTCTAGAAGGATTAATTAGGCTAATGGGATTAAGAAAAGTTATTTGTAGGAATCACATGAATAGGTTAAGTAATTAAAATTAATTAACTGAGTGGATTTAGAGGAAATACTTATTGGAGGGGACTTTAGAAGAATAGGAGAATAATTAATTGATTTGATAAATTAATTATTGGACAATAGTGATAGGATTAATTAAATTAGATTTAATTAACACTGAGAAGATTAAGGATAACACAATTAAGTAAATTAATTATGTTGATAGACTTAAATTAATTAAATATTAATTTTAGGTGTCTACATTTTTCCCCTCTTTGATATAGCATCGTGAAATGATGTTATATCAAAGAAGAATAAAACATAGTGGAAGAAAAGGATAAGGGCTAGTAGAATGGTGCCCTAGTCATAAGATGAGGAAGAATGATGAGGAAGTAGTGGTATGCCCTCTCGAGAGGAAATGTGAGTTTGAAGAACATGGGTGTGCTCTCAAAAGGAATTAGGAGAATAAGTGATGAAAGGATGAAGATAATGAAAGAGGGAACTAGGATGGGTTGGAGTGTTGTGAATGAAATGAGACAAAGAAATGATAAATGGATAGGATTTCTTGTTGAGCAAGTATAGAGAGAAAACCTAGATTTAATAATGCCATGGATAGTCTATACCACTAATTATAAGAACTAGGATGATATGAAGATCCGAGGTGTGGACTGACCCTCAGTCAAATAGGAATGCCTTGTATAGAGTCATGCAAGTGTTGATAAACACTAATGCAAGGTTGTTAGTTCATACAAGGAAGACCTTCAAACACATCATGCCATGAAAACTATGTCCCATTATACACCAGCCAAGAAATACCAAGATATAGGATGATCAAGGCAATCTTGAACAAGTATAGTCCTAGGACACAGGATGAAAAAAAAGAAAAAATCTCAAGCATGAAAATAACATGCAAGAGTAGGACATGAATTTGGATAAATTGTCGGACTAGGGAAGGAGACATCCCAATGGGTAGGTGATGGATTTGGATGAAATGTAGGACATGGGAAGGATTCATCTCGATGGGCAGAGTGATGGATGAAAAAAGACAAGCTCAATTTGCAAGATCTATAGATGAGAGCATTGTTACTTGGATTGGATTAGAAAAGTATGGATGGGTGCTTGGATTAGGCACAAGTCAGTGCAAGCTTAGGTAGATGGGGGAAGCTCAGTTTGATGGATTGGATAGAATTGGTAGAAGGATAAATGATTAGATAGAATGAAAAAGGGGATGGATGATTGAGTAGGATTGGATTGTTGATTAAATTTGAAGAGATGGAGAATATGATCAGATTAGAAATTGGATAGGATGGGGTGGATTGGTGGATAGGATTTGATTGACTAGAACCAATGACAAGGGAGAACCAAGGATAGGTAAGAGGATAGATGAATGGAAGGAGGGAGTTATTGTCTGTATAGGAAATAGGTGGATGAAGTGGATGGATATGGATAAGATATGGAGGAATAAAGGATGGAGGGTAGGGTGATGGAGACCCCAAGACTATGTTGCAAAGGAGTGCGATGCCCCACACTAGAGGTAGTGGAATTAAGGATGCAAGGATGGTGGATAAAGATGTATGACTTTGAAAGATAATGTGTAATAGATATGGATGGTAGAGGATTAAGGCTTGAATTCTCTAAAGCATGCATGCATATACTTTATTTTGGCTCTATATGGTCAAGATGAAAGATAGGAATGGAGGATTCATTTTTATAGGATGAGAGATATGAGATGGAGGATATGGATAGGATAGTCAAGATCAAAGATAGGAAAGGAGAATGGACTTAGACATGATGCAAATGGATGAGAGGACTACATGGATGAAGCTTTCCCCCAAGTGTAGAGTGCAAGAGGGTGAGGGGATTACACATGAAACTTGTTTTCCAATTTTTCATCATGGTACTTACCCAAGGCACCACAAGGAGTGGTTTTCACCATTGGATGAAATGATTTTTCTCTACTTTTCTCTGATTTTTTTTTTTTGTATTTTTTTCTTGATTTTTTTTTTTTGGTTTTATTTTTGAATTTTTGGAATAGTTTGGATGGAGAAGGATAAGGATGAGTGGATATGGAAGATAGTGGATTCATGAAGGAGGAAGGGAGGACTCAAGAATCTAGTTCCATAGATGGTATCCCTTAGTATTTGTTTGAACTAGAGGTATGTTGATAGATGTTGGTAACAATAATTGGGGAGATGAAATGGATAGGGGATGGAAGATAAGGATTTAGAAAGGATTGGACTAATGGAATGGGATTGTGAAAAGTGGATTGTGGATAATGGATGGGGTTTTGAAGAATTTGTGCAAGATCAACATTGGCACACACCTTGAAGGGTGGTGGAGTAGTGGGGGAGAGTGTTTTAAATTTGATGGGGGATAAATTATAGATTTTGGGAAATGAGGACCCAAAATAGAAGAAGGGGTTGAGGGAGTTGGGATGGTGGATTTTGGGACATAAGAACCCAAAATCGATTTTGAAGATGGAGGAGCATTAGATGGAGGATTGGAGGAGTTATGAATGGATGAAGCTTTTGGATTAACAAGTTTGGATGCTGATTTTGATTTTCCTTTGGGATGCATTCCTTCTTTGGGAATCCACATAGTTTTTGAGTTTTTCTTTTGGGGCCTTTGTGGCCTTTTTTATTTTTCTTTCTTTCAGATCATATTTTTCTTTTGAGCATGTCAGTTTGAGGGGACATGTTGATCCTTTGATTTTTGTGGATTTTGAGCTTTATGCTTTTTAGATTGGGCATCCAAATTTCTTCCAAGAGCAATAGGATGGCTGCATAAGGATGAGTGATTTAAGGATTTTATGGATGGTGGGATGATGGAAGGAGCATGTTGGGAGGCATTTAATGATGTGTGCTTTTGTTGATCATTCTTAGGGATTATTTGAGGTGATGGAGTGGTGGATGGAGGGATGTAAGGACCTAATATGGATGGAAGGGATGGAGGATTGAACATTGGAACATAGGGGCCCAAAATGGATGGAAGGAATGAAGGGTTTAACTTTGGAACATAGGGTCCCAAAATGGATGTGAAAGATGAGGGATGGCAAGATTTTGATTCATGTGATTGACTTTTAGATTTTGGAGGGGTAGAAAATGTACCAACATCTTGAGCATTAGCTTGAGGACCCTTATTATTTCAGAAATGAGATGAAATTATATTTTGAGGGAGATGAGATGTGGAAGGAAGATTAGGATCTTTAGATGGATTGGGATCATGAAATGGAGATGAAGGGATACTTTGATCTTGACTAGGAGGGGTATCATGAGATGGAGTGGGAGGGATGATTGGATCATGAGATGGAAGAGGATCATGCGATGGAGGGAGAGGGTTGGATAGAGGAATCATATGATAATAAGAGGAAGTGGAGGGAATGCCATCATTAGATGGAGTAGAGGGAGATGCATCATGGGATGGAGAGCATTCTATGCTAGCATGCTTTGGAACAAGTTTTTGGCATGTTTGGAGTTGTGGGGATTGTGTGATGGAGGAAGATATGTAAGCTTTGATGTGAGTAGATGGGGAAATGGTGGTATCATGAAGTGTGGAGGATTGGGATTTGTTTTGAGGTGGAGGTGATTGGGGTGGATGGAGGACTTGAGGAGACTTGGAAACTTTGCTTTGAGGTGAGGATTTTGTCTCATTTGCTAGCATGTCTTGGATAAGATTATGGATGATGGATTTGGAGGACGTGGATAATATGGATTTTGGAGGATTAGGATTAGATGGAGAATTCGGATTAGATGGGGGATGAGGATTAGATGGGGGATTAGGATAATGGATTGGGGGATTAGGATTAGTGCTTGGAGGAATATGGATTAAAGGGTTTGGATGGGGAGTAGAGGTAATGAATGAATTGTAGAAGGATGGGGATTGGGATGTAGATGGGGGGGGATATGGAGGTATACATATTGGATTAGAGGAGTATGTGGATGAGGGATAATATGGAGATATGGATAGGGAGAGATATGGATGGGGAATAAGATAGATTTCCCTTGTCAAAGGTAGAGGAAGGATAAGAGATATGGTATATGTTGTTCACCAAAAGTGATAACCTAAGTATACCTGCAAATCTATCTATGAGATAGCCAATCTCAATCAATGAAACACCTCAGGGCTTGGACAACATGGCAAGGATATGAATCCTTCTACTCTTCAAGCTCTGCAAAACCTAGGTGGGTATACCTTTGATGCATTTAATTAGACCTATTACACACAAGACTGCATCAATCAAAAGCAGATGGATCTCAAAAGGTTCAAAAACTAAGACATAACTATAGATGGGCTAGATCCACACTTGCAACTCAACATTTTTGAATCATGAGATGGAGGGACACTTCCACATAACATAAAATATAAAAAGATATTCTCATTTTTTTATTTTTAAAAGGTGTTTTGACAACCTTTCAATATTACAATAGACCAGTGCCTTATCCAGGCCACAGAGTCATGCAAAAAACTAGATGAGAAATCTCAGATGCAAGTTCTTTTCAACATTAAATTTTCATATATCAATGCCTTACATTAATATAATCCTCTTCTCTGTCACAAAACCATACTTATATGTAGATATCCAATATGCATTCAAAATCATTAATGTTGGGTTTTAGGATTTAAATCCTTCCTTGAAGAATACCCAAAAGACAACATTACACTCTTAGAGGAATCTAAAAGAGACAACTCAAATTATCCTTGATAATATGAAATTATATGAATCTGAGTACATTTTGGGGACAATTTCATGGAAACTCACACATGCCTTGCATATGTGTGAACCTGCAAACTGAAACTAAACCTACAGTAAAGACAACACTAAAAACATAGATGAACACACTATCATTTGCATTGATAAAAAGATGCCATCACTGGAACCTGCAATTTCGGATTTCTCCCTTGGAGAAAATCTCTCAAAAACTAGAACCCCTACAACTGAGAAGAATGGGGAATAAGAAGGAGAGGGAAGAGAATCAAATCTACAACTGAAAATTGCCAAGTGTCTCCCCTCTAACTGAATTTTGTTCACATGGATACTACTTCCAAAATATCCTACATTTATCAAAATTAACCTAATAATCAGATTCCTCACTCTGAGAGCTTTTCGAAAACATATAGCACTTTATACTTTGGCCAAAAATTGAGCCCTAGGCGAATTAATTCCCCAATGTGCACCATCATTTAAATTTTCAAAATTTAATATAGTCAGAACTATATCATTTATTCATTTTAAATTTGATTTTTTGCCTCCATTTGTGCTCTAATGCCTTGCCATGTGGTGGCCTCTGATTGGTCGATGCAGTTGACCGGACACCACCTGGGATGACACCTCATTTTTTGCCACCTGTCGGCCACATCACCGCCACTGGGCTGCTTGCTTGTACGCAACTTGGCCACCACGTCATCGCCACTAGACTGCCACTTATGCACCAACTGTGTGCCACGTGGATGACTCTCATTCACTTTCGCTATTTCGTAGGGTTTAAACTATGTGCATCTTCAATCTATGAAATAGCACGAGCCGTTGATCTCCATGGAACATGCTCACTGGTTAATCCGGCCTTCCTCTGCAAAATTTTGCCTATCTGCCTTGGGAAGCATGCCTGCATGGGGTCCACCTAGTCATCGCTCAGTCATCTCCTTTGTTGCCTCGGGATCCATGCTTGCACGTGGGCCCACCTTGGGCACCCATAGGCACCATTTGTCAAAAGCCTTTATAGCTTAGACATTATACATGCGTGGAGCTTTGCTTATAAACATTTAAAAATAACACTTCCCAGCTAATGTGGGATAATGTGATTAAGCCTGGGACTACATTTTTTGAAGGTTTTCAACTGAGTGCATCTGCCTGGAAGTTTGAAACACCTTCCAAACACCATGCAAAGGAGGAAATGGGCAAAGGTTGTGGATTTCATGCTTTACATCATTGCATAACACATCGCCAATCTTCATTTGGTTTATGGTTTCAATCTCCCCCGTTTGCATATCACATGGACTGCTGGGAATGTGACTGGGATTTTGCGTTTGCCATTGAATTTGATTGTGTGTTGTTTGCTGCTACTTGAGGTTTATTTGCTGAAGTTTAAACTTTCCTTTCCTCCACCATATGTTTTAATGCCTCTTTCCAACAATCACATGGGAGTGGATTCGCTGCTTTATTCATGCTGAAGGAGAGAAGACACCATGCCAGCACTGGAGCACTTGCCTTACATCCCCCTGTAGCTCCTTCTCCATTCACATTGCATTGGCTTAGATTTTGTTTTTGTTTTTAAAAAAAAACTCTTTAAAACCCCCCCTTGAACATGCCACGTGAGACTTAATGGAGTCCTTTGCAGCCAATAAACTCCAATGTTGCTCCTGCTAGTAAAAGGAAGAGCCTCTCCAAATTTAATGCCCACATGATAGGATAGGATTTTGGAGGATAGGATTTGCACTTTACACCTACCAAATGCATTTGTCTGAAAGTTTATAGCTGTTGTAGCTGCTGTCAAAGGGAGTTTCAATGCACTTGGTACCTCCAATGCCATGCACACAATAGGGAAAACAAAATGGCATTTGCTGCTAATTTTCATTTGCTCTCACACTCTCCACATCCAGCAATGGCTTCTGTAGGCTCCTTCAAACACCACGTGAGAGAGGTCTTTGGAGGCTGTTCCCAATATTCAGCAAGATGACTGGGCTTCACTCTTAAATCATAAATGATTCACTTATGTTTCTGATTTGTAGTTGCTTGAATGACTCCAATTGGAAAAGTTAAGAACCATGTCAATCCACAATGCTAATATCATACACCACCATGAAAGTTGAAATTCTTCTTTCCATACCATGCTACCAAACAATAAGACTAAGAACCACCACTCATGGTCTAGTGAGAAGCTAGGGTCCATAATCTCCTCCTATCTGGCTTTCACTTTAAACCTTGAATCATATAACATATGATTTTAAAATAACAATTAAAACTTTGCCTGAAAAGATGCCTGGAGCAACAAGTCAAGTCGGGTCCCAGAGTGGGTCCGACTAAAAAAAATTTCATTTTCAAGCTACTGGCCTCTGGAATATCTTAGGAACCTCAAACATACCTCTGGAATCGATCGGCACCATTTTCGGATCATAAAATTGCATTTTGCAACTTTCAGGCAATTACGCCACATTTTTCGCATTTAATCGCGAAGACGTAATTTTAAAACCTGTCAAAACACCTTTCTGGAGCTCGCCATCTGACAGGCGTGTACTTTGATATACAAGGATGACATCTACCAAATGGTTTCTCAAGACAAGTCCCGAGCGAAGAGATATTAATTTCCAAAAATGGCCAACTAGCTTTGTCGACACTGCGGACCTGGTGAAGTCAATGTTCTTGCAACACATGATGCCTTTCTCAAAAATATCAAAGGACCTCCATAGGTCCTCAAATTTGGAACATAGGTACTTTAAAGTACATATTAAATCTTTAGATTCTCAATTTGACCAAAAGTCTGATTGGGTGCAAACGGCGCGCTCACAAAAATGGCTATATTAACTGATATAACACTGGAAGTGCGGATAATTGAATTTGATGGCAAAATGAATCCTTTTGAAAACAGATCAAATGGATTGATAAAGGCTTGAAATTTGAAAAATAGCTCACCATTTATACCAACATTAGCCCGGAACAAACATTTTGACATGACACTCACCAGGACATTTTTACACTTGTGCAAACATCACAAACTACAAACGGATTGAGCTTTGAAAACTGAGCAAACGGATTCATTAAGACTTGAAAATTTGCAAGCTCACTCACATTTATGCATAGATTTGAATCCAATTTTAATTTTTTCATGAAAATCAACAGGGCAAAAGATGTAATCGTTCAAAGTAGGCTACTTAATAAAATTTGCACTTGTGCCTAGAATGCACTTTCGGCTCACCCCTTGAAATGGGTACCTAGTAAACTTATCCAAACTGAATTCTGAAAGTTGCACATCACTGCATAGGCCAAATGAAAGGTGTGGGACATGAATCCTGAGCCTTACCCTCTTAAAATCAATTGGCTCCATTTTACCCCCTCGCAAACTAGGCCCTTCAAACTAACTCATTTAGGTGCCTTTCTGACATAGAGAGCAAAAATTTGAAATAGGCCTACAAACTTTGACTCAATTTTAAACACTCCCAACAGTGGCTCTAACTGGGGATGGTTGATTGCGTGATCAACACAAGAATCCAGATATCTTTGGTTAAGCAGACCACCCAAAAATGGATCATTCTTCTCTCAATTCTTCTCTTCTCGTCTCTTTTAAAAAATAGGGCATCCTTATTCTACCCAAACAGCAAGGCACTTTATTGAAAACCACACAATTGAAGCAAAGCGACTATACAAAATATACAAACAACTCACAACTGATTATAACTGCTCCACTTACAAACATTTACCTCTGTCAAAAATCTGATTTTCATCTCTTGATATCATGATCCACACAAAGGCACCTTCCAGTAACAACTGAGCATAATCATTATAATCAGACCTTACCATCATACTGCTGGAACAGCTAGTGTGCATGCCATTTATCTGATTTTGAGCTTTGAAACCACACATTACTTTAACAAAAATAAAATCATGAAACAAAGCACAATAAGGGCTTTTCCACAAGCTGCCATACACTTCACTATCCCAGTCAATTCTATCCTTTGCAAGGGCATCATCATGCTGAACTTGAAAAATAAAACACTCATTCTCAACATTGCAATTCCTATCAGCACTTACCTTGTTATCATCTAAATCAATAGAATGAGGGATACTACAAACCAACTGATGCAAACAAGGAACACGAATATTACAATACAAATGTGATACTTCATTACATTGATCACACCTCATACTATCCTTGTTTATCAAACTAAAAACCTTTGCATTCTCAACATCCCTTTCATGGAAAAGAATGCATACCTCTGGCTGAAGCAAATCCTCAGCTGAATCTTTTTCATCCAAACTTATATCCACCTGAAACACTTTCATTTGTGGTTTTAAATGATCATCACATAATCCATGCCTCTTACCTTCATCATGAAATAATTTTTTACTACCCATGCTATTGTTGTTCGGAATTCCATCAGTATTATGGACTGGTTCATCATCTATAACATCTGGCTGATCAGTTATCTCTTCATACAAAGGGTTAGAAACAAAATGAAGAATCCCCTCATGAATATTATGACACTGAAGTGGCTGGTCCATATCTATATCAGCATTGAATAAAGCATTAGTAAAATTGCTAAAGACACCATCTATTCGATCCTCATAATCATCTTCATCAGACAAAGAAGAAAATGAAACTTGGCTAGAGCAATCCTCAGTGTTCCATGTTTCACATTCATGATATTTTATTCTATGACCATCATTCTGAAAATCACGATAATCAAACTTATCTTGCCACAACTGATCTTCTTCACCAATTGAACACTCATCATCAGCCAAGGAATGAAAATGAACATCACTGCAATTTACTTCATCTGATGAGTTTTCAGCATGTTCACTAAATTTTTCTGTCATAAAACCATCTGTTAGATCAGCATGTTCATCAAGTATACAAGCATTCAATTCACAGTTCTTTTCCGAAGAATTCTCTTCACTATATTACAAAAGGTCTTCGTCAACAGCTCGAAGGCTCTCCAACATTTGAACTTTCTTATCCACAACTTCAAGAGCTCTCTTAAGTTCTGCAATCTTTTGGACTTGCATTGCACTTTTCTATTCCATTTGAGATTCCATAGAATTTTCTCCAACCATGTGTGCTATATCTTCATTGCAATCATGCATACCATCACGATTTTCTGAATTTACTTTGTGTATAACTTTCAAAATAGAAAGATCATCATCATTATTACAAGAAGTGAAATCTAAAAATAGATTTACTTCATCCTCAACACAATTAAGATTATCAATATATAAGTGAGGCTCAACTATTGTTTGCACTAAACAATTCTGATTTTCATCATATTGCACACTTTCACTTGCACAAACAACAATACTTAGTAATCCCTCTGTATTTGGTATTTCAACATCAAATACATCAGTAGCATGTAAAGATTGATGGTCATCACCATCATTATTTTCACCAATATTATCTTGGAGATATGCATGATTCTCTTGGTAATTAGCAGCCACATAATCAGCATAACCAGCATACAAATCAAATGGTACATATCCCTTGTATATATCAATCTTTGTATCAACATTTTCACAATGCTTCCCACTGATCATTCCATCATTACTATGAGAGAGAACCGGCATTAACAGTAGAGGTTCTTGACTCTCATTTAACTCTGAAACACATGCATCAACAAAACCATTCGGAACTGCAGAACTTGATGCACCTAGACACAGAATGATTTGTTGAGTCTCACATGGTATTTCACCATTGAAGGTGCTTTGGTATGAAACAACAGTAGACACGAATCTCTTCAAGATTCCAAACTTCAAGTTATTTTCTATATCCCTAGTTGTGTTAAAGGCTTCATACAAGGTTTTGGGTTCTTTGTTTCTCAACAGGAAACCCATCTTCTCATCAAATGCACTCATATAAACATCCAGACATACTTTATCATCAATTTTATACTTTCTAGAAATTTTGGACAAAGCTTGTGAAAATCTGATATTGAATGTTGGTACCAATTCATCTTCCCTGATTTGTATATAAGTGAATTCTTTCAGCAAGTCAGAATCACTCACCTTCTCATCAAATTGATCCATGAAATCTGAAACCAATTCTCCCCATGATGTAATAGAATTCACTGGCAAAAAAGAGAACCAATCTCTTGCATCCTCTTTATTGACTGAATAAACAACTTCATGCATACATCTTCTTGGCCAATTTTGAATTCTCCTATCAAATCTGAAAATCTTCTAACATGTTGACATGCTGATTCTGATTTGTTCCCACTAAATATGGGCAAATACTTTCTAATTTCTGTGGGTATGGGATTTGGGTAACCTGGAATATCTCTGAAATTTAGAGCAGCATAATGGTTCATGACGAAACTTCTCCTATTATACGGTTGTGACACTTCACCAGGCATGACTCTATGTGGAAATACACTAGACTGAAAAACTTCACTATTCATTTTTCTTACTTCCACAAATGATTATAAAATCTTGGATAGAAAACTCAAGCACATATCCTCATTCAAATCTATTCCTTAACTTTACTTGACATAAAGTTCTTCCACATTTGCATACTATGGAGGATAACATACACATGATATTTTAGCAGCATAGATATGCAAATCAATTTTGAGATCCTCTCTTTCCCTCTAGAGTAGTGTTGTTCACTAAATGGGAAAATGACATTACACATTTGAACTTTTAGAAGAGATCTTTTGCATTTAAAACCTTTGAAAAATACCTGGAGATTTACAGCTCTAAGACTTGTAGATCTGGAGATTTACTTCACACCTTAGCATTGTCTTTTACATCAGAGTCGCCACCTCTTGTACAAAGGATATTTTGAATAGTAGAACGCCATCCAACACTTGTTCAATTCTTTGTTACTCCTTCGATCTCGCTGCAATCAACACTCTTCCAGGCTACTTAATACGGCTATGAACCACAGAGTCGCCACCCAAATAAGGAATTGGGAAAAACTCACATATAGCTGAAAGAACTTCTCACAACTTTCAACCATGCGTTCACTGTTACTCCATAAAATATGATATGAAACACATATCATTTTTGCAGATCCAGAACAACGAGCATTTTCTAAGTCTACAAAATCAATTTACACTCTGTGCATACACAATGGTCAGACTGGCTGGATACAAAATTGATAGGACTAGGGATACATTCAATCTTTAACCATATCAATCAAGCATTTATATCCATTTACTCCTGAGCAGAGTCGCCATTTTTGTTGTGGTGACTCGGATGGGATAATCTCAACCTTATATGAATTAATTCTTTCTTAACCAGAGGCTCTTGACAGTTCATTTACTCCCCAATAGAGTCACCATTTTTGTTGTTCACCAAAAGTGATAACCCAAGTATACCTGCAAATCTATCTATGAGATAGCCAATCTCAATCAATGAAACACCTCATGGCTTGGACAACATGACAAGGATATGAATCCTTCTACTCTTCAGGCTCTGCAAAACCTAGGCAGGTATACCTTTGATGCATTTAATTAGACCTATTACACACAAGACTGCATCAATCAAAAGCAGATGGATCTCAAAAGGTTCAAAAACTAAGAGATAACTGCAGATGGGCTAGATCCACACTTGCAACTCAACATTTTTGAATCATGAGATGGAGGGACACTTCCACATAACATAAAATATAAAAAGATATTCTCATTTTTTTATTTTTAAAAGGTGTTTTGACAACCTTTCAATATTACAATAGACCAGTGCCTTATCCAGGCCACAGAGTCATGCAAAAAACTAGATGAGAAATCTCAGATGCAAGTTCTTTTCAACATTAAATTTTCATATATCAATGCCTTACATTAATATAATCCTCTTCTCTATCACAAAACCATACTTATATGTAGATATCCAATATGCATTCAAAATCATTAATGTTGGGTTTTAGGATTTAAATCCTTCCTTGAAGAATACCCAAAAGACAACATTACACTCTTAGAGGAATCTAAAAGAGACAACTCAAATTATCCTTGATAATATGAAATTATATGAATCTGAGTACATTTTGGGGACAATTTCATGGAAACTCACACATGCCTTGCATATGTGTGAACCTGCAAACTGAAACTAAACCTACAGTAAAGACAACACTAAAAACATAGACGAACACACTATCATTTGCATTGATAAAAAGATGCCATCACTGGAACCTGCAATTTCGGATTTCTCCCTTGGAGAAAATCTCTCAAAAACTAGAACCCCTACAACTGAGAAGAATGGGGAATAAGAAGGAGAGGGAAGAGAATCAAATCTACAACTGAAAATTGCCAAGTGTCTCCCCTCTAACTGAATTTTGTTCACATGGATACTACTTCCAAAATATCCTACATTTATCAAAATTAACCTAATAATCAGATTCCTCACTCTGAGAGCTTTCCGAAAACATATAGCACTTTATACTTTGGCCAAAAATTGAGCCCTAGGCGAATTAATTCCCCAATGTGCACCATCATTTAAATTTTCAAAATTTAATATAGTCAGAACTATATCATTTATTCATTTTAAATTTGATTTTTTGCCTCCATTTGTGCTCTAATGCCTTGCCATGTGGTGGCCTCTGATTGGTCGATGGAGTTGACCGGACACCACCTGGGATGACACCTCATTTTTTGCCACCTGTCGGCCACATCACCGCCACTGGGCTGCTTGCTTGTACGCAACTTGGCCACCACATCATCGCCACTAGACTGCCACTTATGCACCAACTGTGTGCCACGTGGATGACTCTCATTCACTTTCGCTATTTCGTAGGGTTTAAACTATGTGCATCTTCAATCTATGAAATAGCACGAGCCGTTGATCTCCATGGAACATGCTCACTGGTTAATCCGGCCTTCCTCTGCAAAATTTTGCCTATCTGCCTTGGGAAGCATGCCTGCATGGGGTCCACCTAGTCATCGCTCAGTCATCTCCTTTGTTGCCTCGGGATCCATGCTTGCACGTGGGCCCACCTTGGGCACCCATAGGCACCATTTGTCAAAAGCCTTTATAGCTTAGACATTATACATGCGTGGAGCTTTGCTTATAAACATTTAAAAATAACACTTCCCAGCTAATGTGGGATAATGTGATTAAGCCTGGGACTACATTTTTTGAAGGTTTTCAACTGAGTGCATCTGCCTGGAAGTTTGAAACACCTTCCAAACACCATGCAAAGGAGGAAATGGGCAAAGGTTGTGGATTTCATGCTTTACATCATTGCATAACACATCGCCAATCTTCATTTGGTTTATGGTTTCAATCTCCCCCGTTTGCATATCACATGGACTGCTGGGAATGTGACTGGGATTTTGCGTTTGCCATTGAATTTGATTGTGTGTTGTTTGCTGCTACTTGAGGTTTATTTGCTGAAGTTTAAACTTTCCTTTCCTCCACCATATGTTTTAATGCCTCTTTCCAACAATCACATGGGAGTGGATTCGCTGCTTTATTCATGCTGAAGGAGAGAAGACACCATGCCAGCACTGGAGCACTTGCCTTACATCCCCCTGTAGCTCCTTCTCCATTCACATTGCATTGGCTTAGATTTTGTTTTTGTTTTTAAAAAAAAACTCTTTAAAACCCCCCCTTGAACATGCCACGTGAGACTTAATGGAGTCCTTTGCAGCCAATAAACTCCAATGTTGCTCCTGCTAGTAAAAGGAAGAGCCTCTCCAAATTTAATGCCCACATGATAGGATAGGATTTTGGAGGATAGGATTTGCACTTTACACCTACCAAATGCATTTGTCTGAAAGTTTATAGTTGTTGTAGCTGCTGTCAAAGGGAGTTTCAATGCACTTGGTACCTCCAATGCCACGCACACAATAGGGAAAACAAAATGGCATTTGCTGCTAATTTTCATTTGCTCTCACACTCTCCACATCCAGCAATGGCTTCTGTAGGCTCCTTCAAACACCACGTGAGAGAGGTCTTTGGAGGCTGTTCCCAATATTCAGCAAGATGACTGGGCTTCACTCTAAAATCATAAATGATTCACTTATGTTTCTGATTTGTAGTTGCTTGAATGACTCCAATTGGAAAAGTTAAGAACCATGTCAATCCACAATGCTAATATCATACACCACCATGAAAGTTGAAATTCTTCTTTCCATACCATGCTACCAAACAATAAGACTAAGAACCACCACTCATGGTCTAGTGAGAAGCTAGGGTCCATAATCTCCTCCTATCTGGCTTTCACTTTAAACCTTGAATCATATAACATATGATTTTAAAATAACAATTAAAACTTTGCTTGAAAAGATGCCTGGAGCAACAAGTCAAGTCGGGTCCCAGAGTGGGTCCGACTAAAAAAAATTTCATTTTCAAGCTACTGGCCTCTGGAATATCTTAGGAACCTCAAACATACCTCTGGAATCGATCGGCACCATTTTCGGATCATAAAATTGCATTTTGCAACTTTCAGGCAATTACGCCACATTTTTCGCATTTAATCGCGAAGACGTAATTTTAAAACCTGTTAAAACACCTTTCTGGAGCTCGCCATCTGACAGGCGTGTACTTTGATATACAAGGATGACATCTACCAAATGGTTTCTCAAGACAAGTCCCGAGCGAAGAGATATTAATTTCCAAAAATGGCCAACTAGCTTTGTCGACACTGCGGACCTGGTGAAGTCAATGTTCTTGCAACACATGATGCCTTTCTCAAAAATATCAAAGGACCTCCATAGGTCCTCAAATTTGGAACATAGGTACTTTAAAGTACATATTAAATCTTTAGATTCTCAATTTGACCAAAAGTCTGATTGGGTGCAAACGGCGCGCTCACAAAAATGGCTATATTAACTGATATAACACTGGAAGTGCGGATAATTGAATTTGATGGCAAAATGAATCCTTTTGAAAACAGATCAAATGGATTGATAAAGGCTTGAAATTTGAAACATAGCTCACCATTTATACCAACATTAGCCCGGAACAAACATTTTGACATGACACTCACCAGGACATTTTTACACTTGTGCAAACATCACAAACTACAAACGGATTGAGCTTTGAAAACTGAGCAAACGGATTCATTAAGACTTGAAAATTTGCAAGCTCACTCACATTTATGCATAGATTTGAATCCAATTTTAATTTTTTCATGAAAATCAACAGGGCAAAAGATGTAATCGTTCAAAGTAGGCTACTTAATAAAATTTGCACTTGTGCCTAGAATGCACTTTCGGCTCACCCCTTGAAATGGGTACCTAGTAAACTTATCCAAACTGAATTCTGAAAGTTGCACATCACTGCATAGGCCAAATGAAAGGTGTGGGACATGAATCCTGAGCCTTACCCTCTTAAAATCAATTGGCTCCATTTTACCCCCTCGCAAACTAGGCCCTTCAAACTAACTCATTTAGGTGCCTTTCTGACATAGAGAGCAAAAATTTGAAATAGGCCTACAAACTTTGACTCAATTTTAAACACTCCCAACAGTGGCTCTAACTGGGGATGGTTGATTGCGTGATCAACACAAGAATCCAGATATCTTTGGTTAAGCAGACCACCCAAAAATGGATCATTCTTCTCTCAATTCTTCTCTTCTCGTCTCTTTTAAAAAATAGGGCATCCTTATTCTACCCAAACAACAAGGCACTTTATTGAAAACCACACAATTGAAGCAAAGCGACTATACAAAATATACAAACAACTCACAACTGATTATAACTGCTCCACTTACAAACATTTACCTCTGTCAAAAATCTGATTTTCATCTCTTGATATCATGATCCACACAAAGGCACCTTCCAGTAACAACTGAGCATAATCATTATAATCAGACCTTACCATCATACTGCTGGAACAGCTAGTGTGCATGCCATTTATCTGATTTTGAGCTTTGAAACCACACATTACTTTAACAAAAATAAAATCATGAAACAAAGCACAATAAGGGCTTTTCCACAAGCTGCCATACACTTCACTATCCCAGTCAATTCTATCCTTTGCAAGGGCATCATCATGCTGAACTTGAAAAATAAAACACTCATTCTCAACATTGCAATTCCTATCAGCACTTACCTTGTTATCATCTAAATCAATAGAATGAGGGATACTACAAACCAACTGATGCAAACAAGGAACACGAATATTACAATACAAATGTGATACTTCATTACATTGATCACACCTCATACTATCCTTGTTTATCAAACTAAAAACCTTTGCATTCTCAACATCCCTTTCATGGAAAAGAATGCATACCTCTGGCTGAAGCAAATCCTTAGCTGAATCTTTTTCATCCAAACTTATATCCACCTGAAACACTTTCATTTGTGGTTTTAAATGATCATCACATAATCCATGCCTCTTACCTTCATCATGAAATAATTTTTTACTACCCATGCTATTGTTGTTCGGAATTCCATCAGTATTATGGACTGGTTCATCATCTATAACATCTGGCTGATCAGTTATCTCTTCATACAAAGGGTTAGAAACAAAATGAAGAATCCCCTCATGAATATTATGACACTGAAGTGGCTGGTCCATATCTATATCAGCATTGAATAAAGCATTAGTAAAATTGCTAAAGACACCATCTATTCGATCCTCATAATCATCTTCATCAGACAAAGAAGAAAATGAAACTTGGCTAGAGCAATCCTCAGTGTTCCATGTTTCACATTCATGATATTTTATTCTATGACCATCATTCTGAAAATCACGATAATCAAACTTATCTTGCCACAACTGATCTTCTTCACCAATTGAACACTCATCATCAGCCAAGGAATGAAAATGAACATCACTGCAATTTACTTCATCTGATGAGTTTTCAGCATGTTCACTAAATTTTTCTGTCATAAAACCATCTGTTAGATCAGCATGTTCATCAAGTATACAAGCATTCAATTCACAGTTCTTTTCCGAAGAATTCTCTTCACTATATTACAAAAGGTCTTCGTCAACAGCTCGAAGGCTCTCCAACATTTGAACTTTCTTATCCACAACTTCAAGAGCTCTCTTAAGTTCTGCAATCTTTTGGACTTGCATTGCACTTTTCTATTCCATTTGAGATTCCATAGAATTTTCTCCAACCATGTGTGCTATATCTTCATTGCAATCATGCATACCATCACGATTTTCTGAATTTACTTTGTGTATAACTTTCAAAATAGAAAGATCATCATCATTATTACAAGAAGTGAAATCTAAAAATAGATTTACTTCATCCTCAACACAATTAAGATTATCAATATATAAGTGAGGCTCAACTATTGTTTGCACTAAACAATTCTGATTTTCATCATATTGCACACTTTCACTTGCACAAACAACAATACTTAGTAATCCCTCTGTATTTGGTATTTCAACATCAAATACATCAGTAGCATGTAAAGATTGATGGTCATCACCATCATTATTTTCACCAATATTATCTTGGAGATATGCATGATTCTCTTGGTAATTAGCAGCCACATAATCAGCATAACCAGCATACAAATCAAATGGTACATATCCCTTGTATATATCAATCTTTGTATCAACATTTTCACAATGCTTCCCACTGATCATTCCATCATTACTATGAGAGAGAACCGGCATTAACAGTAGAGGTTCTTGACTCTCATTTAACTCTGAAACACATGCATCAACAAAACCATTCGGAACTGCAGAACTTGATGCACCTAGACACAGAATGATTTGTTGAGTCTCACATGGTATTTCACCATTGAAGGTGCTTTGGTATGAAACAACAGTAGACACGAATCTCTTCAAGATTCCAAACTTCAAGTTATTTTCTATATCCCTAGTTGTGTTAAAGGCTTCATACAAGGTTTTGGGTTCTTTGTTTCTCAACAGGAAACCCATCTTCTCATCAAATGCACTCATATAAACATCCAGACATACTTTATCATCAATTTTATACTTTCTAGAAATTTTGGACAAAGCTTGTGAAAATCTGATATTGAATGTTGGTACCAATTCATCTTCCCTGATTTGTATATAAGTGAATTCTTTCAGCAAGTCAGAATCACTCACCATCTCATCAAATTGATCCATGAAATCTGAAACCAATTCTCCCCATGATGTAATAGAATTCACTGGCAAAAAAGAGAACCAATCTCTTGCATCCTCTTTATTGACTGAATAAACAACTTCATGCATACATCTTCTTGGCAAATTTTGAATTCTCCTATCAAATCTGAAAATCTTCTAACATGTTGACATGCTGATTCTGATTTGTTCCCACTAAATATGGGCAAATACTTTCTAATTTAGAGCAGCATAATGGTTCATGACGAAACTTCTCCTATTATACGGTTGTGACACTTCACCAGGCATGACTCTATGTGGAAATACACTAGACTGAAAAACTTCACTATTCATTTTTCTTACTTCCACAAATGATTATAAAATCTTGGATAGAAAACTCAAGCACATATCCTCATTCAAATCTATTCCTTAACTTTACTTGACATAA
Source organism: Cryptomeria japonica (assembly GCF_030272615.1). Lineage (NCBI taxonomy): Eukaryota > Viridiplantae > Streptophyta > Pinopsida > Cupressales > Cupressaceae > Cryptomeria > Cryptomeria japonica. Next base: position 867,553,376 of record NC_081414.1, read on the forward strand.
ATTTCTTCCACATTTGCATACTATGGAGGATAACATACACAGGATATTTTAGCAGCATAGATATGCAAATCAATTTTGAGATCCTCTCTTTCCCTCTAGAGTAGTGTTGTTCACTAAATGGGAAAATGACATTACACATTTGAACTTTTAGAAGAGATCTTTTGCATTTAAAACCTTTGAAAAATACCTGGAGATTTACAGCTCTAAGACTTGTAGATCTGGAGATTTACTTCACACCTTAGCATTGTCTTTTACATCAGAGTCGCCACCTCTTGTACAAAGGATATTTTGAATAGTAGAACGCCATCCAACACTTGTTCAATTCTCTGTTACTCCTTCGATCTCGCTGCAATCAACACTCTTCCAGGCTACTTAATACGGCTATGAACCACAGAGTCGCCACCCAAATAAGGAATTGGGAAAAACTCACATATAGCTGAAAGAACTTCTCACAACTTTCAACCATGCGTTCACTGTTACTCCATAAAATATGATATGAAACACATATCATTTTTGCAGATCCAGAACAACGAGCATTTTCTAAGTCTACAAAATCAATTTACACTCTGTGCATACACAATGGTCAGACTGGCTGGATACAAAATTGATAGGACTAGGGATACATTCAATCTTTAACCATATCAATCAAGCATTTATATCCATTTACTCTCGAGCAGAGTCGCCATTTTTGTTGTGGTGACTCGGATGGGATAATCTCAACCTTATATGAATTAATTTTTTCTTAACCAGAGGCTCTTGACAGTTCATTTACTCCCCAATAGAGTCACCATTTTTGTTGTTCACCAAAAGTGATAACCCAAGTATACCTGCAAATCTATCTATGAGATAGCCAATCTCAATCAATGAAACACCTCAGGGCTTGGACAACATGACAAGGATATGAATCCTTCTACTCTTCAGGCTCTGCAAAACCTAGGCAGGTATACCTTTGATGCATTTAATTAGACCTATTACACACAAGACTGCATCAATCAAAAGCAGATGGATCTCAAAAGGTTCAAAAACTAAGAGATAACTGCAGATGGGCTAGATCCACACTTGCTACTCAACATTTTTGAATCATGAGATGGAGGGACACTTCCACATAACATAAAATATAAAAAGATATTCTCATTTTTTTATTTTTAAAAGGTGTTTTGACAACCTTTCAATATTACAAGAGACCAGTGCCTTATCCAGGCCACAGAGTCATGCATAAAACTAGATGAGAAATCTCAGATGCAAGTTCTTTTCAACATTAAATTTTCATGTATCAATGCCTTACATTAATACAATCCCCTGCTCTGTCACAAAACCATACTTATATGTAGATATCCAGTATGCATTCAAAATCATTTCAGCTGGGTTTTAGGATTTAAATCCTTCCTTGAAGAATACCCAAAAGACAACATTACACTCTTAGAGGAATCTAAAAGAGACAACTCAAATTATCCTTGATAATATGAAATTATATGAATCTGAGTACATTTTGCGGACAACTTCAAGGAAACTCACACATGCCTTGCATATGTGTGAACCTGCAAACTGAAACTAAACCTACAGTAAAGACAACACTAAAAAAATAGACGAACACACTGTCATTTGCATTGATAAAAAGATGCCATCACTGGAACCTGCAATTTTGGATTTCTCCCTTGGAGAAAATCTCTCAAAAACTAGAACCCCTACAACTAAGAAGAATGGGGAATAAGAAGGAGAGGGAAGAGAATCAAATCTACAACTGAAAATTGCCAAGTGTCTCCCCTCTAACTGAATTTTGTTCCCATGGATAGTACTTCCAAAATATCCTACATTTATCAAAATTAACCCCATAATCGGATTCCTCACTCCAAGAGCTTTCTGAAAACATATAACACTTTATACTTTGGCCAAAAATTGAGCCCTAGGCGAATTAATTCCCCAATGTGCACCATCATTTAAATTTTCAAAATTTAATATAGTCAGAACTATATCATTTATTCATTTTAAATTTGATTTTTTGCCTCCATTTATGCTCTAATGCCTTGCCACGTGGCGGCCTCTGATTGGTCGATGGAGTGGACCAGACACCACCTGGGATGACACCTCATCTTTTGCCACCTGTCGGCCACATCGCCGCCACTGGGCTGCTTGCTTGTACGCCACTTGGCCACCACGTCATCACCACTAGACTGCCACCTGTGTGCCAACTGTGTGCCACATGGATGAATCTCATTCACTTTCGCTATTTTGTAGGGTTTAAACTATGTGCATCTTCAATCTACGAAATAGCACGAGCCGTTGATCTCCATCGAACATGCTCACTGGTTAATCCGGCCTTCCTCTGCAAAATTTTGCTTATCTACCTCGAGAAGCATGCCTATGTGGGGTCCACCTGGTCGTCACTCAGTCATCTCCTCTGTCGCCTCAGGATCCATACTCGCACATGGGCCCACCTTGGGCACCCATAGGCACCATTTGTCAAAAGCCTTTATAGCTTAGACATTATACATGCGTGGAGCTTTGCTTATAAACATTTAAAAATAACACTTCCCAGCCAATGTGGGATAATGCGATTAAGCCTGGGACTGCATTTTTTGAAGGTTTTCAGCTAAGTGCATCCGCCTGGAAGTTTGAAACATCTTCCAAACACCATGCAAAGGAGGAAATGGGAAAAGGTTGTGGATTTCATGCTTTACATCATTGCATAACACATCGCCAATCTTCATTTGGTTTATGGTTTCAATCTCCCCCCTTTGCATATCACATGAACTGCTGGGAATGTGACTAGCATTTTGCATTTGCCATTGAATTTGATTGTGTGTTGTTTGCTACTGCTGGAGGTTTATTTGCTGAAGTTTAAACTTTCCTTTCCTCCACCATATGTTTTAATGCCTCTTTCCAACAATCACATGGGAGTGGAGTTGCTGCTTTATTCATGCTGAAGGAGAGAAGACACCATGCCAGCACTGGAGCACTTGCCTTACATCCCCCTTTAGCTCCTTCTCCATTCACATTGCATTGGCTTAGATTTTTTTTTTGTTTTTAAAAAAAAACTCTTTAAAACCCCACCTTGAACATGCCACGTGAGACTTAATGGAGTCCTTTGCAGCCAATAAACTCCAACGTTGCTCCTGCTGGTAAAAGGAAGAGCCTCTCCAAATTTAATGCCCACGTGATAGGATAGGATTTTGGAGGATAGGATTTGCACTTTACACTTGCCAAATGCATTTGTCTGAAAGTTTATTGCTGCTATAGCGGCTGTCAAAGGGAGTTTCAATGCACTTGGTACCTCCAATGCCATGCACACAATAGGGAAAACAAAATGGCATTTGCTGCTAATTTTCTTTTTCTCTCACACTCTCCACATCCAGCAATGGCTTCTGTAGGCTCCTTCAAACACCACATGAGAGAGGTCTTTGGAGGCTATTCCCAATATTCAGCAAGATGACTGGGCTTCACTCTTAAATCATAAATGATTCACTTAGGTTGCTGATTTGTAGTTGCTTGAATGACTCCAATTGGAAAAGTTAAGAACCATGTCAATCCACAATGTTAATATCATACACCACCATGAAAGTTGAAATTCTTCTTTCCATACCATGCTACCAAACAATAAGACTAAGAACCACCACTCATGGTCTAGTTAGAAGCTAGGGTCCATAATCTCCTCCTATCTGGCTTTCACTTTAAACCTCGAATCATATAACATATGATATTAAAATAACAATTAAAACTTTGCCTGAAAAGATGCCTGGAGCACCAAGTCAAGTCGGGCCCCAGAGTGGGTCCGACTAAAAAAAATTTCATTTTCAAGCTATTGGCCTCTGGAATATCGTAGGAACCTCAACCATACCTCTGGAATCGATCGGCACCATTTTCGGATCATAAAATTGCATTTTGCAACTTTCAGGCAATTACGCTACATTTTTCGCATTTAATCGCGAAGACGTAATTTTAAAACCTGTCAAAACACCTTTCTGGAGCTCGCCTTCTGATAGGCGTGTACTTTGATATACAAGGATGACATCTACCAAATGGTTTCTCAAGACAAGTCCTGAGCGAAGAGATTAATTTCTGAAAACGGTCAACTGGCTTTGTCGACACTGCGGACCTGATGAAGTCAATGTTCTGGCAACACATGATGCCTTTCTCAAAAATATCAAACGACCTCTGTAGGTCCTCAAATTCAGAAAATAGGTACCTTAAAGTACATATTAAATATTTGGATTCTCAATTTGACCAAAAGTCTGATTGGGTGCAAACGGCATGCTCACAAAAATGGCTATATTAACTGATATAACACTGGAAGTGCAGATAACTGAATTTGATGGCAAAATGAATCCTTTTGAAAACCAATCAAATGGATTGATAAAGGCTTGAAATTTGAAACATAGCTCACCATTTATATGAACATTAGCCCGGAACAAACATTTTGACATGATGCTCACCAGGACATTTTTACACTTGTGCAAACATCACAAAGTACAAACAGATTGAGCTTTGAAAACTGAGCAAACAGATTCATTAAGACTTGAAAATTTGCGAGCTCACTCACATATATGCATAGATTTGAATCCAATTTTAAATTTTTCATGAAAATCAACAGGTCAAAAGATGTAATCACTCAAAGTAGGCTACTTAATAAAATTTGCACTTGTGCCTAGAATGCACTTTCAGCTCACCCCTCGAAATGGGTACCTAGTAAACTTATCCAAACTGAATTCTAAAAGTTTCACATCACTGCATAGGCCAAATGAAAGGTTTGGGACATGAATCCCGAGCCTTACCCTCTAAAAATCAATCGGCTCCATTTTACCCCCTCACAAACTAAGCCCTTCAAACTAACTCATTTAGGTGCCTTTCTGACATACAGAGCAAAAATTTGAAATAGGCCTACAAACTTTGACTCAATTTTAAAGACTCCCAATAGTATAGATTGGGATTGGATGTAATGTGTTGAGATGGGATGGATGAAGTTATGATAGGCAAGTGGGAGATTATGGGATTAACTTGGTAGGTAGATTCATGAACTTCCATGAGCATCTTCTCATACCAAGCTTTGAAATTCTAGGTAGTCATTTTGAGAGTGAAGGATTAGATTGGAATTGGATGAATATGTTTTGGAGGGGAAAGATTATGAAGATGATGTTAAATGAAGATGAGGATTAGGACTTGGCTTGAAATGATGATGGATTAGATTTGGATTGGATTTTATTTGGAATGGAACTGGATGAGTCCTTGGATTAGGAGTTGATTTGATTGGATTGGTCCTTGGATTAGGACTTGATTGGATTGGAATGGTCCTTGTATTAGGACTTGATTGGATTGAATGGTCCTTGGATTAGGATTGTTAGGACCCAGAGGCAACTGAGAGGGGGGGTGAATCAGTTGTCTATTAATTTCAACCCAACTATAACTTAACCAAACTTAATGCATAATACTGGTCAAGCAAACTTTCTACAGATTAATAGTTTAATAGTTAATTACAATAACAAAAAATTTTAATGCATCAAAAAGAAAGACAGATAACATTCACAACACATGACATAGATATTTGTACGTGGAAACCTTGTAAGGGGAAAAACTATGGTGGGAAACCTTACCCATAATTAGATGATACTACTGCAGATAGTATATGTGTACAATATGGTTTATACAAAAGAAAAAAGGCCAATTGCCTAGAGCTCATTGTTGAATCACAAAATGGGAGTCACAATGTGATGCAGAGAATCTATCACAAACCATAAAACCTTCATTCAAGGGTAGACTTTAAACTTGAATCAAGAAGCATATAAAAAGATAAAACATTATTCTCAACTCCAAACCAATTTCAAAGGTTATATTACATCCCTAAAAACCTTAATTCAATATTTAAAATCATAACTTTCACCATAGCATGAGAGAACAAATTATTATTTGCCATGAAATACCCTAGTTTAGGGTTTCATCCCTTAAAAACTATTTTCACCAAAATAATCACAAAATATTCAATTCTTAACCAAATCAAGTAAGACAAAAAGAAATAGAAAGATGATTTAGATAAATTTCCAATACATATATCCTTTCTTCATTATGATCCCTCATGTGACCTCACCAAATGCTGCAACCGGACTGCTATTGCCTTCACTAGTCTGCCTTTCACCATGAATTGTAACAAACAGTCATCAAAAACTTTTTAAATATTGATTATAAATAAAATATCTTCAGTAAGACTTTATATTACTGAGTTACACAAGGTCTCTCCAAATTTCATTCCAATCCAACAGTTAAATAAAAAGTTATGAGTGGTTTTCCAAAAATGGGTAACCCTTGGCAGGGTGTTGACAATTATTGTAAAAACAAACATATCTTGCCAAATACTCCACAAAAATGCATAAGAAATGATTCATATGAAAGATATTTCATTAATATATCATTCCAAAACCTCTACATATAAAAATACACTAAATTTGATCCTCCATGGATCCATGACAGTCACAGATTCCTTATAACCTTATGATAGTTTGAGGGTTTGAAGGACAATCTTTGTCAAATACCCTCCAAATTGCTCTACCCTCTTGGTTTCAACAAAAAATGGTTTTATAAACCATTTCCAACTCCTTCATAACTACTCTAACCACTTCATAACCAATGGATTTCATTTTTACACTTTTGTTGCACTTTTTGGCAATGTTGCAACTTTGCAATTTTTACAATTTTTGCATTTTTGACATAAATGACCCTAACCCTTACATGGACACTTTTAACACTTCAAGATGGACCAAATATGATATCTTTGGACAAAATGTCTCATTGAGACTTACATATTAGGATTCAGTGGACTCAAATAACCTTAATACATTATGAATGACTCAAATACAATAAATTTCTCATATTATGACTTTTAACCTCCTAGTATGCTTGTGTTCTTAGGTGCATCTGCACCACACTGACTACAATTGGATGGTTAAATCCAATGATAATGTACTGCTCAAAATTGTAAGGAAGTTAAGTAGCGGAAACAAATTCCTACACTAACCTTGAGAGGAGGGTAATGCAAAACTTTTTCAGATCATTACAACAGTTACAGAAAATAGAAATAGATATAATAGCAATCATACCACAACACAGTGATTTACATGGGGAAAACCCTTTCGGGAGAAAAACCCCACCCTCCAAAAGCAGCTCAATATTTTATTCAGCAATCAAAAATATATTACAACATACTTGTAGAGCAAGCTCTTCACAGGAGTACCACTAATCAGAGATTCAGAGGCAACTCAATAGCCATAAAACTCTTACACCCAACCTCTATCTCACACACCTCATAAATAGGAGATACAATACAAGAAACCGTCAAACGGTATTACAAAACCATGGGCTAAAACCACCCAATAAGGTGTAGCCGACCTTATCTCCCTTCTAGATGCCCTATGACATGTTAAAGCACACATCAACATGTGTCGCTCCCTTTTACAGCTCATTTATGTATCCGATACAAATTATTTTTCCTATTTCAGGAGTACAAACTTCCGGAGGCCATAACTTGAGAACCGGGTGTCCGATTGACGAACCGTTTGAAGCGCCGAAAAGCTCGTGAAGTGCTCTATCACCTCATAACTTGCTTCACCAATTATGGCCACTTTTCAGGGCGTTTCAGAGCCTCTAAAGTCCCCAAAATTAAGTTTAAATATTTTATTGCACCCCTCCAAGATGAAAACTTTAATATCTTCAAAACTAGCTGTGACCTTGCGACGCAACTTTACCGAAATGCTTATCTAGCCAACCAGAAGCTTCAGGGAGAGTTTCACACCATTTCGTGCTCAAATGAAAACTTACTATAAATAGTAACCTCGCATAAATGCAAGGTTGAGACACCATTTTTCCCAACAAAAATAACATTTTTATAAGTTGGATTCAATACCAGTTAAGGTCTGATTTTCCTTCTCCAAGTCTTCCTTGAATCTTTAAATTATGTCTGTGTATAGCTCTTCTTATATTTGCATATACCAAAATACCTTATGCTCTACCACTTATTACATTCCCATGTTAATCTCACAAATGAGATATTACATATATACCAAAACCTAAGACCAAATGTTTAGGTCATCTCACTAATAATATAACAATAAAATCAATTACAAATGAATCAATATGTGATGCATCATGTTGGCTCAAAGCATTTACAATAATAACAAATCATCTCCATAACGTGCTGATCTAGAATAGATAATGCTTGCTAGTCCATAACCTAGACCTATTTACTAGTAACAACAAATATTCAAAATTGATTAGACCAATAACCAAATCATCAAAGTGTCCAAACAATGTCTTCGACATAACCAAGTAATCTCCAAGTCATCCTTAGTGTTGGTGAACAATATAACCTGCTTATGAACCAAATACCGGTGACTGTGCATAAGTCACTGAACATCCTAGTGAACATAACCAAAGATTTCCAAGTGCTAACAAGCGTTTACAAGTGTTGGCATCAATGACAAAACTAGTGCAACACATCAAAAATACCAACAATCTCCCCCTTTGGCATTGATGGCAACACAAGATGGAAAAACCATCTAAGTGCCAAAACAGACATGCCAAAAACCAAAAACCAATAATCTCCCAAAGAGATTATTAACCAGAGATCAAAATATAGATAGAAAGAGTAACAATCTCTCCCCCAATGAATAATCTCTCCAAAAAAGATAATGTGTTTTTCCATAAATATCTCTCCCCCTTTCACATCAAATGCCAAAGTAATACAAAAACTAGTTTCAAATAGTTAGTTCTGCTAATTCTATCGATTTGATGTCAAGCATCAACTGTCTAAATCTCTACCAGTGAGGGTATAACTCCAAGCTACTCTCTGAGATATTCAAAAGTTTCCTTAGACAAAGGCTCAATAAAAATATCTACAATCTACTCTTTAGTATTCACATAAACTAATTTCACTTCTTTTGCTTCAACATTTTCTTTTAGAAAATTGAATTTGATAGAAACATGTTTAGTTTTGGAGTGAAATACTGGATTCTTAGATATATCAATTGCTTCCATATTAGCATAGTAAATGGTTATAGGTTCTTTGCATTTTACCTTTATATCCTTCAACATTTGCTTAATCCATAATACCTAGGAACAATTAGTTGCTGCTGCAACATATTTTGATTCTGTTGTTGATAAAGATGTGCAACTTTGTTTCTTGCTCAACCATGAAATCAATCTGCTACCAAGAAATAATGCTCCGCTAGTGGTTCTCTTTCTGTCATCTACATCTCCTACCCAATTTGCATCTATGTATGCACATAATTCAAAATTTTCATCTTTAAGATACCATAAACCAAGATTTGTTGTGCCTTGAAGATACCAGAAAATCCTTTTCACTACTGATTCATGATTTTCTTTAGGATTACTCTAAAATCTTGAAACAATACATACTGCATTCATAATATTAGGTCTTGTTTGTGTCAAATATAGTAAACCTCCAATCATAGACTTGTATCTTGTTGGATTAACATGTGTTGATTCATCTTTCAATGATAGTTTATCAATTGAAGTCATAGGTGTACTTACCGATTTAGAGTTTTCCATGCCAAATTTCTTTAGTAATTCCTTCAAGTAATGTAATTGATTTATGAATATCCCTTTTTCAGTTTGTGAAATCTACAATCCTAAAAAGAATTTTATCTCCTTAATCATAGACATTTCAAATTCTTCCTGCATCTTATTAGAAAAGTCTTTACAAAATCCATCTTCTCCTCCCAAAATAATATCATCAACAAAAACTTCTATAACCAAGATGTCATCATTAGTCACTTTTTAATATAAGTTGTTGTCAACATTATCTTTAGTGTAACCAAGCTTCAAAAGATATTTGTCCAATCTAGCATACCAAGCTCTAGGAGCTTGCTTTAATCCATATAAAGCTTTCCTTAACCTGCAAACCATATCTTTGTCATTTGTCAAAAAAAATCCATTAGGTTGTTCAATGTAAACTTCCTCTTCAAGATCACCATTCATAAATGCACATTTAACATCCATTTGATATACTCTATAGTTCTTGTGTATTGTAAAAGCTAAGAATAGTCTGAATGCCTCAATTCTAGCTACTGGTGCAAAGGTTTCATTAAAATCAATTCCTTCTTTCTATGAATATCCCTTACACACTAATCTTGCTTTGTTTCTGATTACTTTACCATCTTCATTAAGTTCATTTCTGAATACCCATTTAGTTCCAATTACATTTATTTTTTTAGGTTGGGGAACCAATGTCCATGTGTTATTCTTTTCAATTTGTTCCAATTCATCTTCCATAGCTTTAATCCAATGTTTATCTTCACATGCCTCATTAACTGATGTTGGTTCACTTCATATAATGTATTAAATTCCTTTGATGTGAATTCACCTCCTTGATCTAATTTCAAACATTTGATTTTCTTACCGGTTTCATTTTCTACCATCACTTTGAATAGTTTGAATTTCCCAAAAGCTTCTGATTTCTCTCTAAGAAAAGTAACCCAACACATTCTAGAATAATCATCAATGATTAGCATAAAATATCTATCTCCTTGTAAACTTCTAGTTCTTTCCAGACCGCATAAATCAGTATGAATTAAGTGAAGAACATTATTGGATTTTTCTGGAGTACTCTTAAAAGTTTCTCCCAATTTCTTTCCAAATTGTCATTCCTTACATACCAGATTGTGAGGTTTAACAATCTTAGGTAAATCCCTTATTGCCTTAGTTGTACTAATTTTCACAATGCAATCAAAATTAGAATGACAAAGTCTCTTATTCCATAACCAACTTTCATCAATATGTGCAATCAAGCATGCTTTCTCATCGGTATTCAAATGAAAGATATTACCTCTAGTCTGATTACCGGTTGCAATTTCCAAGGCAGTTCTATTCATGATTTTGCATTTACCATTCTTGAATTGGAACTGAAATCCTTTTTCAACTAATTGACCAACACTCAAAATATTATGCTTCAAACCTTCCACATAGTAAACATTATCAGTATTGTGTTTACCATAAAAAGATATTGTGAGATTTTGCCAAGATCAAGAGGCAATGGAAAGCACAAATAAGAGAGAACAAAATATTGATAGTAATAAACTGTATTCTATCAAGAGAAAATACTGATCAACTGGATCATCAAGTGATCAATTACATAGAATGTAGATGAGCCTACTTATATAGGCAAGACTTATGGATATGTGAGCACACAAACATGACATGTGGCTCAATAAGAAACAAGGGTAGGTAGGAGAAATAATATAATAGTCCACATGAGGTGGATCACCCACTGAATGTGGAGTGTAACAACAAGGTCAACACCATAAAAGGTGGGAATTCTCCTACACATAGTATCCCAATGTGACACAAACACCCAAGTGTCTCATACCCAAACTACTATGAAATGAATTTCCTAAGTAAACTTAAGTAAGGTGTAATAATATCCATGATGAATAATTATTTACACCAACACCCCCCCTTAAGTGCAACTTAGGGGAATGCACTAAAGTCTACAATGCAACTAAGCAATGCAAGATGGGTCCCGACTATGAGGCCATGTTAGGTACCCATGTACAAATGCAAATGCATGCAAAACAATGCAAGGAAATCTCTCACAAAGCGAGGAAAGAGAGAAAAACCCAATGGGAAAAAACCCTCCCCCAAAAGAGAGATGAAAACTAGATACAAAGAACTCTGATAGAAGTATGTGAAGGACAAAACCCTATGTGAGGAAAAAGTCCCCCCCATATGAGAGAAGAAGAAGAGAGACTAGGAAGCCCCCCCTCAATCTGGAATTTGCACCAATGATAGAAGATCGAAGATGAATGAAGAAACTGCTCCATGAACGTTGAACAACATTCCTCCCCTTAGGAAGAAACAAAACCAAAGGTGTATCCATGAAGTCTCCCCAACCATGAAGGGAAGATGAAGCAAAAATACTCATGATGAAAGGAATATCTGAAAACTGCTCAAGTGTCCCCATGTCGATGTTGAAAGGTACCCCCTCCAAAGGTGGTAAACTGTGCCACACTACTGAAAAAGGCACTCCAAGATCTAGTGGAGATGAATGTAGAACAATATCCAAAGACTCATATGTCTCCTCAAAAGATAAAGAGACCTCCTCTAAGTGTTGTACAAAAGTATCCACAATCATGTCAACCTCTAAAGATTGATCATGTAGAGAATGCACAAGAGGGTCAGAGTTATCCCTCACAACAATCAAAGAAGGATCATCTTCATCAAAGAGAAGATGAATGTCATCAATGATGTCTTCCAAATCTGAAATATAGGACTCCACAAACAAACCTGCAATGTCTATCAAGTAGCCATCCCAATCAACTGAAGATGGAAGACATGAAATATCCTATTGAACTGAATCACAAGAAGGCAAAATTGTCGCACTAGCTACATCATTAGGTGCAATAGGTGGTGTGATATTAATAGAAGGAGGTGAAATGCAAGGCTCAAGAATGGGGTCACATGTGAGAATCCCCAGGTTCAAATGCCCAAAGTTCTCCTCAAAATATAAATCATCAACATAAGAAGAATCAACCTCATCAATAGGACCAAAATCTAAAAAAGAGTACAATCGAGATGAGTGATCAACCACCCTAGTCGCAATGATAGCTCCACTCTCCAAGTCTCTAATGAAAACTGAATCAGGTGTGAACTCCATAGTTTTCTTTGTTGCCCCATGTGTGATTTGATAGATGAAAAGAAGATTATTTGTCAAGTGGGGTACACACAATACATCATTGAAGGAGTTATCCCCAATAGCAATAGATCCTTTCCCAATCACATCCATGTATGTATGATTGCCCATCAAAATCTGTGGCATGTGGCAAGGCTCAAATCTAGAAAACATAGACTACAAAGATGCCATATGATGAGAAGCCCCTGAATCTAGAAGCCATCTCCCTGAATCATGACTTGTAGTAGCACAAAGAGTTTGTCCCTTTCCTTTATCTGTCCCAAAAGAGTGATCCTTTCCTTTATCCTTGGAACAAGAAGCTGATGTAGACATTCTAGAAGGTAGGTTGATTCTATTCTTCTGAAGAAGATTCTTCAACTCATCAATATCCTTCTTATAACAATGATGTTAATCATGTCCTGACTTCTTGCAATATCCATAAAAAAGATTGTCCTTATATGATTTCCTCTTAGGTGAGAATGGTGAATCACCTTGTTGTGGAGAGGAAGATTGTGCTCCATCTTGTTGTGGTTTAGACTTAGGTTGATTTTGATTCTTTCCTTTTCCTTGATTACTTTGATTCCCTTTGTTAGCCACCAAATCTTGTGACTTTGAAGATTTGAGAATCCCCATCATGGTTAACTTGGATTGCTCAAGTATCAACATCTCCGTGAATAAATCAAATGAGGGAGAAGTGTATGAGGAACCTTGAGCTAACCTATTGGTGTGAAAGCTAGATACAAAGGCTGCATACTCTGAAGGAAGCTTGTCCAACAAGTTATAAACCAATTTAGCATCCTTTTTGTCAATTCCACAATCCTTTAGCTTTTCTTTTAGCTCAGTTGCTTTTGTGACATAATCTTGGATTGTATCAAAATCCTTGGGATCCAAAGTTGTGAGTTCACTATCAAGCTTGTAGCCCTTTATCTCATCAACTTGACCATACAATTTCTTAAAAATATCCCAAGCCTCTTTAATTGTTGTACACTTATCAATGTGAAAAATGAGGTGATCTGATACATACTTTCTAAGAGTTCCAAGTGCCATAGCATTCTTAGTAAGCCATTCAATTTGAGCATTAGGATCATCCTTAGGATTAGGTGGTGCTGTAATTGTTTCATTTACATAATGAATGAGTCCTTTTTCCATTAGTTTACTCCATGCCTTAATCTTCCATGATGCATAATTTTGAGGAGTTAAAAGTATAAATTTAGGAGAACCCATAGCACCAAAATAAAAAAACACAAGATAGAGAGAGGCACAATCACACAAGACACCCCCCCAAAATACTCAACCAAGAAATCCCCCCAAAATGGTGATTTTGACACTTTATACTTAGTGCGTATACAATGGGCCACTTGCAAAACAAGGCAAAATGGACTTCTGATTTCAATTTACAACTTCTCAAAATGAGATCTAAGAGACTTCAACAAATACTACTAGTGATCTAAACTAAGATCTAAGAAAAATGCAAGTACCAAATATGTCAAAAATGGCCAAATATTGAAAGTACAATTTTTACTTAAAATCACTACAAATAGATGGCAAATTATGAAAGTACATGAAAAAATATGCACCTTAAAAAAAAATGGCACCTGAAAAAGAGTCCATATGAGCCCAAATGAAGCCTCCAAAGTTGTAAAAATTAGGATTTCATGATTTCTGAAAAACTTGTGTCCGAAAATCAAAAAGCTTTGGCACTACTATATAGATCATGAAATTCTACCCCAAAACAAAAAAAATTGCTCGAAAAAACAAGTCCGGATGAGTGAGATATCGCTATTTGAAAAATGCCTGCAAAATTATAATTTCTGGAAAATTTCCCCCACAATGTCAAATTTCAAATGCCTCTAGATTTAGCCTCCAAAGTCTGATTTGGATGAAACAAAAGGCAAAACTGAATTTATTGGACCTCCTAAATCCAATGGTAACCTCAGATTTGACCCATCAAGCTTCAATAATAACCTGCAATAGAAAACTCCAAAATGCACAACCCCAAATAGCATCAAATTTCTCTCAATTAGCAAACCAATGACACTCTAATGGCTCTGATACCATGTGAGATTTTGCCAAGATCAAGAGGCAATGGAAAGCACAAATAAGAGAGAAAAAAATATTGATAGGAATAAACTATATTCTATCAAGAGAAAATACTAATCAACTAGATCATCAAGTGATCAATTACATATAATGTAGATGAGCCTACTTATATAGGCAAGACTTATGGATATGTGAGCACACAAACATGACATGTGGCTCAATAAGAAATAAGGGTAGGTAGGAAATAGGTGTGGGTAGGTAGGAGAAATAATATAATAGTCCACATGAGGTAGATCACCCACTGAATGTGGAGTGTAACAACAAGATCAACACCATAAAAGGTGGAAATTCTCCTACACACACTATCCCAATGTGGCACAAACACCCAAGTGTCTCATACCCAAACTACTATGAAATACATTTCCTAAGTAAACTTAAGTAAGGTGTAATAATATCCATGATGAATAATTATTTACACGAGTAGATATAGTGCCTTTTCCTTTGATCAAACAAGCTTTATCATCCCCAAATCTTACTAAACCTCTATTGTATTCCTTAAAAGTTAAGAATTTACTTTTATCACCAATCATATGGTGTGAACATCCAAAATCAATGATCCATTCATCCTTTTCTTTAATTTTAGCTACCATGGCCTGCTCTACCAGTTGAACAGTAGGTGTCAATTGATCTTTTATTATAGCAACAAAAGCCCATCCATTGTTTGTTAGTTCCTCAATAGAATCATCAGTAACTCCTTCATTAGCATAGTAACATGATTTGTCTCTATTCTTCTTAAATTTGTATCTCTGATATTCAGGGTTAGGCTTGTATGTTCTTTTAACTTCTTCTTTCAATCTTGCATGTCAATCAGGACACCTGAATTCCATATGACCAATTTTATTGCAGTTAAAACATTTAAATGGTGCTTTACCTTCATACTTACTTCCAACTGGACCTCTAGGCATTTTCGTTGCAAATAGTGCTTCAAGTTCTTCTAGTTCTTCATTCTTCCTTCTGTTATCTTCAAGTTCTCTTGCATAAAGTGCTTTCCAATCATATTTTTCAGATGATGATGATGATGCTACAGATGATAATGATGCCTTGAAAGCTAAATCTGTCTTAATTGTAGCAACAGGACCAAATTCCTCAAGTTCAAAAGCTGAAAGTTTTCCAACCAAAGTATCTCTAGATACTGATGCATTAGACATTGTTCTCAATTCATTTATAGTAGTTACTTTCATTTTATATGCCAGTGGAAATTCTCTTAAAACTTTAGAAATAATTTCATCTTCACTTAAGGATCCTCCACAACATTGTATACCTAAAACAATTTCATTTACTCTTTCCATAAAAGCAGAAATCCTTTCATCTTCTTCCATTTTCAGATTTTCATACCTGACCCAGAAGCATTCCAGTTTTGCAATTTTGACTATGGTATCACCTTCATTCAATGTTTCCAATTTGTCTCAAATAGCTTTAGCAATAGATCGGTCTGATAACCCCATGATTTGTTGATCTGACAATGCTCTGAAAATTGCTTCTCTTGCTTTGCAATCATTCTCCTGATCTTTAGCCAAGGTTGGTGGATTAGGTTGACATTGAGTAGGAGCAACATAGCCATTCTTTGGAACATCCCATATGTCTTTTCCAATGTAATTTAGATGTGTCTTCATTTTGATCTTCCATATACCATAGTTAGTCCCATCAAGTTTCGGATTGTCCTTCCTGAAATAGTTAGTTGCCATAGAATCTCCTCAAGCTGTTAAACTTCCACACAAAGAGGATTAGGCTCTGATACCAATTGTTAGGACCCAGAGGAAACTAAGAGGGGGGGGTGAATTAGTTGTCTATTAATTTCAACCCAAATATAACTTAACCAAACTTTGTCATTTAACAATTTAACAGTTAATTACAATACCAGTAAAGTTTAATGCATCAAACAGAAAGACAGATAACAGTCACAACACATGACATAGATATTTGTACGTGGAAACCCTGTTAGGGGAAAAACCATGGTGGGAAACTAGTGCAACACATCCAAAATACCAACAAGGACTTGATTGAATTGGATTGGTCCTTGGATTAGGACTTGATTGGAATTGATGATAAATTGGATTTAATTGGATTAAAGGATTGGATGATTGCTTGATAGAGGATTGGATAACCAGATTAGGAAGATGGATGGATTTGATGGATTGGAATTTTGGAGATTTGATTAGATTAGAGGGAGAATGATTATGGAAGAATGGATAGATAAAAGGAAGAATAAAGGGGGAGGCTACCCAAATTTGAATGAATGATTTGGACAAAAATATTGGTTGAGGAAGGATGATTGTTTGAATGGATGAAAGTAGTTGGGGATTAGAGAATTTCTTGGATAGATAAAAATGGATTAAAGATTTGTTGATTGACAAAATGGAATTTGGAAAGAGGGATGATTGATTGGTTTCAGGGGATGGACTTGGCAAGAGATCTCAAGTAAAGAAAACACAATGGTCAAAATAAGTTAGACTCAAAAGACACTCATGCTCCTTGACAACATAGCCTATGGCGAGTAAAGACAATAGCCAATGGATCCCAATTGGTTTCTTAGCTATGCTTACCCAGAGTGGACACTAAGATGCTTGACCCCACTGGCTCCCCTCCATGACACTCCCTTCTCTAAGGCAGCCAAGCATCAATTCACATGAAAACTCCTCATGGTTAACTTTGTGTCTCTACTAAGCGCCGTAAAAATATATGCAGCTTCAGGGGTCCAACCTCCTACACTAATGATTAGAAGGTTTTTGTCCACTATGCACAAAGTGTTTAGTATGGCTTCCCATTAGGAGCTACCCTTTGCAGTTGCGCAAGCACAATTGAGGCCTATAGCCCAACGAAGCACCAAGAACTTAGTAGTCATGCAAGCGTGATTGAGATCTCTAGAATCCTATTAAGCACAAAATGTGAGAGTGAACTCTCATATAGCCCCAACCATTGACCCTTTCATTATCAATGGCCTACTTATTATAGTGAGTTGGGAACCCTAGGTCCGTGTGTCCTCACTTGGGTCGTTCCCCTCTTACTGGCTCAAAGAGCAAGTTGGGAGGGCAGGCTCGCTAAGGGTAACACAAACAAATTAGAAAAGTGCCAAAGTTCTAGATTTCTGATTGTCTAGATAGACAAGAGTATACTCTCCTACTTTCACACCTTCCACAAACATGGAAGACAATGATTTATTTACCCCCTAATTAATCCTAAGTGCCTAAAAATTAAAAAACACATGATTTAATTGAATCTCTAAGGCAACCTGCAAAACCACTTGGTTAGTAGTTTCAAAATGAAGTCTTTGACAAGTGTAGGTTTGATTGATGAATCCTTTGAGAAATGAGATCTGCAAACACTTGTTAGATTGTCAAAACATCCAAAAACTTCTCATTCTGAAAAGCCCTAAAATTTGACTAAGTCTAAAATTTGGAAAAACCTCCAAAACCTAGATTTTGCTTTATAACTCCTAGAAGTATGAAACCCCTCTCAAACATCCTGACAATATATATGGAATATAACTTAAATGTTATATTCCATATATAAAACTCTTGAAAAAACCTCTTTGCTTTTGATACGAGTAAACAAAACAACAACTCGTACGAGCTTTCTCATAGGCCCGTATGACTATTCTCATGGTTCCATATGACTAAACAAAAACTTGCAAGGTTTAGAACATAAACTTGTACAGGTGGGAACAGAAACTCGTATGAGTTTCTGTGACAAAGAAGAAGAATCACAGAATCAAAAAGAGGAGAGATAAAATGCAAGATCAATCAGAAACTCGTACGAGTTTCTTCATATAGTAGTATGAAAATTCCCTAATCCCAAGATGACAAAACACAGAAACTCATCCTAGGATATGAAAAATATCGTACGAACTTTCAAGCTGAAGCATTGCCTGCAACCAAAAACTCACAAAAACTTGCAAGGAAGGTTAGATTAGGGATGTGGGTCCCACCGATTGTGCTAGAATGAAGAGGATAAAATTGTGCAAGGTGAGATTAGATGGTTAGAAATCCAAAAAAACATTCAAAATACAAAAAAAAACATTTTATACCTTGTAAACTATCATCTCCCTTAGATTGAGCTTGATGAAGGGAAGGTGCCCCTTGCTGATGCTCTACTTGATGTGCTCCTTTGATTTATTTGGATGTGGATTGATCTCCTTTGTGCTCAACAAGATAGATTGACTGATTGGATTTGGATTAAAAGATTAAGGATCGATGGATTTGATAGAGGATTATGAAAAGAGTTTGATAGGAGGAGAATTTGATAGCATAAGGATAGAAGAATGGAAGACCCTTTATGAGGAAATGATCATCCAACTTATAGATTCGAGGAGGCCAAGGAAGGGCCAAGATTGATTTCCTTATGGAGGGTTTAGATTGATTTGAGATAGAAGGCATGGATCAAGGGTTCCTTGGGAAAATAAATAGGAATATAAAATTCCTTGGGAAAAGGGGGAGAAATTTGAATTTCAAACACGAGGAATTAAAAATTCCAAAATAAGGAATCATTGAGGGATTCAAAGAAATTTGAATTTCTTTGAGAGACTCAATGTTGATGTGACATGAGTGGGAATTAAAAATTGAGGGATAATGATAATCATGATTATGAGAGATTCTAGAAGGATTAATTAGGCTAATGGGATTAGGAAAAGTGATTTGTAGGAATCACATGAATAGGTTAATTAATTAAAATTAATTAACTAAATGGGTTTAGAGGAAATAATTATTGGAGGGGACTTTAGAAGAAGAGGGAAATAATTAATTTATTTGATAAATTAATTATTGGACAATAGTGATAGGATTAATTAAATTAGATTTAATTAACATTGAGATGAATAAAGACAACACAATTAAGTCAATTAATTATGTTGACAGGCTTAAATTAATTAAATATTAATTTTAGGTGTCTACAATGAGTCATGAAAAGTAAGAATACCAAGGATTACAAAGAAAAGCCAAGTTCACTAAGTGACTCCAAGTATCAAGAAGGAAAAATATTAATGGAGTGTATGCCCCCATATAAAATAGATTGTGCATGCCTCATCGAGAGTGATTACTTTAATGTCGGATACACCCAAGAGAGAGAAAGAAAGGGAACACATTATTGCAAGGATTTATCCCCTAGTCAAGGAATAAACCCAAGGATAATGAACAAAATACTCAAGGTACTTTAGCCTTCCTTGGGGCCAGTATGTTGTATGATAAATCATGTATATAATATATATATGCATATAATAATCGACATTCCCCAAAGAAAGGAAAATTCCTTGGAAGAAAGGGAATAAAAGGTGTCTTTTGAGTGAACATGAAAGAGACAAAAAGAGATCTCAATGATTTGCATCTTCCTTGAATAGGCATTAAGGAGAAAATACAAGAACATGGATACACATAGAAGAATGGTCACAAAAGAGAAAGAGAGGAGAGAGGGAGAAGATCTACGGTGCTAATGTTTTCTAATCTAGCACGATATCCACCTCCCATTCTTGTCGATCACTATTTTGGGAAGGTAGGAAACACACCAGAGGAACGACATTAAGAACAATAGATAGAGATATCACAAAATCCAAACAAGGACTATGCTCATGTGGTAAGTCACTATGTTCAACTCTAGGAGCTAAGATTAAGGATTTTGAGAATTTTGCTGATAAATGCTTGTTAACATTAAGATATTCATAGTCACTATCAGAAGCATTAGGAGTTGTATTACCATCATAAATAATATTTTCACCTATTTCCTCATCATGATTTATAGAAAGAGGATCTCGCACATGAATAGAAGAAAAACCATCACATATTTTTTGTACTTTATGATTTGGAGATTTAGGTTCAACATCTTGTTTAGGCAAAAAGGGAATCATCTCAACTATTGGAGTTCTAGGAGTTTGAATAATTTGAGGAAAAACTTCACGAGATTGATAATGACATCTATGTCAGTGTTCTCTCGCACAATGATTTTGTCGAGTCTTAATAGAAGGCTAAGAAGAAATAGGAACTTTTGCTAAAGAGGGAATATTCTCCTCTTTGATAGTTGAAGGTTTTGGTTGAGGTCTTTAAGGTTTAACAAGAGGAGAGGAAGACCTCATATCTCTATAAGAGGAAGGAGGTGGAACTACACCATATAAAGGAGGAATATTAGGTGTAGGATGGAGACCAGGTCTATCATGAGGAGGAGGTACATGTCTAACCTTAGGAGGAATATTTTTGTTCTTCTTAGGAGAAGGCATAGTCACATTCCATAGGAATAGGTAGAGGATTGTCCTTAGGAGGAAGATTAGTTCTATTTGTTAGGGGAAGAACTTCATCTTCAAGACTGATAGGAGTGCCAAGTGTTGGGGATCTAGGTTGACTTAAGGATAAGATCATATCTTTCTTCCATTTTTGATAAGATTGAAAAAGAGCATTGCTCCTTGATCTAAGAGATTGAAATTGCTTAGGCCAAAAAAGATCAATAGTAACACCTAGGCTTCTTTCTGATGGGAAAAATAAGCTATGGTTAATGCTTATGATTTCTCCATTGTGGGGAAATTTCAAACACTTATGGATTGGAGAAGAAATAGCCTTCATGGAAGATAACCAAGGGTAACCTAACTTCACACAAAATTACTCGAAAGAAGGAATGATAATAAAGTTGACATCCATATATTTAGTGTGAACTTCAATAGGAAGAGTGATAGAACCAATGCTAGGACAAGAGAATCCATCAAATAACTTCACAACCACATTAGTGTCATCATAAATTGGTTTATGCAATCATAAAGTAAAAAGATACTCCCTAGTGATAATGTTAACTATGCAAGAGGGATCAACAAGAGTGGCATGAAAAGGGATATCCTTACCCTTCACAACTATGTATAAAGGGCCATTAGATGCTCTAATTGTCTCACTAGAGTCAAATATAATAGAATGATCCTTAGGTGCCTCTTGTTTCTCAACCATGTTCACCAAATTCAGAGCTATAGAGATGAAGTCATCAATAGAAAAGGAGGTATGTTTAATCTCAATCACATTAGGGGTATGTGAAGGAAAAAAATCTATAAAAATATTAAGATATTTATTAGGAGTTATTGATTTGTTTCCCTTATCATTCACACCTACCATAGATATAGTATTATTATCAATAAAATCTTGAATCTTACTTTTCAATGCAAAAAATTTCTTAGTATCATGACTAGGTTGACGATGAAATTAACAAAAGTAACTGTTATCAAAATAAGTATATGAAATCTTAGAAGGATAAACTAGTTTTATAGGAGGAAGTTTGATAAAATTTATTTGTAATAACTGAGACATAATACTATGTAAAGATTCATTCAAAGGAGCAAATTTTCTTTCTCTTTTAAAAAATTTAGAAATAGGAGGCACACTTGTTGTAGTATTAACATTGTTGTTGTTGATTGTGTCATTGAGCTTGATGAAGCCTTTTGTTGGTTTTAAATTCACAAACAGTTGTTGAACACTCTCCCCCTTATCACTCGGAGCCATAGGAGTAGATTGCTCCATTTGACTCACAGCCAGTTGATAATTATGGAGTGTTGCGCAAAACTGTGAAAAGGAAGTAAACTCAAACAAAAGAAGCTTTTCCCTAATATCTTTTTATGAACTAGAAAAAAAAATCTTTGAATATCATTATTAGGTACAGGAAAAGAAATTTGAGCACACAGAAGCTAATATCTACCAATGAAGTTAGTCACTTTTTCTTTAACACCTTGTTTACAATGCATTAAATCAGCCAAAGTGATTTCAGGACCAATGTTGTTTTGAAATTAGTGAATGAAATAATTTTATAATTGTTGAAAAGAAGTAATATAATAAGAAAGAAAAGAGCAATACCATTGTAAATCCTTATCTCTTAGTGTTCTTGTAAATAGTTTTGCAAGCAATCTTTGATTATAAGAAAAATCAGTACACAAGATCTGAAACGTTTTGACATGCGTTAAAGGATCACCTTTTCCATTATAATGTTCCAATTCGGGGACCTCAACATTTTTATGGGGGGTAGCTTTAACAATATCAAGAGAAAGTAGGTTCGCAACATCAATTGCAGGCACACTAAACTTGTATTGACTCATGGAAGCAATTTGTTGTTTCAAGGAAGACACGGTTTGGGAAAGATTGTTAATGGTTTCTTTGGTAGAGGAATTGATGTTAGAAATGTTTGATTGAGAAGGTGGTGTAATATTATTGAATGAAGGCATGGAATAAGGTGGTGGGACATTATGATAAGTAGGCACAGGTGATGATTTTTGGTATTTTGAGTTTGTTTGGCATTTTGCATAGAGATTTCATTAATGATATGTTGTCATTGATGTCAATTGAACTGGTAAATGCTATTCATGTTATTGCTAATATCATTGTTTTTTATATTGGCTAGTAACCGGTAAGAAGAGAGTTGTAGAAGATGTTGTAACTGGTGTATGTAAAGTTTGTGAGTTGAACCGGTGAACCAGTGTAAAGGGTTAAACCTTTCTATGAAATATAACTGGTAAACCTATCAGCTATAAAACCCTAACCAATCAAGTTTGTTGGTTTATTATCTGATGAGCGGTAATGATGGAGACATGTCTGATCATTTTATAAGGATAAATTCAAATTGGTTTGGCATGTTTGCTTATTGTCTAGGGAAGGAGGAAAGTGGATTGCATTTAATACACAATGTGTAATGAGTTACAAAGTCAAATGGAGCGGTGATAATGGAGCGATTGGAATTTTCTTGAAGAATGTCAAGAGATTGTCATGATTTCTAATGATCAAGATTAAACTCACTTGTTTGTAATCTCAATGATGAGAATTAGGTTTTTGTTGTGTTAATGACCTAATTGATTTGTATTTAATATCGATGAAGTTGTTTGTAAGGGTTATTGGCAAGGTTGATAGAAAACCTGTTGTGTGTGTATTTGCCCAACCAGTGAATGGATCTGCACTTTGAGTGAAGGCAGATTGAAGCTTAGAAGGATCTGAGTAAGCAAAGATAGTGCTACTCAAATAGATCAAGAAAACCTATTGTTTTCTAACAATTATAGTAGAAGTAAAATCCCTTAACCGAGTAAGCTCTAACAAGCTTCGTTACTCATTAAATCCTCTAACAAGGTGGTCCATTAGCTTGGATTCTTAAATCCTCCAGTGAGGCTAGTCCTAACAAGGTATTGTGCTTCTAACAAGGCATATCTGTAAATTCCTTAACTGGTGATTCCTAACAGGAATTAGTTCTTAACATGACTTATTGTAAATCTCTAACAGGCTTTGGCTCCTAATAGGGAAAACTTTGAAAGAGTTTAGATACCTATTCTTGTGAGTCCAATCTCACCATGGTTTTTACCTATTTGGGTTTTCCACGTATAAATATTTGTGTCAAGTGGTGAATGCTTTTGTGGCTATGATCTTATTTGTCGATTTGATTAACTTTTGATAAGGCACGTTAAGTATAACCATTGAGAGATGAATATGTTGAGTTATGATTAAGCATTGTTGATGTTTACAAGATTGAACATGTTTACTATTAAATTTATCATAACAATTAAACTGGTTAATGTCAAGTATTCCTATGAATATTGATCTTGACTAAGATATGTTTACTTTGTTTAACTAAGTTTGAGTTTGGAAACTTTGTATCAGTTTTTCAATATACTGATTCACTCCCCCCTCTTAGTATTCTACCAAATACTTATTCTTTGATCATACCATCAATTGGTATCAGAGCTTTTCAAGTCCTCTTAATCTAAAAGCCTAACAACTTGGGGAAAGATCTTGTAGATCATGATGAAGAAAGAAGGTTTGAAGTTTAATAAAGATAACTATAGAATATAGATTTGATAGAATGAAGATTTACATTAAGAGTCTTGGTAGTCAGAATTGGGATCATATAGAACATAAGTATACTACACCTACTGGACCATTGACTGATGATCAGAAGAAAGAACAAGAAGAAAATCACCAGGCATTAGAAGCTATTATCAGTTCCCTGTCTGATGTTGAATATGTAGATGTTCATGGTCTTGAAACTACATATGAATTATGGAAGAAACTTGAAGATATCTATAGAGGAGATGAGCATGTCCAGATTTATAAAGAAGAAAGTTTAAGAGGCAAGTTTGATGACAATAGAATATCTAAAGGTGAGAACATCTAGTAGTATTGTGAAAGGATCAAAGAGATAGTTGGAGAGATAACGAGTATAGGAGGGAAAGTGGAAGACACCATAGTAATCAGTAAGGTACTGAGAACCTTGCTACCGATCTATGCTATCCGAGTTGCAACTATTCAAGAGATAAAATCCATTGACAAGACAAAGGTAACTCTTGACTCTATTATTGGTAAACTTACTTTTTTGAACTAAATGGCTATGATGGTAGTGCACAGAAATTAGAATCTGCATTTAGAGCTTTTGTCTCTAACCCATCTGTGAGAAGAAGTAGAGATACTGGCCATAGTTATGAATATAGATCCAATAGAGATGCTAATGATGAAGACAACTTAGTGGAACCTGAAGCATTATTGGCAAAATGACTGCCTAGAGGCACTGGTAAAATAGAGGTAAGTGTTAGGCCCTACCCTGGCTCATCCTAGCATTTTAGTGATTTTCATATGGGAACTATTATGGATACTTTATTTTTATGCATTATGGATATAGAACTTTATATGGTTTCAGGATTGGATAATATTGATACATTGATGCTTCATTTCTATGCATTATGGATATAGAATTTTATATGATTCTAGGATAAGATAACATTGAGATGATGTATGTCACCATTTGATTTGCAGGACTTTATTAGGATGCTAGAAATATGATGCATATCTTATGAATGGATTAAATTATGAGGATTATGATAATTGCTTATGTGGATTTGCTTTGATATATGGAAAATTGAATTGTATGATGTCAATTGTATGCAGAGTGATTGATGTGTATTCTTGTTTATGTGTTTAATATTATATGAGGCTATTGGGAAATACTAATGTGTAATTGAGATGCGCAGGAAAATTATCCATGTGACCATGGAAACATTATGGAGAATCAAGCCTAGACCTATGTACGTTCGTAAAACCAGGGGTTGTCTATTTGGAGAGAGAACACCCCGTATGTATTGTATTTTATTCGTAAACATTTGCATGTGTGTAAATTGTATTTGTTAAATTGTTTAAATCATTTGAGAGACAATTGCCATGTGTGTATTTGTGATGTGGAATTATTTGTGTAGTGTCACTTGACACATATATTATATGTTGTGTTGGCAATTATCATGTCACCTTTTGAGAGATTTATCCTTTTACCAACAATATATTTCCTAATTATCCTTTAAGGTTCCAAGAAATCTAGGATAGTGAGCCATTACGAGGGTCATCTCAGAGTTGACCCATAGGTTAACTTTAGGTGGATTTTTAAAGGGTTAAACCAACTCCTAGAGTCAATTTTGGGACATTTTTATTGGGCCTCATGGGGCACCTATGGGTGAAGGCCAAATTTGGCCATGTGTCCTTCCCCTAGGACTTGTTTTACCTCCCAAAAAAGTGGGTTTTCCTAGATTGCCGAATTTCATCTTTAGGAGTTCCATCCTTGGGTAGATAACCTTCTTGGTATGTGTCATTACTCTTCCCCATTGCATTCCTCTTCTTGAGGTGCCTTTGTTAGGGAATGTGTAAGACCTAGGGAAGACCAACCAATGGGAGCCTCTCACTCTATCCAAGAGGTTGGAAAGAGTGAGAGAAGCCTTCTTAGGCTAGAGATTGAGACTTAGTGAGTTAATCACCCACTCTCCATCTTTACAGATCTTGCAATTTTGAAACCTAGTTTTAGAATAGAATTTTTGGCTAAGTGTTGCAGAAAAGAATTGTGGAATTGGGCTACTCTTCTCCAAGCTATCCCTAGTAAACCCTTGGGTAGATTCAAGGTTGGCTCACTTTCATTCTTTACATGTTGAAATTTTTTTTTTAAAGAGATTGCTTGAATGTAGATGTTCCTTTCCTTGTTTTGTATTTGTGAAAAATTTTATGTGGTTCTTTTCCCATTTTTGTTATGCATTTTATGTGTTTTGGTAGTATCCAAGGCTATCTTACCCTTGGGAGGGAAAAATGGTCTTGGGGGTCAAAGGCATTTGATAGCCTTAGAGTGAGAGGCTCTCATTATGAGAGTGATCTCAAGGGTTTGTCCATGTGACCCTTTCTGTATAGTTTTGTTTATGCATTTGGGGATCATAATGGGAGAAACTATGGCATGTATGCCTTGGTGGTCATAAGGATGTTGGGTTAAGATGGACTTATGTTTTATCCTTGGTTGCCATGAGTTGGTTGTGATCTACTATCATGTAGTTCTCCTCAATGTATTTGGTCCACATCCACTATTGTAAACATCACATTATGTGATGAAGTTTAGCCTTCAATGGGAATGTGTTTGTTTTGAGTACTTCCCTTGCTTGTTGTGTTTGTTTGATTGTAACCCCATCTAGGTCTTAGTTCTCCAAGCTCGAGGGTGGTTTCTAGTAAGCCTAGGCTAGGAGGTGAGCTCTCCAAGGTCACAACTTTAAGTTTTGTATGCAGGTTGCTTGGAAAAGAGAAGAAAAATGAAAGCTAGGAGTTACTAATTTTAGTTTAGTTGCAGAAAAAGAATAGGAATGTGATATTATATTTTAGTTGCAGAAATGTAAATGAGGAGCTTTATGTTGTATTTATTTTTGTATAAAGAAATGTGTTTATTTATTTAAGTCCTCATTTATTAGGAATGAGAGACTAGTTGGATATTTCACCCATTTGTAGAGGATGACAAATTGTACTCAAAATATTCTTATGAGAAAAGTGTTTTTGAATGAAAGTCTGTAATGTTAATGCAGTTATCTTTTATCTTAAATCTATCCATTATATGAAATCTATCATTTATCTAGAAACTATATTTTATTTAAATCTATCCTTTAACTAAATTCTGTCATCTATTTATCTGTGTAATTTATATAAAGAAAAAAAAATGCAGAAAGAGAAACAAGAATGTTTTAAGTGTTTTTTCTGTAATATTTAAATGTTGTTACATTAATGTATTTATTACTGTCATTTTTCTACTTCAAAAAAAAATGTAGAAAGCTAAAGTTAACCGATGTAAATTTACTTTTCCCTATAATTAATTATTAGAAGTTAAAATGAAAAGAAATGTTGTAGATAAACCTATTAGTTTAAAAAGTGTATTGTTATTTTATTTTTTTTAAAAGAAAATGTATGCATACACGGACTTAGAAAAACAGAAATCTGCAAATAAATCTATGACTATTTTAAAAGAGGAAATGAACTAGTTGATATGTTTATCAAACTGTTGAAACTGATAGACATAATATTATTAGAGCTACATAATTAAAAAAAAAAGTCTATTTAATATAACTAAATGAATATTGTAAACATGTGTAACTAGATCACTTTTTGCATGTAAAAAAAAAAAGAGATAAATGTGTATCTATTTTATGTTGTCATTAATTTGGTATTTCCTGCATGTTTCTTTTTTTTGAAAAAAAGGGGAGATTCTAACCCTAGAGACTGATATATATATATATATATATATATATATCTATATATATACAATTTATATTTTAAAAAATATATAAAAATTTAACAACAAAATAAAGGGAGTTTTATGGAGGGGCCCAACATAGGTGTTTACACACAGTGGATAGCGCGAAAGGGTGCTGCCACTGTGGGTAAACACAGTGGATGAAACGGGCCGCCATTGTGGTTACACACGATGGTCAATACCGGGGCTGCCACTATGGGTAACCATAGTGGATGGCTCACGGCTACCACTGTAGGTTCCCATAGTGGGTGGCACCGACTGCTGTTGTGGGTATCCATAGTGGCGTCCAGGGAGCCTCCCCATCCTGCAAAGCTTGGACCTCCTTCACATTTCCCCACTCCGACCGCCGCCCTACCTCCATTCGGTTGTCGCCTCATGGCCGCTGTACCCTATAACACACACACACAAAAAAAAAAGTATAATAAACCCTAACCCAATTGCGGGTTAGGGTAAAAGCAAAAGAGAAAGAAAGGATTTTTAAATAATAAAAATATGCAACCCTAACCCAATTTTGGGTTAGGCTTAGCATTTAAATTTAAAAGTATATTAGCAATGCAACCCTAGCCCATATTCGGGTTAGGGTTAGCATAGAAAAATAAAAGAAAGATTTGAATTTTAGTTTTTATTATAATTTTTAAACTTAGGGTTTATTTGTAGGTTGAAATAATATATTTAGTTGGTATAGTTGGGTTATTTTATTAAAAAAAATAATATGTATATATAGGTATAAATTTAGATTTGTTTTTTTAATTATCTATCTATATATATATTTTATATATGCTATATTTATACATATAGGTACATATATATATATATATATATATATATATATATATATATATATATATATATATATATATATATATATATATATATATATATATATATATATATATATATATATATATATATATATATATATGAGGTTAAGTTGAAACCTATTTGAATTTATTTTATTAATAGATATTAATGAACGCTTAATAAATTTTTAAACCCCTTTCACTTTTAGCTGAAATTTAATTGGGGGATTAATTTTATATAGTTCTAATATCGCAATTGTTGATGTAATTTTATCAAGGATTATTAATAAGGATATTTCATAGATAAATTTTGTATTTAATTAAATGTGCACGTTAAGTTAAAGTTAATTTGGGGGAAATTTGTAAATGAAAATTATTAATTATTTTATGCGAATTTTTAGCCTATGAGGCCAATATTGGCCAGATTATTTAACAGTCGAAGTTTGATGGTTTAGTGGAAATTAAAATTGGCTATAGTATAATTTAGGTTTATTTGGCAAATAACATTATTGAATTTGTAACCTTATTGGTTAAATTTAAATAATGAATTTGCATGCACCCAATTAATTAATTTTAAATTTAAGATAGAATTATCATTATTTTTTGTCTAGAATGTTTTAAATGCAATTTAGATATTTAATATCCCTCAACTTTAATTAGCAGAAAATTAATTAGGTTGATTAAATTAACTAATTAAATTGCGATGACCCTCTTAGGGAATAATTAGTCTTCATTATTTTTTTTTGCTTTATTGAGTGAGTTAATTAATCCAACTTTAGAAAACAATTCTATTTACATCTTAGTTAAGACAAAACTTATTTGATTTCACTTTAAATGTAGATTATTTTATGGGTTATGTTGTCAAAATTTTTTTTTGTTGTTTCATTTTTTGCCCAAAAGTTTGGACACAACATTTTGGTATCAGAGCAAGGTTTCCAACACTAGGAGCCTTTCTCCATTATGTTTCACTTTAAATATTTAATTAATTATTTTTTTCTCAAAAATTATTTATTTATTTTATTTTATTTTATTTTCTGATAAGGATGCCTCCGACTATGCGACAAGCTCGTAAGTGCAGTAGGGGTCCTAAGCATGCACGTATGGCACGTGAAGATGTTGAGAGGGAGGAACTAGTTCCGGAAGGGAACCTAGAGGCTCATCCCGAACAACCAGTTGACCCAAACTGACACATCTTATTAGCACTTCAGAACCTGATTGGGATAGTGCAGGATAGGCTTCCAACAGTTGACCGTGAAGCAGAAAACTATAACCTAGGGAGCCATAGATCAGAAGTTAGGGAATGGAGTAGGATTCCACCTCCTAATCCCTTGGAGGGCTAGGCTGAGCATGAGCTTGAGTCCATTCATCTACCCAAACCCCCTCTAGTAGCAGCACCTATGTATTTTGAGAGAGCACGTCAAGAGCGAGGAGATCTGATCAGAGAGGTTTTGCACCTCTAGCCACCATCTTTTGGGGGATCTACCAATGGGGTAGAGGCTGAGGCTTGGCTCTTGAGCCTAGATCGGTGCTTTGCATTACGTTCTTATGAAAGCAATCTGAAGGCACGAGTAGTAGTACATCTTTTGAGAGGGATGACCTCCACATGGTAGAGACAGGAGGAATACAAGTGTGGCCTAGTTGCAGACACCCTCACATGGGAGATCTTTACAAAGAGGTTTAGGGAGAGATACCTATCAAAGCACTTCAGGAATCGTAGGATAGATGAGTTCCATGACCTCCAGTAGAAGGGTCTCTCAGTGACCCAGTATGAGAGTAAGTTCATCGAGCTCCTACCATATGTGGATTACCTGAAGGATGAGAAGCTTCTCATCAAGCATTTTATCAGGGGAGTAAACATCAGGATAGAAAGACCGGTGAGGATGGCCGCTCTAGGAAGCCTTCGAGTTGCCATGGAGAAGGCCTTGATAGCTAAGGAAATTCAGGTCAGGCCCTAGGACATGAGGGATCGGTTTTAGAACTGAAACCTTGCATCCCAATCTTTTGGATATCAAAAACCCCACTGGAAAGGCAACCATAGGAATACATCGGGGTCCTTTAAATCCCCTCCTCCACAGCAGTCATAGTAGAATCAGATGTAGAAGCCCTCTCAGGGACAGCAGGACTTTAAGCCCAAGTAGTGGCATTCATAGTGTCCTAGGTGCGACTAGAGAGCATAGGGTACTCAGACACCTCCGGTTCAGACTCAGCAGTCCTCCAGGGGTGGGTATAGTGGTTTGAGCAAGACAAGTGGATAGTCTTTCTCTAGGCCTTAGGGCATATAGTTTCAGGCATGCAGTGCTTGTTTCACATGTGGAGCCATGGGGAACATGGCCAGAGAGTGTCCGTAGGGTCAGATGGCAGGTAGTCAAAAGATGGTAGCATCAGAGCCTATGGTTGGGGATATGGGCAAGTCCCATAGAGTCTTTGTAGTGGTTGACAACTGCCAGATAGAGCACTAGGCCACAGTGATTGAAGCTGTAGATATGTTCAAAGGTATCAGTATTTCTATATTGTTTGACTCAGGAGCTACTGACTCCTTTATATCTCCATTAGTTGTGGAGTGTTGCAAGCTAGTGGCAATTAGGCAAGGTGTCAGTTGGGAAGTGGACTTAGCTTCAGGGGCTAGAGTCTCAGTGGATTCAAAGGTTAGGGGATGTCAGGTCTAGATCGGTAACTCCACCACCTTAGTAGACCTTAGAGTTACACCACTCAGATCTTATGGCATCATACTTGGCATGGATTGGCTTTACACCCACAAAGCCAAGATGGATTGTCACCTGAAAAAGATCAAGTGTGAGGATGACCACGGTGCTCCCATAGTAATCACTGGGATTCAGAAGCCTGTGTCTCTTTGCATGATTTCCACTATGTAGCTTAAGCGGAGCATGCGAAAGGGATGCCAGTTGTTTGCTATCACCATCAATGATAAAGAGGAAGAAAATGAGAAGGAGCCTTCCCTAGATGATCATCCCATCCTTGAGGAGTTTGTAGATGTGTTTCTAGCCGGGCTACCTGGTATACCACCTAGCAAAGAGATTGACTTCCACATAGATATGGTACCAGGAGATGAGCCAATTTTGAGAGCACCTTATAGGATGACCACTCATGAGCTTAATGAGCTCAAGATGCAGCTTGAGTAACTCTTAGAGAAGGGTCACATTTGTCTTAGTATCTCCCCTTGGTGTGCACTAGTCATCTTCATGAAGAAGGACACGTCCCTTCAGTTATGCATGGATTACAAGCAACTAAACAAAGTAACCATCAAGAACTATTATCCCTTTCCTAGGATTGATGATTTGTTTGATCAACTTTAGGGTGCTAAAGTGTTTTCCAAAATAGATCTAAAGTTAGGGTATCATTAGTTGAGGATTGTGGAGAGTGATATCCACAAGACCACGTTTCGTACTAGATATGGTCACTATGAGTTCAATGTGGTCCCATTTGGTCTTACGAATGCTCCAGCTATATTCATGAGTCTCATGAATGGGGTATTATGTACTTTCCTCAACCGATTTGTGATTGTGTTCCTCGATGACATATTGATATATTCTCGGAATGAGGAGGAGTATGAGGAGCTTTTGAGGTAGGTTTTGCAGCGTTTGAGGGACAATTAGTTGTATGATAGTTTGCCGAAGTGTACTTTATTTAGATCAGAGGTCAAGTACCTTGGGCATGTTATATCCAGTGATGGGATCTCAGTTGACCCATCAAAGATCAAATCTATTATGGATTGTCCAATGCCAACTAGTGTGACAACGATCAAGAGCTTCATGGATTTAGTAAGGTACTATAGACACTTCATTGAGGGATTTTCCATAGTTGCACATCCCATTACATCCCTTCAATGAAAGGGAAAGAAATTTGAGTGGACAAAAAGGTGTGAGAGGGCTTTTTAGGATCTGAAAAGGGCACTCAGTAGTGCACCTATTCTTATTGTGCCAAACCCCATGGCTGATTTCATGGTATGCACAGATGCTTCTTTGGATGGATTAGGAGCACTTCTTATGTAGGAGGGTCGAGTTATAGCTTATGAGTCTAGGAAGCTTAAGACTCATGAGCTTCACTACCCTACATATGACCTAGAGCTTGTAGCAGTAGTGCATGCACTTGTGAGGTGGAGAAACTTCCTTTTGGGTCATCATTTTGAGCTTCATTCAGACCATCAGAGTTTGTAGTACATCTTCACCCAGCCTAATCTTAATGCCTGTCAGAGGAGATGGATGGAGTTTCTATGCGAGTATGATTTTGATGTCCACTACATCAAGGGGAAGGAGAACATAGTTGCAGATGCCTTGAGTAGGAGATGACATGAGGTATACTCCATATATATGAGCACAGACTTGAGAGATCATATATTGCAGTGGTTGCTAGAGGATGGATGGTATTTAGAGGTTTGTTAGGTAATTCGATCACAGGAGACCCTATAAGGGAAGTATGTCGATTATTCCTTAGAGTTCGATGGACTATTATGCCATAGAGGGTGCTTTATGTACCTTCTCCAAGGGGATTGCGAGAGTTCATTGTCATGGAGGCTCATAGAGCTCCTTATGTAGTGCATCCCAGGGTTAAGAAGATGCATGCATATTTGAGGCAGTTATATCATTAGCCAGGTATGTGGTAGCTTATTGCTGAGTTATTAGCCTGATGCCTTGAGTGTTAGAGACTCAAGGCGGAGCACCACCATCCTGGTGGGTAGCTCCAGTCCCATGGTATACCAGAGTGGAAGTGGGATACTATATCCATGGATTTCATTGTTGGTCTTCCCATGTCATCTCATCGCCATGATGCTATCTTGGTGACAGTTGACAAGTTGACCAAAGTGGCCCACTTCTCACCAGTCTGGACTACCTTCATAGCACTAGCAGTGGCACAAGTGTTCTTATGAGACATTTTCAGACTTCATGGCATTCCACACAAGATTATCTTTGATAGGGACTCCCTCTTTACTTCTTCCTTTTGGAAGGCATTACAGACATCCATGGGTACTAGACTCAACTTTAGTATAGCCTATCATTTGAAAATGGATGGTCAGATAGAGAGGGTAAATCAGGTGTTAGAGGATCTGCTCCACATGTACATCATGGATCATCAGACTAGATGGGAGCAGTACCTTCCTTTAGTTGATTTTTCCTATAATAATGGGCATCACACTTCTTTGGGGATTCCACCGTATCAGGCTTTGTATGGCAGACCTTGCAAGACACCTTTGAGTTGGGACTGTATTGAGGATAGAGTGGCCATAGGTCCTGAGATGGTTCGTGATATGGAGCAATAGGTGATTCTGATTAGACAATGCCTCAGAGAGGCACTGGATAGGTAGAAGAAGTATGCATATGCAAAGAGGATAGACCAGAGTTTCATGGTTGGGGACAGAGTTTTCTTGAGAGTGTGACCGCATAAGAGTCCAATCCATTATGGAAAGGGTTCTAAGCTCACACCTCACTTTGTCAGATCATTCGAGATCCTTGAGAGGATAGGACTAGTTGCTTATCACCTAGCTTTGCCACCTAGCCTATCATGCATCCACAATGTCTTTCATGTATCAGTTTTGTGGAAATATATCTATGATGAGTCTCATATTTTAGATTGGGATTCCTTGTAGGTGGAGTCAGACAGGCACCTAGCTTTGGAGCCCATTCACATTTTGGCTCACCAGACATTGGCCCTTTGAGGTTGAGAGCTAGACCAGGTTAGAGTCTAGTGGGATTGCTACGATGGGGTTATGGCTTCATGGGAGGATGCAACACGTATGAAATCACTGTACCCTCATCTTTTTGATGAACTCCAGGAGGAAGTTCATGCCTAGAGGGGGAGGGTGTGAGGCCCTACCCCGACTGATCCTAGCATTTCAGTGATTTTCATATGGGAACTATTATGGATGCTTTATTTTTATGCATTATGGATATACAACTTTATATGGTTCCAAGATTGGATAACATTGATACATTGATGCTTCATTTCTATGCATTATGGATATAGAATTTTATATGATTCTAGGATAAGATAACATTGAGATGATGTATGTCATTATTTGATTTGCAAGACTTTATTAGGATGCTAAAAATATGATGCGTATCTTATGAATGGATTGAATTATGAGGATTATGATAATTGCTTATGTCGATTTGCTTTGATATATGGAAAATTGAATTGTATGATGTCAATTGTATGCAGAGTGATTGTTGTGTATTCTTGTTTATGTGTTTAATATTATATGAGGCTATTGGGAAATACTAATGTGTAATTGAGATGTGCAGGAAAATTATCCATTTCACTATGGAAACATTATGGAGAATCAAGCCTAGACCTATGTACGTTCGTAAAACTAGGGGTTGTCTATTTGGAGAGACAACACCTCGTATGTATCATATTTTATTCATAAATGTAAATGTTTGCATGTGTGTAAATTATATTTATTGAATTGTTTAAATCATTTGAGAGACAATTTCCATGTGTGTATTTGTGATGTGGAATTATTTCTGTAGTGTCACTTGACACATATGTTGTATGTTGTGTTGGCAATTGTCATGTCACCTTTTGAGAGATTTATCCTTTTACCCATAATATATTTCCTAATTACCATTTAAGGTTCCAAGAAATCTAGGATAGTGAGCCATTACGAGGGTCAACTCAGAGTTGACCCATAGGTTAACTTTAGGTGGATTTTCAAAGGGTTAAACCAACTCCTAGAGTCAGTTTTGGGGCATTTTTATTGGGTCTCATGGGGCACCTATGGGTGAAGGCCAAATTTGGCCATGTGTCCTTCCCCTAGGACTTGTTTTACCTTCCAAAAAAGTGGGTTTTCCTAGATGGCCTAATTTCATCTTTAGGAGTGCCATCCTTGGGTAGATAACCTTCTTGGTATGTGTCATTACTCTTCCCCATTGCATTCCTCTTCTTGAGGTGCCTTTGTTAGGGAGTGTGTAAGACCTAGGGAAGACCAACCAATGGGAGCCTCTCACTCTATCCAAGAGGTTGGAAAGAGTGAGAGAAGCCTTCTTAGGCTAGAGATTGAGACTTAGTGAGTTAATCACCCACTCTCCATCTTTACAGATCTTGCAATTTTGAAACCTAGTTTTAGAATAGAATTGTTGGCCAAGTGTTGCAGAAAAGAATTATGGAATTGCGTTGCTCTTCTCCAAGCTATCCCTAGTAAACCCTTGGGCAGATTTAAGGTTTTCTCACTTTCTTTCTTTAGATGTTGAAAATTTGATTTTAAAGA
The DNA here is from genome assembly GCF_030272615.1 of Cryptomeria japonica. Lineage (NCBI taxonomy): Eukaryota > Viridiplantae > Streptophyta > Pinopsida > Cupressales > Cupressaceae > Cryptomeria > Cryptomeria japonica. The sequence goes on from NC_081414.1 coordinate 867,589,686, forward strand.
GATTGCTTGAATGTAGATGTTCCTTTCCTTGTATTGTATTTGTAAAAAATTTTATGTGATTCTTTTCCCATTTTTGTTATGCATTTTATTATGTTTTGGGAGTATCTAAGGCCATCTTACCCTTGGGAGGGCAAAATAGTCTTGGTGGTGGTAGGTGTTTGACAACCTTAGAGTGAGAGGCTCTCATTATGAGAGTGATCTCAAGGGTTTGTCCATGTGACCCTTGCTGCATAGTTTTGTTTATGCATTTAGGGGTCATAAGTGGAGAAAATATGGTATGTATGCCTTGGGAGTCATAAGGATGTTGGGTTAAGATGGACTTATGTTGTGTCCTTGGTTTCCATGAGTTGGCTATGATCTACTATCATGTAGTTCTCCTTAAGGTATTTGGTCCACTTCCACCCTTCTAAACATCACATTATGTGATGAAGTTTAGCATTGGATGGGAATGTGTTTGTTTTGAGTATTTGCCTTGCTTGTTGTGTTTGTTTGATTGTAACCCCATCTAGGTCTTGGTTCTCTAAGCTTGGGGGTGGCTTCTAGTAAGCCTAGGCTGGGAGGTGACCTCTCCATGGTCACAACCTTAAGATTTGTAAGCAGATTGCTTAGAAAAGAGAAGAAAAATGAAAGCTAGGAGTTGCTGATTTTAGTTTAATTGCAGAAAAAAAATAGGAATGTAATATTATATTTTAGTTGCAGAAATGTAAATGAGGAGCTTTATGTTGTATTTATTTTTGTATAAAGGAATGTGTTTATTTATTTGAGTCCTCATTTATTAGGAATGAGAGACTTGTCGAGTATTTCACCCATTTGTAGAGGATGGGAAATTGTACTCAAAATATTCTTATTTGAAAAGTGTTTTTGAATGAAAGTCTGTAATGTTAATGTTGTTTTCTTTTATCTAAAATCTATCCATTACATGAAATCTATCATTTATCTAGAAACTATATTTTATTTAAATTTGTCTTTTAACTTAATTTTGTCATCTATTTATCTCTGTAATTTATATAAAGAAAAAAAAAATGCAGAAAGAGAAATGAGAATGTTTTAAGTGTTTTTTCTGTAATATTTAAATGTTGTTGTTAATGTATTTATTATTGTCATTTTTCTACTTCAAAAAAAAATGCAGAAAGGTAAAGTAGACCAATGTAAATTTACTTTTCCCTATACTTAACTATTAGAAGTTAAAAAGAAAAGAAATGTTGTAGATAAACCTGTTAGTTTAAAAAGTCTATCATTATTTTTTTTTTTTTAAAAGAAAATGTATGCATACACAGACTTAGAACACCAGAAATCTACAAATAGATTTATGACTATTTTAAAAGAGGAAATGAACTAGTTGATATGTTTATCAAACTATTGAAACTGACAGACATAATATTTTTAGAGCTACATAATAAATAAAAAAAAAGTCTATTTAATCTAACTAAATGAATATTGTATACATGTTTAAATAGATTTATGACTATTTTAAAAGAGGAAATGAACTGGTTGATATGTTTATCAAACTGTTGAAACTGATAGACATAATATTTTTAGAGCTGCATAATAAAAAATAAAAAAAGTCTATTTAATCTAACTAAATGAATATTGTATACATGTTTAACTAGATCACTTTTTGCATGTAAAAAATAAAAAGAGATAAATGTGTATCTATTTTATGCTGTCATTAATTTGCTATTTCCTACATGTTTCTTTTTTTAAAAAAAATGAGAGATTCCGGCCCTAGATATATATATATATATATATATATATATATATATATATATATAATTTATATTTAAAAAAAATATATAAATAAAAAAAATTTAACAACAAAAAAGAGGGAGTTTTATGGTGGGGCCAAACTGCTATGTTTACACACAGTGGACGGCACGGTCCGCCACTGTGGTTACACACAGTGGTCGACATGGGGGCCACTAATGTGGGTAACCATAGTGGATGGCTCATGGCTACCACTGCGGGCACCCACAATGGGCGGCATCGGCTGCCACTGTGTGTATCCATAGTGGCGTCCGGGGAGCCTCCCCGCCCTGCAAAGCTTGGACCTCCTTTGTATTTCCCCACTTCGGCTACCACCCTACCTCCATTCGGCCACCGCCTCCATGGCTGCCCTACCCTACACCACACACACAAAAAAATGAAGTATAATAAACCCTAACCCAATTGCAGGGTAGGGTAAAAGTAAAAGAGAAAGAAAGGATTTTTAAATAATAAAAATATGCAACCCTAACCCAATTTTGGGTTAGGGTTAGCATTTAAATATTAAAAGTATATTAGCAATGCAACCCTAGCCCATATTCGGGTTAGGGTTAGCATAGAAAAGTAAAAGAAAGATTTGAATTTTAGTTTTTATTATAGTTTTTAAACTTAGGGTTTATTTGTAAGTTGAAATAATATATTTAGTAGGTATAGTTGAGTTATTTTATAAAAAATAATAATATGTATATAGGTATAAATTTAGATTTGTTTTTCCAATTGTCTATATATATATATTTTATATATGCTATATTTATACATATAGGTGTATATATATATATATATATATATATATATATATATATATATATATATATATATATATATATATATATATATATATATATATATATATATATATATATATATATATATATATATATATATATATATATATATATATATATATATATATATATATATATATATATATAAGAGGTTAAGTTGAAACCTATTTGATTTGATTTTATTAATAGATTTTAATGAATGCTTAAATAAAAATTAGACCCCTTTCACTTTTAGCTGAAATTTAATTGGGGGATTAATTTTATATAGTTCTAATATTGCAATTGTTGACGTAATTTTATCAAGGATTATTAATAAGGATATTTCATAGATAAATTTTGTATTTAATTAAATGTGGATGCTAAGTTAAAATCTAATTTGGGGGAAATTTGTAAATGAAAATTATTAATTATTTTATGCAAATTTTTAGCCTATGAGGCCAATATTTGCCAGATTATTTAACAGTCAAAATTTGATGGTTAAGTGGAAATTAAAATTGGCTATAGTATAATTTAGGTTTATTTGGCAAATAACATTATTGAATTTGTAACCTTATTCGTTAAATTTAAATAATGAATTTGCATGCGCCCAATTAATTAATTTTAAATTTAAGATAGCATTATCATTATTTTTGGTCTGTAATGTTTTAAATGCAATTGAGATATTTAATATCCCTCGACTTTAATTAGCAGAAAATTAATTAGGTTGATTAAATTAACTAATTAAATTGCGATGACCCTCTTAGGGAATAATAAGTCTTCATTAATTTTTGTCGCTTTATTGAGTGAGTTAATTAATCCAACTTTAGAAAATAATTCTATTTACATCTTAGTTAAAACAAAACTTATTTGATTTCACTTTAAATGTAGATTATTTTATGAGTTATGTTGTCAAAAAAAATTTTTGTTGTTTCATTTTTTGCCCAAAAGTTTGGGCATGACAGTAAGCTACCTTTGAAATGTTTTGCATGCAACAAGATTGGTCATATAGCAACAAACTACCCTAATTGTGAAAATGATTACAAGAGACACAAATTTAAGAAGTACAAGGGTAAAGGCAAGAGAGATTGTCTTGTAGCTATTAATAGTGGTATTATTGATGATGATGCTAGTGAAGATATTGTGTTTGTAGCAATTAAGGAAGAAGTATCAGATCAGAAGGCACTAGTATCCAGAATGGATAACTCTGATGATTGGATCATTGATAGTGGTTGTTCACATCACATGACCACTGATCGGAGCAAATTTCTTTCCCTGAAAGAATTTGATGGTAGTGTTGTCAGATTCGGCAATGAATCACCCTATATGGTAAAAGGTAAGGGAGTTTTTTCTCTTAATGGGAAGAGCAGTGCTGGTGATGTCTATTGGGTTGAAGGCCTAAAGCATAATCTATTAAGTGTGGAACAACCTAATGATAGAGGATACCCACTAGAATTCAAAAATGGTATATGAAGAATCTTTGACAACAAATGATAATTGATTGCAATCGGTAGACAAATGAAAGGTAATATGTTTCATCTCAATCCTAAAGTTAGCAACTGTTTGATTGCAAAAATAGATGATAGCTAGCTTTGGCATAGGCAATTTTGTCATATAAATTTTGACAATATTAGTAAAGTGAGCAAGTCTAAGACAGTTATAGGCTTGCCTCAATTAGACAAATCGGTTAATGCTCTTTGCAAAGAATGTCAACTAAGAAAGATGACTTCTTCAACTTTCAAGAGAAAGTCCTTCTTAGTAGAGCACTTGTTAGATTTGGCTCATACAGATCTATGTGGACCAATAAGAATGAGAAGCATTCAAGGTAACATATACTTTATGATCTTCATTGATGATTGTTCAAGGATGATGTGGGTCACACTCTTGAAGGATAAGAATGAAGCTTTTGGAAAATTCAAGGTATTCAGAGCCTTAACTAAGAAAGAGAGTGGCAAGAAGATAAAATGTCTAAGAATAGATCAAGGTAGTGAATTCACTTCTGTAGAATTCACTAAATATTATGATGATAATGGTATCAAGCGGCAACTTTCTACACCACAAACACCAAAATAGAATTGTATAGCAGAGAGAAACAACCGGTCAGTGGTTGAAGCTGCTAGAATTATGTTGATAGAAGGAGGTGTATCAAAAACCTTTTGGAAAGAAGCTATAAGTACAATTGTCTACACAATGAACCAAGTTCTTGTGAAAAGAGGTAAGGACAAGACCCCATATGAATACTGATATGGGAGATCACTGGATGTTAGCTATTTTAAAATATTTGGTAGCAAATGTCTAATTAAAAGAGGTGACTGCATAAGCAAGTTTGAAGCTAAGAATGATGAAGGCATATTTCTTGGCTATTTGACCAAGAGTAAGGCCTATAAATGTTTCAACAAACAGACACAAAAAATTGTTGAGAGTGGTGATGTTAGTGTAGATGAATGTCTTGAAATATCAGAAGGAACGAGTTCTAAGAAGAAGGATGAAGATCCTTGCATTTTGCTTTGAGAACTTGAAACTATTAAATTAGAAACTAGTAAAGAAAATCCTGATGTACTTGTTCAACTAGAACAAATAAACTTAGAGGAAGATGACAATGAAGAAGATGAACCTAAAGAGAATGATCATGTTATTCCTAGGTATGTAAGATTGAATCATAGTCCTGAACAGGTAATTGGGGATAAGGATGTTGGAGTACTAACTAGAAGGATAATAAGAGAGAACTCTTGCATGATATCCACCTTTGAACCTAGAAATGCTAAGGAGGCATTTTATGATGATCATTGCATGAAAGCTATGGAGGAGGAGTTGGAACAAATTGAGAAGAACAATACTTGGACCCTAGTACACTGATCGGTAAACAAGAATGTTACAGGTACTAAATGGGATTCAGAAACAAGTTAAATGAAGATGGTCTTGTAGTTTGCAATAAGGCAATATTAGTATGCAAAGGTTATGCACAAGAAGAAGGAGAAGACTATGGAGAAAATTTTGCACCAGTAGAAAGACTAGAAGGTGTTAGAACACTACTTGCATTTGCAACTCATAAGAAGTTCAAAGTATACCAGATGGATGTTAAGTCTGCATTCTTGAATAGGATACTGGAAGAAGAGGTCTATATAGAGCAGCCTGATGGTTATGAATTGATAGATAAGGAAGACATGGTATGAAAACTCCATAAAGATTTGTATGGATTAATGTAGACACCCACAGCATGGCATGGATGACTTCATACTCATTTGATGAAGATAGGCTTTGCTAGAACTAGTGATGACAACAAAATTTATCTCAAGTCTGAAGGAGATGATATATTGGTCAGTAAAGTATTTGTAGATAACCTTATATTTGGAGGAAATGATGAGATGAGTAATTATTTTGTAGATGAAATGAAGAATGAATTTGAGATGTCACTAGTAGGGGAAATAAAAAATTTCATAGGCTTACAAATATAATAGATGAGGAATGGTATTTTCATTACTCAATCCAAGTATGTGAAGGAGGTTTTGAAGACTTTCAGTATGAGTGACTATAAACTAGTTGGAACCCCAATGGTTATAGGTTGTTGTAGATAGGAAATGTGGAAATCATCACAAGCAAATCAATATTAATCTATCTCAATCACAAAAGCTCAAATGCAATGATCAATCCTAAAAACACTCAATAAAGACATGAAAGCAAAACATTCAAGATTGAAAACTAAGCAAACCAAATGCAGATTTGAATGTCTCCTTCATGTGGCTCCATTGTCCTTCTTTCTTCTTCAAATAGCTTTGTTTGTGGATCTCACCTACAAGTGCATAAGCATGATATGAAAGCAAGTAGACAAGATGATTTCGCAAGAATACTTGAAGCGTGATTGATTCGACAAAGTGATTCAAAAAAGTGATTAGATGGGATTGAAGAAATTCATCCAATTTATAGACAAATTGGAGAAAAGATCGAATTAGCATGATTCAATTCGAATGGAAATTGCAAATCAAGAATGTCAATTATGACAATTTATGACAAATTTGCACTTTCTATGCAAGATTGATTGATTGTCAATTATGACAAAATTATGACAAATTTCTATGTCAAAAATTGATTGATTGTCAATTATGACAAATTATGACAAATTGAAATGTCATTTCCATGAAATTAGGAGAAAAATAGGAGAGAATTGAAATTAGGTGAATTAGAAATTAGAAAATTAGAAAATGAGGAAAATTAGGAAATTAGGAATTAGAAATTGGGAATTAGAAATTGATGAAAATTAGGAAATTAGGAATTAGGAGGAATTAGGTAAATTAATTAATAATTGGTCATTTATTAATTAATTTGCAAAAAGAGGAGTAATTAGCCAATTAAATGAACATTTAATTGCGATGAGAAGACTTAGGATAAATAAATAATTTATTAATCCTAGAGGGAGAAATGACAAACAAGGTTAAATGATTAAATCATGAAACCCTAGAAGATGAATTAGCAATGCAAGGATGACAATTGGGTCTTGATGAAGGATAATTGATGTCGATTCGATTATGATCATGATTTTGACTGACAAAGGCCAATGCTAATAAATGATTTGATTGATAAATGTGCCAATTGACAAGGAACAATGACTAATTGATCCAAATTGACATGATTGAGAAGGATGATTATCGATGAAAAATTGAATGCAAAAATTGACGAGATTGACAAGAGGACAAGGATCGATGTCAAATCGATCACAAGATGCCAAGATTGAAAATGACCATGATCGATGACAAATCGATCACAAGACAAGGATCAATAACAAATCAATCACAAGATGACAAGATTGAAAAGAGGACAAAACCCTAATTAGGATTGACGATGTCCAAAATGATGACAAATTAATACACACATTGATGCGACAGGATAAGATCGATCAAAATCATGAGTGAAGATAGTTGTCGACAAGACCAAATTCGAAAGCAAGACAAATGAAGAATGTAGAAGAAGGACTCAATGCTCGCAAATGATAAAGACCAAATGCGAATCATAGGAGAAATGTTAATGCGATGCAAAAACCCTAAAATAAGGCCATGTGCAAGTGTTAAAGCATGACTCCGCAAGCGTTGACCATTTTTAGATGTCTACATTTTGCCCCTCTTTGAGACAATGCGATTTTAAGCGTTGTTTCAAAGAACGATAATGAAAATGCCCCAGACACTGACAATGAAACATGCATGCCCCCTTGAGGAATTGGCCAGAAAAATGTAGAAAAGAGGCCAATTGATCAATAAGAATGATAGAAAATGATAGGAGCAAACAGACTGACAAGACTGATGGAAGAAATGTTAGTAAGCAAAAATTAGACAGAGGACAATTAGAGATGAAGGAAAACTTGCTTTCACAAATGCACATAAGTAGGTGAGAACCTTTATTTGATATGGCAAAATGGATGCGGGGCAACATGGCAATGAAGGCCAGAGCGATAATGCAACCCTTTTTGCAAAAGATAGACACATCACAGACAAACAACAATCACAACAAAAAAGAAAGGGACCATGAACCATCTCGGTCACTCTAAATCACTCAGTGACATCATCGAGCAACATAGGAACATGATCGGAAATAAATCAATAAATAATAAGACTTGCTAATTCCAACAAGTCAAACAAACATCTTGATCTTCATTGTCAAAAGTTGAAAGTGTTGATAGGATGATCATGTTGTCTGGTTTCAGGGAATGCGGTACCTCATCTAAGACAGGACACAGTCTGGTTTCGAGTATACCACACCTTATATAAGACCCATGATGAATGATATTAATGTTGATTGATTGATATGACAATTTTGATCAGTTTGAATGTCTAGTTTGATTGAAAAGTTCATCTATTATTGCATGATTTCATTGAAACACAATGTTGGATTGATTGTTGTTGGATGTATGCTCAGTGATCTGTCTATGCACAGAGGGAATATTTTTTTTTGTTTTTATTTTTGAGTTTTTACAATTTTTTTGTGTTCATTTTTTTTAGGACTTTATTTGATGTTTAGGGATTTTTTCAGGACATTATATGATTTTTAGGAATTATTTCAGGACATTTTTTTTTATTTTTAGGGATTATTTCAGGACATTTTTTTTTGATTTTTTAGGGATTATTTCAGGACATTTTTTGATTTTTTTGATTTTGCCCCCAGTATCTAGCAAGGCAAGGAATATGACAGGTGAATAAATAGGCTTGCTGAAATGTTGGTGGATAGAGGGAAGACAAAGGCCTTTTATCATGGAGACAATACAGATGCAATTTTCAAGGGCTATTGCATGATGGGACAAGAGACTGGATATGACAATGTAAAGTAGTGACATGGCATGAGGGACATGTCAAGAGGTTTTTGAAAAACATGTTTTGCATTTCATGTCCTTATGTTAGATCAAGATCAAGTGACAGAAAGAGTGTATGGATAGTGATAAGATATGGATAGGATAAGCAAGACCAAGAATGGATAAGGGACATGGACTGAGGGTCGGGATAGGATATAGGATAGTGGCAGAAAGTTGCAATAAGCTAGGGAATATGGATGAAAAGTTGTAATAAGGAAATGGATAAGGACCAAAAGATATGATGGACTAAAAGCTGTAGACAAGATGCATGATGCTCATGATGATCCTCAGCCTTGTCAAGATCAAAGGTGGAAAGAGTAAATGGACATGAGGGACAATAGGATAATGGAGGAGTATGACATGATATGATAGGATAATGAAGGGCAATAGGATATGAAGGAGGAAACCTGCCCCCAAGTGTGGTGCACAAGAAGTTCATAAATTACACATGATGCCTATTTTCCAGGTTTTCATCATGGTACTTGCCCAAGGTGCCTGTTTCCCAGGTTTTCACCAGTGGATGAATTATTTTTCTTTACTTTTTTTCTTTTGTCTTTTTTTTTTCACTTTTTTTTTTTTTTGTATTTTGAATTTTTCAATAGAAGATGGACACATGATATGAGATGGAAGAAGGACTCAAGAATCTTTTTTTTTGGATAGTAACCTTGAAAAAAAATGGACCATGACCTTTAAAAGCATGCTCACAAGCATTGGTAGGATAAGGACATGGAAAATAAGATGAAACTAAGGCAAGTATTTATGCAAAGGATGGGATCAAAGGGATCGAAGGATGGAAAATATGCATTGGATAATGGATAGGGTATTGGAAGAATTGGGCTTTAGTGGATGGAAATGAAGGCAAGATCAACATTGGCACACACCTTGAGGGGTGATGAACTGATGGAGGAAAAGTGGGTCTCAGATTGTGAGATTTGGATGGAGGAATAGCTTGGGATTTTGGGACATAAGGGCCCAAAATGGATGAAGAAGGTGATGGAGGAACAAATTTGAGATGGTTCGATGAAGGAATACCAACTTTGGATGCCAAGTTGGATGTTTCTTTAGGATTTTGTGCTTCAAGGAGCCGCTTAGGGATCCACATGGTTTTTGATTTTTCATGCTTTTGTGGTTCCTTGGAGTGAAATGCTTGCACAAGAGATTTAGGAACCCATATAGATTTTGACTTTGCCTTATTTTACTCAGTGGGCCTTTGTGGCCTTTTGGATATATTTTTTTCTTTATAGATCATATTGTTCTTTGTTTTGACATGTTGATTATATTGGACATGTTGATCCTTGAATACATGTGGATTTCTAGACTTATGACTTTTATACTTGGCATCCAAATTGCTTGGAGGGGGAAAGGAATGCATGGATGGATATGAATGAAGTGGACTTCTTTTGGGTGGATGAAATTTACTCAAGGATGTGTGCCTTTTCTAACCTTGCATAGAGGACGAAGGGATATAAGGACCTAAGATGGATGGAAGGTATGATGCGGAAGGTGTATGTCTGGATTTTGAAGGGATGTTGGATTTAGTAGGGGTACCCACATCTTGAGGAATTTCACCGAGGCCATGACCCTTAATATTTTCTTTGATATGGAGGGCTTATTTCTCATGAAGGTCTACTCCTTTGCCTTTATGAATATCTTGACTTGTAGGAGACTCTTTTCTTTGGGAAGAAGATGCGAGTCCATTATGAGGTGGATATGATATGAGAGAAATAATGAGATCTTGAAGTGGATCGGATTGCACCAAAGTGGAAGAACCCATTATGCATGTCAAGGGTTCATGAACATCTTGCACTGACACATTAGAATCATGAGGGGGATTAGGATCATGAGGGGGACTAGGATTGTGTAGTGGACATGGCTCAATGACAGGCTCTTCAAGAGATGGAATGGGAGAAATAATGGGATCATCAAAAGAAATGCACCCTTGGAGTGTATATGGAGCATTAGGACAAGGAGATGAAGGAACAAAAGGATCTTGTAGAGGATTTAAAGGAATAATTTGATCTTGACAAGGAGGAAGATCATTGGAATCCCCTTCAAAGGTGCTTTGCTCTTGACTTTTAATGGGATCATCAGAAAGGATGGAAGGGATATCTTGATCTTTCTCAGGGAATGGAGTGTCAATAGGACTTTGGATAGGATGGACAAGAATAGGGGAATCATTATGAGTGTCTGGGAACATGGGGTCCTGGTCAACAATTGGATGGGATGATAAGGTTTCAGGATCTTGATCTTGATCTGTTTTAAGACACATTTCTTCATGCTCTAAATTATCCTCTTGACATGAGGTTGGACTTTGGATATGCATGGAGGATTCTAACAAGGGCTCAATGTTTTGGGATGAAGGAAATGCACTTTGAACATTCGTGATGGACTCTGACAAGGAATCAATGCTTGAACATGAGGAAGAGGGACTTCGAATGGGGTCCTCTAAAATAGGTAATGGCAATAAAGCGCATGGTGGCATTGGGTCTTGTATTTCTAAAACATGACAAGGATGTGCATCATGAATTGGATTATCTTGGCAATCAATTATGGATAGCTCTTGGATAATTTCATCCTTGGGTGTATTATTTGATGAGGACAATATGGAAGGTTCTTGTGAAACTTCTAAAGGTGTAGGGATAGATGCCACTGGAGAGTCAATTTGTTTGTGAGGGGATGAGGCAATGTTAGACATAAGTGTATTATTTTGATCTTCCTCAAAGAACTCACTTGGTAGGTTCCTTAAGAACCTTGCAATAAAGCCACCTTTCTTTCGAGGTTTTGACATAGTTGTATCTGGAATTTGAACTTATTTTTGGTTTGATGTCATGTTTTGATATTGGACTTGGTTCAATTGTTCCAACATGTTTGAAACTTGGCTTGGTGTGGGCTACAACCTTTGTTTTTGAATGTTTGGTTGTGGTTGTTGACATTGATATGTTGGTTGAACTTGTTGATATTCCACCATTGGTTGAACTATTTGTGGACATTGTATAGTTGGTTGGACATATTGTTGAAATTGGACCATTGGTTGTGTTGGTTGTATATGTTGGACCATTGGTTGTGTCTGTTGGAAATGTTGGAACTGTTGAACAATTGGTTGTTTGGTTGAAAATGTGATTGATAGTAAACACCTTGTTCTTGTTGTGGAGGCACATAATGTTGAAATTGATGTTGTCTCTTTTCTTGAAATTGTTTCATCATCTCTATTTGGGAGAGGAGAGCTGGTATGTCTGATCATTCAAGAAGAGATCTGACATCGATTGCTCAATCTTTGGATTTTGACCTGGAAATTTTTGAAACATTTTGGACATTTGTGATCTATTCTTCTCAATGTTTTTCACTCTTTGTTCCAAAATCTCATTTTCTTGAGCTAGTTTCTCCTCTAGTTTTTGTATTTGGACATTTACATCATCATGATAAGTTTGATCCAAGTTCTGAGACATGTAGAGATTGGATTGACATTATAGATTGCTCAATTGTGATGACATGGCTTCGTAAGAAGGTTGAGACCTCATTTCAACAAACATGTCACTATGCAATGCAACTAATGGGATTGACAAATTCAACCTAAAGGATGACAATGCAACTTAATGTTTTTGTTGTTTTTCAAGATTTTGACAAACTCATGAATGTAACTCTAAAAATGAGACCCTTAGGAAATTGAAATGATGTCTAGACCTCAAAGGACAAAAGGACCAAGTGACAATAGGACAAATTGACAATGTCTCACCTATATGCTTGGATACTAAGCTAGGTTTGACCAAATGACATTGATGACAAAAAGACAAAAGTTTGATAGGGTCTAGACTTCCTAACAATAACTTAGGGTTTATCAAAGATTTGCATTACTCAAGTATGACAAAACCTAGTTTTGACACTATATGCAAAGGGACAATTATTATGCAAATGACCCTAATATGATATGATAATGACCTAAGCTTGATGAAGAGACCTAGGGTATGCAAATGTGACCTAATGTTCTAAGGACAAGGATGCAAATGCAAATGTATGACAATAGCAACCTAAGACAAAACCTAAGGTTGAATTATGAAATGGTATTACTCTAATGCAAGAGGACACATGTAAATGGATGACCCTTATTGATATGTAAAGGAGTATGACCTAAGTGAAACCTAACCTTGGTAATTGACAATGAATTTGCAAAATGCAAACCTAGGATGAACCTAAATGTAAGTGACATGAATGTTGAGACAAGATTTTGAAGAATATTTGACAACCATGTTTGAAGGTGTTTTTGAATTTTGTTGGATGAAATGTTCTTGTGTTTAACCTTGTTTTGAATCAATTTGTCTTTTTCTTGAAATGAGACACAACTCAACTTTTGACAAGCAAATAAGACAAGATACTTCAACTTAGACTCAAGAAAATCATGCTCATTCACACATTTCTTAGGGATGGCAAGGACAGTAGGTACTTGAGAGGTAGACTTGTTATGAGATTCAAGGAGAATACATAGATACTTGACCCCATGGGCTCCCCTCCATGGAACTCACTTCTTAGGGCAGCCAAGCATCAGTCCCCAAGGAAATCTCCCCATGGAAAACTTAGTATCTCTTCCAAGTATCCAAACTTGTCCTTCTCAAGCAACTAGAAGGATTTTTGGCCTCTAAATACAAGGTGTTTAGTAAGGATTTCTATTAAGTGTTACTCCTTGGTGTCACGCAAGCGTGATTGAGACATTAATCCCACCAAGATACTAAACAAATGTAGTCATGCAAGCATGATTTAGACCATGAGGCCCTACTTAGATGTTGATATGAGAAAGAGTCCAAGGGTCATCACTTCCCAAGTAACTACAATTCCCATGTAACCCTTCCTTCAAAGCTTTCGCTCATCAGGTATTTATTTATAGTGAGTTAGAATGCCAAGGTATTCTAGCCATACTCACTTTGGGCCATTCCCTTCTCATGATTGTCACTTGCTTGCGAAAGCAAATGGTCGGGAAGGCAGGCCCTCTAAAGGTGACACACAATCAAAAGCTTGAGCATGGTATCGAAGATCTGGATTTCTGATCACCCTAAGAAGGATGAGAGCATACTCTCCTACTCCAATGTCAAACTCAACAATCAAAGAAAACATACATTCATTCCATCCTATTTAGAAATCATACTAGGTGCCTAAATATTAATTACAAACACAAAGTTTAGTTGTAGTCCAAGGCAACCTACAAAACCCAAGTCCGAAGTTTAATATGTTTAGTCTTTGACTATCGAATGTACATAAAATGTGTTAGTAGTTTCATTTGTTGTATTTTCCATGAGTAATGCCAAGGTGCTGCACAAAGAATCAGTACCATAAAACCAAAAAGCAGACCAGAATGCAAAACAAACCAATTTGCAAGTAAAAACACTATTTTTTTAACCTATATTTCTGGATTTACACAGGTGCATAATGCTTGGCACAGGCATAGAATGCTTGACATAGGCACAGATTGTCCTTGACATAGGCACAAAATGCTTGACATAGGCGTAGATTGTCTCACATAGGTGCAAAAGTTCCCAGAAAACCCTGCATTTCCCTGTTTCTTGGGTTTTTAACCTGCAAATCAACTCAAAAGCACTCAAAAGCATGATTAGGGGGTTAGTTCACATCGGGTTCACCAATTAATGTAGATAGGAAATGTAGAAATCATCACAAAAAAATCAATATTAATCTAACTCAATCACAAAAGCTCAAATGCAATGATCAATCCTAAAAACACTCAATAAAGACATGAAAGCAAAACATTAAAGATTGAAAACTAAGCAAACCAAATGCAGATTTGAATGTCTCCTTCATGTGGCTCCACTGTCCTTCTTTCTTCTTCAAATAGCTTTGTTTGTGGATCTCACCTACAAGTGCATAAGCATGATATGAAAGGAAGTAGACAAGATGATTGTGCAAGAATACTCTAAGCGTGATTGATTCGACAAAGTGATTCAAAAAAGTGATTAGATGGGATTGAAGAAATTCATCCAATTTATAGATAAATTGGAGAAAAGATCAAATTAGCATGATTCGATTCAAATGGAAATTGCAAATCAAGAATGTCAATTATGACAATTTATGACAAATTTGCACTTTCTATGCAAGATTGATTGATTGTCAATTATGACAAAATTATGACAAATTTCTATGTCAAAAATTGATTGATTGTCAATTATGACAAATTATGACAAATTGAAATGTCATTTCCATGAAATTAGGAGAAAAATAGGAGAGAATTGAAATTAGGTGAATTAGAAATTAGAAAATTAGAAAATGAGGAAAATTAGGAAATTAGGAATTAGAAATTGGGAATTAGAAATTGATGAAAATTAGGAAATTAGGAATTAGGAGGAATTAGGTAAATTAATTAATAATTGGTCATTTATTAATTAATTTGCAAAAAGAGGAGTAATTAGCCAATTAAATGAACATTTAATTGCGATGAGAAGACTTAGGATAAATAAATAATTTATTAATCCTAGAGGGAGAAATGACAAACAAGGTTAAATGATTAAATCATGAAACCCTAGAAGATGAATTAGCAATGCAAGGATGACAATTAGGTCTTGATGAAGGATAATTGATGTTGATTCGATTATGATCATGATTCTGACTCACAAAAGCTGATGCTAATAAATGATTTGATTGATAAATGTGCCGATTGACGAGGAACAATGACTAATTGACCCAAATTGACATGATTGAGAAGGACGACGATCGATGACAAATCAAATGCAAAAATTGATGAGATTGACAAGAGGACAAGGATCGATGTCGAATCGATCGCAAGATGACAAGATTGAAAATGACCACGATCGATGACAAATCGATCGCAAGAAAAGGATCGATAACGAATCAATCACAAGATGACAAGATTGAAAAGAGGACAAAACCCTAATTAGGATTGACGATGTCTAAAATGATGATAAATTAATACGCACATTGATGCGACAAGATAAGATTGATCAAAATCATGACTGAAGATTGTTGTCAACAAGACCAAATTCAAAAGCAAGACAAATGAAGAATGCAGAAGAAGGACTCAATGCTTGCAAATGATAAAGACCAAATGCGAATCATAGGAGAAATGTTAATGCGATGTAAAAACCCTAAAATAAGGCCATGCGCAAATGTTAAAGCATGACTTCACAAGCATTGACCATTTTTAGACATCTACAGTTGTAAATTGTCCAAGGAAGATGCATCTAAGTCTATAGATGAAAAGGAATATAGGTAAATGATTGGAAAACTACACTATGTTGTTCACAGTCAATCAGATATTTGCCATGCAGTTGGTATTGTGGCTAGATTTCCAAAGATTCCAAAGGAGGCACATCTGATGGCAACTAAGAGAATATTTAGATATCTGAAAGGTACTCTTGACTATGGATTATGGTATCCATATGGTGAATATTTTGACTTACAGGCATACACAGATGTTGATTGGGCAGGAAATATTGATGACCAAAAAGTACTACTGGTGGAGCATTCTTTCTAGGAGGAAGGCTAGTCTCATGGATTAGTAAAAAGCAGAGTTGTACTTCACAATCTACTACTGAAGCTAAATATGTAGAAGCTTATATGAATTGCACACAAACTATGTAGATGAGGCACATTTTGGAAGGTTTGAAGATGAAAATATTAGAACCTATAAGGATTTTGTGTGATAATACATGTGCGATAAACATTTCTAAAAATGTTGTTTTGCACACAAGGACTAAGCACATTAAATTGAAGTATCACTTCTTGAGGGAAAAATTTCAATGTAAAGATGTTATCTTGGAGCATGTTTCTACCAAGGAGCAATTTGCAAATATCTTTACCAAACCTCTACCTAAGACCACTTTTGAGTATCTTTGAAGTCAATTGGGGGTTTTTCCTCTTCATGAAGATAGTTGAACATGATGTTGATTGCATCAATCCCTGAATTACTTGTAGAATCTTAAATGGATTGATGAAGGAGTGGATGTATTCCATAGCAGGAGCATCAAGTTGCATATTGATGTTGATGCACAGTGATAGAAAAATTACATGTTTTACTTTCACTTTGGCATTGTTGTCAAAGGGAGAGAAGAATTATGTGATTGGGGAGAAGAATTATGTGATGGAGGAGAAGAATTATGTGTTTGATAAGGTGAATACTTGGTAATGTAAACCAGGATTCCTATTCACCACCGGTAGGCTGAAGACACAGAGCAAGGTGAATACTTGGTAATGTAAACCAGGATTCCTATTCACCAATCTTAGTAGCAATCAGACACGTTGATATTTGTATTGCCATCAATGCCAAAGGGGGAGATTGTTGGCATTTTGAGTTTGTTTGGAATTTTGCATAGAGATTGCATTAATGATATGTTGTCATTGATGTCAATTGAACTGATAAATGGTATTCATGTTATTGTTGATATTGTTGTTTTTGATATAGGCTAGTAACTAGTAAGAAGAGAGTTGTAGAAGATGTTGTAACCAGTCTATGTAAAGTTTGTGAGTTGAACCGGTGAACCGGTGTAAAGGGTTAAACCTTTCTATGAAATATAACCGGTAAACCCTATCAGCTGTTAAACCCTAACCAATCAAGTTTGTTGGTTTATTATCTGATGCACAGTAATGATAGAGACATGTGTGATCATTGTATAAGGATAAATTCAAATTGGTTTGGCGTGTTTTCTTGTTGTCTATGGAAGGATTAAAGTGGATTGCATTGAATGCACAACGTGTGATGAGTTACAAAGTCCAATGGAGTGGTGATCATGGAGTGGCTGGAATTGTCTTGAAGAATGTGAATAGATTGTCATGATTTCTAATGATCAAGATTGAACCAACTTGTTTGTAATATCGATGATGAGAATTAGGTTTTTGTTGTGTTACCAACCAAATTGATTTGTATTTAAGGTCGATGAAGTTGTTTGTAAAGTTTTTTGGCAAGGTTGATAGAAAATATGTTGTGTGTGTGGTTGCCCAGCTAGTGAATGGATCTTCTCTTTAAGTGAAGGAAGATTGTAGGTTAGAAGGACCTAATTAAGAAAAGATAGTGCTACTCAGACAGATCAAGAAAACCTATTGTTTTCTAACAATTACAACAGAAGTAAAATCCCTTAACCAGGTAAGCTCTAACAAGCTTGGTTACTCATTAAATCCTTTAACAAGGTGGTCCATTAGCTTGGATTCTTAAATCCTCCAGTGAGGTTACTCCTAACAAGGTATTGTGCTTCTAACAAGGCATATCTGAATATCCCTTAACTGGGTGATTCCTAATTGGAATTAGTTCTTAACAGGACTTATTGTAAAGCTCTAACATGATTTGGCTCCTAACAGGGTGAACTTCGGAAGAGTTCAAATAGATATCCTTGTGAGTCCCATCTCACTATGTTTTTTACCTATTTGGGTTTTCCACGTATAAATATTTGTGTCAAGTGGTGAATGCTTTTTTGGCTTTGATCTTATTTGTTGATTTGATTAACTTCTAATAAGGCATGTTAAGTATAAGAATTGAGAGATGAATATGTTGAGTTATGATTAAGCATTGTTGATGTTTATAGGATTGAAGGTGTTTACTGTTAAAGTTGTCATAACAGTTAAACTGGTTAATGTCAAGTATTCCTATGAATATTGATCTTGACTCAGATATGTTTACTTTGTTTAACTGAGTTTGAGTTTGGAAAATTTGTATTAGTTTTTCAATATAATGATTCACCCCCCTCTCAGTATTCTACCGAGTACCTATTCTTTCATCATACTATCAATTGAGTAGGAAATGGGACATTTAAAGGAGGAATAAATTATTGAAGGAATTTTCTCGTTGTGTCACATTGATTGGTTGAAGGATAATATGAATTCTTATTGAAGGCATAGGTAAGGATGGAGGATTAAATGAGGAAGAGGGATTTCCCCCATGATTAATTGTTGTACGAATGACATTTTGAGTTGATGTAGCCATGATGTTTGAGGTAAAAGTAGGAACACTACTCATAGGAGTAGTCAAAGGAATAGAAGGATTGACTTGTGTAGGTGGTTATGAATAACCTAGGGTTTCGGCACAACTCTTAATAGGCATGACATTAGAATCAAAAATATGAGCAATGCCATGCAATATATCAATTCCATTCTTATCACTTTGAATAATGAACTTAAGGCCTTCAATTAAAGGAAGAGCTTTACTATTAGGGTATTCTTGGGACATCCATTGTTGAAAGTTATCAAATTGATTGTCCAATTTTTAAAGTTGATCTATGGAAACTATATTCAAAGCTTCTTCTTCATCATGGGATTCATCAATTGGATAGATAGGGATATGACTAGGATGGGAAGAACTAGCATTATCATCATTAAAACAGTCAACCAAATTAGGCTCCATCATCTTGGTAATTAAACCCTCAGAAGCCTTAATTCTAATGCTTTGTCTAACGGGGATAGTATAGGTAGGACTAATAGTGGCAAAACTCATGCACTAGAGGGAAAATTTGAATTTAGATTGTGGGAACAAAGTGTACCAAAATTGAATAATGCAAAATCTAAGAAAATAATGATTACACAAATTTGACCTTTGTTGAAAGGGGAAAATGATACAATTTCCAAAATATAATGAAAGGAAATTGGAATTTTTAAAATTAGGGCCAAGGGGATACCACTTAATATTAAAATTGACAAAAACATAATTTTTAAAATTAGGGCAGATTAAAGTTAACCACTTAATTTTAAAATTTTCCTTGAAATTTGAAATGTTAAATTTTGGAGGTATTTTTTATTTTAGAGGGATAAAAAATTGACAAAATCAGCCAATTTTATGGATTTAAGCTATTAAATATAGTCATAATAGTCTCCCCAAATTTTGAGAAAAAAGTAGAGGATTGTGTTGAAAGTGAACATAGTCCAACCAACTTTTTCTGAAATTTTCAAGGATGAAAGTTACAATGATTTTAAAGCTAACTCCCAAGAATTGGTGGATTTAATGAGCTCTAGATAGGTTAAATTAAGCTTTGAATGTGAAAATAGGACCCTATTAGGGTTTTGAGAAAATTAGGAATTGAATTGCAAATTTGAAAAGGCTCACACCTAATGGATAGGGACACCTTGAAAAGTGCTTTGAAAACTGAAATTGATTTAAATTGATTGAAATTTCCACA
Organism: Cryptomeria japonica; assembly: GCF_030272615.1. Lineage (NCBI taxonomy): Eukaryota > Viridiplantae > Streptophyta > Pinopsida > Cupressales > Cupressaceae > Cryptomeria > Cryptomeria japonica. The sequence continues at coordinate 867,609,656 of NC_081414.1, forward strand.
AAATCTAATTAAATTTGAAGATGAGGGTTTGAGTACCTAACAACTTAATTTTTGAAATTTTGAATTTTGAAAAAGGAGGCAAATTGAAAATTTGAATTTTAGGAAAGAAGATAAGTTTGAAAACAATCACAAATCTGAAAATTAAATGGAAATTGAATTTTTGCACAATTTCAATATGAATTTTGAAAAAAAGGGTTTTGTCAATTAACATCTTACTTACACAATGGAGAAATTGAATTTGACAAACAATGGAATTTTTTCAGATCTAAGACAATAGCAAGCAATTTTTACAAAACACAAGTTCAATTTCAATTTTAAAAACTAGGGTTTTTGAATGAATTAACCACTAAGTTTATAGAAAAATTAAACTTCTAAATTAAAAATATGTAATGATTTTCAAAGTAAAGCATGAAAGATGTCAGGTTCATCAAAATGTAATGCGGGGAAAGTGAATGATGAGGAAATCAAGAGGAAATCTTTTCTTCCCTCCAAAGGGAGAGGAAAGTTTCACTATTGATTTCCCTTTAAACACTTTATCCACGTTACATTTAAAAGAGGGGGGAAATTCACTAGATCCAATCTTTTAGGAAAGAGGTTGAATACTAAATGAATTGATAATGGTGTGAAAATGATAAATTAGCCCCTCTTTTAGAATGGAAGATGGTCGAGTTATGTGTGATTTGAGACTAAGTTTAAAAGTGGTAAAGAACTTAGTATGGCTCGAGATAGAAGTGTGGGATGAAGGTGTGCACTTGTATCTGGATATAATATGTCAATATGAATCCACCCTACAAATTTGAGAAAAAGTTGTTAGGACCATGTTGAAAGTGTGCACGGTCCGTTGAAAAATCCGTGAAACAAAAAGGATTTTTCTACCTCTATGAATAGAGTTCAAATCTGGAATTATAGCTGCACACCTACAACCTACACACAGAAAGAGGGGAAAATGGGTTCGGATTGTGGTTTTGCCTTCAGGTCAAACCCAAGTTTTTGAATTAACCAAATGATGAAAGACAATACTTGCAAGTAAATGTAAATAAAATACTGGAATGTAAATCATTTCAAGGGAGGGCACAATAGGAATGCAAAAAGATTTTATTGTATGAAATTTAATAATCAAAGAGATCTCCTCTTCAATGGTTGAATCCTTGACTTGAATACAACACCTAGCCTTGAAGGGAGACTTGAGAATGCTCAATGCTTGAAAGGGATGCTTGAATGCTTGAATGCACTTAAATGCTTGAACTTATGCCAACTTTTTTCTTATCCCACCATTTTTTGTAAATGGGAGGGAAAATGCAACTTATATATTCATCAATTAGGGTTACTCAATTGATTTTTCATCATAGGCCGACATAGGGAAGTTTTGCACTCAAAATGCAAAAACCAATGCATAATTTGAAGGGAGGGGCCCCATGATAGGGTAGGGATAGATGCACAATGATGGTGTGATGAATCAATAAGGATTGAGACAACTACTAAGAGGGGGGTGAATCAATAGATAGAAAACTGACTATGCTATCACCAAACTCAAAATCAACCTCTCAAGTCAAACTCAGAACTAACTGGTTCAACTATTGAACTATAAACTTCAATATCACTGACACTATATTGGTTTCACTAGCATATCAAAATAATAGTAAAACAACTCTAAAACTCTGAAACCATTTAACCAAAACATACAAATAGTTTAATGACAAAAGTAAAAGAACATTTTAGATTATTGTCGATTATCATATCATATCTAAGTGGATTTAATAGTTAAGAAAATTAACCATAGAAAACATAACCACAAAAACATTCTTCACTTCACACAATGATTTTGACATTAAAACCCAAATGGGAAAAACCACAATGGGGATAGATACCCACAAGTATTTTGAACTCTTTTGAAGTTTTCCCTATTAGGAGCCAAGCCAATTAAAGCTTTACAAAAAGTCCTGTTAAGAATAGATCTTGTTAGGGACCACTCAGTCAAGGGATTGACTATAATGCACTATTAGAAGTGATACCCTATTAGAAGTAACCTTGGTAGAGGATTTGAAATCCAAGCTAATGGATCAACTAGTTAGAGGATTTAGAAAGCACTAAGTCTGTTAAAGCTTACACTTTTAAGGGATTTGACTGTTGTAATTGTTAGAGAACAACAGGGGTTTGTTGATCTAGTAAATAGCACTACTCTAGTTGATCAGATCCTTTTCATGGTCCTATCTGCCTTCACACATACTATAGATATACCTTCTGATTCGGCAACCAATCACTCTTACACTTAACCAAAATTGCCAACACTACAACAAAACAAGTCATCAACCTTATAAGAAAAACAATAGGTTAGTAACACATCACGAACCTAATATCTCATAGAGATTACAAACAAATTAGTTCAAGTATGACTATTGGATTACATAACAATCATTTCACATCATTCAATACAACCTTGATCACTCCTTGATCACCACTTCAACAATCCCTATAACTCATCACGCAGTTTCCACTACATGTAATCTACTTGCTCATTCCCAAGATAAAATTGTTATCTCTATGTGCCAAAAACCATTTTAAACTCTTCACATACAAAATCCATACATGGAAAAATCATTATCATTCATCATTTGATCATAAACCAATAGATTCACCAAGCTCCATTGGTAAGGGTTTGGCACATCAATAGGCAAGGTTATAGGTTGATCTCACTACTTCTCAAGTAAACCAATTTCCTTCACTAGCTCACCCACTGGTTGTAAAACAACAGCATAACAAAATCATTACTGGTTATAATTGACATCAATGACAACATAATAGTTCATCAATGCAATCTTCATGCAAATGCCAACAATCTCCCCCTTTTGCATTGATGGAAATACAAATATCAATACCCTTGATTAATATGATTGTTCATAGGAATCCTTGTTTACATTTTACAATGTACTCTCCTTCAACTGAGTCACCATGTCTTCAGCTCATAGCTGGCTATATGTCTTCTCTCTATCAATCATACAATTCATCTCCCCATAATCATATAGTTCTTCTCCCCATTTGACAACAATGCCAAAGTGAAAGTGAAACATGTAGTGTCATACTTCACTATTCTCCATCAACAATCTGCAACTTGAGTAAAAATCCTTTTGGTTGCTATCAAGTGTGTCTCTTTTGGATTCTTCTAAAATCTAACAACTAAACTAACTGCTTGAGCAATATCTAGTTTGTTGTGAACAATGTAATGCAGTTTCCCTATCATTGATCTATACTCCTTTTCATCATCAGATGCGGCATCATCCGCCTTAGACAGTTTACAACCTGTAACCATTGGTGTCCCAACTAGTTTACAGTCACTCATTCCAAATGTCTTCAATACCTCTTTCACATATTTAGACTGTGTGATAAAAATACCTCTTCATCTGCTGAATTTGCAAACCTATGAAGAATTTTATCTCTCCTACTAGAGAAATTTCAAAATCACTTTTAATGTCATTTGTAAAGTCATCACTCATGTCATCATTGCCTCCAAATATGATATAATCTCCAAACACTTCACTAACCAGTATCTTATCTCCTTCAGACTTGAGATATATATTATTGTCTTCACTGGTTCTCTAAAAACCTATCTTCATTAGGTGCAAATGTAGCCTTTCATACCATGCTCTCGGTGCTTGCTCTAAACCATATAGTACCTTGTGCAGTTTAAATACCATATCCTTTACATCAATCAAAGCATAACCATATGTCTACTCAATGCATACTTCTTCTTCTAGTATTCCATTTATAAATGTTGACTTTACGTCCATATGATATACTTTGAATTCCTTATATGTTGCAAATGCAAGTAGATTCCTAACACCTTCCAATCTAGCAATTGGTGAAAATGTCTCACCATAGTCTTCTCCTTCTTCCTATGCATAACCTTTGCATACCAATCTAGCTTTTTTTCTGACTACTACTCCATCTTCATTCAGTTTATTCTTGAATTCCCATTTAGTACTTATCACATTTTTATTAACCGGTCTAGGTACTAGGGTCCATGTATTTTTCTTCTCAATCCGGTCAATCTCCTCTTCCATAGCTTTAATTTAGTGATCATCTCCAAAAGCTTCCTTAGAATTTCTAGGCTCAATACTGGAGATCATGCAAGAATTCTCTCTAATTCTTCTTTTGGTTAATAGTCCAACATCTTTATTTCCAATAATCTAGTTAGGATTATGATTGAGTCTCACATACATTGGAATGACGTGATAATTATCTTCAGGTTCTTCTTCTTCACTATCATCAACTTCTTCTAAATCTTCCTATTTTGGTTGAACTGGTACTACAACATTTACTTCATCAGCTTTTGGCTTCACCAGTTCTAGTTCCAAAATCAGAAAGTAAGGTTCCTCTTCCTTCTTTTCCTTACTGGTTTCTCCTAAAACTTCAGGACACTCATTCACTCAGACATCAACACTTTCAATGATTCTCTATATCCAGTTATTATAACATTTGTAGGCCTTAATCTTGGTGGAGTAACCATGAAATATGCCTTCATCACTTTTAGCCTCAAACTTACTAACATAGTCACCTATCTTGATAAAACATTTACTACCAAAATCTTAAAATAAATGACATTAGGTGATCTACCATACTAGTATTCATAAGGAGATTTATGCTTACCTCTCTCTACCAATATTTAGTTCATAGTGTAGATAGTTGTGCCAACACCTTCTCTCCAGATATTTTTTGCTACACATCCTTGTATTAGCATCATTCTAGAAGCTTCAACAACTGATCGGTTGTTCATCTCTGCAATACCATTCTGCTATGGTGTCCTTGGCACAAAAAGTTGCCTTTAATTCCATTGTCTTCATAATATATAGTGAATTTCTCTGAAGTAAATTCACCACCTTGATCAGTCCTTGACCGGTTGTTCCTCTTTGCAATACCATTCTATTGTGGTGTCCTTGGTGCAGAAAGTTGCCTTTAATTCCATTGTCTTCATAATATTTAGTGAATTCCTTTGAAGTAAATTCACCACCTTGATCAATCCTCAAACACTTTATCTTCTTACCACTTTCCTTTTTAGCTAAAGCCCTAAATGATAGACATAATGCACCATTGAGAGTGGGAGGGGGTGAATCAATTATTCTCTATTCTCTTCTCTTTATAGAAAATCTAATGGGTGTATACTGATTATGGGATCTAACATAATGAAGACATACCGATTAGTGAGGAGACTAACACAAAACAATCACACACAAAGAGACATCTCATAACACTAGGATGTACGAGGAAACCCCAAGATGGGAAAAACCTCAGTGAGCAATGTTGTTGGAGTCTACTGCTCCAATCCAACCTCACAAAGAAAAAAACTGTTACAAAATTTAGTGAACCAACCCAAGGAGCACCAACCCCTAACTTTAAGGCATCAACCAAAGGAGCTACAACCCCTGCACCAAGCTACAACTCAGTGAACAAAAAGATACCTTCAACTACAAAAAGTATTTGTCTTGTTACAAGTGAATAATGCAACCTTGTCATATATCTTACTCTACCAGTGAGGTACTTTCTCTTTTACACCGACTCACTTCTCTTGCTGCTCTTCACCTGCTGCTTCTCTATCTACCTTCTCTGCAACCTCCTTCACTTCTACTTGACCGGTATGAACACTACTAGTTCTTCTCTCCAACTGGTTGATTTCTTCAACTAGCTTCTCCCTTTCTCTCATTCTCTTCTCATAGATTCTCATTGAGCACTTGGCTGATTTACTCTATGTTGCAGAAGTATCCCACTTTGCATTAGAACAATGATCTTCTCTTAAGAAGCACTAAACAATCTCTTTCACCTTCATACTTATCTGGTCATTTCCTCGCTAAAGCCTAATTCAAAATTTGGACAGTTAGGGTTTCCTCACCACCTTCGAGGAAAATTGAATCCAATTAGATCTTGCATGATCTGATCACCTTGATGTCCATCTGTTCATCTCCACCATTTTCGCACCTTCTAAAACACATTTTCTAGATCTACGAAACACAATCCTTTATCTTGACCTACATCTGTCAAACTGCTATTAATACCTCTATTGTTTCCTTCTCGAGGTATTCTTTCAATCTGATCTTCTTGCTTTGATCCAAGTGCCAACAACTCCATGATTCTTCTCTATCGTTCATTCTTCCTCGAGCCACGCACATTAGATCTGATCCACAAATCATGGGATCCATAATTAATGCACACTTGTCGAGATAACTAACTTGACACTACATATCTCCAACCTTTGCGAGCTTGCCACTTTGACACCATGTGGCATTCACATCAACCAACTACTGACTTGGCTTTTCAAGTTGGTCCAGATAGGATCACTGACCAAACACCCTACCAGTTCCTTTTCTCTACCTAGTTTACTAACCCTACTGGTATCTCTCATTATACCAGTTAACTCTTCATGTCTACACTTTGCTTGAGCTATCGGTGAAACATCTAAACTGGTCTCCAGACATGTATATCCAAAGTGTGCTCATTCTACAAAGTGAGAGTCTTCTGGATCTGCACCTAGTCCATATTACTGGTGGACTTACATACTGGTTACCACTCTTGATGACACCATTACATCAACCTTTACAATATTCCATTTTCAATTAGGCAACTTACCTCTATCTAGATCTTCTTGGCCTCACCCTCTTCCTAACTAGTTCAAACCATATTTCAACCAGTTTGTCTTAATGACAAACACATCACTCTTCTTTTGTACTAGCATCCCATCATGTCTTCTCTGTTAGTCAATTTTATAACCTTGATCTCATGCACTTAAGGCATTCCCTCTGATCACCATTAGATCCGATGGGAGAACACTCACTATTAGTCATGCTTCACATGATGATTGCATCTTCAACCAGTGGGAGTCCTATTGTTTTGCAACCTTACATAATACCAGTTCATTGTTCTCTTCTAGTGTTGATGTGATTTAGATAAAATTCTACCTCTTCATCATAAACAAACACTCAAAAACCTTGACCATTTGACATACTCTCCCAACCTTATCGGTGTTCTACAACACAAGATGATATCCAAGGTATCACATCCTATACTTCACCATAGAAGGTGTTGCATATACATCTCTTCTACCAGTGGTCATCCCATACCAGTTGACATCAATGACAACACAATGCCAATAATCTCCCCCTTTGGCATTGATGTCAACACATGTAGTATTCGGCATACTACATAGTCTTTCTTCCCCTTACTGTGATCCATGGATTCACACACATGTAGTATGTGGTAAACTATAAAATCCTTCTCCCCCTTTGACAACAATGGCAAAGGGTACTGTCAGGATATCATCTCAGCCCTTGTCTATACTAATATTGATAAAATACTTTCTCCTCCTTAGTCTTCATTGGATGTAACACTTCCTTTGATACCACATGTTATCTTGTCACCGGTTGTGACATCTTCTCAAGTCATAGCACCTGAGATGGGGAACCTAACCATCAATTGACACCAATTGAGCATGCACGTCTGATGCAATTTGAGCTTAGTTTGTAGAGTGACTGATACCAATTTTTGATGTGTCAGTGAATACCAAACACATGTTGGTCAACCTAAAACACCTCTACAATTTCCATCTCCTGTAGCTTGGGTAGTTAGTATCCTTGCAAGTTCAAGCAAGCCAATTCTTCAGCATGAGCAATTGAACTCCCCCTGAGTCATACATCTTAGGTGCTTATCTCTAGTCAAGTATAGTATCAAGACTTCAATCTTCTCTTTATATTGGTTTAGTTGTGCATATGTGAGCATCAGATGATCCTTTAACTCCATTGTATCCACCACAACCTATGACATGATCCTAGATTTACACAATGTGAGGGAATGTTATCATCATGTCAAAAATCAAACTGATTAACCCAAAAGCATACACTCCTTCATGAATAACCACATGGCCAATATATGTCATTGAGGTCTTTTCCAATACCACCTGAGACATGAACTCCACATTCCATGCTACTGTGGTTATTGCAATAATTTCCAACTTCATTGTCTTATATAACCTATTTTGCATTGATGTTGGTAACATCCTGCACATACCAGTTAGCTTCTGATGCCAATTGTTAATCTTCACTTCTTGACATATATAGTAGTGATCCATTCCTGATCTGTAGGTGTGTATTTAAGGTAGCCTCTACACACACTTATCTTTTTATTTCCATCCTTCATACTGACACCAAAATTTTCTTCCATGTTGCCTTCTACACTGAGGGGGGTGAATGAAAATTACAATGCACTACTCTGCCTAAGATCCTACATCTCCTTTAGGCCTTAGGAGATATCAGTTGTGCATTTAATGCACAATGCTGGTCCATGGTCCTATTCACCTGCTTCTTTTTCCATGTCCATCTGGTTGTTAGAATTCCCACATATACTAAGAGGGGGGGATGAGTTAGAATCTAACTGGTGCTGTGAATTTCTTAACTTAAAACATGTAGAACATATTATAGCAGTGTATCGGTAAGCAAGAAATAGTGCAATGAATAGAATTAAAAGCAACCACATAAGAAACAAACCATAACATAATATTTTAACAAGGAAACCTGATGTGGAAAAAACCTTGATGGGATTTGTGACCCACAATGTTCACTTATTGGCCAATAAGAGAATATTACTACTACAAGAGGGGCTTGCACATGCAAGAAGGCCAAGTGCCTAGAGCTCACTGCTCAAATACAAAATAGGAAGTCTCACTGACTTACAAAATTGGATTATATAAATCCAGTGTCTTGTACTGCTTCAAGATAGCATCTACTATGCCAGATCCAGTACTGGTTTCTACTCTACTTCTTACATAAACCCTTAACCTATAATTCACATAATAGGTCTGCCTTATTTCCCCTGATTACAATCCATCATACTTAACTAATTGTTCTATAATGATCTCTTATATATATGAGTCATTTTACAATGTTGCCAAGTCAGCTTCTAAAGTTTTTACAATAATAAACAAAATATATTATAAAAATCCTATCGACCTTTGTGCCAGTATGCTTCTTTTCTCTACCCATGCTGGTGGTCTGACTATCAGTGTAGAGTCTGATCTGATAGTGTTGGTGCCATAGGATTGTAAGGTTGCCATCAATGAGAAAACCTTCAATCACCTACAATGTCTCATTGGAGTGTGCATATGCCAACAATCTCCCCCTTTGGCATTGATGGCAACACTCATGAGAAAATTTCAAAAGTGTATCCAAAACTTGTGATCCAAAAAGTATTTCCAAAAATGTGTTACCAAAAACATAGAAGAGCTCCTGCTTAGTAGATAAGTCTTCTGCCAGTTATTTTCTCATACTACTACTCCCCCTTTGGCATCAATGACAAAGGTTGTCAAGGTGTCAATAGAGTTATAGTTTTCTGCTCTACCCTTGTAGCTAGTTGGTTACCAATTGAAAAAGATCCAGCAACATCAATTTTATACTCTCCAAAAACTTCTTGTTATCCTTTATTGCTGCCTCTGTTCTGTGAACTATACCAGTGAGGTGCTGCATATACTCTACTGATGTTCTCTGTCCCTGTACTAGTGTCTCAGATATTTCCTTTCTCAAGAATGATAGATAGTCCAATCTTGGACTCAATCTTAGTCTTAGATTATTTTCCTTATCTACTATTCTCTCCTTTTCTATTCCTAATTTAAGTAACTCTTCCTCAAAGCTTGCTATCTTGGTTTCAAAAACTAATAATGTATCAAGTGAGTTAACAAAATTGTCAACAAGTTTATTAATTTCATCCTGTATCTTGCACATTTTCTTGTCTATGTCAACTATAAAAAAGGTTGTCTTGCAAACATCTTTATACAAAGTTTTGTATTCCTTTAGTGAGTTGCACAGTTCCGATAGAAGTGTGTCAAATTGCCTTGTACACTTCTTTATTTCATCCTCAAAGAATTTTTCTTTTTCTTTTTCCAACTTCTCCTTAAGTGCCTCTTCCTTTATTTGCTCAACAGTCACTGTGTTCTCAGTGATGTATTCAATCAAAGTGTCAAGTTGGCTTAAAGAGTCCTTATTGTCTATGTTACAGTTAGGAGCTATAGTCTTCAAAACTAGGATTGTGTCATCTATAGCTTTATAAGCTTGTGAACTACAATCAGTTATCCTTTTTATGGAGTCCAAAAGTACCTCAATATTACATTTGTAGATTTGAATGTTGTAGAAGTGGAATCAACATATAGAATTCCGCTGATGGAAGCACTATCCTTGCTAGTAGTGACCTCTAGTAGGTTAGTCTGTGTTTCCATTTCTTTTACCAGTGGTTTGCCTTGTTCACTAGTTGCTGGTGGCACTATTTCCACATGAATCTATTCCTATTCCTATTTTAGAGCCTATTGTTCTGCTTGTTGCTCTGTTTGTTGACCTATCTCTATCTGAGTCTCTTCTTGTGGACCGGTGCAGATATCTACTGGTTTTTCTCTGTTATCAACTTTGCCAGTTACCAGTGGCTCACTAGCCATTTCTGTTTTACCGGTTGTATCTTTGTCTACCACAATGTTGATCTTTTGAGTATCAACATTTAACTGTGTATAGTACCTTAGAGTTAGGATTTGTATCCTCTTGTGATACATCCATACTATCATTTACTGGTTGGTCTTCAGTAGTCTTTACCAATGGAGTACTCAGAGGTGGTGGGGATAAGTTATCTTTTATTTTGATGCTAGGAGGTCCACCAACCTTTCCTGTACCCTTATCTTTGTCTTTTTGATAGGCTTTGATAGGCTTTGGTTTCCTGTACTCTTCTTGCTTTTCCTTCTCCACAAGGAATATATCCCATCCATTTTATGTTCCCTTTGTTATCTCATTTACTCTTCCTTCCATTAGTCCAATATGTTAGTGTGTAGTAGAGAATACTGACCAACTAGCTTCTACAATTAAATCATCTATTTCTTTGGGTGAGTTTACTGGGTAAACAACAAGTAGTTTTTCAATTTTAATTTTCTTATCAAGCTCTACAACAGCTTGTCTTCTTGCTTCTAATCTCCCGAATAATTTATCTGGTATTTCATCTACCACTTGCATTAAGAACTTCTTATACATGTCCATGTGCAAAATGACATTGTTTTCCACTTGTTCTTTTTCATCTACTATCAAAGTATCATAGAATTTCTCTATGTTCTTTAGTTTCCCTTCCTCTTTGATTTCATTCAATAATTTTTCAAGAGGGGCCAATTTTTGTTGAGTCCTCTTCTTCTTTGGTGTTAGCTTTTTCTTTGGTGTTGTCTTCTTTACCGGTGACCTTACTTCTTGTTTTTTTTGCCTGGTTCTTTTGGGTGAGGGGGTGGATGTTGGTGAAGGATCCATTTTCCTTACAACTCTTTTGAATGTTGCTGGCATGTCATTCTTTGAAGAAGTTGCTACCGATGATATGTGAGTTTCAGGCTGTAATGTTGCTAACTCATCCTTAGTGATGCCAATTTTCTTGAGTACACCTTCTTTAATAGCCTTTGCCTGCCTAGATCCTCTTCTCATGGTTGCATCAACTTTCTTTACTATCTTTCTCGATTGAATTTGACTCTCTATGGTCTCAACATTTCCTGATACTTCTTCCTTTGGTTCCTTGGGTGCTTCCAGAAGGGCTTTTGCATAAGTCTCAATGATATGATCATTAGTCTCATAACCCATCTTAGTAACCCAAACTGTTCTTGGGATTACTGCTTCCATCTAGATCTCATTCTTTTTTATCACAAAACATATTTCCTTTTTGTATTTGTTCACTATTTCCTGTGATAGTCTGATTCTTTTGTTCATCCTAGCCTTAAGTGCTTTAAAATAGTCATGGATATTCTTTTCCTTGTTATCACCCATGTTGTTGAGTAGGTCTGACAACTGTTTCCCTACTAGTATATCAAATCCAAGCTCTTTATGGCCTATACCGGGAACCTATTTGGTTATGTGTAGCATCAAACATACAAGTAGATTACCAAATCTAAAAGTTCCTTTCTTATCCTTCTTGATTTTTCCTAGATTATCAATTAACTCATCCTTTAACCATTCACAGACATCAATCTTCACATTATCCTTAACCATAACATGTGCACTCTTTATGCATAAATTGGAAACTGAGTTAAGTCTATTTGCATGAGTAGCCTTATACCCTAAAATCATGTTGATGAATCTCACATTTGTGTCAATTACATCATTGACTCTCAAGGACCTTTTGTCGGATGTTGCACTAGTTAGTTTAGTTACTAGGTCATTTGAGACCTTTTTAGTCTTGTTTGGTCTTTTACCGGTGGAAGGTTACCCTGTGACAGATTTCACAGCTTCCTTGGTAATTTTGTGAATTGCATCTAACTAGAAAAATTCACCATGTACCCTAGTCAAAACTATCCTAATCACATCCTTGGGAAATTCAGGAATGTAGAGGATTTCAGTAAATCCTAGGGTTTCAACAATTTTATGTTCTAGTTTTACATTTCTGGAATCATCACATATAACAGATTTATACATGGTTTTGATTTCTTCATCTCTTAATTCCTCTATGTTGCAATGGATGTATATTCTGGGGTCTTCAGCATAAACAACACCTTTTGGAATTTGGGAAAAAGCACCTGTATTGTCATCTTTCTTTGCTACCTTGGGAACTAGTTGAAACATGGGCCTAGGGGGTTTTATAACCTCGAGTACAGTAGGGTATGCTATATATTCAAGTGTAGAGGTGGATGCCATGATGATAAATACCTTTTTTTCTTCCTTAGGATGGATTGATTGTTGGAGTGCTTTGCCTCTTTGCTTAAAAATTCCCTAGCTCTGGAGATTTCACACTCTTTGGAAGTTTGAATTCATAGTGAAGTGAAATGGAGCCAAAATCACAAATTTATAAAGTCTATTTGCCAACTACCACATTTAATGCATGTTGGTTAAGTAATCATTTAACATGGTCTACTGGTAAAGAGGTAACTTCTAACTTCTCATCATTAACCGAGGGAATAATAGCATATGTCTCATTGATTGCCAAACCCTCAAATAAAATTTCTTCAATTTGATGAAGAGCTTCCTGCCGGTGGAGTGCTACTCTGTCCTACCGGTGAAGTGTTGATTGGATCTACTGGTGGAAGAGTATTCCCAACAATATTTAGATCTGTCTTCCTAATCCATTGTTTTGATAGTTCTTGCTTAACTTCTTCAACTTTTTCTTTTCCTTTCAAACTGGAATTTTTGGTGTCTACCGGTGATCCTTTACTTTTACAGAATTTTGCAATATGCCCAATCTTGTTACAAGCATAGCAAGTCACATTATTTTTCTGAATAGCCTTTCCATATCCTATGCCTATTTGTGTTCTACAGTGATTTGATAGATGTCCAAATCTTCCACAAACATAACATCTCACATTCATTCTACAATTTTCAGAGTTGTGACCAATTTTGTTGCATTTTGAACATTGACTGGTGGGTGTATTGGTATTCTGATAATATCTAGCTCTACATTGATTTTCTCTATGACCATACTTGTTACAATTAAAGCATTTTCCATTGAATTTATAAGCATTTGGTTGTCTTACCAATTTGCTGTGATCCTGTGTGTTTGTAGCACCAGAGCTTTCACCAACTTCAAAGCCTAAACCATTATTGTCACCATTTGGTTTCTGATTCTTTATCATGTCATTAAGTTCTTCTGAGCTTTCCTTGAATTTCTCCTTGTGTTGATTTGCAGTAGCCAATTCTCTTTCTAAGATTTCTTTCTGTCTCATGAGTTCATTTGAGTCATTTTGTGTATGCAACAAATCTATTTTCAAAAAGTCACTTTCATAACTAAGTCTTGTATTTGTATTTTTAGCATCATTCAATCTTCTAGTCAATTCCTCTTCATTCTTCTTCCTCTCTTCAATTTCTTTACAAAATCTCATAGTCATATCCTGTATCTCATTCTTTGTTGCCATGTTCTCTTGCTTCAACTTGCTTATTATATCATTAAGAGTTTCTTTTTCATCATTTTCACTCTGGATCTTTTCACAAAGTTCTCTTCTCTTCTTCCTTACAATTGTAAAATTCTCTTGAAGTGCTTGAATGATATCTTGAGCTTCCTTTAGATCATCTTCAAGTTTGATGTTTTTCAATTTTTTTGTATCATAGTCTGAGAGAGCTACTTCAAGTTGCTTCATAAGATTTTCCATATCTACCGGTTTCAAGATCTTCCTCAAGTTGTTAGGCTTCTTAAAATAGAGGACCAGTCTCTGATACCAATTGTTAGGATTCCCATAGATACTGAGAGGGGGGGGTGAATCAGTATCTAACTGGTGTTGTGAATTTCTTAACATAAAACATGTAGAACATATTATAACAGTGTACCAGTAAGAAAGAAATAGTGTAATGAATAGAATTAAAAGAAACCACATAAGAAACACACCATAACATAATATTTTAATGAGGAAACCCGGTTTGGGAAAAAACTCAGTGGGATTTGTGACCCACAATATTCACTTACTAGCCAATAAGAGAATATTACTACTACAAGAGGGGCCTACACATGCAGGAAGGCCAAGTGCCTAGAGCTCATTGCTCAAATACAAAATAGGAAGTCTCACTGACTTACAAAAATTGGATTATATAAATCCTGTGTCTTGTACTGCTTCAAGATAGCATCTACTATGCTAGATCAAGTACATATTTCTACTCTACTTCTTACATAAACCCTTAACCTATAATTCACATAATAAGTCCACCTTATTTTGCCTGATTACATTACATCATACTTACCTAATTGTTCTATAATTATCTCTTATATATATGAGTCATTTTACAATATTGCCAAGTCGGCTTCTAAAGTTTTTACAATAATAAACAAAATATATTATTAAATCATGTCAGCCTTTGTGTCAGTATGCTTATTTTCTCTGCTAGTGCTAGTGGTCTGAGTGCTGGTGTAGAGTCTGATCTGCTAGTGCCAGTGCCATAAGATTGTAAGGTTTCCATCAATGACAAAACCTTCAATCACCTACAACATCTCATTGGAGTGTGCATATGCCAACACTAGTCTCATTCTTCTACCCATTTTTCAGGCTTGGGAGCAGGTTTCTCCTTCTTCTACAGATGGGCCCTTTCTTTTCTAGACTCTGCATTACAACTGGAAATAGTGTTATAGTAACATACAACATCCATGCCAACCTCATTACAAGGGAACCTTCTATTGAACTAGTTCACTCTTCTTCTTCTTGTCATGTCATTATGGCCATCTGCTAGTCTCCTAGGATACCTTTCTTAAGTAGAAACACCACTCATTCTATTCCATGTAGTTCTTTGTTGCTTGTATCCTCTGTAACTTGTTCCATGCTGAGCATGACTATTCTACCTATTGTGGTAGGACTAGAAGTTCTTCCTTCTACAATCATAACTTCTGTGGCTAGGTCTATTGCAATTAAAATATACAACATTAGTAATATTGAAAGAGGGGGTATGTATTCTTCTACCTTTAGATGCATTATGCTCATATGCATAAAATCTATAGCCATCTAATTTAATATGCCTAAGAAGAACACTCTATCTATTACTAAACCTCATTATACATTCTTCTTCCCTATTGCCATATCCTTTGCATCAAAAACAATAACCAGAGAGACGATGCTTATTACTTACAAACTTATTCTCCTAAACATGAGGCCTTCTTACCAATTTGACATATGCATTTTTGCTTCTCCAGGAATGGATCTAGGGTTGTCCATTCTCTGCAGATTTTCCATTTGATTTCTTCTTCTACTAAGCTAGTCTTGACTTGGTGGCAACAACATTTCCTTGTCTTCTACCAGTAGGAGGTCTTCTACTCATGCTACCGGTAACATTGTCTTCCCTCATATTTTCTTTTCCTTTCAGATCTACATTGTTTCTCCATGCAACAACATTCTTCATTCTCAGCTTGAGTTCATATTGACATTTCTCAAGTTCCTTTATGATATTTTCCATCTCTTCCTTCATCTTCTGACTTTGTTTGTCCTTTGTTTCCACTTCTAGCTAGAGCTCCTTACATCTCCTCTCCTTATCATCAAAGACTGACTTCATCTCACCAGTCAATCCTTTTGCCTCTTATAGTTGAGATGTCAATATGCAAATATTTTTATTTGATTCTTCAATGCATATTCTCAACCGGTTGCAATCATTATGAACTAAATCTTTGTAATTTTTAAAATTCTTTCTGATACATTGTAGCTCATCTAGTGCACTTACTATTTCACATTCAAGATCTACTTTGGCTTCATCTTCATCGTCACTCCCAAACACATATTGCTGGTGGGATCTATTGGCTTTGTCACACTTTGATGTGTGTGAATCACTTTTAGTTTCTTGTACCATGAAGAGATGAGTTTCCTCTTCATCAGAACCATAAGAACTAATGGATCTATTGTCAACACTTCCACATGTGTCAACATTGTTTTTCTTTGTGGTTCCACAATCTGATTCAGTAGTGCATGGCTAATTTCCATAAAGCATCTTTAGTCTATCCCATTGACTCTTTGTTGTTTTGCATTTGTCCACCTATCAAGAGACATCATCGGTGAGCCCACTAAGTATAGCCTTCATGGATTCTTCATTACATAAGCATCTTCTTTCTTCTTCAGTGTCAGTGGGGGGACATACATTCTTAGGGAGACCATTTACAACTGCCATCCAGACATCATAACCTAGTGTGGACAAGAAGACTTCCATTTTGCAACTCCAAATAACATAGTTTGAACCACCAAACATTGGAGTAGGAATTGACACAAAACAAACCATTGTATCCTTAGGCCGAAATCTACCCAAGTTGGAGAAAGCTCGTCTAGTTGGGAACCTAGGCTCTAATACCAATTGATAGACACAAATGCACCACTAAGAGGGGGAGGGGGTGAATCAGTGGTTCTCTATTCTCTTCCCTTTATAGAAAATCTAATGTGTGTATATGGGTTATGCAATCTAACACAATAAAGACATACCGATTAGCGAGGAGACTAACATAAAAAATCACACACAAAGAGACATCTCATAATACTAGGATGTACAAGGAAAACCCAAGATAGGAAAAACCTCGGTCAGCAATGCTGCTAGAGTCTACTGCTCTAATCTAGCCTCACAATGAAAAACATTTTTACAAAGTTTAGGGCACCAACCCAAGGAACACCAACCCCTGATTTTAGGGCACCAACCCAAGGAGCTACAACCCCTGCACTAAACTATAACTCAGTGAACACTAGGATAATTTCAACTACAAAAATATTTGTCTTGTTACAAGTGAATCTTGCAACCTTGTCATATATCTTACTCTATCAGTGAGGTACTTTCTCTTTTACACCAACTCACTTCCCTTGCTGCTCTTGACCTACTGCTTCTCTATCTACCTTCTCGACAACCTCCTTCACTTAGATGTCAACTGGTATGAACACTACCGATTCTTTTATCTAATCAGTTAATTGCTTCAACTAGGTTCTCCCTTTTTGGCACTCTCTTCTCACAGATACTCATTGAGCACTTGGCTGATTTGCTATTTCTTGCAGAAATATCCCACTTAGCATTAGCACAATGATCTTCTCTTGAGCAACACTGAACAATCTCTTTGGCCTTCGTACTTATAGGGTCATTTTCCCACCAAAGCCTAATTCAAAATTTGGACAATTAGTGTTTCCTCACCATCTTGGAGGCAAACCAAATCCAATCAGATCCTGCACAATTTGATCACCTTGATGTCCATCTATTCATCTCCGCCATTTCTACACTTTCTAAAACACATTTTCTAGATCTGAGAAACACGATCCTTTATCTTGACCTACATCTGTCAAACTACTATTAATACCTATGCTATTTCCTTCATGAGGTATTCTTTCAATCTAATCTTCTTGCTTCAATCTAGGTACGAACAACTCCCTGATTCTGCTCTTTCATTCGTTCTTCCTCAAGCCATGCACATTAGATCCAATCCACAAATCATGGGATCCATAATTATTGCACACCTATTGAGATACCTAACTTGACACTACACATCTCCAACCTTTGCAAGCTTGCCACTTTGACACCATGTGGCATTCACATCAACCAACTACTAACTTGGCTTTTCAAGTTGGTCCAGATAAGATCACGGACCAAACACCCTATCGATTCTTGTTCTCTTCCAATTTACTAACCCTGTCGGTATCTCTCATTATATTGGTTAACTCTTCATGTGTGCACTTTGCTTTAGCTATTGGTGAAACATCTAAACTGGTCTCCAAACATGTATATCCAAAGTGTGCTCATTCTATAAAGTGAGAGTCTTTTGGATTTGCATGTCATCCATATTACTGGTGAACTTACATACCGGTTACCACTCTTGATGACACAATGTCATCAACCTTTACAATATTCCATCTTAAATCAAGCACCTTACCTCTATCTAGATCTTCTTGGCCTCACCCTCTTCCTAATCAATTTAGACTATATTTTAACTAGTTTGTCTTAATGACAAACACATCACTCTTCTTTTGTACTGGCATCCCATCATACCTTCTCTATTGGTTTAGTGTATAACCTTGATCTCATGCACTTAAGGCATTCCCTCTGATCACCAGTAGATCCGATGGGAGCACACTCACTATCTGTCATGGTTCACATGATGAATTCATCTTCAACTGGTGGGAGTCTTGCTATTCTACAACCTTATAGCATACCGGTTCATTCTTCTCTTCTAGTGTTGATGTGATTCAGATAACATTCTGCCTCTTCATCATAAACAAACACTCAAATACCTTGACCATTTGACATACTCTCCTAACCTTACCAGTGTTCTACAACACAAGGTGATATCCATGGTATCACATCCTGTACTTCACCATAACAGGTGGTGCACATACATCTCTTCTACCAGTGGTCATCCCATACCGATTGACATGAATAACAACACAATGCCAACACTGAATTCCTATAACTTACTAAAGCCTTATGTTTTATCCTTCAATAATGTGACCCACATAATTCTTGAGCAATCATTAGTGAATATCATAAAATATCTATCACCTTGAATACTTTTAGTCCTTATTGGTCCATAGAGGTATGTATGAACCATATCTAACAAATGTTCTGCTAAGAAATATTTTCTCTTGAAGGTTGAGGGTGTAATCTTTCCTAACTGACATTCCTTACTCAGAGCATTCATCAGTTTGTCCAACTAAGGCAAACCTCTTATCGAATTGGACTTACTGACTTTGATAATGTTATCCAAATTTATATGACAAAATCTCCGATTCCAAAGACAACTATCATCTACTTTAGCAATTAAGCAGTTGTTGACTTTAGGGTTCAGGTGAAATAGCTTACCGTTTGTCTTCTTTCTGGTTGCAATCACTTCACCTTTGTTCCCATAGATTTTGTACATTCCATTCTCAAATTCCAATAGATAACCTCTGTCATTGAGTTGAGCTATACATAAAATATTATGCTTTAATTCTTCAACCTAGTAAACATCATTTGCATTATTCTTTCCATTAAGAGAAATGGTTCCCTTTCCTTTTACCATGCAGGGTGAGTCTTTTCAAAACCCCCAAACTCCTCCATCAAATTCTTTCAAAGTAAGAAATTTACTCTGGTCACCAATCATGTGGTGTGAACAACCACTATCTATGATCCAATCATCAGAACTATCCAAAACTAATTCCTTCTGATCAGATGTCTCCTCTTTAATGGCAACAAAGACAATGTCTTAATTAGCATCTCCCTCAAATTCCTCATCAGTGATACCACCATAAACTACAATGAGACAATCTCTTTTGCCTTTTCCTTTGCACTTCTTGTAGTTCTCATGCTTATGCTCATTGCCACCATTAGGATAGTTAGCTGCAATGTGTCCAATCTTGTTACATGCAAAACACTTCAAAGGTAATTTACCTATGTAGTTACTGATACCTCTAGGTAATTGCTTCACCAATAATGCTTCAATCTTGATCAGATTGTCTTCATCATCAACTTCTCTATTGGATCTAGACTCATAAATATGACTAACATCTATGCTTTTTCATCATAGGTGGGTTAGAAACTAAAGCTTTAAATGCATATTCAGATTTCTGAGAACTACCATCATAACCATTTAATTCAAATGCAATAAGCTTACCAATGATGGAGTCAAGAGTTACCTTATTTTTATCAATAGACTTTATCTCCTAAATGGCTGCAACTCAGATAGCATAGACTAGTAGAAGGGTTCTCAACACCTTACTAACCACTGTGGCATCTTCCACTTTACCACCAGCACTCTTGATCTCACCAACTATCTCCTTGATCCTTTGACCATACTATTGAATGTTGTCACCTTCAGCCATCCACATGTCATCAAATTTCTTCCACACCACATGCTATAGATTTCCTCAAGTTTCTTCCACATCTCATAAATAGTCTCCAAACTATGGACATCAACATACTTTGAATCAGACAAAGAACTGATAATGGACTCCAATGCTTTATTATTTTCTTGTTTCTCTTTCTTTTGATCATATGACATCGTCCCACTTGGTGCAACATATTGAGTAACAACATGTTCCCAGTATTGGCTTCCTAGACTCTTGATACATATTTTCATCCTGTCACTCCATATTCTATAGTTTTCCCTATTAAACTTTGGATCTTCTTTCTTGATCACGTTCTTCTAGATCTTTACCTCAAGTTGTCAGGCTTAGACACTAGAGGACCTGAAATGCTCTGATACCAATTGATGGTATGATGAATCAATAAGGATCCAGACAACTACTGAGAGGGGGGTGAATCAGTAGATAGAAAATTGACTATCCTATCACCAAACTCAAAAACAACCTCTCAAGTCAAACTCATAACTAACTAGTTCAATCACTAAACTACAAACTTCAATATAACTGATAGTATAGTTGTTTGACTGGCATATCAAAATAATAGTAAAACAACTTTGAGACTCTCAAACCATTTAACCAAAACATCCAAATACTTTAATGACAAAAGTAAAAGCACATTTGAGATTATTGTCGGTCATCATATCATATCTAAGTGGATTTAACAAATAAGAAAATTAATCATAGAAAACATAACCACAAAAACATTCTCCACTTGACATAATGATTTTGACGTGGAAATCCAAATGGGAAAAACCACAATGTGGATGAATACCCACAAGTCTTCTGAACTCTTTTGAAGTTCACCTTGTTAGGAGCCAAGCTTGTTAAAGCTTTAAAAAAAGTCTTGTTAAGAAGAGATCCTATCAGGGACCACTCGGTTAAGGTATTGACTATAATGCCCTATTAGAAGCAATACCCTATTAGGAGTAACCTCATTAGAGGATTTGAAATCCAAACTAATGGATCACCTGGTTAGAGGATTTAGAAAGCAATAAGCCTATTAAAGCTTACCTTTTTAAGGAATTTGACTATTGTAATTGTTATAGAACAATGAGGGTTTGTTGATCTAGTAAATAGAACTACTCTGCTTGATCAGATCCTTTTCATGCTCCTATGTGCCTTCACACATACTATAGATATACCTTCTGGTTTGGCAACTAATAAGTCTAATACAACCAAAATTGCCAACACTACAATAAAACAACTCATCGACCTTATAAGGAAAACAATAGGTCGGTAACACATCACAAACCTAAGATCTTGTAGAGATTACAAACAAATTAGTTCAAGTATGATCATTGGATTACATAACAATCATTGCACATCATTCAAGACAACCTCAACCACTCCTTGATCACCACTTCATCGATCCCTATAACTCATCACGTGATTTCCACTTCATTCAATGTACTCTCTCATTCCCAAGATAAAACTGTTATCTCTACATGCCAAAAACCATTTGAAACTCTTCACATACAACATGCATACATGGAAAATCATTACTATTTATTATTTTATCATAAACCAATACAATCACTTCACTAAGCTCCATCAGTTAGGGTTTGGCACATCAACAGGTAGGGTTACCGGTTGATCTCACTACTTCTCAAGTAATACCAGTTTCCTTCACTAGCTCACCTACCAGTTGCAAAACAACATCATAAAAACATCATTATCGGTTATAATTGACATCAATGACAACCTAAAAGTTCATCAATGCAATCTTCATGCAAATGCCAACATGTAATGCCCCTATCCTAGGGGGATAGGGGCCTTTTCTCTTTTCTTAGGATAGGAAGCAAGTCTAAGCAGTGTGAGGGGGCAGAAAAATGTGTACTTTTAGTGATGAGGAACTATCAGGTCTCCAATAAAGCTTGGAGATTCAGTTCACCAATGTGAAGACCCTAATGTAGTCAAAAATTGCAAGGTTCACAATTTTATGTCACTACAATCAATCATGTTTCATTTCTTGAGAGAGAAGGTGAATGAGAAAGAAGTTAGATTAGAGTATGTATCTACAAAGGAATAGATAGAAAATAACTTTACACAGGCTTTTCCTAAAGATACTTTTGAGTATCTCATAGGGAAGTAAGGGATAATTTCCCCTCCTGATAAGAACTAAGGTACGTGGATTTGTATCAATCTGATGAACTTCATAGAGATATCTTATGCTTTGGATTTATGAGTGTGACTATTACTCAGGGGGTGTAGTCAATGTTTGGGGTTTAGATGTTCATATTTGTGAAGCTAATCTAGAGCAAGAAAATTTTGATTCCTACACCTTTGTCATAGATGTCAAATGGGGAGAGAAGCATTTGAAAAAAAATGTAAGAGATTAGAGAATTTTAATATTTCAATTGATCCTTGTGATTTTGAGGAATATTGTTGAGAGTTGATATCTTTCTTTGCACTAAATATTTTTTACATTCATATGTTACCATCAATACCAAAGGGGGAGATTGTTGGATAATGGTTGATATGTTTTCGTTGATGTCAAGATATGTGGAGATTGTTGATGAGGAGATTGTTGGAAAGTTTTGTTAACGTATTCTTTTGTGTATTCTTGTATTGCAGTTTTATTGGATGAGTTGGTTTACCCTATGTGTTTTAGTTGAGAAGATGCAGTTTAAAGGGTTTCTAGTATGTTGTCTATAGATGGTTCATTATAATTTGCAAAGGTCTATATGATGTCATGATCAAGTTATGAGATTTGGTATTTTAGATGTTATGTAGTTGGTCATCCTATTGGGTATTCTAGCTTGTGCTTCATATTGCTCTATAATTTCTATATCTTTACTTGTGGATGTGTGGGATGTGTTCTGGACAATTATGTGTACCCTTAATTAGATTGTTTCATGATTTGGATATCTACAGGCAAATCTTTCAGGTTAGCAGTCAGTTATGTTGATGTTCTTGAGCTTTGATAAAGAGATGATGATGATTCTGGTAGTCTGAGTTGTTGTGGTTCTTGTGATGAAATTCATGTTTCTTGTGAATGTGTCTAGATCATGTTCTATGCATATTGATTGTCCACATTGATAATTGTACATGTTATTAAATATTTGCCTCATCTAGTGATGTTCTTTGTGTTATGCAACTTTCTTGGTGGCTACAGTGTCTTGCATATGATCAAGGGATAATTGTTGGAGGTGTTGCATGTTTGTGGTATATATGTGGGTTCAAAATGTGCCTTAGAAGACATTGTTTTAGTCCACATGTATTGTTATAGACTATGAGAATATTATTTTGTAACTTGTATTGATGGTTTAGCCAACCTTGAAATTATGGTTGAGGGTTTCTATAAATAATTCTAATAATAATGCAAGATCAATTTCCGCAAGTGTCTACATTGTATTTGTGAGTGTATAATTGAGTTGTATGTGTGAACAAGTGATTTTATCTTTTAAAAGGGTGAAGGAGAAGAGAAGTGTTGCAAAGAAGACTATGTGCTAAATCACAATAGTACTCAAGCAAATGTAGATGTTATTTTCATAGTTCATGTGATCTTGATTATAGTTCAAATGTTTTTAGAAGTCAATGAGACTTCTTGTAAGAGAGTGAGACTTCCCTTAAGGTTGTATCATTTTTGGGTTTCTTACTTTGAGAAGTGGGGTCTAGAAAGTGTGTCTCAATGCATGTACGTTTCCCATTGTAAAATTCACATTTACTCCTAATAGGTTATTTTCTCATTGTGGGTTGCTTCCCACCATGGTTTTCCCTTTAACAAAGTTTTAAATATCAAAATAATTATTTTTATGTGTGTTATTTATGTGGTGTTGTTTCATTCTTTAACCACTAAATATCAGATCTGTTTCTGGTTTAATGTTCAGTATTTTTTGTGCAAATAGATTCAACTCCCTCCCCCATCTTAGTTTGTTGCATTGTTTCTAATAGAAGGTGAAGGATAAGATCTTGAGGAAAAATATTTTGAAGGACCAGTAGATGAGGGAGAACAAATATTTCTTAGAGCAATGGTGGAAGTGAGTGAAATTCATAAAGTTGAGGTTTCTAACTTTTTGGGTTTGTTGAGTTCGGAAGACCTGATAGACTGGATTAGAGAGTTGGAGGACTATTTCAAGTTTGAAGATGTTAAGGAACCATAGAGAGTTGGGTTAGAATAAACTAAGTTGAAAGGGCATGCTTATTTATGGTGGAAAGAGTTGCAGATAAATAAAGTGGAGAACAGTGAGATGAAAATCACCTATGGTGGAGGCAGATGGTCATGAGACTGAAGGATAAATTCACTCTATGCTCAAGTATGAGTTGGATTTGTTCAAAAGGTTGCAAAATGTGAAGCAGAAGGACATGAGTGTGAAGGATTATACTTAATAATTCTACAAGGTGATGATTAGATCTAGTCATTGAGACATGGATAGGGAAAATGTGGCTAGATACGTAAACGGACATTGATTTAACATCCAGGATGAGATGAGTATGCTGAAGATTTCTGTAGTTAAGGATGCTTATCAATATGCATTGAAGGTAGAAGATAAAGTGAAGAGAAGAAATCACAATAACCTTAGGGGAAGGGACATATATGTAGTAGATAGAGGGAAGATGAGTGGTAGCATGGAGAAGCAGACAAATGAAGACCCAAAATCTAAATGGAGTAAAGAACTAGAGTAAAAGAAATAAAGTAAAGGAGGTAGCACTAAGGATTTCTTTGGTACATGGTTCTAGTGTGGGGAAACTAGGCATAGAGCTTATGAATTTCCTCAAAGTAACAAGGGAAAGGCAAGGAGTCTCTTAGCATGTGAATATGTGAAAACTAGAGTTGCACATGAGAACTTGATAGAACTAGAGCAAGGAGAATCTATTATGTTCAAAAGAGTCTTGATGGATCAGAGTAGTGAGGATATCGAACATACTCAAAGAAAGAATATTTTCCAGACTATTTGCAAATCATGAGGTAAGTGTTGTAAGGTTATTGTGGATTGTGGAAATACTGATAATCTAGTATTAGAAGAGATCGTGAAGAAATTTAGTTTGAAGAGGATTAAGCATCCTTGTCCTCACAAGGTGATTTTATTGAAAGATGATCATGTGGTAGAGATGACAGAGAAGTGTTGTGTGAACTTTAGTATTGGTCCTTTAGAGATGAAGTCTTGTGTGATATCTTGCCTATGATTTCTTGTCATGTTTTGTTGGGTAGACCTTTCAATTTGATAGAGGAGCTATCTATGATTGTAGGATGAACTTGGTCACTATTGAGAAGGATGGGTAGAAGTTTAATTAGACATATTTGAAAGAAAAAGAGTTGAGGAACTTTTGTTTTGTGAAGAATTACAGTGCTAAGAACCACGTTGTAGAGGTTATATTAGATGTTGGCATGTATTTGAAGAAAGATCTAGCTGATAACAAGATGGTACCAGATGACAACAAGGCTCAAATTATGGTGGTAGGTAAGATGGATTCTAGTGGAAAGAATAGATCAGATTTGTAGAAGAAAGGGAATAGTGGTAAGATGCAACATCTAGGTATGAAACAATCAAAAAGAGGAGAAGAAGAAGAGATTGGAAGATCTAACCAAAGTTCCAAAATTGGTAGGATGGAAGAAGTTTGCAGATAGAGAAGACATTTGGATCAAAAGTGAGGATCGGGTCTAGATTCTAAAACCTTTTCAATATTCATGAGTTACCTCTCATGGAACATCTTTTTCTACCTAGGGTGTCTGATGCAGAAGCATCCCTCGTTGACGAGAAATCTTGCATCACCTAGAAATATTTGCTTTCAGTTTTGTTCTTGTTTTGTGTTGTAGTTTTTTTTTCTTCCAAAATTTTACAGTATTTGTTCCTTTTTTTGTTGCAGATCAAATTGTTGGGTTTTAGACTAGTTCTTGGTTTCTTGTCCAATATTTTCAGTTCATTTGTATTCTTTTCTAGCAAGTTATCACTTTCAGATTGTCTATTTCTTCATTCTCAGAGTAGTTTTGAGCTTAATAGCTAGTTGGAGATTTCTTCTCATGCAGAGTGACTTCTTGGTTTGGGGATCTATTTGGTACAATGTTCAATGTTAATTTTCCCTTTGTCAACCTTTCTTAGCGGTCTGCACTTCATTTGTGTTCTTAGCATAGAATATATTCATGTTTTGGGGCTAATCTATTTTACAAGTTTCATTTTTCTTGTTTTAGAAAATGTGATCTTTTGTAGCTGACCCAGATGTGTTTCAGATGATATATATATATATATATTTATGTCATTGATCTTTAGGAGTGGGGGAATAAGACATAGAGGTAGATAAGAAGAAATGTGATAATTTAGTTCTTGGATGTATAATTTGGAGATCCAGATGATTGTAAGCCGGAATGTATGATGTAACTAGTCCTACAAGAATGTTTTCATCTTTGGGTGTTAGCAATTGATTTATGATAAATATATAATTTTGTAGATGTCTTTGGTTGCATTTTCTATGTTTTGTGTTCATTCTTCCATTGTGTTAATATTGTTGCATGATCCAAATTGTTCTCTTTGAGGGTTCTCTTGAACATGGTTGCCTCACAATCTTACAAACACATAAGTTCAAGAGAACACACATATTTTGCAAATACAAAATTGGCTATTTGTGGAGGTGGAAATCACTAAAAAAGAGGTTTGACTAAGGAAAAACCCAATATAGCCACAGACACACTATTTTTCAAATTGTAGGTACAATTATAGGTTTCTGATGGAGCAGGCAATTTTGAGAGATCTCAACAACTAGGCATAGACCCACTATCATAATTTGGGCCTTGATTCACCTTAGTCCTCAAGGACTAGAACGCTTTGTGGACACTAAAATATGGTCAACACTTCTAGTGTCATTTTTAAACATGTTTGTGTGACCTTATTTTAGGGTTTTTGCATCTTATTAACACTTTCTTCTATGTCACACATTTGATCTTTATCATGCATCAACATCTTGTCATTCTTATACATTTCTTCCCTATTTGATTATGATTCTCTTTCATTTCAATTAGGTATTGTCAATATCATTTTCAAATTCCAATTAGGGGTCATCATCAGCTTATCATGTCAATTGAACATAGTCATCCCTAATCGATGTCAAATTAGGGTTTTGTCCTAGATCTTTACCTTCTTCAATCAATTATCAAGATAAAAAGTTATCTTCTGCACAAGCTCCTACTCAAATTTCTACTAGCTAAAAAAATCAACAACCAAAACAACTGAAATGAAAGGTGATCAAGCTTTGATACCACTTGTAAGGAAGTTAAGTAGTGAAACAACTTTCTACTCTAACCTTAAGAGGAGAGTAATATAAAAAAAGAATAGATCCTTACAACAGTTATAGAAACTTAAGAGAAATAAAGATAAACAACATATATACAATAACATAGTGATCTATGCAGGGAAAATACTTTTGGGAGGAAAACACCACACTCCAAAATCCACCTAGTATATTATTCAAAAATTAGATATAGATTACAATATACTTACAGAGAAATATTTTCATAGGATTTTCACCAACCAAAGATTCAAATGTAACTCAATAGCTATATGACTCTTACACATAACCTCCATCTCACACACTTCATATATAGGAGACACAATACATGAAACCATTAAACAATATTGCAAAACCATGGGCTAAATCCACCCAATAAAGTGGCACCCATCTTATCTCCAATCCTAGATTCCCTATGATGTGTCAAAACACACGTCAACACATGGACATTACTTTAATAGCTCATTTATGTGTCCAACAGGGTTTTATATTTTCTATTTCAAAGGATCCAACTTTCAAGCCCAGAACTTTTGAATTGGTGTTTGATTGCTGAACCACTTGAAGCATTACAAGTCTCATGATGTTCTCTATCAATATATAACCTAGTATGCTAGGTATAGACATGTTTGGGTCATTTTGGAGCCTCTAAAGTCATCAAAGTGGAAAGAAAACAATTTCATTTGCAACTTTCAATAATGAAAACTTTAATGTGTACAATTATAGACATGATGTTTCCAGGAATATCAACATTCTTCTATAGCCAATTATAAGGGTTTTGGGAAATTTTTGAGCCAGTTTGTGTACAAATGAAACCTTACTAAAAATAGTATCCTTATATATATGCAAGGTTGAGACACCATTTTTTTAATGCCTTTACCTTTTATTAATTTTCATATATCATTAATCCTACCCCAACTACAAATTTGAAAACACATTTAGTTAATCTATACATCATGGTTATAGCCATCAGGATAGAATTAACATTAGAGCCTTGTTATCTTGCATCCCTGGAAATTTGAGATAATGTTGCCAAGACTAGGAGGATCAGCTCTACTCAATCTTAAGAATTTTTCATCAAATTTTAAGAGCATAATTTGGTAGTTCTAATTAATTTAAATATAGCTCTATGTAAAAATATACCAAATCTAAGTTGTGCTAGAGGCATTTTAAATTATGAAATCCCTATATAAGGCATCCCTCTCAATTCATTTAAATATCTCATCTTATGCTCATTATTATCCAATTGAAGAGTAATTGTTTTGTGTGAAGAGAAAATCTAATTCAGTCAGAAGCAAACTACATCAAGAAATGTGAATATTATGTTCAATTATGATTTTATGATGGACTTTATGTGGTTTATCATGTTATTGCATCAACACATGGAGGACTTATTGTAGCGTCGTAAATTGTACACACTTGCTAGGGTGGTACAATTTCACACCTAGTTTAGCACCCGCCTTAGTGCATTTTACATTTTGCATTGCATTTCTCCTTTAGCACTTAATTAATCAAATTAATTAGGTCTAAGGTCCTATTTCATCATCCTTTGCATCATAAAGTTGGGCCCTTTCGCTAAAGCATGCCCTTTGCATTTTATTCCTCCAATACATCACTCAATCAAAAACCCTAATTAAGTCCTATTTCAAACTTGGGGGCTTGGTTTCGGGGTCAAAACATCTCGAAATCACCTATAACTTCAGGATTCTCTCTAAAATCATCATATCCGACGACCCTGAAAATTTGGTGAAAAGTTGTCAGGACCATGGCGCCCGGAGTGCACATGGTCTCGGACATTTTTCTCAAAATTTTAGGAGCGCGATCCAATCATAAAATAAAGCTTAACCCCAAGAAATTGGCTGGATATTCAATCTCTAGGTCGGCCAAAAGTCAAAATTAAGACCTAGGGTTTCATATATAAGAGCTCTCTTTCTTCATTTGAAGGGATCAAAATTTTGGCTTTCGAGGACCTTCTATGCAGCGAAAGAGAAGATCTTTGAAGACTTCAATAACATTCAACATCCATCCATCAAGCATTCATCAATTTCATTCATCCATTTAGAGCTTTGAAGACATTGAAGAGCAATAGGAGATTACCGACTGAAGATTGGCTTGTACTCCTCCCTTGAGGGTTGGGTATGATTTCATGTTGTTTTCATGTCTTTGCATAAGCTTCAATATATTCTTTATTCATGCTTTAGATCACTTTGCATCTTGATTTAGAGAATTTACATTATCATTTACAAGCAATTAGGGTTTACTTTCTAGGTTGCTCTAGTTTGCTTTCTTGCATTTAGGGACCTTGCAAACACACTAGGTCTGCACACACAATACATTTTACAATACAACTTGGCTATTCGTGGAGGTGGAAATCACTGAAGCAGGGGTTTGACTAAGGAAAAACCCTATATAGCCGCCCATCACACCTTTTTAGATATAAGTGCAGGTTTCAGAATTCGGACGACGCCACAAGTTACAGATCGGGCAGAAGCAGACGGAGACCGAACTTCACACCAAATCTCAGAGCAAAAGACCAAGACAGGGGCGTGGGGTGCTCTGGTCCTGCCAGGACAGGGGCGCTGGGCACCCTGGTCCCTGGGATAGGGGCGCTGGGCGCCCTGGTCCTCCTGACAGACAACATTTTCAGCATTTTTGACAGCTTTTCTAGGGTGCAAAATAGCAGTTTTCGGAGCAGTTTCAGGGGCAGAATCAGGACAATGGCACCTGCGCCCCCGTCCCGAACATTTTTAGTCATATTTTAACTCTGGGTATGCATTTGCATTCTTGTCTTATCCTTGTGTTTACAACTTTCCATCATTTAAGTTCAATTCTGTAATCTTGTTATTAGTTCATACTTGCACTTTGGGGTTAGGGATTGAACTTGCATCATTTCATCTTTCAATTACAACAAAGGAATAGAAATCCTAATAGGTAGCCCGTGGCTCTCTCTTTCACAAGAAGAAGTAGCCAATTGTGTGATACCTCTAGGCTCTTTCGTATTCCACAAGTGTGTTGTTGAAAGTGAGATTAGGGCATGCTTGCTTAGTGTCACTTTTTCTCCCCCACATTTTGGTGAACCCGACGTGAATCTATCATTGCTTCCTCTTGCATTGCATTTGTTAGATCTAGATCTAGATTTAGTGTGTTTTCATTTCATTTTCATTAAAGAGAAAAAAAAAAAAAAAAGTGTGTTTCTTTGTATTGTGTGTTTAAATTTTATGCAATTTCAAAATGTCAGATTTTTATTTGCAAGATGTTCATATTTGTGATGATTATGAGTTAGATGAAGCTTTACATGAGTTTTTGAAACCTAAATATACCAAACCTTCATTTTACCAAAAACTCATAAACCTTGTTACTATGCCATTTTGTTGTGATAAGTCGAATGATTCCTCTCAAGGGTACATTCCTATCAGCTCTTCCACTAAATCTAGTAACATGGTTGTTTTCAATGATCCCCTCTATGAAGAGATATCTCCTTTTGAGTCAAAAGATAAACCTTTTAATAGATATGATCATGCTTTGTTGAATGATGCCCTTGATGCCTTTGTGTCTCCTAAAAAACACTCCCTTCATGAGGATCCTTTTGTGCAAGAAGATGACATTATCCCTACATTTCCTAGTGATGGCCTTTCCTTTTCCAACAAAATTCACACTAGAGATGATGAATTAATGATAAATGCTTACCCTTCTCCTAAAGTTGGTCTTACCCATAAGCATCCCTTAGAGAAAGAAGATGAAATAATAAGCAATTTCCTTAATTCTCTCTCCCCTAAAGATCATATTGAACATATTTTGAGGAAAGAGGATGAGTTTAACACATCTATTGATGCTCTCCCTCCTAAGGATGAGGAATTAATAAACAATGTTATCTCCTCTCCTGAAATTGACAATACTTCAAACATTCCTTTCAACAACCTCACTATTTGGGATGAACCATTAGAAGAAGGTATAGATTATTCTTTACCCCTAGCCAAAGGGGATGAAATCAAGATTGGAAACTCCCTTGATAGTTTCTCCCCTTCCTTGAATCTCAATTTTTCTCCCTCTAAAAATAAAGCATCTCCCTCTCCTCAACTTGGTTCTACTCATAAGGAAACCCTAGTTCAAAGCAAGATGGTTAACATTTCTTTCAAAGATCTCCCTCTCAAAAGTGAGACTTTAGAGAGTAGTGTTGATCCTTCTCCTAGAGAGTTTATTCCCCATGTAGATCCTGTGATGATAAAGGATGATATGACCTTTCCTAGTATTACTCTTCCTACTAGAACATCAATGCCTACCCCTTGTCTCTCTCCTAAAATTGATTTGATCCGTGATAAGATTTTAGTGCAAGAGAAGATTATCAATAATTCTTCCAAAACTTTTGTTCATTCCTCTAAACCATCCTCAATCAATTTGATAGATGTGAATGAGACACCTAACAAACCTCTCTTCACTGTCCAAGGTGTTTGTCCTTCTCAAAATTCTCAACCTTTAAATAAGCCTATCTTAGTGGTTCAAGGTGGTTATGCTAATGATTCTTTTTGCACGCCTAAGAAACCTATTATTACTGTGCAAGGAGGTTATTCTACTAAGAGCCCTTATGAGTATGCTAAGCAACTGACTAGAGAGAGTTATCATGCGGTTGCCCATACCTATAACACAAGAAACAATACGCAACCTAATCCTCCTCCAGTTATCCCCACTTCGCTTCCTCCTTCCCAACCTATTCTTCCTCAAGCTCCACATATTTCACAAGTTCTTGGTAAGGAATATGATCTCATAGAACAACTTAAAGCTACCCCTACTAAGATATCCCTTTGGGATTTGATCCAAACTTCTTCTGCTCATCATGGAATGTTACAAGATGCCTTGAAAGATTTGAATGTTCCTCCACCTAATACATCTAGTAATATAGTGTCTTTGGTTAACTCTGTGATGAACCCTAAAGCTCAAATTGTGTTTACCCAAGATGAGTTGCCTACTAGTGAAATTCAACAACAATATGATCCCTTGATGATTGTGGTTATCATAAATGGCACTGCTATAAGACGAACACTGGTAGATAATGGCTCTGGCCTTAATGTGTGTAGCATTAATCTATTGCATAAGATGAATGTGGAAACATCCCTTATTGAGCCTGACTCTCATCCCATTCGAGGCTTTGATAATGTGGCTAAGTCTTCATTAGGTATTATCACCTTACCCATCACAGTGGGACCTGTTACTTTGCCTACTCCTATCCATGTTATGTCAGGAAATCTAACATACAACTTGTTATTAGGGAGGCCTTGGATTCACAGTATGCAAGCTGTCCCCTCTATATTGCATAGACAAGTTAAATTTATTTATAACAATAAGACATATACCTTGATAGGTGATACTAATCTTCAGGCTTGTTTGCAAACATCTACTTCCAAAGGGAGTTCTTCTAAATCTTCCTCTTCTAATGACGACTCTTTAAACAAAATACCTATGGATGAATCATCACCCTCTGATAATCAAAATTCTTTGGATGAGTCTGAAGCTCCTAAAGAAGATCCTTCTCAACTTGAATATACGCATGAAAAGGCTTTTGATCCTGAGAAGGTTCTCGCAGAAGACGATTGGGGATCTCTCGACTTTAATCCCACCTTTGTAGGTGAGTATAGGGTTCCTCCTAGAGAGCTTAAAGTTAAAAAGAAGGAAGACACTAAAAATCAATCAATCTTACCTGAACCTATGAGCAATAATTTTGTGGCCGCTTCTCAAACTTCTTCTCCTCACACCTCTAATTATGAAGAGTTTGATTCTTTGTCTTATGAAAAACCACCTTCTCTTCCTGAAATGGCTGATTGTTATGGTCATGGTTTTCGCATTTTTGCTAAGCATGGGTATCATGGAAATGGTTGTGGTGCTCATGAACAAGGGATAAAAGTTCCTCTAGAGACTAATTTTCACAATTATGCCTTTAGACTCGGCTATAATCCCTGCAAACGTACCAAAGCATCTAAAAGACCATCTCTCAATGTGAATGCTATATTTAGTAGTGATGATGATCTCACTGCAACTAAATCATCTCTACTTCTATCAACTCTCATTCCCCTCATAAGGAAATCTTGGCGATGAACAAATCTCTTTATGACTCCCCTCAAATTTCTAAATCCACTTATGAATCTTTATCTCCTATTCATCATAAAGTCCTTTCCTCCAGGGATAAGGCTCTAATAAATTACACTCATCCCTCTTCTAAGATTTCTTGTGACTTTTCTTCTTCAATTTTTATCATTTTATACATGTTTTTGATCTCACTTATAGTTGAGCATTTAACATGTCATATTCAGATACCTCATTCAGTCTATCATGTCTTTAAATAACATTAATGGCTATTATGTTGCTCATCATTATGTGACATTGGTAGCTCATTTACTGGGGGCTCATTGTCATTCATGATGGTACAATTTCAAGTGCAATCATATTTTTTTGAAGCAACATAATAGCCTAATTTTCTTGTTCCTATGGGGACAAGAGTGATTTCATACATCTCTTCTTTTGCTTATGTCCAAATCTCTCCCTAGAAGATTGTGTAAGTCCTTCTCATTGTCCTTATTTTTATCTAAGGATCCACGTTTTCCTATTTTGTGGATGGTGTGAACTTTATTACTTGATGTTATACCTTGTACGCATTTGTTGTTGTTTGTTGAAGGATTCTCTCTTACAAGAGGTGTAAATCCTTGACTACAACCTCTTTTGCACTTGGTAAAATACATCCATAATGAATTCACTCTCCTAATTGGGTTAAAAGGAGCGTCATCCTTCATTAAGAATCACTTTCACCTTGCAAAAGAACGAAGTATTGCATTCTTATTCTCTTCTTTGTCTTAGACAATTCCTCTCGGGGATAGGTGTCTTTTGTACAAAGATCTCTTCTCCTCTAAGGATCTCCTTTACACATACTGCAAGATATCCCTTTTCAACTATCTTATCCTTGCTTAAAGAGTGCAAAACTCCCTTGCTTGGATCTATGACATTGTTGCATTTTTGGGGTATCTTCTTTTGTGATGAAGGTAGGTATCCTTGTTCTAATTTTCTTATGACATAAACATTACACTTTTTGAGCAATGGGTCATTCTCAGAACTAGAGCACAAACTCTTAGAGCGCGATGTCACGCTTTTGTACTATACATATACAGGTTGTAGCATACTCGGGCATAGACTCCTATGAGGTGCTTCTAACCTCCCTTACACACACATGCACGAGGTTGAGTGGAACTAGCAGCATAAGGCTAGACTTTCTCACTCTCCTCCCTTACATGGATCACCTAGACAAGATCTAGGGGCGAGAAGTCCATGTCTTCTATCTCACTATTTTTCTCATGGATCACCAATGTGTGTATTCATGCTTTTTTCCTTTCTTTTCTTCTCTTTGCAATTTGTTTCCATTTACATCCTTCATCTTGTGTTAGAGAACTCTCAAATCTTCACACTCTTTGTTGTGTTGGAATTGAGATTTAGTCCTCTTTCTTACCAAATGATTCTCCATTAGTTTTTGATCTCATATCAAATCTTCTTATGAGCATTTGTCATCAATATTCTTTAACAATTCGAAGTGGTAAACATGATACCCTGTTTCAACTCACTAAAATTAGCAAGCCGAAACAGGGGGGGGAATATAGCTACCCTCGAATTTTCATCACCTTCCTTAGTAAGCATTAGGTGATTTTGTGATCTAACATGTGGTTTTGTAGGGTGCGGTTCCTAACTGTGTACTGCAGATACTGCTGGGGGCTTCGTTCGACAGACTTATGGATATATCCTTTTTCAAATAGTGTTTACTTTTCTGTACTTTAGCTTGCATATGAACGTAGTGTTCATATGACCGCTAAAGTGGGGGCTAAATGTAGCATCGTAAATTGTACGCACTTGCTAGGGTGGTACAATTTCACACCTACTTTAGCACCTGCCTTAGTGTATTTTACATTTTGCATTGCATTTCTCCTTTAGCACTTAATTAATCAAATTAATTAGGTCTAAGGTCCTATTTCATCATTCTTTGCATCATAAAGTTGGGCCCTTTCGCTAAAGCGTGCCCTTTGCATTTTATTCCTCCAATACATCACTCAATCAAAAACCCTAATTAAGTCCTATTTCAAACTTGGGGGCTTGGTTTCGGGGTCAAAACATCTCGAAATCACCTGTAACTTTGGGATTCTCTCTAAAATCATCATATCCGACGGCCCTGAAAATTTGGTGAAAAGTTGTTGGGACCATGGCGCCCGGAGTGCACATGGTCCTAGACATTTTTCCCGAAATTTTAGGAGTGTGATCCAATCATAAAATAAAGCTTAACCCCAAGAAATTGGCTGGATATTCAATCTCTAGGTCGGCCAAAAGTCAAAATTAAGACCTAGGGTTTCATATATAAGAGCTCTCTTTCTTCATTTGAAGGGATCAGAATTTTGGCTTTCGAGGACCTTCTATGCAGCGAAAGAGCAGATCTTTGAAGACTTCAATAACATTCAACATCCATCCATCAAGCATTCATCAATTTCATTCATCCATTTAGAGCTTTGAAGACATTGAAGAGCAATAGGAGATTACTGACTGAAGATTGGCTTGTACTCCTCCCTTGAGGGTTGGGTATGATTTCATGTTGTTTTCATGTCTTTGCATAAGCTTCAATATATTCTTTATTCATGCTTTAGATCACTTTGCATCTTGATTTAGAGCATTTACATTATCATTTACAAGCAATTAGGGTTTACTTTCTAGGTTGCTCTAGTTTGCTTTCTTGCATTTAAGGACCTTGCACACACACTAGGTCTGCACACACAATACATTTTACAATACAACTTGGCTATTCGTGGAGGTGGAAATCACTGAAGCGGGGGTTTGACTAAGGCAAAACCCTATATAGCCGCCCACCATACCTTTTCAGATATAAGTGCAGGTTTCGGAATTCGGACGACGCCGCAAGTTACAGATCCGGAAGAAGTAGACGAAGACCGAACTTCACACCAAATCTCAGACCAAAAGACTAGGACAAGGGCATGGGGCACCCTGGTCTTGCCAAGATAGGGGCACTGGGTGCCCTAGTCCCTGAGACAGGGGTGCTGGGCACCCTGGTCCTCCTGACAGACAGCATTTTCAGCATTTTTGACAGCTTTCCAGGGTGCAAAACAACAGTTTTTGGAGCAGTTTCAGGGGCAGAATTAGGACAGTGGCGCCCGCGCCCCCGTCCCGAACATTTTTAGTCAGATTTTAACTTCTGGTACGCATTTGCATTCTTGTCTTATCCTTGTGTTTACAGCTTTCCATCATTTAAGTTCAATTCTATAATCTTGTTATTAGTTCATACTTGCACTTTGGGGTTAGGGATTGAACTTGCATCATTTCATCTTTCAATTACAACTAAGGAATAGAAATCCTAGTAGGTAGCCCGTGGCTCTCTCTTTCACAAGAAGAAGTAGCCAATTGTGTGATACCTCTAGGCTCTTTTGTATTCCACAAGTGTGTGGTTGAAAGTGAGATTAGGGCATGCTTGCTTAGTGTCACTTTTTCTCCCCCACACTTATCCTAAGAAAATTGCATCACCTATTGAAGGTATAATCGCTTACAATAAAGCATTTCAATTTCAAATTTTATCTTTCCCTCAAAAGGAAATCTTTTTTTAAAAAAAATAAGTCTAATTTATATTTCAATTAGGGTTTACTCTAAACCTATGGTTTGATGTAGGTAAACCCCTATCCACAAAATCTTTTATCTCCTTTTGAGCATAGGTACAAGTTATTGATGGAGACATGTAGTTCAGGAGACCATCAACAGACTAATTTAGACCTATTTTTCTAAGACCATGGTGCCTAGGATGCCCTTGTCTTCAGTGTTTTTGTATAACAGTAGGCAACTCAGTCTTAGTCTTAAAAACTAGATTTCCAAAAACCATCTATATGGCCAAATATGAGGGAATGTTGGGCATCCTAAACCCA
This sequence comes from Cryptomeria japonica, assembly GCF_030272615.1. NCBI lineage: Eukaryota > Viridiplantae > Streptophyta > Pinopsida > Cupressales > Cupressaceae > Cryptomeria > Cryptomeria japonica. The sequence continues at coordinate 867,647,114 of NC_081414.1, forward strand.
TAGAATCAACTCCAAATCACTATTACAGGTGTACAATTATATTTTGTACCCATTTTGTACCTATTGCAATATCTCTATTGGTTTGTCAGTCAATTATACCATTCTAAGTTTATGAATATTCTTATCATAGATTTGGCCTTCAATTTACATCTTGTCAATTGCATCTTCAACTGAAACAAAAAGATGTAAGACTGCGATTTTCTTTTAGCCCTCTTGCTAATAGATCTGAGGTTGGATCTATTGATCTCATTCTACATTTAATGTGATGTGTGTGAAGTATTTCTATTCTCTAGTTTGCAAAGCTAAAGATCTAAAACCCTAATTTAATCCATTATAGTATTCTTTCTTTGATTTACCTTTTTCTTCTATTTTCTATGGTAAACATCTCTAGAAAACCTCAACGATTTCCCTAGTGATCATGCTTTAATTGGTGATGTGAATACAATTACAGATAGATAAATCAAATCCACTTTCATTTACTATGAATAGATTGAAATGACATGATTGTAGGAATATTGGTTTTAGTTCATTTCATTTTAAAAAAATGATGTTATATGGCTCCACAAAATTTTTTCTTGAACTCTGACCAGATTTATTTTCAACAATTCATACAATTTAGGTAGGGAAAATTCAATCCCAAACATGATTTCCACTCCTTAGCTTTGTATGTTATTTCAATCCTATGTCAACCAGGTAAGGATTTTAATGTTTGGAATAATATTTCAAGTTTAGTATTGAGAATATTAACTCCACATAGATTACATGAATTTTGTAGGGACCTTTTGGAATTTGGAGACATGAGATTTTGTATGAGGTTTCTTTGTTATTGGTCCATCCTGATAATTGTACCTAATTATATGAAGAGTAATGGACAATTCCAATTACCTTCACTCAAATGATTTGATATTTTCTTCATCAAGATCAAATGGTCTTTTTGTTGCAGCCAAAAAAAAAAATATGCTCTCCATTTTAAGGTAGCAATCCTTCTAGTGAAACATAAACCCATTTTTTAATTTTTCTTATCACTTTAAGCTCTCCAACACATGTTTTAGTTTCCACTACTCCAATTGGCATGTATGTAAAATGTGGAAGTATGGGCAAAGAAGATGACCTATTTCAAAAAAATGCATCAAAGAAATGTGGTCTCGTGGCTTGCAATGATTTTATGATATTCATAAAAAATTATTTTCTAAAAAGGTTTTAGAAACTTTCAAGCAAATGAAATACATAGGTATAAAGCTAGATTCAATAATCTTTCCCAGCATCCTCCCTACCTAAGGGATAAAATGGGATCTTTGGAATATTGTATGGACATTCCTCAAAGCATAATGATGGTGAATTATTGTCAAATATTATGGTTGGAAATTCTTTGGTAGATATGTATGCAAAATGTAGAAGGACAAAAAAGGCATGCAAATTGTTTGACATAATGCCTCAAAGATATATTATCTCATGGAGAGAAATGATAATAATATTTGTAGAAAATGGGTGTACTAAAAAGGCTTTAGGTGTAAAGCCATATTCAACAACCTTTATGACCATCCTCTTTACCTTTGATAAAATGGGAGCTTTGAAACATGGTATGGACATCTATGAAAAGATAATGATGGTGGAATTTTGTCAAATATTGTGGTTAGAAAGATTATGATAGATATGTGTGCAAAATATGGAAGCATAAACAAGGCACACAAACTATTTGATAAAATGCCTCAAATACATGTTATCTCATGGAATGCAATGATCACAAGATTTGCATCAAAATGTGGGTGTTGAAAAGGATTTATGAAATTCCAAATAAATGTAATTAGTAGGCATAAAATAAGTGGTGATGTAGATTGATAAACATGTCACATGTTTATATAGCAGACAACAAAAAAGTGAGACTATGAGTCTCGTTGAATATTTAAAATCTGAAATTTAAAGTTAAAAATAACAAGTTGAATATTGAATAAGTCATATATTATCATAGGCTTAGTTTCCATATGCATCATGTATGAACTTGACCAATTCTTATGTCAATTCATTGATTATCATAGGGAGCATTTTGCTGGATTTTTATGTTGATTAGAGTTTTCATGTTGTGTTGAATATAATGCCCCGCCAGGAAACCCCAAAGGGTTAAATCTAAAACACTCAAATGGAGTATAAATATATTTATATTTTTTTTTTATGAGACACAACATTAAGTTACATTGGAGTTATCTAATGCTTATATAACACAGCGGAAGACTAAATGAACCTAAGGAGTTTCCCAACATGATTACGTAACCTTACACCTAACTCAACTCGTGACATTTGATCCAATTAAGCTGGATATCTTAATTACAAGTTAATACTTTAGACATGGATAAAATATGTTCGAAGAATTGCCATTTAATAATTTAGGAAGCGTTCATCTATTATAATTGGAGATGAGGATAACATGAGGATATTTACTCAATGTATTTTAAACGTAGGCAACTTAAGAATTCTCCCATTAAGGTTTAAATATGGTTAACTTGGCGAGACCATCCATTTTAGATACAATACAAGTAATATATCGAAGTTTATTTTTATAGATGGTTAAAATGTAAATAGCCAAAAGAGTTCATCCATTGAATTAAAATATAGTTAGTAAGATGATATTCATTTGTTAAGGATTAAAAATGTAAGTAACATAGTGACGATCATCCATTAGGGTTAAAATATAACTAACTTAATGAATTCACTCATTTTAGTTAAAATAAAGATAATATGAAGAAATAAATCTGCTAAGATTTAAGATATAAACAACTAAATGAGTTCTCCCATTTTAGTTCAATTATAGCTATTATGATGAAGATCATTTATAGAGGCTAAAATGTGGGTAACCAATTGAGTTCATTCAATTATAGTTAGAATGAAACTAATTTGGTGAGGATTATTTGTTTAGAATAAAATGGAAATAAATAAATGAATTCATCCAATTAGTGAAATATAGCTAACATGACGATGTTCATTTATTAAGATAAAAAAGGTAAATAACCAAATGAGGTTCATCCATTAGATTTTCAATTTATATGTTATGACAAATAATCCAATATTTGTTATCCATTCATTACATTCAAATTACAAGCTTTATGACAAGTTAATCCAATAATTGTAACCTAGTGAGTTTCTTTCCATGCTTACTTCTTTTCATTAACATTAACAAAATACTTTCCATAATCATATTTACAATCTTTTATGACCCTAATTACTACATTTAACAAGATGACTATATTTATACATTCAAGAAATAACTTCATTAAATCCCCATTATCCACTTACAAAAAGCAACCATACATGCTAGCACTAAGTATGAAACAGGAGAGACAAAAGCACCACATAACACATATATGATCTCGGAGTTCACCCCTAGAGGGCTACATCTTTGGGTCTGCTCAATTGCAAGACCCCTTTGGCATATAATATAGTTAATATTACATAAGGTTCATGTCATTTACATCTTTGCCATTTAGGCGAACACAACCACTATACAACGACCACTTTGGTCAATAAATACATAAATGATCCCTTTTTAGGAGTGGATCCAATAGAACACATCAAAAGAAAAAACAAAGGTCTCTTGTCTGACGGTACCCTAACTAGGGACTTGACCCACTATGGCCAACCACAGACCCACCAGATGATAGGGTCCTAACAAGCATATCAAGTCTTGCCATTACATAGCCAAAAGCGAATGTAGAAATTTAAATCTGCATAAGCATTAACTAGTAGAGGCATTCATTTACCATAATGATTTATCTATTAAAGTTGATCAAGTTTATGGATTTCCTAAATTAACTTTTATTTAAAAACCTCATTAATCCACAATTAATACTTAATCTATGTTAATAATATATATTATCTAGAAGTTAGCAAAATCAATATCTATTTAATAACATGAAATCAAGTATGGAATTACCTAAATATCATTTATCTAAAATCCATGTATTATTTAATAATCTAGAATTAAATAATATATAAAATAAAAACTTGAATTTAATTAATTAAACTTCATCCAAATTTACTTACTAATTTAACATTAAATTATTAGTATTATTTTTTTTACAATAAAAAAAAGTATATATAAAAAAATATTAAATTTCAAATAAAAGGGGGGGGGGGGGGTGTACCCACGTGGGCCCCCTTGGTAGCCCAAGCTACCATTGGTAGCGCTGCTAGCAAATGGTAGCAAACCGCTACCTTTGGTAGCGCTACTACCATTTGGTAGCAATTCACTACCTTTGGTAGCGCTGCTACCAACTGGTAGCAGTTGCTACCACTGGTAGCTAATTATTTATTTTTATTATTATTATTATTTTTAAAAAAAAAAAAAAAAACCCAATTCTTATTTAATACAGAGATCTCAAAATGAAATAAAAATGCAGTCTCAAACACAGAGACTCAATTTTTTTATTTTAAAATTTCCCATTATTTAAAAAAAAAAAATAGAAATGAACACAGAAATTTATGATATCTCTTAAAATAAAATAGAGAATATTTAAAATCTCATCTCCAGCACTCTGCATTATTTAATTTTTTAAAAAGCTCTTAAATAAAATATAAATCCCAAAATAAAGAGATGTAGTCTTAGACAGAGACTGTATATTTTCCACAATCGCACCCAGTGGGTGAAATGAAAACAAAAATAAAACTTAAATCTGTATAATTCCCACAATCTCACTCAGAGGCTGAAATACTCCCATTTTAAATTTTGAAACCCCATGGATCAATAATTTAACAAATATAATATAAACAACCATTCAAATAATCAAAAAATTTTCCAAGCAAAATGCATAGTTTTAAAATCCCAAATCCTACATAAATCTAGAATTAATTTGTAAGATCTTTCAATAAGCAGTACTGTTCTTTCAAAGCCAAACAGTAAGACTCTTTGGCAAGCAAGGAGATGAATCAAAACCTACCTCCATACGCAATCCTAGATGAGGTTTATTGCAGAGCCAAATCTCCAAGCTCCAGATTCTTGTTTCCTCAACATGCATAAAAATTTCTTCTTTCCACAGGCTGCTGCCTCCTTCCTGTGAACCCCCAAATAAAATAATTTTTAAAAATATATATGAAACCTAAACTTTTTAGGTTTTCCCCCAAAAATATTTTCCAATAATAAAATATTAAATAAAAGAGAATTTTGTTTTTATTTTGTTTTAACTAAATCAAAAATGCTTTTATCTCCCTCATGTAATTTCTAATTTTGAATTTAAGTATTTTTTTAATAAAAAGGAAATAATAATTCTTTTCAACTATTTAATTAATTTAACTTGATTTTCTAATTAAAATGCTTCTCTCTTATTAAATTTTAATTTCTCAATATTAATTAAGCCAACATTTATATTCTCGCAATATTGTCAAGGGTAAATATTTAATTAAATTAATTTCCAAAATCAACACTATATCAAATTTACTTATAAATTAAACTTGCTTTTCTAATAAATATGATTTTCTTAAATAAGTAAAATTAACCTTTCTTTTTTCAAAAAGCAAAAAGAGGTTAAATTAATTATATTTCAAATAACTTTAAATATTTCCTTTTTAGAACGCATAAACTAATTAAATTCATTATTTAAAATTAACCATTAAATTAAATTCGCTACAACATAAATAAAACGATCTTTTTAGTTAATGATTAATCACCTAAAAGGAACCTATTTATTTTGATTTCTCAATTGCTAATGCGTAAATGAACAAATTAAATTAAATTAAATACTTAGGATAGAATACTCCATTTACCACACGCAAGGCATGCAAACCAAGAAAGTCCACGAATCGCACGACATGCAACCCAAATGAAAAAGGAGCCCAACGGTCCGCACACAATGCTCACCTAATCATGGCTAAGGCAAAATGAGAGTTTTATGACCCCCTAATCCAAATTCTAAGGATGAAGGAGGTATACTCAACCCTGCAAATCCTGATGGAGATGAACCTCGTACCTAGGCAGTATAGTACTTGCAATCTCCTACAACCATGAGTCATGCAAGCATACATATATATACATATTCAATGAAGGCATTAGCTCAAGATTTATAACAAGAATTAGGGAACAATCACATTTACACAAGAATCAATGCAAAAGCACAATAATAGGTATGCACAATTATTTATATTATCTAATCTACAACATTACATCGCGGTTAATCAACCATTCAAGAATGCCACATAGGAAGTCAACCAAGGTCAAATGGGTTTTACAAGGCTGACTAGGGTAGGGGCATTACATTGAAGTAGAATTAGAGGCAAAAGAATTAACTAAAGAGAATCTAAAATATTCTGAGGTGATATCTATCATCTTAATCAAGAAAAAGACTTTGTTCAAGTAAGAAATACAATTTACTTGGATTAAACTTGCTTCAACACCAAAAGAAATCTAGAATGTTGTACCAACTATATTTTATAAGATGATAGATTTAGAATTGTATACTCTATTTTCAACATCTTAGTTTTTATTCGCTATAGTGGCAGAACTTCACTTTGTTTATAATGCTTAATCTGTGTCTATTGCAAGTTAAGGGCAATATTTTTTTGTTTCTAATACTCACTTTCCCTATTTTACAGTGTCCTTGAAATTCATTTCTCATTCTTGACTACATCTCTTTTCCACGTTTATTAAATGTCTTATAAAATTTCATCAAAGAAAAAGAACATTAACAAAAGTTTGTTAAAAGATTTCACACATGATTACAAAAGTCAGCCAATTAAATTTCAGGACAGTCTCCTCTAAGATGCGAGAATGTAGGAAGAATTAAACATAGAAGTAAAGGAAAGACCACAATACTTAGTATTCTTCCTTAAGTAAGCTTACAAAACGTGTATTGAGTGGACAACTCAACACGGAAACATAAATGACCGAAAAGACAAGAGTTTTGTTTACGCGGACTTTAGCGTTCAGTCTCCATTAATGTTGCATTAGACATTTACCAAGTGTTGTCCCCATGGTTATTCTCTATGTTCTACTACTTCCCACTGCCTGTGTTGGATTGACTACTCCTGGTTGAGTTAGAATTTTGGGTCTTTATGTTCTCCTGCTTGTTGATGTTCCCATCGCCTGAGCTGTACTGATTGTTCTTCTTCACCTTTCAGTTGAGCTGATTGTTATTGAATGTGCCTAAAATAGGCTTGAACTCCTATTTATTCTTCACTGAGCTTGAGTGGTTCTGATTGCTCTCGAATGAGGATGACATGGTAGGAGATTGTTGACACACTTTCTCAATTACTTTGTGACACAACACAAAACTTTTGAAATAAACAAGGGATGCTAAATACAAGGAATTGTTTTCCTTTTGTAGGCTTACATTGCATGTATTTAGTGGAAAGCTCAACATCTGCAACATAAATTATGGAAAAGCTCAGTTGTCACTATGAGAGCATCAGAATGCAGAGCCAAATTGACCTAAAAGCTCAGTTGTCACTACCAGAGCATCAAAATATAGACCTAAAATGACCAAAAAGCTCATTTGTCACTACCAAAGAATCAAAATACAAAACTAAAAGAAATATGGCATGAGGTCAGTGCCTATCTCTAGGGAATCACTATTATGTCAATGCTATCTAGTAGGAATCAAGATTATCTCAGCTTTATCTAGAAGCATATGTGAGCTATCAATAATTAGCACTTGCATTAAAGAAGTTGTAATGGTTGTGGATAGTAAAATATGTCTTAATTGAGTTCATTTCTGAGGTAGAAAAGGAATGTAAGAAGATAACATAACTGTACCATTGTCAAATAATTTTTATTTAATCTAAATTTAATGTCAAAAGTTTTCCCTTCTTTCAAGAACTTTATAATTTAGTAACAGACATACAGATAAGAAATTCATTAGGTAAACATCACATTTTTAATGTAGCATTCTGAATACTTTATCTTGGTCTTAACTATAAAACTTTTTTTTATGTAGATACAAAATATGTGTTGCCCTTACAAATTTGTTGCATGTTACAAGTTTATCCAACTTAGATTCTTCATATTCTCCTATTTAAAGAATTAAAGTTTTATTCTAAGAAGAAACATACTTAACTAATATGTATGTATGTATGTGTGTATGTATACATGCATATATATGTGTATATATGTATGTATATTATATATACTTACATAGAATACATACATATGTGTGTGTATATGTATGTAAAAGTATGTATTACTCTAGAGATCAAAAAATTGTCTAGCATATCTATATATATATGTATGTATGTATTTATGTATGTGTTATTCTTGAACCTAAAATTGTCTTGCAAATAAATAAATATTTATTATTTATTAATCTCATTTCTTTATTTCTAATTAAATAAATATTTTATTTATTTTATTTATATTGTCCTTTCTTCTATTAATTAAATTAAAAATTTAAGTATTTAATTAATTCACTAAGTTGTTCTTTTTAATTTTAATAAATATTTATGATTTATTTAATCACATTCTTTCTTTTCTAACTTAAATAAATTTATTTATTTAATTCACAAGCATTTTCAAAACAGGTCGCCCCCTTCCAACCTCATTTCGGTCCTGACCTCGGAAGGATACAATACTAATTCTAGAATGTCTGAACGAAATGGTGATTGGGATACTGATTGGGAAGAGGAAGAATCCCCTCTGTCTCAGAATGTATCTAAGAAAACCCCTAAGAACAAGCCTTTGGTCAAAAAAGAATCCTCTACGTAAACCCTTGTTGGCCCTTCTCAAAAAGATAAAATTAAGGAGAAGGCCCCTCCTAAGAATAAGATGGTTTCCTCTTCAGAGGATTCATCGGAGGATTCCCCTACTCACCATGGTCCCTCTAATGGCTCATCCTCTTACCCTACCACTAACAAAGATTATAGGCCTAGACTCTCAAGGAGCCTTGGGCCAGAAGATCACTACTTCAAACCGAATCGGGAATTCCCTGACGACATTATGGCAATAGCTAGAAATGGTGTTGTGGATTTCTTCATGGTTATTAGATAGTTATTTCATGAAATAAAGGACCTAAACATTAATAACATGTCAGCTTCTAGTAAACCAGACAAAATGGTTACTAAAGGGGTGTCTCAAAATATTGTTGGAGTCATATGGACCGAAGAAGAGAAAATATCAATGGTTGAATGCCTTCAAAGAGCTATCAAGCTCATGGACAAGATGAAGAAGGAAAATTATAATAAGGTAAAGCATCTAGAAGGGGAAATTGGCAAAATCCAGGGTACAATAAATAGTATCATGAACCAAAGCCATATAATTATGAAGAATTTTGCCACTTCTATGAGTACCTTGGTAGACAAGTTGCGAAAAACACAATAGGGAACTCTATTCATGGATCTGGAAGCTAATAAGGAAAAAATTTAGAAATATGATTCATGCCCCTCAAGGAGGAAAAAAGCCAACCTGAAGATAAAAGTGGATTCCTTGATGCAGGAGATTCATGAACTCAAGAAGGCAGCTCAAGAGATGAACAACCTTGAACCTGAAATTGTTGAAACTATAAAGTATTTAGGTTAGTTCTATTCGGTTAGTCTTTCTTCAACTTTTTGTGGTATTTTAGTTCATCATTGTTGTCATTTTCTCTGTTAGGCAGTTTTTCTACTTTAGTGGTCTTTATTTGAATATTTTAATGGTTTGTAAACTTTGTGGTGTTGGGTCCTTGTAAAACCAATTTTTTCCTTTATAAAAAACAACATCAAATAAAAGATTATTAATAATAGGAGAACATTAGACAAGCCTATTATGTATGTGAATGGTATAATCATTTTCATTTTACTACTATTTGCATGTGTGTTAGATCTCTATTGATGTTGTGTTGAACTAGTTTGTAGACTTGGGTTAGCTATTGGATATTTAAGGTTTATATAAATAGTTACATTATAAATTTTAATATACCAATGTTATAATATTATAATAGTTTTCTTTTATCATATTAAAATATAATATTTTAATATTTATTAATAGTACAATTATTAATACATGAGAATTATCGCATTCCTCTTTAGGACCTACAACTTGCACAATAACCTTCATGGACAAAAGACAAATATTTCACCAGAAATGATGATGGATTGAGATGAATGAAAATGTACATGAGTTCTCCTTATAAAGGAAAGAGAAAAATACAAGTGCCAATGAGGTGCAAGGGTAGGTACAACCACCCTACACAAAATACTAGAAGTAGGTAACTAATAAAATAATATTAACCTTACCTACCACCTAGGAAAAGATAGTTCCTAAGTAAACTTAAGATGTGAGTAAATATTATTTTACTCAACCACCCCTCCTAAAGTGCAACTTAGAGAGAATATTATTATGCAAGATGAGCAAGATGGGTCCTGACAACAAGTCCATTGTAGGTACCCATGTACAAAGGAAAATGCAAAGAAAATAAATCTCTCATAAAGTGGAGAAAGGGAGAAAACCACATGGGAAAAACTCCTCTCCAAAATAGAGAAAACAAGCAATAGATTCATGATTCATGAAGGACACAAGACCCCCAAAGGACTACGTCATCATAACAACATATGGATCAAGTGCATATTAGCTTTCAGCACCAAAAGGAGAACCCTTGGATGATCCTATCAACA